>NC_065581.1:87177313-87808146 GCF_024542745.1 Macaca thibetana thibetana | reverse complement strand
ATTTTTGGAGAAAGCTTTGGACTATAGAGTAAACGACTTGTCCAAATGATTGTGAATCATCCAAAATACACAGAATTATTTCTTTGTTTCCAAATGCTAATGTTTGCTCTTTTCTAATTATAGAGGAAGTCATTGCAAATGAAGTGTCATTGTCTCTGGGTTAACCATCCCATATGAAGGACTAGAGAGGCAGCTTTAATTGAGGTGGGCGAACTCCAAACAGGAAAATTTCAGGATATACTTAAACTTGAGATATGTGTCCCTTGAGACCTTATCATTAAAATATCTAAGAAATAGTATCTCACAATGTTTGATCAGAATTGAACACTTTTAACCCCAAAATTCCATAAGAGGTCACCTGACTTGTGACTTTTCAGTACTTTTTGTTACATCCTGGATTGAAAGAGAGGCTCAGGTTAATGGCATAAATTTAAGTATTAGGCTCATGACCAAAATGTAAAGAGGCCTTTCTTACCTGTTGTTAACTGTAAAATAATTACATCCTCAAAAAGTTAGTATTGTCTCTTTTCTTGCAGCCCTTTTTCTCACCCTCATCCACCTCATAAACTAGGACTATTAGATTGATTATATCATTTACAGAGCTTGTTGTCCACTATTAATGAGGAAGCATACAACATGCAACAAGTGTACAAAAATTACGACACCAAAATTTATATACAATTTTAAAGTTCAGAAAGTGTTTTCACGTACATAATCTCATTTCACTCTCACAATAAGGCTGCAATGTGTTATATTAGCTTAAAAGACAAAGACTTTAAAATTTAGAGATACATTGTAACTTTCCCAGGTTTGCACTGCTATTAGGCAGCAAATGATTCTTGATTCTAAGCAGTGTTTTCTTCTTTTTGGTTTCTTTAAGGATATTCCGATCCAACCAAGATTGGAACAAAAAAAATAATGCACATATTCACTGGATTTTCTATTCCTGGAGAGTAAAGACTCACTCCAAACCAGAATGACAGAGATGGGGAAAGTTCTTGGGGAAAGTGAGGATGTTTCCATTCTTCCAGGAAATGCTTTAGGACTTCTTTGAAGAAACTACAGAAACACAAAGTCACCAGGAGCCTGGAATGGCAACTGCTGGAGGAATAATGCAGAAACAAAGTTGGTACAGTTACCATGCATAGAAGTAAGGGCAAGGTGCAGATATTTAGAAGGTGAAACTACCATACAAATCTTTAAGGAGAAGGTTCCAAAGATTTTCAAAAAAGATCCTTTCCCTGGTCAAGCAAACACATATTGCATGTTCAAGTTTCCAGAAGTTGATACTTTTTAAAAAGAAAAACTTGCTGCAACTTCCTGAAGGGAAAATTGAAGGAGACAGTCAGGGGCTGGCACATCCAGGGTTTTCGCTTTGTCAGACTTTAAACACTTGAAGGAAAACCAAAGTGACTTAACCCCAGATATCTCAAGAAAGCAAAAATAACCTTATAAGCCAGAAAGAAAGACTAGTAGAGAAGAGGAAATGCACTTAAGGGAACTATTTCAGAAAACCTCTACATTGTTTGCCTGACCCACTAAGAGGAGGTCTCTCTACTTAATGATGTTAATGATCTGTTAATGAATGGTCATCTAGTTAATGATGGCTCAGCCCAAATGGCCATTTGAGATAGCGCCAAACAGCAGCCCTATGGACATAGCAACTGAAGAATTCACAAATCTGGGAATCAAAGTTAGATCTAAGTACACTGAATTATATTCTTTTCTTCCCTTCTATATCATAGAAGAGAAAAGGCATGCACATGAAGTGACAAAAAAACTACAAGGAAAAATTAAATATTATCCATTCTCCCTTCACATTCTCATGTAATTTGCTTGGACAACTGTGACTGTCTCCTGATAGGTCATCATTCCTCCTTGCCCTGATCCCTCTGCCACACAGTATCCACAATGATGTTTCTAAAATATGGATCTGGTTGTGACATCCCCATCCCCTCCACTCTCCCATACACACTAAAGATGCTTTAATGACTTCCTGCTGAATACAGATCAAAGTCTGAATTCCCCAGCAAGAATATTCCTTGTACCTTTTCCATACCAGTTTCCCAAACACAAAGAGAACTTCACCCTCTGTGCCTTTGCTGATGCTGTTTCTTTTGCCTGGAATATGTGCACACTCCCTTCCTCTGTCTGTTAACTCCTGCTGATACTTCCAGGCTCATGTGCCCTAGACAGCTTTTCCTGACCCCATCTCCCAGTGTATTCCTTCTGCTTATGTAATGTGATTGTGTTTTTGCACAGATGTGGAACAAAATGTTATTTCTAGTGCAGAAATTCTCTTAGGAAGACTATTTCTCGGGGAAAAGCACATCCTAAAAATGACTAGAGTAAAAGGTGAGATCACAAATGTTCTGAGTGTGGAGAGAATTTTTAGGAATGAGACAATAAAAGAGACAAGTTGTTTTGCAGAATAGTAGGGAGGCAAGTGTCAGAGTGAAAGCAAAGGAGGGGACAGATGACTCTGAAAGGGCATATTAAGTAACATTCAAGGAGACTCCTTCAGGAATAATCTAGAATTATTGGTGCATCCTGTAAACATTAAAAGAAATCTTTAAGTGGGTAGATTTATACTCAGAAACCAATGTAGGAATGAATTTATGTGTTCTGGAGAAAGTGGGTAGAGAGAGAAGGCATTAATGCAGGAGCTGGACAGTAAAAGTATTAATTTACTAAACATTCCATTCAAAACTCAAGATCCAGAAGTCAGGGCCTGACCCAAGGTCTGCCACTCTTCCAGTTCTGCTATCACCTCCTGGCTTCCTGCAGCCTCTCCTCTACCTGGGTTCTTATGCTGAACACTGCCCTGTGAATTTGCAAAAATTTTAGAAGGCTCACATATACCCATGCAGTATATGAGGCACTGCTGCCTAAATCTGTAGCGCCGGGAAGATCCAAGCTGACAGCTAGGTTACACTTCAATTATAGCTCTACTCTAGTCTATCTTGATTATCATTAATTATGTATATGTGTGGCTCTCACACTAAATTATGATTTCTTATAGGACAAGGACCCAGGCTTACTCACCTCTGTATTCCCTTACACGGGGAATATAGCAAAACAGTTATGAGCAAAAACTCAACAAATGTTTGTTGAACTGAATAGAATTGAATTATTGATAAGAACATTTTCAAAACATTTAGAAACTCCACAATGATCCCTTTCAGGGGCAGTTTTCAAAAGTTAGCCAAAGTATGAATGGGGAAGAAGAAAAGATGATGCAAGTGCAGTGGTAGGGAAGGCTGGGAAGAGATAGCCATCAGCATGGGCCAACATGTAATGTGAAGCCAACATGTAGGAGATACATCCTTAAGAATGCCTTCTTCCTTTAGCTTTCACAACCTCAAGACCCTTGACATGCTGGATCAGATGATTCTTTATTGCGGGGGGTTGTCCTATGTACTACACAATGTTTGGCAGCATTCCTGGCCTTCACCCACTAGATGCCAGTAACATCTGCCAGTTGTGACAAGCAAATGTATCTTCAAACATTGCCAAATGTCCCCTGGAGAGCAAAATCACCCCCAGTGGAGAACCACTAAACTGAAATGTAGAAGCTTTAAAACATCTCTGGAAGCAGAACAGATATCCTGGGTCCCAGCTTCTAAAAAGGATGGAGTGACTGTCATGGAGAGAAACTATTGCCAAGAGACACTCCGCTGACATGTTCGCACACTCACTCATGGGTTGTCAGCCTCACTCCTAATTTCAGCCCCTAGCCTTCAATACCCATTGTCTGACTGCCACATCTTCAGCTTGGCAAGACTTAAACCCTGTTAGGGTGAATACAATCTCTGCTGTCTGGCTAGTTTGTTGCATGGTTTCTTACAACTACTTGTTTTTGTAGTTTCAAGTATTTACCAATTTGTCATCAATTTACTAAACATTCCATTCAAAACTCAAGATCCAGAAGTCAGGGCCTGACCCAAGGCTTGCCACACTTCCACTTCTGCTATCACCTCTTGGCTTCCTGCAGCCTCTCTAGTTGCGTTCTTATGCTGAACGCTGCCCTCTGCATCCCCATCAAAAGATCAGCATGCGATTTATTGTACATAGATCACCACTAGGGACTTAATCTATAAATAGGAATCTCTGAATCCCACTAAGCATAGCTTCAAGATGTAGGATGGCATTTTGCATTGTGGGATCTCAGTATTCACAAACTTCCACTGAAGGGAAAAGGACCTAAGGAAATTAGGAAAAGGACCTAAAGAAATTAAGGAAAAGTGATGACAGTATTTTTGCACTATTTCAGAAGGCAATCCATTCCAAAGAAAAGTGCACAACAGTAGCACTCTGACATAGTTTGAATATTTGCCCCCGTAAATCTCATGTTGAATTGTAATCACCAACGTTGGAGGTGGGACCTGGTCGGGGGTGATTGAATCAAGGGGGCAGATTTATCATGAATGCTTTTAGCACCATCCTGTTGGTGCTGTCCTCTGATAGTGTGTGAGTTCTCAGGAGATCTAGTTGTTTTAAAAGTATGTAGCAACTCCTCCCCGTCTCCCTTTTGTTCCCTCTGTCACCACATGACGTGCCTGCTCCTGTTTTACCTTGTTCCATGAGTAAAAACTCCCTAAGGCCTCCCCAGAAGCCCACCAGATGCTGGCATCATGCTTGTACAGCCTGCAGAAACATGAGCCAACGAAACCTCTTTTCTTTATAAATTATCCAGTCTCAGGTATTTCTTTATAGGAATGCAACAATAGTGTAACATGCACTCTATATCTTGCATTGCTGTAAAACAATGTAAGCTTAATAATGTAGATTACTTAAGACTTCAGAAAAATAAAGGAAACCAGGACACTATCACTGTGACCACACCAATCACTTTAGAACAAATGATATGGTGGAATAGAAAGAAAATGGAGGATGGTGAGAAAACAGGAGGGTGAAGTCTCCATCCATGCAGAAATGAGGAGAGGCTGCTAAAAGAAACTGCCCAAAGACAAGCCAATGAATAACTCAAGAATAACTAATGTTATGTATGAATTACAAGTACCCAGGATTCCTCAGAAACTTCTAATTCTAATTAGAATGGAGAGAGTTGACTCTGAAAATGAGTTATGGTAATCAGTTTCTTATGAGACTTCAGTCCCAGGAAATCGAGAGTTTTAAACTATTCATTGACTCATTTTATAAGAAAGATATATATTTAAATCAACTTGGATTTCTCTGTTGACCCTATTTTACACAAAGAAAAGAAAGAATGAGAGGGTGAGATATTGAAGCATACAACCTATGTCTGATTAGAGACTAAGAAGAATTTAGGATATGTTTTGCCATTAAACCCCTAAAAAGAAATATAGTTATTTTTCTATCAGATGCTGCTTGAGCACAAGAGCTCTACCTCATTTAGTTTTCCAATTACAATAATTAAAGAACATGTAGGTGGACTTGCTTTAGTCCAAGCTTGTCCAACCCATGACCTGTGAGCCACATTCAGCCCAAGACAGCTCTGAATGTGGCCCAACACAAATTCATAAACTTTATTGAAACACTATGAGATTTTTTTTGGAGTTTTTTTTATCTCATCAGTATTAATGTATTTTATGTGTGAGCCAAAACAATTCTTCTTCTTCCAGTGTGGCCCAGAAAAGTCAAAAGATTGGACACTCCTACTTTAGTCTCACACGTGAGAATATTTATCTCACACATACAAACATACACACTTCTAATCATAAGACAAAGCCACTCCATTTATTGTCAGTCATTTATTCAGCAGATATTTATTTATTGAGGGCCTCTTACATGTTAGGCACTGAGACTAGCAAGGTAACTTCTAGTGGAAGTGTGCTGCTTACAGTCCCATCCACATCAGTCTTCCAGGTCTACAGTCCTTGCTCAAGGGACAGACACATTTTGTTATCGGATGACTCCCACAGCCCCACCAAAGCTGACTGGCCATGGACGGTCCCTGACACAAGGCCAGCCACTCCAGAAGTTGGCCAATAGTCTGGCCTGAAAGATTAGCAGAAACCAAGAGATTTCCCCTCAAGAAATTTAAGGAGAGGATCCTAGGAGACTGAAGTCGTCAACCATGAGAACTGAAATCCATGAAGTAAGAGGGCATCAGAATAGTCACAAGGCTGAAGTTCTAAGGAGGCTGTTCTGTGAATCCACAGAGGAATCCTTCAGGAAAGACAGAAAACAGGAGCATACACGCTGACTCAGCAGAAAACTGCAAATGTGACCACAAGACCCTCAGAATTCCAATTCCCCAGAGCTGCCTCATTTCTGATCACTTCCCGTCCCAGTCCATCAAAATTTTAATAATGAACAAATCTCCTGTGTCTTGAGGTATTTGAGTTTCTGCTCTTAGTCCCTGAATGACAAAGCACAGGCATCAGACAGTCATATGCTCAAGATAGCAACAATCCATTTGAAAAATTAAAAACAAACAAAAATCTGGAAAAAGCTCACCCCAGTATTAAGTCAAAATTCAGTTTTGATACAAGCACTGATATGTCAGGCCAGAAACTTAACAATCTGTTTTATATGCAAAACTAGGACACCCCCTACATCCCTCCCCAGTGAGCCTTCTACTAGTTGTTTAGATTTGCTGAGGCACTTCCATTTGAAGCTGCACCTCCCTGTCAGGTTCTGGTCTAAACTGCATAAATCCCCCACATTGCTTACCCTGGAGTTATGAACAGGAAATAAGGGCAAAGCGGATGGCACCTAAGCTAGCAGGGAGACTAATGTAAGTAAAACACAGTATTGTACTGTGGAACTTGTAATTGGTTTTAATCATATTTAACATCTGTTTCTCTACTTTAGCATATAATTTAGACGAAGCGGCTTAGAAATCTCAGCAAGAATCCATATTTTACATTTATTGAAAGAGGAGCACTTTCCAAGTGATCAAATTGCTCTCCTAATTCACTCATAATAATGTAGTAATTTGGAAAGTCTTTTTTATTTTCCTCATGAAATGTTCTTAATTAGGGGTCCTAGCTAGTAAAGACTTCCCATCTGCCGTAATGGCAATGTAAGATTATCAACCCAGCAAAACTTCTCAGAATTCTCGCCTCCTTGGATATGTCTCTCTCTCTTCACTTGACCTCTACCTTCACCTTGCCAGTGAAATTGCTCTCTGGAAAATCACCAACTACCTCCTACTTGTCAGGCTTAATGCAGCATCCTCACTTCCTCTTTCCTCCTACTTCTCTGAACATTCCATCTCTGTCTACTTCAGAAGGAGAGACCCATGGCCCCTGGTCTAGATCAGGGCCACAAATGTGTTCTATTTGTTCTACACAGTGTTTTTTAAAGTCTGACTTAATGTGTTACAATTCCTTGATTCCCATCAGTCTAGATTTATGACTTCTCTTGAAAACTCAAAAGATCTGGCAACAATGGGCCCCCTCATTAAAACTGTGTCCCAGTGCACCCCTTAAAACAGACCCACACTCCCTAGTGCCCCCGCAACCCCCACCTTTTTAATCAGTAGGTGAGGATGTTCTGACCCCAAGCTCACCTCCCAATTAAGTTACCGTCCTGACTCCAGTAGGTTTTCCTACCCCTGATCCCACAAAGCCTTCAGCCACATCCCTTCACCCACAGTGGATATTTGCCAATGTTCTAACTTCAGCTTTCTTATTCCCTTTCTCTTTTCAGGAATCCTACTCATTTTCATTGCTTCAAATATCACCTGCTTTGAGATGATGCTTAAATGTATACTCAAATCCTTATCTCTCTTTTCAGCCCATACCCAAATTCCTAACAACTTTCTTGTCACCCCCACTCGGAAGCCTCACTTACACTTAAAGTCAGCAACTCCAAATTGATACCATGAACTACTCCATCTTACTTACCCTGCAGACCAGCTTCTCCCAACTTTTTCATTTCTATTATTTCTCTTTTCCTATGTCACCTGGGCCTCAAACCTCCAAATGGTCTTTATATCTCCCCTGTTTTCAATAGAGCCAGTGCTAAGCTGCATAAGTTGTATTTCTGCAAAATCTCTTGAATGCCTCCCATGCCCACCACCACAGTTCAGCATCATATCATCATAACTTCCCTGGCAGTACAGAACCAAGTCCTAAACTAGCTGTTGAATTCCTAGGCCATTTCCTAGCGGGACTATTCCAGTCTCTATCTCTGCTTGCATGTTTGAACCCTCTGATGCAGTCTACATGCTGCTACCAAATTAATTTTCCAAAGCACAGCTCGGTCCTAGTTAAAATATGTTCTTGTTTTCTTTCCTGACTGCCAACTATGTGAAGAACACCCACAGTATGTCCCAAGTTACCCTCTCAGATCCATCTCCTCACTAGTCTGGTACCGATATCACGGTGCACACAAACTAGGCTACTCACTGTTTCCTGCACATGTGTTATATTCACCCAACTCTTTGTTTTTCTTTATACTATTTCCTCTTCCAGGAGCCATTTCTAATTTCTACCTTCTCTGCCTTTAGAAACCTACCGACTTTTCAAGACCCATGGCAAAATCCACTTCTTCCTTGAAGACATCCCTGTGTTAACTTTTCCCTAATTTCCATATACATTAATTGTGCTATCAATTCATTACTTGAGACTCATCCAGGGATGACCTAAATGTCCATGAGATGGTGTCATTTATCATTTGAGTTGCATACATAACAAGGCTATTGAGTAGGAGTGAGTCGCTCCTTTTGTGAATTAGCCCAGTCTGCAAAAGCCTACACAGCCTTGTCCCCTTGTCATACATAATCTCATTTGAGCCACACTTGATAACAATGAACTGCGAGATGAATACTATTATCTCTCCTTCTACAAATGAAAAAAGCCAAAGAAAAAAAAAGTTGACTGTGGTAATATCTGGGAATGTAGGTATTCCAAGCTTTCTAGACAATGAGGAACTTACTGTACTTCGGGTAAAGCATGAACTCCTTAACTCAAATGCTTGCAATCATCGTGTCCTTGTCCAATTTGTTATTTTAGCTTGCATTTTCTTAGAGCAAGCTATCATAATGACAAGCACATAGTAGGCATTCAGCATACTATGAAATGAAATTGGGGGAAGTTGATTTTTCATGTTCAGCTTTTTCCTAAAATTTTTGAATATGAAAGAATTGAATAAGCATCAAAGCATGAAATGCGCCATTGGAAGCACACCATTTCAATAAAGAGTCAAGCAGGGTTCATTCCTGCTTCTCAGGGAACAGAATGTGAGACACAAGAAGAATCAGTATCATAGGCCAACCCCCTCATGGCAGATGGATTAAAATCCCCACAGTGCTCAGAAGGCCTCTTGATCCCACTGCTCTAGGGAATAACTGGATGGAGACCTTTCCTGGGGACTAAAGCCCTGATGAGGGAAATTCACTTTCAGCGGGATCCACTCAGCCTGACACTCCTGGTTCTTGCTTCCTTCTGCCATGGCACATTTTCTTATTTAAGCTGTTGGCACTTGAAAGGTCCCTCTGAATAATTGATGATTTTCTGGAAATATGCAAAGAGCATTTTTGCCAAGAACAGGAGCCCCATTTGGGGAGCTGGTCAGATTAGAAATTCAGTTTCAAGTCCAAATCCCTTTCAACCTGAAACCTTCTGTCAGCTTGGAAAAGGAAGGCCAGGACTGGTCAGCACTTGGCAAGGAAACAGCCATACATAATTAGGAAATATTTTTTAAGCAACAAATATCACTCATTTCAATGAACAAAAGCAGCTTTGGGAATAATTGTCGCTGTCATTATTCTTTTGTAGTGCATAATCACTATATATGATATCACTACAAAACAAATCTCATGTCCCTACATAAGCACAAAGAATTAAGGTCATGTCTCTACTTTATGTGACTTTTTATAAATCGTTTACCCATCGCTGAGAAGGTGCAAAGAGATATTGTTAAAAGTACTTTTTAACCAATGTATGGGGGAATAAAGGAAAAAGCAAACGATTTATGACCCCTTTTCTCAGGCAGGCAGTTTTGGCACATAGTAGTAACAAAATGTTGCCTTTCAAGTCTCCATTTATAATCACAATAGACTTGGTTAGTAAAGGGATTCTTTCTTTGTCAACTGTGAGTTAGACTCTTAGTCTTCAAAGTTTATGACCAGTTAATTCCCAAATACAGACAATCTATGGTTTTAGCTGCCATTAGATCAGGGTTTCTTAACCTTTTCTGAGCCATAGATCCCTTTGGGAGTCTTGGGAGTCTTCTATGTTCATTCCCGGAAATGTTCCTAAAAGCATAACCCAAAATAAATGAGATCACAAAGGAAGCCATGTATATCACAAGATATATATCATAAAGATACTTTTGTAATTTAAGGTAGAGTAATCGATGTGCTTGTTAATATATTAAATAACGGGGCATAGTGGGTTTGTTTATTATCAAACATAATTTCAAAGCAGAGGTGAGAATACATGGTACATCAAGATAGCAGCATCAACAGTAATATGATATGCAAAAATATTGAGCCAAGGTCACAAATACTGCTCCTTACTGCGGTGGGTTTTGCTTTTTGTTTTGGGAGGGAGTGGGTGTTGGCCTACATTCATAATAGATAAAAATGTCAAATTTTAGTTAAAGTTTGATAAAATTGCAGATGTAAATTTTTTCCATCTAAGTTCACAATTCTTTGGACTTTATTCTCATGAAGAAAAGATGCATATCCTTTTGATTAGTTCTGCTGGTTATTTTTAAATCCTCAAGATTTGTAGAAGCTTTATACTCACCTCCAATGAATATATAGTATGTGTTTGTTGGTCCTAACACAGGCATCATGGAAGAGGCTGGGAGTAGGGTTTGTTGCCTGTATAGGCAGACTGCAGATCTGTAACTCTTTTTTCTGTTCACTAAATTAAGTGATGCACATAAATATTTTTTATTGTACATCTTCCCTGTTAAGATTCTCATTAAGCCTGTAGATTCTTATATAATGTTAGGATTATCTGATTTATTTGTTTAGACTGGAGAGCTCCTATTTAGCATGCTGTAGTGTTCAGTAAAGAGCTTATTACAACAAGCAAAGATTTAAACAATCATTTTGTAATCAGCAGGCCCCCTCAAATCACATCTTAGCTCTAGCCAAGGTACAAATCAATGGGCTTATTGTGAACAAAGCACCCCATTTATTAAAATAATCTTTTAAAATTATTCATGGGGTGAAATTCTTGTTAGGCTCTACATAAAATCTGTGAATAACACAGGTGTATATTTTTAATCAATTACCCCAAAATATCTATTGAGTGAGTACCTGTTCTTTACGAGATATTGAGGAAAGGCAAAGAATATGAACTGGACTCCTTCCTACTTTCAAGAAGTTGATAATCTAGACGTAAAAAGAGAAAGGTCTTAGAAATTAGAGACAACAATTTAAAAGTCACAGTCTTACCTACATTGTCTTCCACTACCCAGTTGTGAATGTTAAATAGGAACTGTATCTTCACCACACTGATTGCAGGCAAATCAGATTGTATGCAAGGGAGGTTTTCCTAAAGAGGTATTTCAAACCTTGCAAAATTCAAGACTAATTTTCTCATAGGAATAAATTTAAATAGGGTCTTTCATTCTCCTGAGTGAATACCACTACACTCATGATAGTCTGGAGACACATTATAGGGAGTTCATCATACAGCCACATCTCCACAATCTTACCCATTTTTTCCCATTATCCTCAGCTGGATATATGATGACTTTAAAGAATTTGAAAGGAGGACTGCTTTACTATTCCTTCTTTGTTTACTCAGGATTATCTCTAATATTTCCCAGAGTTCTTTCTGCCAAATAATTGGCAGCAAAAATGGTATTTTATCACATCTCAATTATGTTGCAAGGTTACTACTTTGGAAGGTAGGAAAAAAAAAAAGGGATTCATAGTCCTAATGCTAACACCACTACTTGATAAAAGTTTGAACGATTATTTCTTTTGGCTCTTCATATTGTTTCATTGTAATAAAATGAATTTTAAATAATACATTTTGACACATGGTACAAGGGCCTGGTTCACATTTTTCTGACAAAGAATGAATGCCTCTTTTCTTTACCAGCTAAAGTGACACTGCCAAGCAACAATAGTCAATGCATAGTTTATAGTTTCCTCAGCCCAACAGCTTTAAAATGGTATAATTTTGGCAAGTATTTCTTAATTTAGAAGGCTTTTATCTCAAAATTTGTATATAAAATAAGACATATTAATATATTGTAGCACTTCAAATTTACATAATTCACATTCATATACTATGTAACGAAGTTGCGTTTACAGTCTAAATCCCTATTGTAATTACTTTCTAATCATCATTGCCCCAGCCACACATTTAAACTTTTCAGACCCTCAACTGTGCGGCTATATTAGTAGCTTATAGTCATATAGCATTTAAGATTTACAAAACATTTTCTCCTATTTTATTTCATTTGAGCATTATAACCACAATGTTCAGTAGGTAGGAAAGTTAAAATAGATTCTCATTTTGAACAAATTGAGGCTCATCAGGCTTCATTTCAGCGAGTCACGGAGCCAGAATACAAACTCAGAGTTTCTGATTTTAACTCTGGAGAATTTCCTCACTAAAAATGAAAGACATCAGGAGAGGAGGTACGGAATTAGCTGGCAGGTAAACAAACAGTAAGTGCTATGATGATTTGAAAAGGCGCTGGAAAGTATACTGGTCAGGAAGGTTTTACAAAAGCAAAACAGAACAACTGGTGTCTGAGTCATTTTGAGGAAACTGAGCAGGATCATTGAAGGGCACAACCTGGCTCAGAAGAGCGGTATATGCCAGAGCAAGGGTGAGAGACTGACAAAGAGTGAGTGAAAGAGAAGGTAGTAGTTTTTCAAAAAAGACTATCATTGACAGAGCTTCAGTGGGCTCACAGATGGAGCCATAACACAGTCATAACACATGGCCCAGATAGCAGATGGGCCACAGGAGCCGCAATGCATTTCAGACCTGGACAGTGAGGAGGCCTATGTGTGGCATGACCCCCTGTGTCACGGAACGAGAAATCCAACGCTGGCCCCAAGATTGTTCGGGCTACTTAAATATTCTTTTGGGAAAAGCAAGCCACACATCCTCTGGGAGCTTCAGCTGACGTGTCTGGAACATGACTGTTGCCTGGTTCACAGGAAACTGGATGAGTTAATAAGAAAGCGTTCTATTGGAGGATTCTGTGGACTCTAAACTACTTTAGAAATACCGGGGCACCTATGCAGAATATAACAGAATGCTAGTTAATGACGGAGTCCTGTGTGATGGCAGGCTGCTATAGGTACTGAGGAAAGAGTAAATAACAAACCCCCTTGTTTTCTCATATTCCTGATACTTGCTGGCATACTTTTTGCAATTATGAAAGTACTAAATGGTCACTGTAAAAGTCATTCAAACAGCCCGGGAATAAAGGAAGTAGAAATGAAATTTACCCTTCTCCTCCTATCTCATTCCCCCAGAAAAAAACACTGTCACCAATCTGGTGTACATCCTTCTGTAGGCCAAACGTCTTCAACAGCATAATGACAGGAAGTGGACAAAGTACAGATGCTATTCTCCGTTCCATCTGAGGAATGAGATACACTCTCTACCCTGACCTCGGCCCTGGGCTGTGCAGTGTAATGCAAGTGTTAACGCTGACCAGAATCGCGCCGAATGCCTTGCATGTATCTCAGCTGCTTTATTCAGGCAGAACTGGAAATCTTCACTATCTGGACACCACCTTCCCTCTCTGGCAAAGAAGATGAATGGTTTGCTGTCTTTGGTCTGATTAGTGACTGTTTTAGCCAGCCTGTGGGATGTGGCCCTTTTTCCTCACCAGCACAGGCATGTCAGAGCCGGAGGAGCCTTGGCCAGCTCGACGCTGCTGCCTTGTAAATCAGGCCAGTGCAATCCGGTGAGGAGAGCAGGACTTCCCAGAGAGAAAGTGGACTCACTCTGCCAGGGGTGCTCTCAACTCCTGATTTATAAACCACTTCCTGGAAAACCAGGTGCAAAATCCAGGTTTGTAAATCAAGTCTTTATTTGGGATTTATTGGCACAATTTTAAAATCTGTTTCAGGACTTGTAAATCTATATTAGGATTTGTAAACCCATTTAAGGATATGGAAATTAATTTTTGGACTTATAAAACACTAAAAACCAGTTGGCTACCACTACCATTAAAAAGAAGAGAGACTTATAAATCAAAAGCAGGCTGCTAAAATGTATGGGCAGGTTCCATAAATTAAACCCTGAGTTTTTAACTGCAAGTGAGTTTAGATGTATAAATCCAACTTGTGAATCATCCAAAAAGTACAACATTTCTACTCTAATTTGAAATATTACAGGGCAGTATCACCGTTGATGCCCTATTGATTAGTTGAATATTTCAAAATAATGGTAATAGTCCATTCAGATTAGAAGGACTTGATTTATGAAACCTATAGGTGTTCTCTGAAAAACTGATGGGGTAGGTGTCTATGCTTCTATCTGGGCTGCACTGAGAGGGCTGAGAAAGTCTGAGACCATAATCTAGCTCTGGTGGTTGAGTTTAGATGTCATCTTGACTGTGCTAAGGGATGCCCAAATAGCTGGCAAAGTATTATTTCCGAGTGTGTCTGTGAGGTGTTGCATTTGAATCAGTAGACTGAGTGAAGAGGATCACCCTCACCAATGTGGGCAGGCGTCATTCAATTTGTTGAGAGCCCAAATAGAACAAAAATGTGAAGGAAGGGCAAATTCTCTTTCCTCTTGAGCTGGTCCATCCATCTTATCCTGCCTTGGACATTGGAGCTTCAGGTTCTCAGGCCTTCAGACTCTAAGACTTATACCAGTACCTCCTTCCTCACCTTCACCCTATCCTACCCCTCACCCCTGGTTCTCAGGCCTTCAGATTGGGAGTGCGTTACAGCACCAGATCTCCTTGGTCTCCAGATTGCAGACGGCGTATCGTGGTGCTTCTCAGCCTCCATAGTCATCTGAGTCAATTTCCAGAATGAATGCTTTCTTTCTCTCTCTCTTTCTCTCTCTCTCTCTCTCTTCTCTCTCTCGAGAGGGATGCCAGAGGTGCTCTCAACTCCTGATTTATAAATCATTTCTCATGAGAGAGAGAGGAGAGAGGGAGATATTATGTTGGTGCAAAAGTAATTGCAATTTTTGCCATTACCGTTAATACTATTGGTTCTTTTTCTCTGGAGAACCCTGGCTGATGCAATGGGCATAGCATGGCAAGAAAATCCCTACATTAATTCTGAAATTCCAGGTCACTTTGGCTGTGATCTGGAGTCT
The DNA here is from genome assembly GCF_024542745.1 of Macaca thibetana thibetana. NCBI lineage: Eukaryota > Metazoa > Chordata > Mammalia > Primates > Cercopithecidae > Macaca > Macaca thibetana. Next base: position 87,792,937 of record NC_065581.1, on the reverse strand, counting down.
TTAGTAAATGTTCAGTCTCCACAGTGCAAGCCAACCTCAACATTTTATCTATTAGATATCATTCAATTTTATACTTCCTGAGTAAAAATATTGCCCAAATAGGCTAGTCACAGTCATCAAAATTGTTCCTATAGAGAAGTGGTTCTCAAACAGGGAAATTTTGCCTCCCAGGGAAGATTTGGCAATGTCTGGTGACATTTTTGGGTGTCATAATGGAGAAATGCTGCTGGCATCTAGTGGGTAGAGGCCGGGGATGCCACTAAACATCCTACAATGCACGGAGCAGCTGCCCACGACAAAGAAGATCTGGCCGAAATGTCAATAGTGTTGAAGTTGAGAAATCTTACCATTAAAGGATATTTAACACAAGCCAATACAGGATGAACCCATCGGGACTCCTCCATCTCTGATTCCGATAAATCTACCATTCAGGACAACCCAGAAGCCTTTCCCCATTTAGTTAATCTGAAATGAAAATACATTCAAAATTCATAATGCAGTAAATATGAGAGATCATATTACAAATATATCTTGCTACCACAAGTGTGCTCTATATTGGATCAACAGGTCTTCTGCAGAAACTGAAGTTATAGCATTTAGTGAAATTATACTATTTGACGAGAGAGACTCCTTCATTTTATTTGAAAACAAGTATGCGAGTTAGGAAGGGAATATAAGGCAAGAATTCTTTCTAGCTTTGTTCGACAGTTTTATAAAGCAACCCCATGTAGTGAACTCCTAGGGAGCCTGAGACCCTTTTGATTATATGGTGTTTGGAATAAAATAAAACAAATCCCATGTTCTTTTATTCTGACCTGAAAACGATTTCTAAATGATCACCTTGGGTGTTCTTTCCTTCTACTTATTGCTATGTTCTTCCATTTGAATTACTGCTGAGCATCACCTCAGAAGCCAGCTGAATATTGGCCGATTGTAAGAAGGCAGTCTCATATTGAGATTATAGCAGCTCTCCCCAGACTTGCTCTATTTGTGGGCCTAGCCATTATAAGAACCCTAAAGATAAAGACAGGAGTCAACATTCAAATGGTGCATTTGAAGCACACAGTGAAGTATATTGTGTAAATGCAAATGAACAGAAATATGGCATTGTAAGAGCTCAGCCACTTGTGCAATTAGGAAGGAAATCAGGCTTGTAGAGTGCAGCATCCAGCTGAGCACTCAATTATGCACATGAGAAAAAAAAGTTTAAAGAAACTTAGTGTGGTGATTTGGCTCTTTGGAGAGTTTAAATCCAAAATATCTGAGATGCAACCGGTATATAAATAACTGTAATCATGCCCCCCCCACCTTCTACCCTCTGCACACATTTCCCCATTGGCCTACAAGAATGCATATCATTCCCCTGACTTAGACAATGTTTTATTCCATTTTAAAAACCATAGCTCTAACTCAATAGCTTCCAAACTCATTTTCCTTGCCATAGGGTCCAAAAGTATCAAGGTACGTGAGGCCAGCAAGGTGGGGGGTCTCGCGTCAGGTCATTTGCATTGTTCATAGGAGCTTAATGTATAAATACAGATTTTAAAGGATCAGCAAAATAGTGAATGTCTTGCAATTTCATCATTATATATGAGATGGCACTAAGCAAACATAAAACTTGATAGAAGCAGTGATCTCATTTCATACTGTTATATTATTCATTATCTAATAGGTGAATGCATAAGAAAAGGATATAGGACATGTTAAGGCTGACCTATGAAACAATTCAAAATAATAGATATTTGTTATCAGATAACATACTCCTTCTCTTACTCTTCCCAACTTCTGCCCAATAAGCTTCCTTCTGCGGCCTAGGATGTCCCATATGAACCAGTCCTCCCTTAAAAGTATATAGACAATTTCCATGATCCTTTTAAAACTCTTTTCTTTCCAACCACATCTGCTAGAATTTTTAGGTATAGCCTTCAGATCTCAATTCACCCAGCAAATGATCATTCAGCCAATATTCATGGTGAAAATAGGCCTCCTTGGGTTCTGTTAGATGACAGGATACAAAGATGAATAAGTCACCATCTAATAGCAAGGCATTCACATTTTAATGAAAGAAACAGACATTGCTAAGTTTCAATGCTGCCTCCCCAAATCATGTTGAAATTTATTTGCCATTCTAACAGTATTGAGGTGAGACTTTTAAGAGGTGATTAGGTGATGAACGGATTAGATTAGTTATCAAGAGAGTAGGCTCCTGAGAAAAGGGTAAGTTTGGCCCCCATTTTATCTCTGCCTCATGTGCTTGCTTGCACTTCCATTTTCCACCATGAGACAATGCAGCAACAAGACCCTCACCAGAGTCTGGTAACATATTCTTGGGCTTCCCAGTTTCCAGAACTATAAGTCAAATAAACTTCTTTTCTTTATAAATTCCCTAGTCTGTGGTATTCTGCATATCAGTAGAAAACAGACTAAGATGAATGTGTAATAGTCACAACACAACCTATCCCATGTGTTGAAATAAAGGCACTTAAATTTCTGTAGCAACACAGAGGAAGGTGGTAAAATCTTTAAAAGGTTACTGTGCTTAAATACATTTTATTTTATTTTATTTTATTTTATTTTTATTTTTATTTTTATTTTTTTAGACAGAGTCTTGCTCTGTCACCGAGGCTGCAGCTTGGCTCACTGCAACCTCTGCTTCCCGGGTTCAAGCAATTCTCATGCCTCCACCTCCTGAGTAGCTGGGATTACAGGCATGCATCACTACACCCAGCAAATTTTTGTATTTTGTTAGTAGAGACAGGATTTTGGCATGTTGGCCAGGCTGGTCTTGAACTCCTGGCCACAAATGATCCATCTGCCTCAGCCTCCCAAAATGCTGGGATTACAGGCGCAAGCCACCCTACCTAGCCTTAAGCTAATTCTTAAAAGATGAATACAGTCTAAGAGGAAGCCAAGCAGAGAAACAGTAGGAAGAACATTAAAATGAGGAAGCAGCAGAGTCAGACATGGTTTCATAAGGAGGTCAATAGTAACAGTATTCAAAATCATCTGGCATAGCTAGAGCAATGGTTTTCAGCCAGGAAGAGGAATAGAAGTAGAGTGATGATTTTACTTCAGGGAGGAGAAGGTAGTGTCTGAATCACTTGGGGAGATTTAGAAAACTACGGTCAATTTTATGTGTCAATTTATGTAAACTATGGTGCCCAGATATTTGGTCAAACATTATTCTGGATGTTTCTGGGAGAGTTTGGGGATGAAATTAACATTTATGGTAGATTTCAAGTAAAACCAATCACCCTCCCTAATGTGGGTGGGCCTCATCCAATCAGTTGAAGGCCTAAATAGAAAAGACTGACCTCCCCCAAGCAAGAGGAAATCTGCCACAGACTGCCTTCAGACTTCATCCGCAACACTGGCTCTGCCCGGGGTCTTTGCTTGCTGTCCCACCCTGCAGATCTTGGACTTGCTAGTCTCCATAGTCTCATGAGGCAATTCTTTAAACTATATCTCTGTGTCTCCACACATACTATTGGTTCCTTTTATCTGGAGGACCCTGCCTAATGCATGTGTCTAATCAAAAAATCACAAAAATGAGGGCCTGGGGTAGATGTGAGGAACTTTGAGAAATAAGATTGGAAAGAAAGGCTGGTGGAAATAGGACAACTAGATAATCAAAGATTTAAATACTGCCAAGCCATTAATAAGGTGTTTTTTGCCTTGCGTATTCTTCTCTTTTCCCTTAAAATGCATGCCCAGAGAAATACCTTATGCTTTGCATTGGTTTGGCAAGTGATATCAACCTTATAATTGCATTTTCTCATGACACTTCATGCTCAGGTAGTATGAAAGAAACATAAGAGAAACTAGGGATCTGGAGAGTCTGATACGGTTTGGCTGTGTTCCCACCCAAAATCTCATCTTGAATTGTAATCCCCATAATCCCACATGTCAAGGGCAGGACCAGGTGGAGGTAATTCGATCATGGGGGGCAGTTTCCCCTGTGCTGTTCTAGTGATAGTGAGTCTCAGGAGATCTGATGATTTTATAAACATCTAGCATTTCCCCTGCTTGTACTCACTCTGTCCTGCCACTCCGTGAAGAAGGTGCCTACTTCCCCTTTGCCTTCTGCTATGATTGTTAAGTTTCCGGAGGCTTCCCTAGGAATCAATTAAACCTCTTTCCTTTATAAATTACCCAGTCTCTGGTATTTCTTCACCGCAGCGTGAATACAGAGTCCATAAACCATATCACTAATTTCCAGATAATTCAATATTGATTTTATTGAGAAAATTTTCTTGTCATCAAGACTTATTTGCTTTATGAATAGTCAGACACAGAGAACTTAAGAAAACATCATTAAATCATGTCCAACTAGACTAGCTAAATTTAGCACTGAAGTGTGGCTTTTAGGGAATGATCTCAGGGATATGTTATATGTGTACAATATTTTCTCATGTTTCTTTAAAAAAATCTTACTTCTTCATATAAACTTATTTCCAGTTTCTCTCAGGGGCTGGAAAAACATCTTGATAACTACCCAAATCTTCCCTCAAAAGTCCTTCTAGTCTTACTCATGTCAAAACCAGTAGGAAAGTAAATTTATGTGGAAACAATTCATGTCAGAAATACAAAGGAGAGAAGACTGAGAGATGCCTGCTCTCAGATTTTTCAGAGCAATAGCTCCTGAGACCAGAGGCATGTAAATTGGTGTTAGTCTTCCCAGGCACCCTATGTGAAGGCTGGAGGGCTTTCCTGAGTGAATATTGCCTAAATCCTTCATGTCTGCTCAACAGAAACTTCGGTTTGCGAGGGAGGAAAATTATAAATAGAAACCCGCTCTTTCTGTAAAACTCTGGTCACAATGTTCGGTGAAGTGATAAATGAATAGGTTTTTACAGGCAAACCACAGTAATTAGGTCATTCCTCATTTCTTTATTGGAGGCAGACCTAGATGTTTAATCATCATTATGCAATAATTTGATTTTAGCAATGCATTACTATTGGAAATATTATACATTTACTTTACCTCCCTCATTTTTAAAGGTGGTGCTAAAAGGAAAAGCAAAAACTCTTTAAATCGTGTCTGAAGTTTACAGAGAAATAGGACCCTAATTTTAAATGTCAAACACTTTATTACCTTTTTGTGATACGATATGCTAATAATATTGTAGAAAATATGACAAACACATGAAATGCAAGAAAAAATTAATATAATCACCAACGATTCCACTTTCCAGGAAAATCACCATTGTTAATATTCTGGTGAATTTCCTTTCAGCCTTTTTTCTTTAAGAATTTCATTTTCAAAATAAAATTCACAAAATAACAAGATTAAGGCTAGTATCAGACACACAGAGACATTCCAACGAAGGTAGCAACAAAACATGATTATTTTAAAAGGCAATCTTGGAAAACTTAGAAAGCGTTTTCATACTAATCACTGACCAGGCATGGCCACAATAGAGAATTAAGTTTTTCTTCTTATCTTTGTGCCTGAAATCAACTAGGGGAAATGAATAAACACAAATTAAGAACTTTGAAGGAATAAATATCTTCAAAGAGCTTGAATCTGTAATTTCCCCAAAGAACAGATTTATGATCTAAGCCCATTCTTTTCAACTTAATGCATCGACTCTTCCATAGGCTGGTAAAAAGCAGTTCAGTAACCGCATCTTCCATCCTCGGTGATAAGACCTCCTGCAATAGGATCAATAAGACCTGCTTTCATAGAACTTTTTTTCTTATCCCATAACCTCAAAAATCATTTTGTGCCACAATGATCACTACAGGGAGGAAAATAAAGAGATGTTGAATCTATCAAAGTTTTTCATAGCAAGGCTGGTTTATTTCAAACCATCACAGCATGGTGGTTAACAGCTCTGGAACAGCCAAAGGATGGAAGCAGAAGGAAAAAAGAAACTCAAAGATCCTCTTCTTTCTTTACAGGAACCTTCAAAGTTAAAGGAGAATAAGATTCATATTCCAGGCATTTACTACCCAATTTGGCAATGGGAATTTCAAACCAGGTTTATTTTTTAAATTTCACTATTAACTACAGGAGAAATTTCTAAAATAAGCTGGAATTCAGCTTTAATATGGAAATTGTTAGTAAGTGGGATAAAAAGAAAGTTCCAAGCCCAATTAAGTTTGGGAAGCGATAAACAAATACACTTATTTTTCCAGTATTTCTCAGGGTTGTTACCATGCCACTTACACTGTGAATCTCCCAGAGAGAACTTAGTAGATAGTGTTCCCCACATTTATATTTTCATTTTTCCCCTGCTCTGAGTTCCACAGAACTCATTTTGAGCAATCATTGTTTTGTATGTTTCTGACCACCCAAATAGAGTAAATCTGAGTTCCACAGTCTATTATATTTCTTACAAAGGTCATACTTATAAATACAAAGTCATATTTATAAAGGACTTAACTGGCATGAAACCTTGCAGCATAGCATTTGAGAAAATATCTCTGAACATGGAATCAGTAGTGTAGGGTCAATGACCACTGTATCACTTTTTAGGTCTGTGACCTTGGACAGATTATTTAACCTTTATGAATCTTGGTTTCTTCTTCTGTGAAACGGAAGCAGAAGTTTTGCCTATCTCACAGGGTTGTTGTGAAGATCAAAAAAGGGACTCAGAAGACAGAGACTAAAGAAAACTGTGGGGAGTTATTGTAATTGTGACTGGAGCCTGCTTTAACACTAAAACACATTGTCTTTGCTGGATGTTTTTCAAATGAGTGATTTTAAAAAGGCTCTGCATCTTGTCCAGCAATTCCTTTTCTATTTTAATGCCTCACGGGGCTGTTTTATCCTAAAATTGTTTTCTGTGTCCTGACTAAGAGATTGATGATATTACATTAAGGTAGAGAAGATCATAAATATAGTTGAAGTTATCTTGTAGAAAGTGTGTTCATTGATGCAAATGTACACATTAGAAGATAGAAGACTTACCTATGCTACATCTCTGCTAGAATGATATTTATATACACGCTTTAGTTAACTAGCAATTTGTGTCAAAATAGTCAAACCATCTAACATGTTAAAACAGTGCAAGAGTCTTTATTACTGAGATAAGTAGATAACAATTATTATCAAAAATAAATACTCCCCCAAAAGCTAAGAGGCCGATGAAGAGAGAGCAGAAGTGAAAAGTGTGAAGCAAGGTGATAAATCTACTCTCTCCAAATAAATAATGTCTAATTCCAGAATAGCTTTATTGCTTTTTAAATATAAGGCCAAGAATTCAAGACCTGTATTTTCCCAATTCTATTTGCAACTAGAGAAAAAGTTTTATCAGAATGAATTTTGAGGCGAAACTATATTTGAATAGTTTTGCTTAAGTTGTCCTTTGACCTTTAAGTCAGTTTTCAAATCTTCCTTTCAAAATATCCTTAACTGAAAGGCAAGTGTACTTACCCTGGGAACTTGGAGGTCTACCTCTGCCAAAGCAGTTCAACATAAATGTGAAATGTCTTTAAAGTCCTATGTTTTGTTTATCTTAAAATGCAGGTAAGTTATTCAGTATATTCATAATGCATTTGTGCCTATGTGAATATAAAAGCATGTTTCTTATCATTAAGGAAATGAGATGCTCCAGGAAGGTGTGCAGTGTGTACATGGTATGCCTTGCAGGACTACCTGGCGTGCACTGAGTGTGAGGATCCCAGTAAGTCACTGGGGGGAAATCATCCAAGCTCAGCCCTTCAATTTTAGCAATCATGTTAAGCCCTTTCTTCCACGTTATCCAAAGACATACTACGACGATAAAAAATATATTTACTTCTTTAAGAAAGAGAATATCTGAAATTCACATCAGGGTTCTCGTCATGCAATAATAAAAGAAACTTTTTAAATAGATGAAGAGCTATAGTGGTGAGCCTATAGCATTACTTCATGCTCCAAGCAGAGTACACGAACTTAATGAAGCTAATACTTCTATGTTGAACTGAGAAAATTTCTTCTTAATGGTTCTTTTCTTATTGCAACTTAAATTTATGTCAAGGAATCTTACATTTCCCTAAGGAAACATGTTCAAGGTTTTTGCCTTCAAATTTCATTGATATACAAACTCAGGAGAGTCCTATCATAAGAATGCAAGCATTGTGTCTTGCCTTTCAAGAAAAAAAAAAAAAAAAAAAAACCAAAAAACTTTGTACTATTTGCTCAAGTCTAAAACTGTTTGACATAAGATGCTTAGCCCAACAGTATCTGAATATGGTGTATTAAATGCTATTTATAAAAAGTAAAGCTATGCTAATGTGCCTATCTGCCCCCTACTGCTTAACAGTATTGAAGATTAAAGCCAATTGTTTTGTAAACTGAAGAGGCTGTAATGGTTTCTTGGGAAGTGCTCCCTGTCAGCATTCCAGATACGATTGCTATTAAGTTTTTTGCTGCTAGGATGGCTGGTTTGGGTCATTATACACTTAAATTGAGTTGCTGTCATTGTTATATAATGAAATGAAAGAGCCTTTGGCCTATACAAATGTGGTGTACCTTTTAAAGAGCGGGTAGCACTACCTGATTTATTAAAAAAATGGGTCTGGCCAGGAGTGGTGGCTCACACCTGTAATCCCAGCACTTTGGGAGGCCGGGGTGGGCAGATCACCTGAGGTCAGGAGTTCAAGACAAGCCCGGCCAACGTGGTGAAACCCTGTCCCTACTTAAAAATACAAAAATTAACCAGGCTTGATGGTATGCCCCTGTAATCCCAGCTACTCAGGAGGCTGAGGCAGGAGAATCGCTTGAATCCGGGAGGCAGAGGTTGCAGCCTGGGTGAAAGAGCAAGACTTAATTTCAAAAAAAAAAAAGGGAAAAAACAAAAAGGTCTGTTTGCATTCTCTTACCAAGCTCCTGGGTGTTTCAAAGTGATTTAGATGAAATGCCCAAATAATTTTCAGATATATCAAAGACGAATAGCTGAGTTTTGCATTAACCTGCTTTCAATAATCATTGAAATCTAATGAATGATTATAGGCTGTAGCAGATTCATGGTTCTTTTTTCCTCTCTTAATTTAATTATGTCTTGCTCTGAAGTGGGGATAGTCAAGAACCTGGATTTTTCATAATCCTATAAATTACTTGTTCAGATTAAAGAATTGCCGTCCTGATCTCTTCATTCTAAGCATGTTATTTGAGAATCCTCTTACTGACTTGAGGAAGCTATACATTATTTTAATTTTTAAGTGGGCCAAAAAGTCATAAAAGAAGATGACGGATGACATCACATTTCTTAGGTTTAAAGTCTTTTTCCTTTCTAATAAAAACTGAAAATTCCAAGTAACCTTTACCCAGGGAAAAATAATTTCCTCCTCCCTTTCCCAAGTTTGTGACATCTTAGCACACTAATGATGGAGAAGGAGGCTAGTGGCACTTTTAAAATGCTTATTTCTAACTATTACCTATGTTTTCAAAGTGTTTTCTCTCTCTTCTCAAGTTTTTAAAGTATACACATACTGTAACTCCCTTTTCTTATACTACATGTCGATCCAGAAGAAATATAATAAGTTTCTTAATATTTTAAAATTAGAAACTAAAAAAAAAAAATGGAACTGAATTTAAGAACTCAACAGATGAACAGATTCAGTGGCAATGTGGATCTTTGCCATCTCCAATTCATGGCAATGTGAATTGTTTTGTCAAAACTCTAAGTCAGCAATATTTATATTTAAACTTGCATGGACAATTTTTTTTCATTTATAGTATTCTCTAAAAATTGAAACACTCATGCATTTTGAATTGATCCAATAGCTCAAGATACCTGAAATTCTAATCATTATCCCTTTTCTGAGTTTTTTAACACTTCACATACCCTGTTCTTTTTCTCTGGGAGAAATATGTTTTCCTCTCCAGTGTATCTTTATCTTCATCTGTGTGCTTCAAACAGCAGAGAAAGGACACTCAAATGCTTAGAAAGGGTTTGCTTTATTATGTGACTCTACTGAGTCTGAAATGTTGCAATCACAAATAGCCCTCTGAAGATGCTTGTATACTTAAACAGACACATGACTTTTCCTAGCAATGGAAAGCAATTTACAGCTTTTTCTATTGCTTCAGAAGTCCTTTAGAAACTAGTACTTGCAAGAATAATGTGACAGCACACAATCAAAGAGGACATATCTTTAAGGATTAACTGGCTGTCCAGTCTCTTGTAACCATATCAACTAATGTTTGTCAATAGCAAAAATGCCAGTCTTGTTGGCAGCACACCCCGTCAAGTGAATTGGGCATCTGGTTGCAGTATGGTGCTGGAGAGTGAGCTTCAGTGGTGTAAAAATCACGTTTGGTACCTCATTCAAGTCTGATCGGGTACCCCATCTTGTTGCACGTTTTTATCAGAATAATTCTGATAAAATTATTTATCAGCTTCCTGCAATCCAGTCCAGTCTGGAGAAGATGGACCCCTATGCAGAATTAAGAAAACCTGCAAAAACCAGGCTTCTGTGTTTTAGAGACTCTTTTCCACCCTAAGTCCCAAGTTATACCTTTGTGATCTAGGTTTCAAAGTAAACTGTTTAGGCTTAGTGCTAAGGTCTGTGTCATAAGTTGGTGTCATGGCACTGAAATTAGCAGCCAAGCGGAGTTTTATGTGTGAGGTAGCCACTCTCTTATAGCCAAAATCAAGACTATGAAAACATAGGACTGACTCCCATACACAATTTTATTTCATTTTATTCATCAACAAACCCAATTTGTACTAAATATTTGGAAAGAAAGTTGTACCAATATGGTTTCTGCCCTCAGGTAAGATATTAATGATGCACTATTTATGAAATCGATGTAAAATTACATTAGTCATAAAATACTTCTAGAATGAGATAAGAACCTGTACTAGAATAATAATAAAATATCACATACTTATATAGTGTTTACCATTCTAAGAATTTATGTATGTTAATTCATTTAATCCTCACAACAAACCTCTAGGATAAGTTCTGTTATTATTTGCATTTCCCACATGGAGAAACTGAGACCCAGAAATGAATAAGTTCTCTCAGTTGGTGGTGGTAAATGAGATTCAAACTCCAGCAGTCCATCCCCAGAGTCTGTGTTCTCAAACTCTCTGCTCTAAGTAGATTGAAATTGATAAGGAAGAGGTAGAAGGTAAGATGAGACAGGAAAGCAGGAAAAGAGGGTGAGACTGTGAGGTCACAAGCCTGGTTGGAGTGAAGTGATCCTAAAGGGGAACAACAAGAGATGACTTTGAATGGGTATAGGGCTGCCAGTCATTGGAGGATTCTGAATGCCCTACTGAGAGTGTTTTGATCAGAATGTCATTATGGAGTTTGGGCATGTAAATAATGTAATTTAAGAAAATATATTCTAGCAAGATAAGTTTTCATAGGGAGAAGCTACTTTGAATATAATCAAATATACAAACACCCTATAAAACAATTTGGCATCAACATAGTGCTGGAAATTCTGGCTAGGGCAATCAAGCAAGAGAAAGAAAGAAAGGATATTCAGTTAGAAAAGAAAAAGTCAAGTTGTCCTTGTTTGCAGATGACATGATTGTATATTTAGAAAACCCCATCATCTCAGCCCAAAATCTCCTTAAGCTGATAAGCAAATTCAGCAAAGTCTCAGAATACAAAATCAATGTGTAAAAATCACAAACATTCTTATACACCAATAACAAACAGAGAGCCAAATCATGAATGAACTACCATTCACAATTGCTTCAAAGAGAATAAAATACCTGGGAATCCAACTTACAAGGGATGTGAAGGACCTCTTTAAGGAGAACTACAAACCACTGCTCAGTGAAATAAAAGAGGACACAAACAAATGGAAGAACATACCATGCTCATGGATAGGAAGAATCAATATCATGAAAATAGCCATACTGCCCAAGATAATGTATAGATTCAATGCCATCCCCATTAAGATACCAATGACTGTCTTCACAGAATTGGAAAAAACTGCTTTAAAGTTCATATGGAACCAAAAAAGAGCCTGCATTGCCAAGACAATCCTAAGCCAAAAGAACAAAGCTGGAGGCATCACGCTACCTGACTTCAAACTATACTGCAAGGCTACAGTAACCAAAACAGCATGGTACTGGTACCAAAACAGAGATATAGACCAATGGAACAGAACAGAGCCCTCAGAAATAATACCACACATCTACAGCCATCTGATCTTTGACAAACCTGACAAAAACAAGAAATGGGGAAAGGATTTCCTATTTAATAAATGGTGCTGGGAAAATTGGCTAGCCATAAGTAGAAAGCTGAAACTGGATCCTTTCCTTACTCCTTATATGAAAATTAATTCAAGATGGATTAGGACTTAAATGTTAGACCTAAAACCATAAAAACCCTAGAAGAAAACCTAGGCAATACCATTCATGACATAGGCATGGACAAGGACTTCATGTCTAAAACACCAAAAGCAGCGGCAACAAAAGCCAAAATTCAGAAATGGGATCCAATTAAACTAAAGAGTTTCTGCACAGCAAAAGAAACTACCATCAGAGTGAACAGGCAACCCACAAAATGGGAGAAAGTTTTTGCAATCTGCTCATCTGACAAAGGGCTAATATCCAGAACCTACAAAGAACTCAAACAAATTTACAAGAAAAAAAAAAACCATCAAAAAGTGGGCAAAGGATATGAACAGACACTTCTCAAAAGAAGACATTTATGCAGCCAACAGACACATGAAAAAATGCTCATCATCACTCTCCATCAGAAAAATGCAAATCAAAACCACAATGAGATATCATCTCACACCAGTTAGAATGGCGTTCATTAAAACGTCAGGAAACAACAGGTGCTGGAGAGGATGTGGAGAAATAGGAACACTTTTATACTGTTGGTGGGACTCTAAACTAGTTCAACCATTGTGAAACACAGTGTGGCGATTCCTCAAGGATCTAGAACTAGAAACACCATTTGACCCAGCCATCCCATTACTGGGTATATACCCAAAGGACTATACATCATGCTGCTATAAAGACACATGCACACATATGTTTATTGCGGCACTATTCACAATAGCAAAGACTTGGAATCAACCCAAATGTCCATCAGTGATAGACTGGATTAAGAAAATGTGGCACATATACACCATGGAATACCCTGCAGCCATAAAAAAGGATGAGTTCGTGTCCTTTGTAGGGACATGGATGCAGCTGGAAACCATCATTCTCAGCAAATTATCGCAAGAACAGAAAACCAAACACCACGTGTTCTCACTCATAGGTGGGAATTGAACAATGATAACACTTGGACAGAGGAAGGGGAACATCACACACCGGGACCTATTGTGGGGAGGGGGAAGTGGGGAGGAATAGCATTAGGAGATATACCTAATGTAAATGACGAGTTAATGGGTGCAGCACACCAATATGGCACATGTATACATATGTAACAAACCTGCATGTTGTGCACATGTACCCTAGAACTTAAAGTATAACAAAAAAAATTAAAAATAAAAAAAAATCAATTTGGCATTACCTTGTGATGCAACATTTACATACTCAATGACTTAGTTTTTCCACTTATAGTATCAATCTTAATTAAATCCTTGCATATGAGTATCAGCAGGTGTGTAGAACAATATTTGTTCATAATAGTAAAATGTTAAAGATAAAATTAAATAATTTTCAAACAGAGAGTGAAAAGATAAATTACAGCACATTCACACAATGAAATAGTATACAGCAGTGAAAAATGAATGAACTGCAGCTATACTCAAAAACATAGATGAATTTTAGTAGCATGATGTTAATAAGGCAAAACCAGAAGGCCTCATTGTCACGTGGGCATTTTATAAAATCCTGGAACAAGTAAAACAAATATATATTATTTAGACTATATGTATGATAAAAACTATTTTAAAAAATAAAATAAGAGAAAGATAAATAAAAAATTGAGCTCATACTTATGTCTGATGGGGAGACAGGGGCTTGGAATAGAGAAAGAACATGTAGGCAGATATAAGTTATTTTCAGTGGTATAGATACCTTGACTTAAGTGGTGGTTCATAAATGTTTTGATTTTATTAATAAATAAATGTCTAAAAAAAACAGACAAACATTCAGAATGATCCAGATGAAAAGGAAAAGAAATGAGAGTAAGACAGAAGAAAAGAGCAAAGGAAAGACAGCCAAGAACGTTGGCTTTAGTGTAATGGCGTCTATGGAAGAGGATGTCCTGGAAACATCTCTTCAGCTTCTGGAATCTTCTGGTTCCAAAGTCAGTTGTCTGTCTACCCTTCCAAAATTTGTCTTCTCTAATAATCTAAGTTCTGTGATCAAATCTTATTCATTTTTATATTGTTTAAGCATCTAACTTGGAATTTTTATGTCCTCAAAAATTGTAAGGAGAATGAATACAAGTGAGAGAAAAAGACACCTACATGGCCAAACCACGCTGATGGACCTCAGAAATCACTGTCTCCTGACACAGAAGTCTCTTTTGGCAACATCCCTGGCTTTCTCCTTCTGCTAGAACACATCCAGTAACAAGAAAATCACTGTTTTGAAATACCTTGTTCCACTGTCAAACAGAATGACTAGAAATATCTTCTTTATATGAATCCCAAATTGATGATAATAAGTAGCACTTCTCCATAAGACAATGAAAATCTGTCTACTCCCTATCCCAGGAAATCACCTTTCAAATATTGAAGAAATACAGTAAATCTTTGTAATTTGACTTTTTTTTTCCAAGATAAGGTTTCCTAATCTTTATAACATGATTTCCAGGCCCTATCCTTTTTGGCACCTTCTCTCCCAGTGCTCTCCAGAACAATGAAATTAAAGCACAGTCTCCACAGTCCCCAGAAATGAGCTCAGTTTTTCCAGATGAGACCTGACCAGTACAGAGTAAAGAGGACTTAACACACCTTTTCTTTAATGTGAAGCCAATGCTTTTAAATTTGCTGTGTGGAAAGAGGTTGGCTTCAAATATAAGAAGCAAAGAACTAGAGTTGAAGGGTTAAACACAAGCAAACTTTCCTTTTCTCAGATGGATTATTTCATAGATATTGTAAAAACAACAACATGTGATCTGCAAAACTGTTTAGAGTCTATCAAATGCTTTCATGGACATTATCACATTTAGTGTGTGAAGCACTTTCACGGTCGGGTGTTAGTACCCCCATTTTCCAGTTGGGAAAACCAAAATCATGGAACAAGCAAGAGAGGGAGCCAGAGCTAGGACTCATGAATTCTCACCCTATAGTCTAGCACTCTTTCCACAGGAGAAAACTGCCTCAAATAATCAAATAATCATTAAATGGCTGGGCTCCCTCTAAACAACAAACTAGGAAACAAATTTTGCAACAGAGACCTAAATACATTATTGACTTTAAAATCAATACGAAAAAGACGGGCAATCCAATAGAACAATGGACAATGAATTCAACTGCCAGATTCACAGAAAAAGAAACACCAGTAGCCAATAAACATGCTTTAAGATGCTCCATTTGATATATAGTTTTAGAATGCAAATTAAAACAATAGTAGGCTATTATTTTTCACTAACCAAATTGACAAATTTAAGAAAAATAATTATAATACACAGTGCTAGTGAGAGTAGAAATAACAGAAACTCTTACTGAGTGAAATAATAAATTGATTCTTATTTTATTAAGAATTAGTATGCTGTGAAACAATTTATTAATTCACAGAAAGTGAAAGTGAACTCTACTACAAATTTTTGAGCGACTGCTATGGTTTGAATGTATCCCCCAAAAGCTCAAGTTTTGGAAACTTAATTGCCAATATAACAGTTAAGATGTGGGGCCTTTAAGAAGTAATTAGGTCCTGAGGGCAGAGCCCTCTTAAACAGATTAATGGCCTTATCACCGTGAGTGAGTTCTCACAAGAGCAATTGTCATAAAAGGGAGCTCTGTTCACTCTTGCAGTTTCTCTGCCTCCCATACTCGCTTCTGCCTTCCACCTTTCCACCATGAGAAGACCTTCAACAGATGCTCTTGGACTTCTCAGTCTCCAAAACCATGAGCCAATTAGTTTTCTATTTTTTATAAATTACTCAGCCTGTAGTATTCTGTTATAGCAGGAGAAAACGAACTGAGAGAGTGGAAATTTGTCAGTATTTAAATTTGAATATGTTTATCCTTTGGCACAGCAATTCCACTCTTAAAATGTGTCCCTAAGGTATATATAAGTGTGCAAAAATATCTGTCCGAGGATGTTTATTGTTGCATTGCTTACATTACCCAGTAAATGGATACATTCTTCATGTCTGTCATTAAAAGATTATTAGATAAAACACAGTACATCCACACAATGGAACACTGTGTCACTACTAAAAAGATGAAGAATGTCCATTTTTAGTCTAAGAAATAGGTCCGTGTAATATGAAGTGAATAAAGCAAATTGCAGAAGAGAATATAAGACAATTTCACTTGTAAAAGAACACACATGTATGAGGTCATTATGTATATCTATTCATACTATATCAATTATATACATATATACACAAACATACATTTATGAAAACAAAACATCCAGAAAGACATAATACATAATGTAATGTCTAGAACATTACAAAAAGTGGTACACAATAGTTTCCTTTTAAAACCGAAGTCCATCAGTTGTATTACTTTTTATTTACTAAGCAATTACTTTGCATCAGGCATTATACAAAGCAGTTCTTTACTTTGAATAATCCATACATTAAAACACATGTGAGTTAAGTGTTAATATCCATCCTTACACTGAAAGTATAACCCAAACCTGCCAATGTTACGGTCCATTGCCTCCACCAGGCTATAGGGGATGCGCATATTTAGACACCTGATGGTAAGAGAAATCAAAATAACAACAATTCCAATTTTAGAGGACTCCAAGAGGTGTGAAGTTTTCAAGCTCACAGCCAATGGAATAGAGAGTTGGGTATTAAAATTATGTCATCTTTGCCATTGAAACCAAAAATTGACTATATTTCTAATGTCTAGGAAGTGTTAGGTATTTTAGGTTATGGTTCACCATTTTTAAAAGGCTCTGGGCATCCTGAAGAGGTTTTCTCTGAAAATAAAAGTTTCCTACAGGATTAATTTCTCTTTCCATCAACCACCATCTAGAAAACATTCAGGAGACTTTAGATTCTGAAATGCAGTCAGGTCAAAAATTATATATATCAATTGAATGATTGATTAAACCTATTATAGGCAGATGAGATCACTCTGAAAAAAGCACCAGGAGAGTGGAGACATGAGAGAATGCTTGAAATCATGTGTCTCATCTATTCATTTGTCTTTTTGAAAAATGGAAGGGATAGATAACCATGTGAAAGCGCTCTTCAATATTTAGAGGATGTCTATTAAAGAAAAGTTAAATTTGCTTTGTTCCTTTCAAAATAAAAAATTTTAAAAAACTAGAACCAATAGAATCCAGATAAAGATTTCAGTTCAATATATGAATAACTTTTTAATAAAATTGTCCAAATGGAATGGATTATTTCAAGAAAAAGTGAATTCCTCATCTTTTAAAATTTGAACACCGTCAGGATGACCAGTTGGTAGAATGCTACAATAGACCTTTATGAATTGAACAGTTACTCAAATTTGATAACCTTTGTATTTTCTTGCACATATTTTAGCTCAACTTATATTCTCTTCAATATCTTGTTTTGTTATTCAAATATAGCAAAGCATGGGTGAATCTGTGCATATAGTAGTCTAAACATTAAAAACAGAAAAATAAAAGTCGACATTTACTGACTACTTATTTCATGCCAGGCACTATTCAGAGTGCTTACGCATTAACTCAACCACACAAAATGGAATCAGTTTCTAATATGATCTCCATTATACACATGAGGGAACTGACATAAAAAGAGGTTAAGGAACTTGGCCAAGGTAACATAACTACTAAGTGGAGAAATCAGGATTCAGCTTTAGTCTGTCAGGGCACTAAAAGAAAGCATAAGGCTCTGTTAAAGAAACAAGCCTATAGTCTCAACTCTATTCTGATGACTAGCAATGATATTTTCTAACTTAAGGCAATGGAATATTTCACCAGTCAGAGGTCTACACAGAATACATATTCTTTTAAAAAGTGCATCATAAGGATGAATCATATGAAACTTAAAATTACCCACATAGACACAGAATTCAAATTCAATCTTATTTTCCAAATTTCTAAGAACATTTGCCCAGCCCAACATAAACAGAACAATTTTCACTCCCAAGCTTAGAAGTGCATTCTCTTCCATGTTTGGTTTGGGGGTGAAAAGGGCAAGGGCGTGGGACTGAGCTGCAGGAGTTCTGATTGCGGTCTCAGTCCTGCCACCAGCACACTCTGAGATGTTGGGTGAGAGACTTGGCTACTCTTTAAATAAAACCATAGAGTTCTGTTAAAGAAAAAAGTCATTCAATCATACTTGATAAAGCACAGTAAGGAAAACTTTATTCAGGACCATCACAATAGGCATAGAAACCACTGCAACAGAGTCTTGCAGTTGAGGAGAGAGACTGGGCTCAACTCAGAATACAGCATTGACAAGTGGGAATTTATAGGCAAGAAGCAGTGTGTGGACCACTGGATGGAAAATTGCCAAGAGCAAACCTCCTGGGTAAGGCGGATTCTGGTAAAAACCAACCTCACAGGACTCTTGCTAAAGACAGGTCAAGGTGATCAGACATCACCTGGGGAATGGTGGAGGATGAGGAACCTGATCAGATGTCAAGGATGATCGGATACCAAGGATAAGGGATCTTGTTACACTGACTTAACAGGATTCTTTGCTAAAACTGGAGTTTTCAAGGAAGTGCACAAATGGGCATAGAAGATGTGGAAGCTTGACCAAAATTAAACCAACCAAGGAATCTTTGTCAGCTCCAGGAGTTCTATTTCATCTCAAAAGATCCCATAAAACATTTAACTGAGAATTGTGTTATACGTGTTTATGGCTTTTGTTTTTCTTACACAGGACCTTCATATTTATTGTAGTGCAGTATTACCTTCCTCAGAGCTGGTCAGAAATATGTAGATCCCCTTCCTCCTGATTCATCCATCTCTCATGATCCCTCAAAATTTTCCTTGGAGATCTTAGCTAGAAAATGTCTATTCCATAAGAAGAGAAATTAATTCACAGAGGTGGTTATATTAACAAGGAATAACATGCTACATAGCCAGTGAAAACAAAGTTAAAAGGAACAAGTAACTAAAGTAACTGACTACATAATCTCATAAATACATATAAAATACCCTACATTGCCAAAATTTTACTCAGCCCATCAAACAGACATTATTTCTCACAAGTGTTTTTGTCTTTCAAACAAATCTCATTTCCTATTTTTTTGACACACAAGCATTTTTTATAACTGTGATGCTGTAAAATATGTATCTGGTCCTCATCCTCATTTCCTGACACACAGTTTCTAAAATACTTGGAATCTCTGGAGTGATAAGAGTGTCTTTTGTATGCTAATGAGATGGCTGTGACTGACAGCCCCTCTGTAGCTTCAGGGGAACTGGTCACCTGAAAGACCAGGATTATGGGGTTTGGGAATTTCAGCCTCACGCCCTGACCTCCAGGGAAAGGAAAGGGGCTGCATGTTAAATTCACCATAACTGTCCTACGATTTAATCAATCTCACCTACATAAAGAGGCTTTCATAAAAACGCTTCCAAGAAAGGACTAGGTTCAGAGGACTTCCAGAAAGGTGAATAAGAACACATCCCTGTGCTGGAAAGGTAGTGCACCCCACTCCACAGGCCCAGAAGCTCCTGCACTCAGGACCCTTCCATACTCCGCCCTATATATCTTTTCATCTGGCTGTTCATTTGTATTCTTTTAAATATCCTTTACAATAAAACAGTCAATACAAGCATTTCCCTGAGCCTTGTGAGCTGCTCTAGCAAATTAAGCAAACCCAAGGAGATGGTCACGGAAATCCCAATTTATAGCAAGTCAGTTAGAAGGTCTAGAAACCTGGACTTGTGACTGGTGTTTAAAGTAAAGAGCAGCCTTGTGGGACTGAGCTTTCAACCTGTGGAAACTGACACTACCACCAGGTAGATAGTGTCAGAACTGAATTAGAGGACACCCAGCTGATGTCCATTGTGACACTGATCACTTGTTTGGTGTGTGGATCACCCCCCACCCTGCCACATCTGGGCACAGAAGCCTTCTTGTTATAAGAGTATAGTAGGAGAGACAAACAGTTTGGAATTTTTCAACTCAGTAACTGACACACTGACAATTCACCAAATCAGACCACACTAACCGTCCCCAACCAAAAAAAAAAAAAAAGGCAAAAGTAAAATGTATTAGCATTTCTTATAAATGTTTTACAACAAGTTTTTTACACAAATTCTTTGAAACAGCTCACAAGATTACATATACTAAAATATAAATAAAGGAAATCAAATCAAGACCCAGAAACATATAAATTAAGATAGAACATCAAGACCAAAAGAAAAGTTAGATTTGCATGTATATTGTATGCTATTACTAAAATTTGAGCTAGGCCAGGCTCAGTGGCTTGTGCCTGAAATTCCAGCAATTTGGAAGGCCAAAGTACATGGATCACTTGAGGTCAGGAGTTCCAGACCAGCCTGGCCAACATGGTGCAATCCCATCTCTACTAAAAATACAAAAATTAGCCGGGCATGGTGGTGGGCACCTGTAATCCCAGCTACTTGAGAGGTTGAGGCAGAGGGTGCAGTGAGCAGAGATCACTCCACTGCATTCCAGCCTGGGCAAGAGGGCAAGACTGTCTAAAATAAAATAAAATTGAGCTAAATTTTTGCCTCCAAGCATTGGGGCAACTTCTAAAAAATGAAACAACAAAATCAAACATACGAATTTTTTTGTCACGTAAAAAGAATTCAAAGAAGTTCACAGAGAAGTTTTTCACAGGCCTTAAACCAACAAGGAATATAGAGGACAATGTTTTTGTTTGTATCCCTACCATATATGCATTAATGAGTTTTACAAGATTTTTTTCCTTTTGCATAGTAACCTGAGGGAAGAATGCCAAACCATAACTTGGTGAAAATAATTTTGCAGAGCATGAGGGTAGAGAAGGGAGCAAAAGATTGAAATTGTCTCCTCTGTCTTAAACCTATGCTAATTATTTTAGTGACTTCAAAAAGCCTTTTTAACTCCAGTCACCATGCTGTACAATAGATCTCCAGAACTTACTCATCTCATAAATGACAGTTATGACCACCATTTGACCAACATCTCCCCGCTCAGCAAGCCCTGGATGGCTACTCACGGCAAGAAAATCCACTGAGGCAATAACCAGACACAAATCCTTACAAACCAAGCAATGCATGGAAGTCTTTGGGAGAGTAAGCTCTAAGGTCTCCAAAATGTGATGACGTGGGATCCCGCCCTCTTTCCCAGAACAACTGTCAAATCTTCCGTGAAGGTAGAGCTAACTTGGACATATGTAATTTCACCCAGGATGACCATTTACCTCATTTTCACGTCGTTTCTCTCGTTATGATGTTCACTGATGGGAACAGGGTGTTCATGGCTATACAGAAGTCTCAGGCAGATTTTGATTAATTTGGCTGATTCTAACTCGTCTTATTCTTGTGATCTCCAGAATATGAATGTTTCTCTTTGAAATCTTGTCTTACTGAATGGTTGGTGCTCTTCTAAAATCATTGTCTTATGTTTAATTTTCATGTACTAAACCTTATCTATGTCTCTTCTCCAGTATGGTAGGTTTTCTTTCTTATAAATTTACCCAACATTTCCCAATCTTTTACATGTCTTTCTAAATATTTTATCTTCCTACAAAATAAAGTCCACTTACGTATTTTCATAACTTCCTCCTCTACTGGTATTTCCCACTTAAGACTCAAAAATAATAATGAATAATGTTTTTTCAAAGTGTACTCTATTTTGGTCCACTGTTT
Organism: Macaca thibetana thibetana; assembly: GCF_024542745.1. Taxonomy (NCBI): domain Eukaryota; kingdom Metazoa; phylum Chordata; class Mammalia; order Primates; family Cercopithecidae; genus Macaca; species Macaca thibetana. The sequence continues at coordinate 87,771,116 of NC_065581.1, read as the reverse complement.
GTAGCTGTTAATTTGATTTTTACTTACACTTGAGTGTAAAGAAGATATCTGGACATGAGCCCACTAGCAACATTCCCAGGATCCTTTAAGAACTCCTCATTTCCTGACCTGGCACAGTGGCTCACACCTTTAATCCCAGCACTTTGGGAGGCCAAGGTGAGTGGATCACTTGAGGCCAGGAGTTTGAGACCAGCCTGGCCAACGTGGTGAAACCTTGCCTCTACTAAAAATAGAAAAATTAGCCAGGCATGGCCGCACAGGCCTGTAATCCCAGCTACTCAGGAAGCTGAGGCATGAGAGCTGCGTGAACCTGGGAGGCAGAGGTTGTAGTGAGCTGAGATCACACCACTCCATTCCAGCCTGCGTAACAGAGCAAGACTCTATCTCAGCAAAAAATATAAATAAATAAATAAATAAATAAATAAATAAATAAATAAAGTACTCCTTATTCCCCTTCTGTTCATTGTCTTTGTAAAATACACTTGCACTATTTCTCACATGCTGACATTTCTGAAATGAGATATTTTGTGGGTTGGGAACATAGAACACAATCTTTATTTTTCAAACCTTTATTTTAAATCATTGGTGAAATTTACAATTAATGGCCTCTTAGATTCTAGGAAACATGATAGTGGAACTGATGTTATTACTTTAGAAACAGTGAGTTAATAGGACCAGTCATATATTGAAGCCTCTCTTGTTACATGACAGATAAACCATACCATGTAATAAAAAAGAAACTTCTTTGTGCTTGAAGACTATGTTTTCATATCATTCAAAATTCTAATAGTTTGTAAATAACCTGTAAACAAATAATAAAGGCAGGGACAGCATGCAGCCTTCTTTATGCCCTCATGAATTTTTCTTCAATCTACAGAAGACCATACATACCTACCTAGATGCTTTTTAAAAATCAGCTTTATTGAAGTATAATTGACAAATAAAATTGTATGAATTTAAGGTGTGCTTTAGAGTCTTGGTGCAATGTTAAGACACAGAGTTTGTGTAGACATCAGTAACTGTATCAAGTTCATGGCATTTAACTTTGTTCAGACTAGCTATTCAAGGACATGTTCACAGTCCTGTGATTACTAGGAACTTTATCATAAGGCAATAAAGAATATAATAGTGGCCAGTGAGGAGGTATCCTCAAACCTGTTGGTTCCACAAATAAAATACAGACATGAGAAACCCAAAACTTATTTAAAGAAGAAACTGTCATTAAGTTTGGATGGAATGTCCAATAAAATATGTAGTTTAAGGGGTACAGAATATTGCCTTTTATAAAAGGAGAGAAATTTAAATCTGAACCACACAGATGGGAATTTACACATAGAATTTGATGAAGAAGGAGTCCTTGAAAAGACTTTGAACAATTCTGATGAAAAAAGAAAAAACTTCACCCAGGACTTTTTAAATAGAGCCTTTCAATGCATATTTTTGTGGTGGACATAATAGGTACACTGGTTATATTTTTAAATCACCAAAAATTGAAAAGATAGAATTGCCTTGAAAATGTATGTCATTCTAGTTAAGGATCATAATAATGTGCATTTGCCTAACTCAGACTAAATCTTTTTGAGTGGAGAATGAGACATCACAATTGAAGCAAAATTTGGGAATCCTTTATATCTTACAGCATATGTCTTGGAGAAGAAATTGCCATTACAAACTATATATAATAAAAATAAACATTTATTAAACATTCACCAAATATCAGGTGCCATGCTAATCATTTTACATATATTAGCTCATAAAAGTCACCATATCCTTTCCAAGTAGGCACTTTATTATTCTTATCTTACAGGTAATGAAACGAAAGTCAAAAAAGATGTAGTTTGTTCTGCAAATAAGTGGCAGAATAAAGTGTCAAGCCCAAAGGATTTGGTGCGAAAGCCCCTGTCTTGACCAGTATGCTATCAAGGACCATGGGCATTCCTGTTGGGCAAGCTTTGTACGTAAACCCCCCAGTTTGGTTTCTCTGCAATTCCAAGGTGTATGGAAAACTATTTTACCTCCAATAACGGTCCTCAGATTTGCGCACATACAGTGTTTTTATATTCTGAGAAGAGAGGCTCACATGTAACTAATCCCGAAACTAAAACTTTTTTCTCTCTCCTGGATTTAATTCTAAGGATATAATAACTAACTTGATTAAACAGCTCAGTGGCCTCACATATTACCATTTAGAATGTCATACTGCTACAGTTCTTAATTCTACCATAAGTGCCCTTCCCTTTCAAGTTAACTGCATGACCGATTAAATGCTCTGCACAAAGGCAAGGTGACTCTAAAAGGAAACATGCAATTATGTAGTTTCTAAGTAGTAATTATCTCAAATTAATTGCTGTTTTATGGGAGTGTTGATCGTACCAAACAATATTTACAATTGCAATTCAATTCCAAGATATCTTCTTACTCTGCTTAGCTATTTAGTTATCTTTTCAGTCATGCCTTCTCATGTTTGGGAAACATGTATGACTTACGGTACAGTTAAATGAGGTTTCATTAACTCCAAAGGGAGCTATCTGAACAGGAAATATATGCCACAGCGTGAAAGAAATAACACTGGGGAACCCAACGGTACTGTGAAAAAAACACTGGCCTTCCTTGGGTCCACTTAGGTCAACATTTCTGACTTCTGTTATAAAGTCTACTGTTGTTATTGGTTTAACCTCATCAAGAAAATTAAGGCTTCATTTTCCATGCTTTTCTTCAATGCCCCATCCTTTGTCTGCCACCAAAAGATAAGAGATCTAAGATCCTGTCCCATTTAAACAATGAGTCATGTTATTCATTTTTTCAGTCTCTCAGGATAGTGATTTGTCTGTGTTCTCTTTTTCCCACTAAAATAGAAACTTTAGAAATTGAAGACTGGGGCTTATTCTCAAAGATCCTTTGTAGTTAATAAGCACAGGAAATTTGTATCTCTGATGCCTATCACATATTTAATAAGAAGATATCATTACTGCAAAAACGGTTCTCTGTTTGAAACTAATGACCATTTCTATTATACATCTCTTTGAAATACCCACTTTTGATGAAAACACCAACCAGGAGTGTTTACTGAACACTCACTGGTGACAAAGCACCAGGATAAGTGTGTAATCAAATAATACTTGTCTGAGGTCTCTGACATTCTCTGCATCAATAGACATGAAAACTTACATTAACTTCCACTCAAAGTCCCCACACTTCTAGACAACTCCCTAAGAAAACGCATTCATTTAACATTGATGAGATTGGGTTCAACCTGATTTATAAACTTTTCAATGTTGATATTTTGCTGTTGAATCTGTTTAAAAAATCAGAATTCTACCCTCTCTCCAGCCACCCAGCTCTTCAAAAGGTAGCACTCATTCTAAAGCAAAGAGAAAAGGCGTTACCATTTCAACATTCTTTGATGGAAAGAGTTTTCCCTTCCCAATCTCATCTGTTTCTAGTTTCTCTCCTGCAAGTCAGCTTTTTTTTTCACAGTCAGTGCATTTCTATTTATTCCTCCATATCTTCTATCTCCACATCTTTTGGCCCCCTTCTCCTACAGGGTTTAAAGTAAGGGAGACCACACTCACACTCAGAACCCCAGAGAAAGGGACTAATAGAATTGTTACAGCTCAGCAGTGAGACCATCAGGCATCTTAGAATGTAGAAAATAAAGGGAAATCCAGTTCATTTTTGAGTCATTGCTTTTAATCATGAAATAAATATTTCTCAATGGCATGAAAGAAGTGGATATCTTGTATATGTGAGTGAAGTTTCATGTGTCATTGCTTCTAAGGTGTCACTTTGGTGAGGGTTAAAGGGGTTGTACCTTAGTAGGTAGGCTAAGTCAATAGATATTTATGAACAGGCATTTCCCCTTCCTAATTATTGGGAAAAGTGAATGGACAGGATGATGTAGAAAAAAACTATCAGCAATGAAATATAATAAAACGTTATGAACAGTAATCTGCAAAACAATAAAAAAAAACCTTACTACAATGCCAAAGAGTGTTCACAGAGCTTCTCATGCCTCAAGCTTTGCAGTGGAGTTGTCTGTCCATTAAAGTAAAGGAAGTTGCTGAAGTCTTTGACTCTAGAAATGAAACTTAAGCAGTTGACAGCACATATTCCACATGTCTAAACATATAAAAAGTTAATATATATCCATGATTTTCTGATAAAAATTCTTTCCATCTGCTGGGCTAGTACCTTGAAGAACTGCAACTAATTCCAGAATCATTAGTGTGTGTCCCTGAGTCATAAGCACACTCTAATCCTCAAGTTTCTAGGGAGAAAGGCTTAACTGACCCAGTATTACCATCCTATTCAAACATAATCTCTCATAATTCCCTTGTCCTTGCACAGAAAAGCACTGTGTTTCTCTGCAGATTAGGTTTGCTAAAATATCCTGAATTCAGACAGATCAGAAAATTTGCTAAAAAATATATATATTTTTTTAAGTTCTACTTGAGGGCTACTGCAAATTTTGAATGGTAAGAGATAAAGATTAAATAGATAGGCAGGTAGATAGATTAATTAAGTGACTGACTCATTGACCAAAATTGCCCCTTCCTCTGAGTAAAGAGATCTCAGCTTTTTTTTTTTTTGGAAATGGAGTTTTCACTCTTGTTGCCCAAGCTGGAGTGCAGTGGTGCAATCTTGGCTCACTGCAACCTACACCTCAAGCAATTCTCCTGCCTCAGACTCCCAAGTAGCTGGGATTACAGGCACTCACCACTACGTGCAGCTATATATATATATATATACACACATATATATTTTTTTTGCATTTTTGGTAGAGTGGGGGTTTCACCATGTTGGCTAGGCTGGTCTCAAACTCCTGACCTCAGGTGATCCACCCACCTTGGCCTCCCAAAGTGCCGGGATAACAGGTGTGAGTCATCACACCCAGCCATGATATCTCAGCTTTAATCATCTAATCTAGTCTCGGAAATCACTTTCAAAATAAGTTCAAGAAAATCACATTAGATTTAAAAAGTTATACTTTCTTCAAACACAATATTGTCATTCCAATAAATGCCAATCAATTTCCTAATAGAACCTTGCCAGTGCTTTGAATTCTCCTGTCCCAACTCAAAGACAAAATCTATATGAAAACAAGTCCAAAATGATAAGTAAACTATTACACCTTTCTCTGAGGCCCATTGTTTGATCCATTTGAATAGCTGAACACAGAATCCAGGTTTTGCCTTTTATATTTTTCTTCATAAACAGTCTAATTAATATTCTGTCTCTGGACAGTACAATTTCATAAGCCAGCCCCCAAAGAGAGAAATATGCTCTTTTCCTTGAGATCTGGAGAATGCAATCAACATCCACTTTATAAGAAGGAGGATGCTAATAAATAAAACTACAAAATTGCATCACCTACTGGGAGGAATCCATTGCCAAGGAAAGTAATTTTACAAATGAAAAACCAAAGGGCAGTCAGTCCCCAGTGCCAGAGGATAGTTTTGATGAAAGAGTCACATGAAAGAGGGATTCTCACAATCAAATGGTTATCAGAATTATCTAGAGGACTATGAAAATGTACTAAACCTGAACGTCTCTCTAGACCCGCTGACCCGGATTCTCAAGAGGTTAGCACAAGAATACAATTTTTTTTTAGAGCTGCCAGTGATTCTGATGACCCACCAGATAGGCAATTCATTGATGTAGGACAGTGGTTCTCAAATTGTGGATCCCAACCAGCACCATCAGCATTAGAAGTGCACATTATTGGGCCTCCTTGAAGGCCTCCTGAATCAGAAATTCTGGGGGACAGGGCCCAGCAAGCAACCTGAGCTTTAGGAAGGCCTCTGGGTGATTCTGATGCAGGTGAAATGTGAGAATCATTGTTCTAGAGAACTTCAGTCAAGACTGGGCCAAAAAGAACAAAAAGATTTCATCCTTATCCAGTTAATTTCTAGAGATTCTGACAGTAATTACTTATGGAGGGAGCAAACAGAGCCTAAGGCTATACTAAATACAGCTATGAGGAAGAGGAGACACCTAAAGATGCTTAGAAGATTTCATGCCTAACAATAGGCATGTGAGAGAGTAATTGGGGAACTTCTGTTTCCTGACATTTGCTGGGGCATTTTAAAGGGCTTATAACAATATCTTCTAGGTTACAGGAATAAACCTAACTTAATTGTTTTATTTATGTGAATTTTTGCTTGTCTGAACAGAAAAAAAAAAATCTCTTATTATGCTTGTGTATTTGTCCTTTTCCCCATTTCCTTCTGTTCCTGCAAGCATTGCACATCTATTTTCATTCCTAAATGATGCTTGATAGCTTCCTCGCTGACCTTTGTAACTTTGACTACTTCTCCAAGAATCTGAGACTTTAGAGCAGTATTTCTTAACCTTTTTTCATTATCACATCTCTAAGGAGGCTTTTAAAACATTTTTTTCCTAATCTCTTCTCCCCCATTTTATACCACAAATGTATGGCATAACTGTTTCTGTGCTACAGTTGATCCTTGAACAATGCTAATTTGAACTGTGTCAGTCCACTTAATTCCAGATTTTCTTCTTTCTCTGCCACCCCTGACACAAGAACATCAGGCCCCTCCTCTTCTTCCTCCTCTTCCTCCTCAGCCTTCAATGACCCATCTCTACTTAATGAATAGTACATATATTTCCTTATGATTTTCTTAATAACATTTTCTTTCTTTCTAGCTTACTTTATTGTAAGAATACAATCTATGACTACATGTAACATTTAAAAGTGTATGTTAATAGACTGTTTATGGTATGAGTAAGGCTTCCAGTCAATAGTAGGTTATTAGTAGTTAAGTTTTGGGGGAGTCAAAAATTATACTCAGATTTTTCACTATGCGGGGGTTATCACCCCTAAAATTCAAGCTGTTCCAGGGTCAACTGTATATCTATACCTGTGCCTCATGCATAAAAAGAGTAAGACTTCTTTCACCCACTAAGAACTAATTTGCATCCCCTTGGGGGATATCACCCTGTTGGGAATACACCCTTTAGAGTTATAGTTACAGTTGTGTTCTGATACATTAGAGGTAAAAAAAAAAAAAAAGTCCCATTTATTATTCTCAATCAAATTAAATCTAGATTAATAATCAAATTGAAAACATGGGGCAGAAAATCCAGTCTCAGTCATGTTGGCGCTCACTCACAGCTGGAGTGGTACAGTGCTGCAAAATTGCAGAAGGGACCCTAGATTTCAGTTCGTCATGATGGCCACTGAGATGCTCACAGTCCTGCCCCTCCAGGGGGCCGCAGGAAATCAGAGCAGAGGTTTCTCACTCACTCCTCTCCTCCCCCTTCCACTACCTGCCGAACACACACAAATCATGTACATTCCAACTTTTCTAGAATTGGGCAACTTTTCTGCTCCTTCAATCCTAGGAATTACCTCCCTATTAATCCAACTCCTCCTTCACTGAGCTCAGACTTTAAAAAACAAAAGCCTTTTAATTTAAGTTCCTCAGATACAAGGCTAACCTAGGTCACACATAGCTGCCCTCTGAAGGTGTGGCGGGACATTGATATCGCCCATCCTCTGCGGTAAACCAACAAGCCACATTTTTTCTCAATTAATTTTTCCTGCTATGTTTAAATTCTAGACTTTTCAGAGCTGGGCTAGATTTGACTGAAAGGAACACTTTCAAACCCTGGAGAAATCTATTCTCCAATAGGCTACTTGTTGAAAGAGTTCTTTTTTCAAACTGATATTCTACAGAAGAAGTTCAGGATTGGCTTCAGTAGGACAAGAGTTCTAATTCCATCACCACCATTTAATACCTACATGACCTCTATAATCTTTCATGTCTTTATCTGTAAATCAAGATAGAATAATAATACCTCTTGCAAAGGGTCATTGTAGAGATTAAGAAAGCATGCATGATAAATTCTACCACAGTGCCCAGTATAAGGTGTAGGATAAATAAATGGCAATCTTACCATTGTTAGCACTAACTAACTCAACCAACTCAAATAAGATTTTTCTCATTCATTCATTCATCCATTTTAAGTACCAATTCGGGGAAGTGTCAAGGAGTACTGACTGGATAAATAATTTCACCATAAAGATTTCCTCTCCCTACGTCTACAAATGGAGAAGATGATTTTCTTTTAGCTCAAACCTAAGCTAAGATTGTCCTAAGGAAGTAGCCAGCGAGGAACCTGTATTAGAAAAGAAAGTGAAGTAATTCCTGAGTAAACAATGCCTGAAGGGGAAAAGCGAACTAAACTGAATATACCACAAAGTAGAATTTATTATTTTGGGACCCACCTTGGTTATAATCAAACTGTATCTGACCTCATTCCCTGGAGTGCAATGCCCTATCACCTGAGGATACTTCTCCATTGACACCTGCTTTGATCCAGGAATGTAATGTTCCATGCTTAGAATTGGCTAACAAGAAAGTTAACTGTGAACTGTAAACAGGTATGAATTGATATTCATCAGTAGATTTTTCTAAGAACTTCCCAACTTTTGCCTTGCTGTATTGCTCTTATAACTGATTCAGTCAGCAGGGAATAATTAGCAGCCATGCCACACAGGAACAAAGTGTGCAGACTTGAGTTGATGTTGTGCTTAATGAGCCTATTTAAAAAGTTACAAATCACCCAGCTTCCCATCAACCTCCCTCCACTTAGCGCTTTCTCATGTAGAGTGTGGCAAAAATCAGAACCCACGCTGATGGGGCTAACTCAGCCTTGAAATTTGCCATTTGCCTACACACCAAAGGCCAAGGTATGTAGAAAACTAAGAAAGAAGGCAGCTTTTTCTTGTTTGTTGCATGTACAAATACTACTGTGAGGTTAGTGGGAAATAAAGATCAGGAGAAACTATCAGCTGGGGACTTTCTTTGAGACATTTGAATGGATAAATATATGTATGACTGTCATCCTGATCACCAAATTAGATGTGAGTTACTCCTTTTAGGTGGCAAGAACTTTTAAAAAGGGGCTGTCTTTTTAAAAGTTTTCTATGTTGGTCCTTCCCCAGGGTCAGAGAAGAAATTTCACAACCACTCACAATTTACCACATAGTGACTCTACAGAGATCTCTACAGAGATCTATGACCCATCTCTACTTAATGAATAGTACATATATTTCCTTATGATTTTCTTAATAACATTTTCTTTCTTTCTAGCTTACTTTATTGTAAGAATACAATCTATGACTACATGTAACATTTAAAAGTGTATGTTAATAGACTGTTTATGGTATGAGTAAGGCTTCCAGTCAATAGTAGGTTATTAGTAGTTAAGTTTTGGGGGAGTCAAAACTTAACTGCACAGTTGGGATGTGGGAGAGTCAGAGAAGGTGGTGGGAGTCATCCCAGGACTGGCTGTTAAGCTGCCTCTTGCTCAGACGGACACCTTCTCTCTAGGAGACTTCCCACCTGAAGAACAGGGAAGGTTAAGTTCATTGTCTTTTACTTTTTCTTATTCTCCTTTTGCTTTCTGTCTTTCTCTTTCTCCAGTTAAGCTTGTTACAAATCTTACGCAATTGCCACTCTCCTTTTCAAATCTTATCTTAAGGGGAGTAAAGAGCTTTTTCTTCCTTCAAAATAAGCAGACGAATAGGGATGTTTGACAAAATAGTTTTGCAGATTCCCCATTGCAAATGTCTTTGATTTGCCACACCTACTCGATGACACAGCCGCCCCAGTGCCCCACCCCTTCCCTTTCTCATCACCTACCTGGATACCTCTTCTTGACATTCCTCCCTCTCCCACTTGTACTGCTTATTGCAAACATTGTCAGATTAATGTTTTCAAAACATTAGATGGCAAGTGCTCTTGCCTTGCTACTGCTCATAGCAGCCACCAACCAAGAAGGAGCCAAAATTCACCAGTTACTAATAGAAGACTATAGTTATTCATTTCTCAAATATTAATACATCTTTTTAAGGCATATGTAAAAGGGCCCTGATATTTCTACATGAGCGTGTCATTTTAGGGACGTAAGCACAATTACTATACTTGAAATCATAATATCAATACAATTCAGAATGAAAACTTTTCCTTTTGTCACCCAGGAGCCACAGATAACACCCTGAAAAACTGCACAGATTTCAAAAGCTAAAGATCAGCTAATCCCACAATATGCTCACCCAAGAACTTACGTCTGAATGTCAGAGTCTTCCATCCCAACCCCATAGTGACTATCCAACCCCTGACAAGTTCTCTAATGGGATCTTGCCCTTCTACTGAGACCTGACTCCCCAATTTCCTCTACTCATGCAACCCATTCCCTCAGGATATTAGCACTGCCAAACAATGTCCCATTTGTTCCATCAATTCCTTTCAGCTCTATATATACGAACACTGAAGACCCCTAAAGAATTACAAATCCATGTTGTGCCATGCAGGTGTACCTTAAGTTTCTATAGCTTTTTCATGCTATAGAAGCAGTGTGATGAGTTAAGCTAAATTTGAATAGATTGTCTGGAATGTCTATGTTGCAGCTTCTTAAATCTTTCGAGATTTCTTCAGTCTACCACAGTGCTTCCCTTTTCAATATTTCTGTATCACTTATGTAAGAATGAGTATGGTTTGCTAACCTATTAGTATGGTCTCTGTTTGTTTCATGCTTATAATTCACAATTCTACAACTACATTGTGCATTCTTGGTGGGTAGAAGCCCTGTCTTTATATCTATTTTATTTCCAACAGCATTCACCTTGTGTTGAGCACATTAATAAATGTTTGTTGACCTAGCTTTTTATCTTGACTAATGTTTCATCTATGCTACATACTTTGGTTTGGAAATAAATTTTATGATTTTAGAAATATGTTTCCTTATTATGGATGTGTAGTACTATTAAGGGAATTAGTCATAGCAATAGTAGTTTAGAGATAACTAACCTCATAAGCCACTGGGTATCAATTAGAATACATTGAAAATATGATCTACAACATGCATGCATGACAAAGGAAAATGTGACAAAGGAAAATGTGACAAAGGAAAAAGGGGTGGAAGAACAAACACTATTCCAAAAAAGAAGCCAAATAGCATACAATAAAATTAAGAAAAGATTGTTGATGAACTTCTCCAATAATAACAAAATCCTCCTAACAGAAACACTTTTACATATAAAAGGAAATCTCTTTGGATGTCCACCAGGAGTGGGCAACAGTTACTAAGTGTCACTACATGGCAGATACTACTAAGTATTTTACACATAATAATATTCACATAAGAACTATAATTTAGGATTAACATCCCCATTTGTCAGATGAGAAAAGTAAAGCACAAAGAGAATAAGTAACTTGACCAAGATGATAAAGTTCATTGTTGGTAAAGTTGAGGTTTGAACCCAGACAACCAGGTCTGGAGTCTGTCCTGGTAACCCTGTGTCTTATAGTGTTCTTACATGAAGCAGAATTTGGCATGCAAAAATATTTTAGACAGCTTTTCTTACGTTTTTTAGTCTCTATGATATGTCTTAGGAAAAAAATGTTAAAAATCTTAAATTAAAACTAAAGAAAGTTCAAATGCAGTTTTCTTTTACATGCTGAAACCTATTTTCAATTTTAAAAATTAATTGACTTGAAAATAACTGGTGGCAAATAAATATGATAATGAACTTTGGAAGTGGCTGAGCCTGGTTGTTACCTGGGAAAACAGAGTTTGAATCAAAACATATCAAATAAGCATTCACACCACCAGAGATTTTCCATTATCTCTATTACAACACTGTTCTAAAAATGTTTCTTTAATAATTTACTTTATGGCTGGATCAAAAGCCATATTACTTTTCACTCTGTGAAAATAGTGTGTGAAAGTTCAGCTAAATTTTAATCAAGTGTTTGCCTTAAGCTTTCCAAAAAACGTATTGGAGGTTCATAATAAAATAGGAAACATTTCAATTTACAGAATGTCTTTGTTACAACTTTAATGAAGTATAAAATTATTTTCATTAGATTTACAACTCAAAATGGCTAGAATAGATTTATGTTATGCTGTGGTAACAAAAAGAAATCAGTAACTTGAAAAAGAACAAAGACATTTCTGTCTTGTGCTACCTGTCTAACTATATCTATAGGGATCCTGTTAAGTGGAAGGCAGAGGAAGAACTCTGCTCATTTTGTCACCCAAGGATGCACACTGACAAAGACCCTACCATTTTATGACTTCATCCCAACTTAGATTTCAAGTTCACCATGGCTGGGGAAAAAAGTGTATAGAATCACACACCAGATCTTTGATATGTCCACCCAGGAGTGGCACTTCATTATTAAAACATGTCACACAGCCATACCTAACCTCAACGCAGTCAATGGAGCTTACGCCCAAAGGAGAGAATTCTACAATCTTGGTGAGTGTAAATGATGACAACCACACATTTTTCTTTTCATTAACTTTCTTAAAGTATATCTTGTTAAATTAATGTATGGATCTAAAAAGTTAATATATTCAGATATTTCATTTTTAAAAACTTACTGTACAACAAAAGTGAAAGCTTAAGTAGTTTTATAATTTTTATATTGACAAGAGCTGCTTTGCTAGAAAATTTATTTATTTCACAAATATTTATCAAGGTTTCGTTTATGTGAGACTTTCTTCTAAGTGTTAACAGCAATTCGAAAATAAATTTTAAAATATCAGGCATCAGGCTCACACCTGTCATCCCAACACTTTGGGAGGCTGAGGTGGTCGGATCACTTGAGGTCAGGAGGTCGAGACCAGCCTGGCCAACATGGAGAAACCCCATCCCTACTAAAAAAAATCCAAAAATTAGCCAGGCATGGTGGTGTGCACCTGTAATTCCAGCTACTTGGGAGGCTGAAGCAGGAGGATCACTTGAACCTGAAAGGCAGAGGTTGCAGTGAGCCAAGATTGCATCACTGCACTCCAGCCTGGGTGACTCTGTCTAAAAAAACAAAAATCAGGTATTTACTGCCACAGAGCTTAGAAAATAGATGCGATAAAATGTCTAAATAAATAAACAGAATATTTAATAGATAAATACACCAAAAAGGGTAAAGAAAATTGTCATATGTGTTTAAAGGAGAAAGAGTTTTGAATAACAGTTTCACAGCTGGGCACAACCTTAGGCATTGTGGGTTCCAGTCTTTTATTTTAAAGATGAGGAAAACAAGACCCAGAAAGGTCCATAGTGACTTGTCCAAAATCATTGCGTTAGGTAGTTGTTCAACGATTCCTCAAGAAGTAGAGCTTACTTGCTGTGCTGTAAATAAATGTCTCAGGAAAAACAAATACAAAAAAAAAAAAAAGGAATGAGTATAGACATTTAAGGAGCACTAAGAGAAAAAAAGTTGGAGAGTTGACTAATTAAAATCAAAATTTCATTTCCAATTAGAAAAAGATCGATTTCCATAATGCTTAGACTAACACATTTACACTTTCAAAGCAGTTCAAGTAAATGCTATTTTTAATGAACCCATGTACCTTTAAAAATCCATAATGAAACTGTTTCTATACAACTTATTTTCTTGTCCCAGAGAGCACTAACCAAAATCTTTGAAAACTGGAATAGTAATTTAAATGCTAAGCCTAGTACCTTTTCAAAAAGCCAGAGAGGAAGAGAGAAAATCCAAGATTCAAATTACAGCAACTTTATTAATTGCTGCTCAAAATGCCAAATTTACATATGTTTAAATAAATCTAGATGGCAGAACTGACCGCTAAGCATTTTTAGATAAATTACGTTCTTCGTCTTTAAAAAAAATCTTAATATTCCAAGCATTTGCCCTTTTGTCAAAGATAATAAATTTGATTAAGTTTATATAAATTACACAGCACTAAACAGGATAATAACTAAAAACACATGGAGAATAGAGTTAGCCTTACTCATTGCATCACTTCCAAATTTAAACCTAAGACCAAGCATATATGCTTGGCTTAGAGACTTTTTCTAGTCTTCTTTTTAAAGCTGCTATTCATAAAAAGGTCAATAGGTTGTCTTTTAAAAATAAATCTGTAATCACTACAAACTGTCACTGTATCTGACCAAAACCATGATGAAAGACCAGAGGCTAAGACTTGAGCGCAGTAGCTCAAAGAGTTAGAATGAAACAGTAGATGGAAGAATTCAAAGGCAAGGGCCAAGACCTGTCCCAGTCCCTCAACTGAAACAATCTATTTGACTTTTGATAGTCATAACCTAGGCCATCTGAGCATTTCTTAATCCACAGTGACTCTAAGCGATGAGCTCACTGTTTCCAAAATAGTAGAAAACCACCATGAAGCCGTGGGTCTTAGGTTACCTTCTGAATCTTGCTGTGGAAGTTTCTAGGACACCACTATTTATTCTCCACAGCAGTGGCTTTCAACCGTCTTGCTTCCCCAGCCCACCGAGGCAATGCAACTCACCAGCCAAAAGAATTAAATCACATCACCAGTGGTTTTCATCTCGGGAAGGTGGGAGGATGCAAACTTAAGAAACATATTAAAACCCCAAGTTGCCTCCCAGTTCAGCATTTGTTTCTTTTCCTCCACCATGGCTATCAGTCGAAGAGCACTTTTGTAAAGCTTTGCAGTGAAACATCCTGACTGTTCAAGTTTATATTGTAAGCCTGTAAGGCTCAATGAAATGGAACGATGTCTGCTGAAAGAGAGCCTCAGATAACCCTGTTGACATTAGTCAGTGGGCAGAGTGTGCGCTGTGCACACATGCTTATCAAGTGTGAGCTGTGCACACATGCTTATCATGCAAACTTTAGTGTTCACAAAGCTTTAGAAGTTGAATACTTAATTCCCAAAATAACCTCATAAAGAAGATGTTATAGGCCCCATTTAAGATATCCTAAAACAAAGGTGCAGAGCGGTAAAGCGTCTGCTCAAAATCTCAGAATAAGAAAGTGGCAACGTGAAGAGCTAGACACAGGTTTATTTAACCTTACAAGATATACCCCAGATAATTCTACAAATCTACATCTACTAGATCATATCCCAAAGACTGCTCCTACTTCAAGGATAAAGAGGGAACAAACGGCAGTCCCAGGGTTCTAAGACAAGCACTCTCGTGGGGACCACTGGTCTTGGCACTGCCCCACCTCACTCCCGAATCCCACTACGTTGTGTACACATGAAATTGACTGAGAAAGGTGAAGCCATAAATTCTGATGTTATTGCACACAGTTCACCATAGAATAAAGTCTGAAACATCTTAACACAGCACCCAAAACTCTCCACAACCCCATCTAAACACTTAGTGACAAGCTCATCTGCCATTGTTGCCTAACTGACTGCAACTTCTAGTTCTGCCAAACTAATCCGCTCACTCTCCCCCAAGTAAAAGTTGACTTGGCCAACCCACTCCAGAATAGCCTCTCCTTTATTAGAAGTTTTCAAGAAGCTGGGTGCGGTGGCTCATGCCTGTAATCCCTCCACTTTGGGAGGCCGAGGCGGGCGGATCACGAGGTCAGGAGATCAAGACCATCCTGGCTAACACAGTGAAACCCCGTCTCTACTAAAAATACATAAAAAAAAAAATTTGCCGGACATTGTGGTGGGCGCCTGGTAGTCCCAGCTACTTGGGAGGCTGAGGCAGGAGAATGGCGTGAACCTGGGAGGCAGAGCTTGCAGTGAGCCAAGGTTGCGCCACTGCACTCCAGCCTGGGCAACAGAGCGAGACTCTGTCTCAAAAAAAAAAAAAAAACATTTTCAAGAAATCCCCACATGACCTGTTCATTGGGCATCTATTTTAGAATGTCCCAAACTATACTTTATGTGACAAGAGTGTCTTGTGTCCATAGACTGGTGACAGAAATACAGAATGTCATAGCTAGGAGACAGCTGAGAGACTGTCTGGTCCAAAACCCTCAGATTATAGAAAAGGAATGTAAACCCAAGGTCACGCAATGGATGGACAAATCATATAACTATGGTGTTTATTCAGATTTAATTATCATTTTATTTTACTATTTAGATAAGGGAGTTATCAATATTAGTTATCAGCTGTACATTAATTATGTTGCTAGTCAAAAACTGGCGATGAAATAACTTATGGCAGAGCTGGGCTTGGAACCCTATTGCTCCGGCTCCTTCTTGGAACCCAAATCCCTGTTAATCAGATGAGTATATTCCATAGCAGCTGGCCCAGGATGTGTACACAGCAGGCATTTATTAACTGATTCCTTAATTACAGTTTATTTATCCCAAGAAGTTCCCATCCAATTAAAATGTTATTCATATGCATGACACATGTAAACAAGATTTATCAGGCCAATAATATTTTAAAGTAAGTATTCATCTTTGATCCCTCCCTTTCTCTTATACAGCATATCCATGTGCTTTTCATTTTATCTCCAAAACCCATCTGCTTTTCACCCTCTTCACTTCCACCAGCCCAACCCAGGCCATTATCATTTCTTTCCTGGACTAGCACAAAATATTCCCATTGGTCTCTCTTCCATTTTCCCTCAGACCCTATTCAATCATTTCCCCGCACAAGCACATCATCCACCTACCCACCAACTTAAAAACATTCCATGGCTTCCCATTTCACTTAGGGTAAGGTCTAAACCCATTGCCATAATGTGTAACCTGTCTCTACATTCTCTTATCCTTCATTTTCTGCCCACTTGCTGCTTGGTTTTCCTTCTGTCCTTCAAGCAGACCGGGCTCTTGCTTGCTCCAGAGTCTTTCATACACATGCTGCTCTCCTGTCTGGAAGAGCTCGCCCCTCCATGCCTCTTAGGACTGTCTTTACAGGCTTCCTGAGTCAGTTCATGTCACTTCCTTGGAGAAGTCCTCCCTTTCAAATCAATTCCCTCATTGCCATCACCTCCATCATTCCTTACCTCAATATTTTCTTTCCTACATTCTACTTGCCACAATTTGTATTTATTTAGGGCACTTGTTTTATGCCTGTGTCTCCTCCATCCCAACCCAAACTGAACAAATGAAGACAAGTATCGTGGCTATGTTATTCTCACAATAGTATCCCCCTGTCTGCCATCAAGCCTGGCTCAGAAGAGCTACTCAACACATTTCTCTTGAATACATGCCTTCAAATATTCACAAATATTTATAGATAGATAGATGATTGATTGATAGATAGACATGACTTCATCTAAGAGGCTACCATAAATAAGATAATATTTTACCACAAAATGTAATTTACTAAATGTATATGAGTTATAATGACTTATTTTGTTCTTTTACAGAGAAATGTGGTTGAAATAGTAAATCTAGATTTCAACAGAGATTTGACTACTCCTCTGATCATATCCTTTTGGAAGAAAATGTCTTATGTATGAGTTATCAGTGTTCTTAAGTTTCTGAAGCTTCCCAGGAGATTCTGTCTGATTCAGTGACTAAGGGAAGACACTAGGAATTTGACCTTATAAAATATACCCCAGATAATTATTTTGATCAAAGAAGTTTGGAGAATATTGGGCTATATCAGTCGTTTCCAACCTTGGCTGCCCATTAAAATCACCTGAGGAGCTTTAAAGAATGTTAATGCCTGGATCCCACACCAGAGATTCTGACTTAATTGGCCTGGCATGGGGACTAGACACCAGGATTTCTAAAAGTTGTTCAGTTAACTCTAATATTCAGCAAAAGTTGAAAGCTACTGTGCCTGATGACAACATGATAAGATAGACTGGTAATGAATTGAAAAACCATACCAAAGAGGCACCAATTAACAGACTCATGACAACCCATGAGCCAGTTCCTTCGAATAGTAACTACAGGCTTTGATATTGAGGCTTTCCTGATCAGGATTTACCAGTGATTTAGAGGGAGGTAAAGAAGCATGCCTAACAGTCTTTTCTATTGCATAAAACTGTGAAGAATAATAAATAGTTTGGAGACAGAATTAGAATCTAAAATATTCACGAGGCTGGAGCCATAGGGCGACAACTGTTCTAAATGAGTAACTGCATAAAGATAGAATGGAAGGGACACTGCCCAGCAGCACAATAATTTGACAAAGACGAGGATTTATCTAGCAGGGAGCTCCATAAGTATTTACAGGATCATATAGCTATCAAGTGTATTATTTTCCTTAAAGGCAATATAATATTTAGCATCAATAATTAATTACCACATAATATTTATTTGGTATATAATATTTGTTTAGCAATATGATATTTACCATAAATATATTTAGCGTCCCACGGTATCCTGAAATCAGGGTCATCATAGAAAAAGAAGGGCATGACAAATGAGACCACACATTTGCAGAGTGGAGCAAAGTAGCCTGTGGAGAAAGAAATAGGGATAAGAGGAGAAACAGACATGACATTGTCTTACAAATATTTGAAGGATTTTGTGTGGAACACGAATTAGATTTATTTTGAAGGCACCAAAGGTTAGAACTGTGAACAACAGATAGAAGCTATAAGAAGACAGAGACTTCAGCTCAATGTGAACAAGAACTTTCCAATAGAAATGTCTAGAGGTAACGTGAGCTGCCTTGGAAAGTAGAGTATTCCCATTACCGAGAGTCTTCCAGGCCTAGAAGGAAGAAGCCTCAGGTGATCATATCTTTCCACATAATCCTTCCTTACTGATCCATTTGTTATTACAGTTGCAAAGGCACGGAGTAGATGAGAAAAGTTGGCAAAGATCTATTAGAGTCTGGGACTTTCTTGTTTGGATAAGGAGGATCTTGCCAAGGCTTGATCTTTATCCTAAGCAGTAAACCTCTCCACTTGTTCTTCCCTTTTTGTCTCATTCATTCATTTTTTTCTGGCTCCAGCCCAATAGTCCCCCATTACTCTTTCTCATCTAGTTTTTGTAGCCCCTAAAAAGAAAAGATTCATAAGGCAGTCTTTGACTTTTATTATTATTATTATTATTAGAGACAGGGCCTTGCTATGTTGCCCGAGGCTTGTCTTGACCTCCTGGTCTCGAGCAATCCTCCCACCTCAGCCTCTCAAAATGCTGGGCCTATAAGCATGAGCTACTGTGACTGGCCTTTGATTTCTAACAATACCCAGTAATTTGGCAAAGGTAGTTGTAGAATTTACACTTTTTTCAAACTGTTTATTTTAAATAGTTTCCTCCTTTTCCCCAGTTCCAACCAAAAACATTATGAAAATAATGCATAAATCTGTCTTGACATAGTAATCCCATATTTATTCCTAATTCTGTCTAAATTCTGCTTAAATTTTAGTCTTTCAATCCTCCCCTTTTCTTCGTTTCCTCTCCTGTCATGGGGAGATTATTCTGTCAACTCAGAAACAGTTTTCATTTCAAAAAGGGTTTCCCTCCTCTTTTACCTGTATTTTTACCACTGTTGCTAGATAGGTATGATCCAGTTTGCAAAATCAAACAAGACCACATAGTATTCATCAAGATCAATATATTAAGGTCTGGAAAAACTCATTTCCATACAGTGAGATATTTGCCATGCTCCCTCTTTGTCAAGCACACTCTGGTCTTGAAACATGTCCGAAAAACACAGAGTTCCAGACTTAAGCATTTAAAAACTGTATATCATTTATCACTACAGAAAAATACATATAATGATTGCACATCTGCAACCAGTAAGTTCATTGCTGGTGCCTGGATGGAGTAGAGAGGAATGACTAACGCTGTCCCTGTTCCCATAGAACTCTGGAGGAGAAGGACATGAATCAGATAATTACCCCAATAAATGTGGAATGAAAACATGGTCAGTGCTATAAAGAATAATACATGGAGCTTTTAGGGCAGAGGAAAAATTGAACAAGGTCAGAAGGTCATGCATGACTTGAAGGCAGAAATGGCCTATATAGCTAAAAGTACACATTTTCAGTATCTCCATAGAACTAAAATCTGAGATACATGGTAAAAGTTCAGTCCTTAGAAAAGTCTTCTCCTCCCTCCATTGTCACTCTCTAATGTATTGCCAGTTTTATTTTTCCTATAGCACTTATCCCTTTTTTTTTTTACAGAGTCACTGTTGACATTTTTATTTTCTGTCCCTTACTAGAATCTAAGCCCCAGAAAGGCCAATTTTTCTGTCTTCTTCACCACTATCTCATCAACCACATACAGTAGTTACTCAATACATATTTTGAGTATTGTTGAATATTTTAATCTTGCTCATTTGTAAATGGCTTGTCATTGCAAAGAATGAGAAACATATTCAACAAGTATAGAAAAGCCATTTGTGACCATTTAGAACCAAAAGAAGTATTAATATTTTGTTTTTTTGTTTTTTTGTTTTTTTGTTTTTGAGACGGAGTCTCGCTTTGTTGCCCAGGCTGGAGTGCAGTGGCGCAATCTCGGCTCACTGCAAGCTCCGCCTCCCGGGTTCACGCCATTCTCCGGCCTCAGCCTCCCGAGTAGCTGGGACTACAGGCGCCCGCCACTGCGCCCGGCTAATTTTTTCTATTTTTAGTAGAGACGGGGTTTCACCATGGTCTCGATCTCCTGACCTTGTGATCCGCCCGCCTCGGCCTTCCAAAGTGCTGGGATTACAGGCGTGAGCCACCGCGCCCGGCCAGTATTAATATTTTGAAAGGAGATTTTCATTAACATAAATAGTAGTTTTCTGTCACAGTTATTTCCTCAGGCAGCCAACCTGAAGCTAGCATTGAGCAAAGGTGGATAAATGTCATCCCCTGTGGGTGGCTCCAAAAAACTGTGGTCATCACCAAGTTCAAAGAGTCTCTTAGCTTCCCTATTGCTATGAGATTATTCCAGCCACTTAAGAGCTCAACGGGGGCATGGCATCCACCAAAGTTGCCCGCAGGATCCATGTAACACAGTCTTGGCCTCCAGCCTCAAAGCCACATCTCTTCCCAGAGGTCCACCTGCCCAGGCAAGACCTTTCACGTATACCACCCTCAGTCCAGCCAAAGGGAGCTCCTCTCGTGCCCTCCTCTGACCAGACCAACCCCACAGAGCATGGAGCATATAGTTACTTGCAGCCCACTCTCTCTCTTCCTTGATCACTCTAAGCACTCAAGAGTCTGGAGCTCCTTACCCCAACAACTCCGAGCCTGATTTAAGGCCTGCATGAGCCTCTTCCCAGAGCTCCGTCCTCCCAAGGGCAGATGGAGCTACTCTGCACACTCTCAGGCCTCAGAAGCTGCTATTTGTTGTGGAGAGACTAGGGCACAATTATATGGGGTGTCCACATGCTTGCAGGAGAGGCTTTTCATGGTAATGAATGGAGCTGCAGGTGAGAAGAGAAAACGGCCTTTTGTCCCCTGACCCCACTCTCCCCACAATGAATCTACCCACAGGGCCTCAGCACTTGCCTCTGGGGCCACCTCTAAGACTATCACCCTGTCCCTGCTGGCGTAGTAGTCTTTCCTCTTCATTTCTTCTCATCTCATGGCAAATCTGACTTCATTTTTGGGTTTTCTTAAAGCTATTTCCATACTACCAAATCCATCACCTCTTCTTTATTCCCACCACTACACCCTACCTTTTTAGAAGTTACCCTTAGATAACTTCTAAATGTCTCTATACTCTTCTCCTCAACACCCACCTATCCTCCATCCTATTCTGCCATTGTGAGAAATTTTCTAAATTGGCTTAAAAGCCTCTGGAGTCTCTCCAGCACTTTCTGAATAGATTTGAAACTCCTTAGCATGGATGGAGGGTCTCCAGCCTATTGCTCCAGTGCCAGGTCCAGTCAATCACAAGGGAGGACCATGCCCTTCCACACCTCTGATCTCTTGCACCTGCACTCTGCTTGGTCTGCAGCACCCATTCCAGCCACTTAGCACTCACTCTTCTCCCTGATGTAACTTAAGGGGCACTACTTTTGGAAAGCCTTTTAGAACTTTCATCTGACTTAGGGAGCCCTCCTCTGGGCTCCCAAAACACTGAAGCACCACTCTGTTATATTTCTCTGCTTTAACCTAAAATAATAAATCCCTTAAAAGCAAGGACCAACTCTTTTGTCTGTACTTCCACCACCAGAAATATAGATTACTTTTTAAAAAAAAAAAAAAAAACTTTTTTAAAACCACTGTATATAGCTGTATGTAAGGCATTCAGACTTGGAAAATCTTCCATAATCATTTTGAAAACTGAAAATCACTTCCTGCTTCTGGTTTGTGAGAGCTGTATTTATTATTCTTCTTTATATAAAATAAAGACCTTGAAGGTAAAACCACACAATTTACATAAGTGAAAATACTATTAGTAAACAAACAGTGTGAAAAACGTTCATCCATGCTAGTAATCAAGAAACGCAAATTAAAGCAATGTTGAGAAACATTTTGCACATTAGACTAGCCAAAAATATTTAATGACAAAAACCTAAGGTTGATTAGAGTGAAACTGTTACATCTTTGACTGTTTCTGGCATTGTAAATTGTTACAACCTTTTTGGAAAGCAATTAGGCAATATTTATTTAGAATTCATGAAGATATTCATACCTTTTGACCTAGTAATTGTACTCTTGGGATTTAGCCTACTCAATACAAGTTTTTTAAATTCTACAAAATGCTACAAAGTATTCAATGGTGCGTTATAATAGCAAAACCCTGAAAGTAGTGTAGTTGCCCAAATGTGTCTTAACATACATAAACATAAGCTGGGATAAGATGTTTGCAACCCACATAATAACCAATAAGGAATTCATACCAAAACAAGATTTTAAAAACTCCTACAAATTAATAAGAAAAAACAAACCAGCAGGAGATATTTGAACAGGCATGAAATGAAACTTTTTATTTCAAAGATTATAAAATATGAATTGTCAATAGACATTGAAAACAATGCGCCACTTCATTGAGAATTCAGAAAAATGTAAATTAAAACCAAACTAAGCTATCATTTACATTCACCTAAATGGCAAAAATAAATAAGTGACAGCCAAATGTTGATTGCCCATGACTTATAACCTAGGAATTTTTGTCTTCAGAATCTGTCTAGCCTAGAGGACCTGGAGTTACACTACAAGATAGGCACAAGAAGGTTTGTAGCAGCACCTTTTGTGAGAGCAAATTACCAGAAATAGCCCAAACGTAAATCAGCAGCAAAATAAATTATGGTATATTCCACAATGGAATACTACACATCACAGAAAATGAATAAACTATACTGTACACTGCAACATAGAGGAATCTAGGTTAAATTGTTGGGTGGATAATCCAAGTAAGATGAAAGTGTATAAAGTACAATTCCATTTGTAGAAATTTCAAAAAAATCCACAATTAAGTTTATTGGTTAATTATTGGCTAATTGGTTAGAGATACACCAATATGAAAAACTAATTAAAGCCTTGGGGAAAAAATACCAAATTTAGAATAATTTCCTCTGGGGAGGTTAAGAAAAAGAGATTGGAAGGGGACACAGGAACTCACAGGTAAAGGAGGGTTTCCATTTCTATAATTGGGTGGTTAGCATGTGAGAATTAGCTGTATTATTGTTCTTTATATCCCCACATATTTTGTAAATATTATTTTATATCTTCTCAATATTTAATAAAAATTCTTTGTATTAATAAAAAGGAGTAGGTCACAAGATGCAAATATAATATATCCCACCCATATAAAGTAGAGACATATCAGCACAAATGGTCACGTGAGATGTAGACAGAATGTTATCAGTAAATAGACAGAATGTTATTAGTGGTCTCGGCCATGGCTACAAGGCAACTTAAATTTGATTGGAAAGGTTAAATTTTCAGCATTATTATGTATAATCTTAATATAGCAAAAGAAAATTATAAACATTCCATTTTGGAGAGTAAAAAGAAGTAGATCCATGTGATGGGATTTAATTTGGATATATTTTGCCTGTAGGACTTTTCCTGCATTTCCTTTTTGTCCTTTTCCCTTGATAGCCATCACTTTAATATCATTCACTGTCTCAAAGGTCACTCATTGATTGGAGGACACCAAAGAGAAAAAAAAGAGAGGAAAAACTCTTGGCCTTGAACTTCAAAATAGACTGTGTGCATCCCTAACAGAGGAAAAAGCTTGAAAGCCAATGCTATTGATTTGCCAGATCATGCATTTGGAACTTACTGAAGTAAGCTGAGTTTAGAATTCATGCAATCCATAATAAATGGTAATGACAGTAGTTGCAGAGCCTCACTATACTTGAAAGAACTCAAATTTCTCTTGTATATCCAAAAGGGATACAAAATAGGACAGGTAGAGCCTTCTAATTGGGACTAAGGAAACATAAAGTGAGCTACATGGACATAACTCATGGCCAGGGCAGACTCCAACATATCAGCAGATGCAGCAATGCAGAGACCAGCAATTAAAGATACAATGGATGAGTTATACCTCGGCAGATGCCAGAGGATGTTGGCCATATGCCCCTTCCCACTATTGCCTAAACACAGCATAACAACACATCACCTGAAACTAAAATGTTACACTGAGGAGAAGGGAGGGGTTGAATTTACTAAAAGCTCATTTCAAAAGTTTGAATCTATCTGGAAGTAACTCCTTAGGTTTCATCATTAGGAACAATGGACCTGGAATAAAAATAAAGTTTGGGATAAAAGAAATGAAGGTATATTTGTTGTGCAGAGCTTGGGAAATGTCATAATCAATACATCTGTATTTTTAATCCCATTAAAAAGGCATGTGGGTTTGCATAAAAACATTCTGAAAAAACAGGGGATTTTTATTCATATATATATCCTAAAATATTTTACAATAAGCATGTGTTTTGAGACTGGACAAAATTATAAAGCTAACTCCATTTTTGAAATATAAAAAAACTATGTAAATTCAATGTTATTACTTTTTCCTCTTTCCCAGTACTGTGTATTTAGCGTCTGAATTATGGTAATGTAGGGTTTTTTTATACCTACACATATATTACATTTTTTATGAAAGTAATGCATTAAAAGAATATCCAAAAGATTTAATCAGAAAACAAACTAAGAAAATTCATCATGACCTGTCCTGCCCTAAAAGAAATACTAAAAGGAGTTCTTCAGGCTAAAATCAAAGAATATCATATAGTAACTCAAATCTACAAAAAGATAAAAAGGTCACCAGTAAAGGTAACTACATGGGTAAATATAAGAGACGGCATAAATGTATTTGTGTTTGTAACTCTTTTCTTCTTTCATATGTTTCAAAAGACAACTGTACAATGCAATAATTATAAAATTGTGTAGGTGGGCTTATAATGTATAAAGATGTAATTTGTGTAACAAGAATCACACAAGTAGAAGGTGGGAATGAAGCAGTATTCAAACAAATTTTTGTATTGAAATTAAGTGGATAATAATTAGCAAATAAAATTTAAAATTGATATTAAAATCTCCAATGAAACTACTAAAAAAACAAAAACCTCAAAACTACAGTAAAAGTAACAAAAAGGGAATTAAATAGTACAAGGGAAATATCAATTTAACACCAAAGAAAGCAGTAAAACAAAAAAGACATCAGACTCACAGATAACAAATAGCAAGAGATCAAATGTAAATGCTACTTCTTACCAGTAATTACATTAAATATAATTGATTAAACACTTTAATCAAAAAGCCGAGATTAGCAGACTGGATGAAGAAAAAGGAAAAAATATGATCCAAATATATGCTTTCTATAAGATACACATTTTAGTATCAAAGGCACATATAGGTCAAAAAAAAGACATGGAAAATATATATCCTACAAAGAGTAACCAAAAGAGAATTACTAAAGTGGTTATACTAATATTCAACTAAATATGCTTTAAAACAAAAATATTTTCTAGAGACAAAAGACATTTTATAATAATAAAAAGACCAGCCCATGAGGAAAATATAATAATTATAAACTTATATGTACCTAATAACTGAGCCCCAAAATGTATGAAGCAAACACTGACAGAATTGAAAAGAAAAATAGACAATTCAAAGTGAATAGTTGGAAATTTTAATATCCCCACTTTCCATAAAGAATAAAACAAATAGGCAGAGATCAACAAGGAAATAGAATACTTGAGCAATTATCCCTAACAGACATCTTATAAAACACTCTATCTAACAGTAGCAAAATATGCATTCTTCTCAAGCACATATTCTCCAGGATATCCCATATGTTAGGCCATAAAACAATCCCAAATTTTTTTAAAGAATCAAAATCATACAGCGTATGTTCTCTGACACAGTAAAATGAAAATTGAAATCATTAAAATAAGGAATGTTGAAAATTTATAAATGCATGTAAACTAGATAACAAACTCTTAACCATTGGATCAAAGGAGAAATCACAAGGCAAATTAGAAAATACTTTGAAATTAATGAAAACAAAAGCACAACACACTAAAATTATTAGTGCAGTTAAATATGGGCTTAGAGGAAAATTAAGAGCTCTAAATGTTTATATTTTAAAAAGAAGAAAAATCCCAAATCAATTACATAATCTTCTACCTTAAGAAACTGGGGGAAAAAAGAGCAAACTAAACCCAAAGCAAGCAGAAAGAAGAAAATAACTGAAATAGGGGATGTAAAAGCAACAGAAAAAAAATCAGTGAAACCAAAAGTTGCATCTTTTAAAAGATCAATAATACAGACAAATCTTTAGCTAGACTGACTGTATCAGTCCACTAGGGCTTCCATAACAGAATGCCTTAGTCTGGGTGGCTTAAACAACAGAAATTTATTTTCTCACAGTTCTGGAGGCTATAATTCCAACATCAAGGTGCCAGCAGGGTTAGTTTCTGGTGAGTTCTCTTTCCTTGGCTTACAGAGGACTGTAAACAAAATAGTAAACAAACAATGAATAGAATAGAACTTTCTGAACCTGATAAATGATGTCTACAAAAAACTCCACAGCTAGCATACTTAAACGTGAAAAAACTGAACGCTTTCCCTTAAGTTATTAATAAAACCAAGGTGTCTGTCCTCTTCACTTCTATTTACCATTGTACTGGATATTCTAGCCAGGGTAATTAGGCAAGAATAAGAAATAAAAGATATCCAGATTGGAAATAAAGATGTAAAACTACCTCTGGTCTGCAACTCCCAGCAAGATCAACACAGAAGGCAGGTAATTTCCTCATTTCCAACTAAGGTGCCCAGCTCATCTCACTGGGACTGGTTAGACAGTGGGTGCAGCCCATAGAGGGTGAGCCAAAGCAGGGTAGGGCGTTACCTCACCTGGGAAGTGCAAGGGGTCTGGGAACTCCCTCCCCTAGCCAAGGGAAACCCTGAGGGACTGTGCCATGATGGTGCATTCCAGCCCAGATACTAGGCTTTGCCCATGTTCTTTGCAACCTGCAGACCAGTAGATTCCCTCAGGTGACGACACCAGCAGGGCCCTGGGTTTCAAGCACAAAACTTAGCAGTCGTTTAGGCAGACACTGAGCTAGTTGCAGGAGTTCTTGGTTTTTTGTTTTCTGTTTTTTTTTTTTTTTTTTCTTTTTTCCATACCCCAGTGGCACCTGGAATGCCAGCAAGGCAGAATCATTCACTCCCCTGGAAAGGGGGCTAAAGCCAGGGAGCCAAGTGGTCTAGCTCAGCAGATCCCACCCCTACAGACCCAGCAAGCTAAGATCCACTAGCTTGAAATTCTCACTGCCAGCACAGCAGTCTGAAGTCGACCTGGGATGCTCGAGCTTGGTGTGAGGAGGGGCTTGAGTAGGCAGTTTTCCCCTCACTGTGTAAACAAAGCCACTGGGAAGTTTGTACTGGGCGGGGCCCACCACAGCTGGGCAAAGCCACTGTAGCCAGACTGCCTCTCTAGATTCCTCCTCTCTGGACAGGGTATCTCTGAAAGTAAGGCAGCAGCCCCAGTCAGGGGCTTATAGATAAAACTCCCATCTCCCTGGGACAGAGCACCTGGGGGAATAGGCAGCTGTGGCACAGCTTCAGCAGACTTAAACATTCCTGCCTGCCGGCTCTGAAGAAAGCAGCAGATCTCCCACCACAGTGCTTGAGCTCTGCTAAAGGACAGACTGCTTTCTCAAGTGGGTCTCCCCGTGCCTCCTGACTGGGAGACATTTCCCAGCAGGGGTCGACAGACACCTCATACAGGAGAGCTCTGGCTGGCATCTGGCAGTGATACTCAGGAAACAGGGTCTGGAGTGGACCTCCATCAAACTCCAGCAGACCTGCAGCAGAGGGACCTGACTCTTAGGAGGAAAACTAATAAAGAGAAAGGAATAGTATCAACATCAACAAAATGGATGCCCACACAAAAACCACACCCAAAGGTCACCAGCATCAAAGATGAAAGTTAGATAAATCCACCAAGATGAGGAAAAACCAGCTCAAAAAGGCTGAAAATTCCAAAAACCAGAACACCGCTTCTCCTTCAAAGGATCACAACTCTTCTCCAGCAAGGAAACAAAATTGGATGGAGAAAGAGTTTGACAAATTGATAGAAGTAGGCTTCAAAAGGTGGGTAATAACAAACTCCTCCAAGCTGAAGGAGCATATTCTAACCCAATGCAAGGAAGCTAAAAAGCTTGAAAAAAGGTTAAACGAATTGCTAACTAGAATAACCAGTTTAGAGAAGAATTTAATGACCTGATGGAGCTGAAAAACATAGCATGAGAATTTCATGAAGCCTACACAAGTATCAGTAGCTGAATTGGTCAAGTGGGAGAAAGTATATCTATCAGAGATTGAAGATCAACTTAATGAAATGAAGCATGAAGACAAGATTAGAGAAAAAGGAATGAAAAGGAATGAACAATGCCTCCAAGAAATACGGGACTATGTTAAAAGACCAAACCTACGTTTGATTGGTGTACCTGAAAGTGATGGGGAGAATGGAACCAAGTTGGAAAATACTTTTCAGGATATTATCCAGGAGAACTTCCCCAACCTAGCAAAACAGGCCAACATTCAAATTAGGGAAATACAGAGAACACAAAAAGGATACTCCTTGAGAAGAGCAACCCCAAGACACATAATCGTCAGATTCACCAAGGGTTGAAATGAAGGAAATAATGTTGAGGGCAGCAGGAGAGAAAGGTCGGGTTGCCCACAAAGGGAAGTCCATCAGACTAACAGCGGATATCTCTACAGAAACCCAACAAGCCAGAAAAGAGTGGGAGCTAATATTCAACATTCTCAAAGAAAAGAATTTTCAGCCCAGAATTTCATATCCAGCCAAACTAAGCTTCATGAGCAAGGGAGAAATAAATCCTTTGCAGAGAAGCAAATGCTGAGAGATTTTGTTGCCACCAGGCCTGTCTTACAAGAGCTCCTGAAGAAAGCACTAAATACAGAAAAGAAAACTGGTACCAGCTACTGCAAAAACATACAAAATTGTAAAGACCATCTACACTGTGAAGAAACTGCATCAACTAACGGGAAAAATAACTAGCTAACATCATAATGACATGATCAAATTCACACATAATAATGTTAACCTTAAATGTAAATGGGCTAAATGCCCCAATTAAAAGATACAGATTGGCAAATTAGATAGAGCTGAGACCCATCCATATGCTGTATTCAGGAGACCCATGTCATGTGCAAAGACACACACAGGCTCAAAATAAAGGGATGGAGGAAAATTTACCAAGCAAATGGAAAGCAAAGCAGGAAAGCAAGGTACAATCCTAGTCTCCGATGGAACAGACTTTAACCCAACAAAGATCAGAAGATACAAAGAAGGGCATTACATAATGGTAAAGGGATCAATGCAACGAGAAGAGCTAACTGTCCTAAATAAATATACACCCAATACAGGAGCACCCATATTCCTAAAGCAAGTTCTTAGAGACCTACAAAGAGACTTACATTCCCACACAACAATAGTGGAGACTTTAACACCCCACTGTCAACAACAGACAGATCAATGAGACAGAAAATTAGCAAAGGTATTCAGGACTTGAACTCTGCTCTGGACCAAGTGGACCTAGTAGACATCTACAAAACTCTCCACCCCAAATCAACATTACATATATTCTTCACAGCACCACATTACACTTATTCTAAAATTGACCACACAATTGGAAGTAAAACACTCCTCAGCAAATGCAAAAGAATGGAAATCATAATGAACAGTCCCTCAGACCACAGTGCAATCAAATTAGAACTCAGGATTAAGAAATTCACTCAAAACCATACAACCACGTGAACCTGAACAACCTGCTCCTGAATGACTGCTGGGTAAATAACAAAATTCAGGCAGAAATAAATAAGTTATTTGAAATCAATGAGAAAAAGACACATTATACCAGAATCTCTGGGACACAGCTAAAGCAGAGTTTAGAGGGAAATTTATAGCACTAAATGCCCACAGGAGAAAGCAGAAAAGATCTAAAATCAACACCCTAACATCACAATGAAAAGAACTAGAGAAGCAAGAGAAAACAAATTCAAAACCTAGCAGAAGATAAGAAACAACTAAGATGAGAGCAGAACTGATGGACCTAGAGACATGAAAAACCTTTCAAAAAATCAATGAATCCAGGAGATGGTTTTTTGAAAAGAATAACAAAATAGATAGACCTCTAGCCAGACTAATAGAGAAGAAAAGAGAGAACAATCAAATAGACACAATAAACATCATAAAGGCGTATCACCACTGATCCCAAAGAAATACAAATTACTGATGGTACTATAAACACCTCTGACAGTGCTAAAAATACCTGTATGCAAATGAACTAGAAAATCTAGAAGAAATGGATGAATTCCTGGACACATACACCCTCCCAATGGATGAACCAGGAAGAAGTAAAATCCCTGAATAGACCAATAACAAGTTCTGAAATTGAGGCAATAATTAATAGCCCACCAACCAAAAAAAAGTCCAGGACCAGACAGATTCACAGCTGAATTCTACCAAAGGTACAAAGAGGAGCTGGTAACACTCCTTCTGAAACTATTCCAAACAATAGAAAAAGAGAGACTCCTCCCTAACTCATTTTATGAGGCCAGCATCATCCTGATACCAAAACCTGGCAGAGACACAACAACAACAACAAAAAATTTCAGGCCACTATCCCTGATGAACATTGATGCAAAAATCCTCGATAAAATACTGGCAAAACAAATCCAGCAGCACATCAAAAAGCTTATCCACCACGATCAAGTCGGCTTCATTCCTGGCATGCAAGGCTGGTTCAACATATGTAAATCAATAAACATAATAAACATAATCCATCACATAAACAGAACCAATGACCAAAAGCACTTGTTTATCTCAGTAGATAAAGAAAAGACCTTTGATAAAATTCAATACCCCTTCATGCTAAAAACTCTCAATAAACTAGGTATTGATGGAACATATCTCAAAATAATAAGAGCGATTTATGACAAACTACAGCCAATATCATACTGAATGGGCAAAAGCTAAAAGTATTCCCTTTGAAAACCAACACAAGGCAAGGATGCCCTCTCTAACCACTCCTATTCAACATAGTATTGGAAGTTATGGTCAGGGCAATCAGGCAAGGGAAAGAAATAAAGGGTATTCAATTAGGAAAAGAGGAAGTTGAATTATCTCTGTTTGCAGATGACATGATTGCATATTTAGAAAACCCCATCATCTCAGTCCACAACCTCCTTAAGCTGATAAGCAAATTCAGCAGTCTCAGGATACAAAATCAATGTGCAAAAATCACAAGTATTACTATACACCAATAATAGACAAAAGAGAGCCAAATCGTGAGTGAACTCCCATTCACAAGTGCTTCAAAGAGAATAAAATAACTAGGAATACATCTTACAAGGGATGTGAAGGACCTCTTCAAGAACTACAAACCACTGCTCAAGGAAATAAAAGAGGACACAAACAAATGGAAAAACATTCCATGCTCATGGATAGGAAGAATCAATATCATGAAAATGGCCATACTGCCCAAAGTAATTTATAGATTCAATGCTATCCCCATCAAGCTACCATTGACTTTCTTCACAGAATTAGAAAAAACTCCTTTAGATTTCATATGGAACCAAAAAAGAGCCCGTATAGCCAAGATAATCTTAAGCAGAAAGAACAAAGCTGGAGGCATCACGTGACCTGACTTCAAACTATACTTCAAGGCTACAGTAACCAAAAGAGCATGGTACTGGTACCGAAACAGATATATAGACTGATGAAACAGAACAGAGCCCTCAGAAATAACGCCACACATCTACAACCATCTAATATTTGACAAACCTGACAAAAAGAAGCAATGGGGAAAGGATTCCTTATTTAATAAATGGCGTTTGGAAAACTGACTAGCCATATGCAGAAAACTGAAATGGACCCCTTCCTTACACTTTATACAAAAATTCACTTAAGATGGATTAAAGACTTAAATGTAAGACCTAAAATCATAAAAACCCTAGAAGAAAACCTAGGCAATACCATTCAGGACACAGGCATGGGCAAAGATTTCATGACTAAAACACCAAAAGCAATGAAAACAAAATCCAAAATTGACAAATGGGATCTAAGTAGACTGAAGCGTTTCTGTATAACAAAAGAAACTATCATCAGAGTGAACAGGCAACCTACAGAATGGGAGAAAATTTTTGCAATCTATCCATCTGACAAAAGGCTAACATCCAGAATCTACAAGGAACTTAAACAAATTTACTTGAAAAAAACAAACAGCCCCATCAAAAAGCGGGCAAAGGATATGAACAGACACTTCTCAAAAGAAGACATTTATGCAGCCAACAACATATGAAAAACAGCTCATCATCACTGGTCATTAGAGAAATGCAAATCAAAACCACAACGAGATACCATCTCATGTTAGTTAGAATGGTGATCATTAAAAGTCAGGAAACCACAGATGCTGGAGAGGATGTGGAGAAATAGGAATGGTTTTACACTATTGGTGGGAGTGTAAATTAGTTCAACCTTTGTGGAAGACAGTGTGGTGATTCCTCAAGGATCTAGAACCAGAAATACCATTTGACCCAGCAATCCCATTCCTGGTTATATACCCAAAGGATTATAAATCTTGCTACTATAAAGACACATGCACATGTATGTTTATTGCAGCACTGTTCACAATAGCGAAGACTTGGAACCAACCCAAATGCCCATCAATGATAGACTGGATAAAGAAAATGTGGCACATTTATACCATGGAGTACTATGCAGCCATAAAAAAGAATGAGTTCATGTCCATTTCAGGGACGTGAATGAAGCTGGAAACCATCATTCTCAGAAACTAACACAGGAACAGAAAACCAAACACTGCATGTTCTCACTCATAAGTGGGAGTTGAACAGTGAGAACACATGGACACAGGGAGGGGAATATCACACACTAGGGTCTGTCGGGGGATTGGGGGCTCGGGGAGGGATAGCATTATAAGAAACACCCAATGTAGATGACGGGTTGATAGGTGCAGCAAACCACCATGGTAAATGTATACCTATGTAACAAAGCTGCATGTTCTGCACATGTATCCCAGAAGTTCAAGTATAATAACAAAAAAAAAAGAATGGGGGAAAATATTTTGAAATTGTATCCAAGAATTATAAACAACTATTCTAAGTCAACAAACAAAAAATAGCAAATATGAAGGAGTAAGTTCTAGTGTTCTATATCACTGGAGAATGATTATAGTTAACAATAATGTGCCACATTGTTTCACATAGCTAGAAGGAAGATATTGGAAGTTCCCAACACAAGGAAATGATAAATGTCTGAGAAGATGGATATGCTAATTACCTTGACCAGATCACTGTACATTATATGTATCAAAACATCACTATGTGCCCTATGAATATGTGCAATTATTATTTGTCTATTTTTTTAAAAAGCAGTGATATATCCCCGCGAAAAGGACAAATAACCCAATGAAAAACAGGCAAATACTTTGAGTGGATATTTTTCTGAAGATGTAGATTTGGCACATGAAAATACCTTCAGCAGGGAATACCACACACTGGAGCCTGTCGGTGAGTGGGAGTCTAGGGGAGGGATAGTATTAGGAGAAATACCTAATGTAGATGATGGGTTGATGGGTGCAGCAAATCACCATGGTATGTGTATACCTATGTAACAAACCTGCATGTTCTGCACATGTACTCCAGAACTTAAAGTATCATAATAATAATAATAAAAGAAAATACCCTCAAAATACCCTCAGCATCATTTGTCAATAAGGAAATGCAAATCAAAACAATAATGTGATACTTTTCACACCCACACCCACTAGGATGGGCTAAAATGACACAAACAGATGATAGCAAATGTCAGTGAGGGTATGGAGAAACTGGAAACTTCATTCATTGCAGGAGGACTGCAAAATTGTGCAGTTACTCTGGAAAACAGTTTGGCAGTTTCTAAAAATATTAAACATAGAATTATACAATCCAGCAATTCTACTTCTAAGTATATACCCAAAAGAAATAAAAGCATATACTCACACAAAAACTTGTACATGAATATTCACATCAATGGTATTATTATTAGTAGTATTATTATTGAGACAGAATCTCGCTCTGTCACCCAGGCTGGAGTGCAGTGGCACGATCTTGGCTCACTACAAACTCTGTCTCCCAGGTTCAAGCAATCATCCTGCGTCATCCTCCTGAGTAGCTGGGATTACAGGCACCCACCATCTCACCTGGTTAATTTTTGTATTTTTAGTGGAGACGGAGTTTCACCATGTTGGCTAGGTTGAACTCCTGACCTCAGGTGATCCACCCACCTCAGCCTCCCAAAGTGCTGGGATTACAGGCATGAGTCACTGCACGTGGTGTAATACCCAAAAAGCAGACACAACCCAAAAGTTCATCAAATGATTAATGAAAAAACAAAATGTGGTATTACAACACAATGGAATATTATTTGGCCATAAAACAGAAGGAAGTACTGATACATACCGTAACTTGAGTGAGACTCGAAAACATGTTAAGTGAAAGATGTCACCGAGAAAAGATCACATATTACATTATTCCATTGATATAAAATATCCAGAACAGGCAAATCTATGGACACAGAAAGTAGATGATGATTGACAGGGGCTGACATGAAGGCACGGGAGAAATGAAAAGTAACTGCCAATAGGGATGGGATTACTTTGAGTATGAGGAAAATGTTTCAAAATTCAGGCAGTAGTGATGGTTACACAACTCTATCAATACACTAAAAATCACTGAATTGTATACTTTAAAATGGTGCATTTTGTGGTATGTAAATTATACCTCAGTAAAGGTGGGTTATTTTTGGAAAAAATAATGTTAAGAGCAACAAGATCAGGCCCCAAATTGGAAACAACCCAAATGTCCACCAAAGGTAGAAAAGATTAATGGGATATTATACTACAATGGGAAAAAGCAAACTGCTCCACATGGAACAACGTGAATGACTCTCATAAAAGATAAAATGGGCAGAAGCCCGTCATGAAGAGCACATAGTGTGGTGTTGGAAATTATAATAAAGCCTGCGGTGGCACATGAAAGGGACTTCGAGGGAACTGGTCATGTTTTATTTCTTCATCTGGATGCTGTGTACTGATAGCGTGAACATGTAAACTTTGAAAAAAACTCTTCGAACTGTGTATTTGTGATTCATGCATGTTGATATATGACTATTATATTTCAATAACAAGCTTATGTACAAAAAATAGTATTTCTCTCCTGTACTAATTTCCAATGTAACCAACCAGAAAATAGAACAAAGAGGAATTAGATACCATTATAATTATTTAATTATGTGATCATTCGCTTATTCTCGAACTCAGTGGTTCTCAACTGGGGACAATTTTACTATCCAGAGGACATTTGGCAACATCTGGAGACATTTCTGATTGTCAAAGCTGAGGATGTGCTACTGGCATCTAGTGGGTAGAAGCTAGAAATCATCCTAAATATCCTAAAATGCTCAGGAAAGCTCCAAAACAAGAATTACCTAGCCCAAAATATCAACAGTGTCAACAGCATGCTCTAGTTCTTCCAATAACTGTAAATCCCATGAGGACAGCAATCATCTGTTTGGTTTATATCTTTATACCTAGAACCCATCAAAGTGCCTGGAACACAATAAGCTCTCAATGAAGTTGTTGAATTAATAAATGAATCCGTTTCTGTCTCTCCCTTTATTTTTCCCTTCCTCCCTCCCACTCCCTCACATACACATGCTCATGGAAAGATGCACACCTTTTGTCTTGCATCTTATGGTTTTCTAACTCTGACAGGCCTAAATGCACTGCATGCTTTAGAAGAATTTGCCTTTAAAAAACCAAGGCATACAAGCAAATCCCAAGAGGTGACCCAGGAAAAATGAGGCATGAAGCAGCCCACTCAGACCTCCATCTAGTAAGATTAAGCAAAGTGGTAGAGGGAGACTTTGAGGATCAAACACTTCAAAACAGTCACCAAGAAAAAAAAATCAAATAGGAATTTGGAGTTAAATCCTGAGATGATATTTTAAAATATGATTTCTCCCAGAGAGTTCTCTGTCCTTTATATCATATCCTTCAAAAATTTAGACTGATTATAGCTGCATAGGTGGGCAACTTCCTAAAGGATCTAGGATCATAGCCATTTCTCTCTGACTGATGGTCTGCACCTCTCATTTTGAGAAAAGCTGTCTGAAAATGAAACGTGTCTGGGTTTAATTTTTAAACTTTTTCTGAAGTCCCGAATGGAGGACCTCTACTTTCTACTTTCAAATCTAACCTGATAGCATTTAGAAGACACAGGCAGCCAGCAAATATGCTTAATAAACACCTCTCAAATTATTTGTGTGAATTCGGACAAGCCAATACTTGTGGGCTTTAGTTTTCTCATCTGTGAAGTATGTGAATTAGACTGAACAACCTCAATGCCTCTTCACCTTAAATTTGATGATTCAATGACTGAAAAAGTCAGAAATTGTAAGCTCTAATGAGGTGATATTTTGAGCTTTGCCACACATCACGGGGTTTTTCTAGATAGTTTCCCTATTAAAGCACAAAGCAACAGCTTCGCTTGATACCACCAACAGGTGTGTAATTAAGCCTGATCTTTCTCCAGCATAGTTCATTTTCCACTGATGGGTCTACAATTAAAACAACTCCCTCCCCAGAGAAGGATACATCAGTGTTATACTTTTCATCTTTAATTACACTGGTTGAAGATGAGTAAATGCGCCAGAGATCCCAATTGGGAGGGAGCAGATTCATTAGGTGGTTGGTAATATGCCATCCAGTCTGCATTTCAGGTTACTGTCTCTACACAGCAAAGATGGCCTTCAACAAATCTGCTCAAATATCCTGATGATTAAGTCCATCCGCTACTGCCTACCTTTGCACTAGAAATGTAATTAAGGAATATTAAAGATCTCGACCCCTCAGAAAGATAAGTACAGTGTCAAAGCCAAAGGTAATTTACTACTTCAATGCTTTTAGTAGAAGGGCCAAAACAGCCTGTTAATGCTTTATAGAAGAAAAGGGAGAGTTTCCAAATTTTTATATTACCGTCTCCTTCCCAGTAGATCTCTATTACAGTGTGCACTCGCTCTCTCTCTCTTGCTCTCTCTCTCCCCCTCTCCTCATAGCACTAATACAATCAAACTTCATCTATTCATACTTATTTGTTCATTTGTATAGTGTCTGGCTTCTTTCTTCATTGGAATTGCAGCTTTTCATGTAGGGATTGAAAGAGCGTCTGTTTCATTTAAAACCATGTGACCACCAGCAGCACAGTAACTGACCTTTGGCACCCATTAAACATTTGGGGGTTTGAGGTAAGCAATGTTGAGCCAGTTTGCCAGATTTGGCATTTCGCTGGCGTACTTAGTAGGGTTTTCATCGTTTGATTTTCACTCAGTTCAATGACTTAATATTCAATTCCCATAGATCTAGTTAGGTCAAAGTTTTTACATCTAAACCCAATCTGGGAGTGTTGTCCTTTAGCAACAGGTGTAGGTGCTCAGCTCGTCCTCTCTGGGCCCAATTCATCTTGGCTTCTGCATGGCAGCATTAGTCACCCAGGTCTAATTCACCTGCTCCCTAGGCTGCTTCCCAGCCACTATGGGGGAAATTGGCCTGTTTTTCAGGCAGAGAAGCATAACGGAACTTGCGGGAAGGAACTTGTGAAAACATACTTTCCGCAGGCCCCAGTCTGACCTCTTATTATGTTTCCCACCTCCTGCCTGAACACACCATCCTGACTTTGTGTGAATATCCTGAACTCAAAACAGAGAATTAGGATTTTCAACACCTATAAAACCAGACCCCTAAATGGTCTTGGATTCTGGGCTGCATGCAGAAAATATCTCTCTTTAGCAAAAACACATTTCCTTCGGTCTCTGCCTTCAGACAGGACTGCATCTACCTGAACTTGCCTTTTTTTCAGTAGGACATTACTGAGGCTTCAAACTATAGTCCATAAGATCCAACATTTCATCACTTTGCTACCAAGCTCCTTAATTAATGTCCCAGCCTCGGTAAGCACATGGCCCAAGCAACCAAATACCAAAAGTGGCACTTTAATCATCTGCTTCACTATCGCATCACACAGTTTTCCATTTCACAACCCAAGATGATATTTACAAGTGTGAATTTATTAAAGTGTGATGGAAGGGTCTTCACTTTCTTCCACTCAACTCGAAATCAGCCTGCTTATTTTACATTGTGAGATCATTTTTTTGTAACCCCAAATTCTAAAATCTTGTATCAATTAGAAGTTTTTCTGATGCAAGTGAGAGAAAATATAGCTTAAGCAACATCAAGCAAACAAAAATGTTTTAATGGCTCACATAACTAAAAGGTTCAGGCTTGACTAGCTTGAAGACATAGTGGATTCAGATGTATCAAAGTGGTGGCCAACATTCCAGGATTACATCCTCCCAAAGTCAAATCTAGTGGAAAAGAACCCACGTTTTTGACTGTTCAATCACGAGGACTGGATTTAGGATTAATCCAAGCCAATTGGTTTGATTTGGGTCATATGCCCATCCCTAAGTCAACAGCTTAGGTACAGAAATGGCCAGACTGTGTCTTATGTTCAGTAGTGCCGGGGGCATAGTGAACTCCATCTGAAGCAAGTGGGTAGAGAGTGTGAGAGGAAGTTGTTTCCCCAAGGAATATGGAAATGCTGTTGCCAGAATGAATGACAGTACAGCAACTAAATCCTGGAAGGTCAAAACCGCAAATATCCCTGACTACTGGGATCTCAGCTGGGGGTTATTTTGCTCCTTAGGAGACCATTACCAACATCTGAAGACTTTTCTATTGTCACCACTGGGGAAGACGCTATTGGCATCTAACGGGTAGAAGCCAGGATACTGCTAAACATTCTACAATTACAGGCCAGCCCCCTACAAAAAGAATTACCCAACTGAGAATGTCAATAGTGCCAAGATTGATAAACCCTGCCCTACAATAACTGAGATGAAATATTTCTGCTTGGGTGCACCAAAGGAAATGGAAGTGTGTACTGGAGAAGGCAGAGAATATCAACATACACAGAAGATTCACTATCCAGGTATATTAGTCTCACACTGCTATAAAATTACTACCTAAGAATGAGTAATTTATAAACAAAGGAGATTTAATTGACTCACAGTTACATAGGGCTGGGAAGCCTCGGGAAACTTCACAATCACGGCGGAAAGGGAAGCAGGCAGCTTCTTCACAAGGTGGCGGGAGAGAGAGGGAGCGTCTGAGGAAGGAGCTATCAAACGCTTAAAAAACCATCAGATTTCTTGAGAACTCACTCAGGATCACAAGAACAGCATGGAGGAAACCGTCCCCATGATCCAGTCGCCTCCCAACAGGTCCCTCCCTTGACACATGGGGATTATGGGGATTACAATTCAAGATGAGATTTGGGTGAGGGCACAGCCAAACCATGCCACCAGGCAACTTAGGGGATGAAGTGAGAAAAGGGTAAGTTTTCCCAAACACCTGACAAATAATATCTAAGACTTACGTGCATTCATTGTTCAGCCATAACTGAACTACACTTCCAAGAAGATGGCTACTACTATATATTAGTTTTTCATCCCACCAAAATCATAGCTTCTATACAGTAATCATTAGGCTAAAACTAATTGTTAAATATAATTAATGACCATCTGTTCACTCAATGGTCTTGCTTTAGTTCCTATGCTCATTGACTTCTCTGCATCATTTGAAATTTTTTACTACTTTCCCATTTCTCATGCAAAATTCTCTTCTCTCTTGGTTACTGCGGCTCCATATTTCATATTATACTCTATCTACCCTCCTCAGATATCTCATTGACTTTCTCTTTTCTTTAAATGAAACTTACTGTGTATATTTAAGATATATAACATGATGGTGTGGGATCCATATAGATAGTAAAAGAGGTTACCATAGTGAAGCAAATTAACAGAGCCATCATTTCACACAGTACCCACTTTTTTTGTTTGTTTGTTTTGGGGGCAAAAGCAGCTCTGTAGTTGTCAGATTAAACAGTCTTTCAGCACCTGCACCCAAAGTCAGCTCCCTAATTTCTGTCCCACTCTAGTAGACAGGTCTCATTCTAGGCCTAGGACCCTCTATCCTGGACTAACCCACCCAGTTTTAAGTAACTGACCAAGATCCACTTCCTTCCCAAAATGTCATGCTCTCTGATGTCACAAATATTGCCCCTGCTTCAAGCCTAAGCTGAAACCACACTCTCCTCCCCAATTACCTTCAAGGAAGCATAGCCTGACAATGAATCTTCAGTCTGAACTAATTCCTGCTCTTTTTTTACTGCAATAATATATGGCCTATACAATTTATTTGACAATTAATCATACACTGCATTTTGACATCTCTTCTACTACTTCCAATGGCTATTTGAATCAGTTTATTTTAACCTTCCACACATCTTGACTCATCTGTTTCAATAGTACAGGAGGCAGTCTTTCACAGAGGTTAACAGTATGGTTTTTGGAGCCAGATGGCCAGATTCAGTACTGCCTCTTCTTCTAGCTATGTAATCTCTAATTGCAGTTTTTCATATTTAAGGTGGTTAAAATAATAGTCCTTCCCCCATAAAGATTAACTAAGTTATGCATATGAAGTGCTTAGGACAATATAGTTGTGTTTATTTTATAATCAGAAAGTGCATGTTACTTTTTAAATATTATGAAACGAGATGATTTTTACCTCAGATAATTACTGTCTGTAGTGCCTGGTATATCCTCAAGGCCTCAGTTCCAACAAAGAAGGTGCATAGGTTAACAGCTGCAATGGAGACAGGCAAGCAAGTAGGATCCAGTGGGTAAGCAGCCACAGCATTTATAAGAATGGTATCACTGCACCATCTGCTTTGGGCACAAGTTGTTTGCTCTTTGCTCTATTTGTCATGTCAGCTGATCACAGAAGGCCTTGGAAGACCAAGTTTTGATCTAGGCCCAAGATCAGAGGCTTCCAATCACAAAGCCATGGATTTTGAAAGTTCGCCCTCAATTGAGTTACTTATGGAAGTGCAAGGACTGTTTTATGTTGTTTAGGTTTTTAAAGTTGTCTCTGAGCTGC
Organism: Macaca thibetana thibetana; assembly: GCF_024542745.1. Taxonomy (NCBI): domain Eukaryota; kingdom Metazoa; phylum Chordata; class Mammalia; order Primates; family Cercopithecidae; genus Macaca; species Macaca thibetana. Next base: position 87,729,925 of record NC_065581.1, on the reverse strand, counting down.
CAAAAACAATTCACACAGGAAAGTAGTAAAACATCAAAAAGTAAAGTAGCTTCATTTTAAAAAGTGTACTGCATACTCACCTAATGTTCTTCAGCATATTCATTTGTTATGGAGAGATATAAGGCTAGATCAAACGTGTATATACATGTTTGGAATCACTGAAATTTCTACAATGTTGTTAACAATTTTGGTTGCTTGTCACCAAATCAACAATAGTGATTCAAATATCCCTTCCCCTCTCGTATTTTGAATAGCCAGGACTGGCTCAAAGGGTTAACTAAGCATGAGAGAAAAACTGCATTCTCATTTGGATTTTGTGTGTGATGGATGTTGTGATGGCAAGACCCCCTGAGAACCTTCTAGATGGTGATTCAGGAGTTCTCAATTAACGTGGTCATGGAACCCATCCAGCTTTCTTCGTTTTCTTCCCTAGTTTGTCTTGCAGGAGTAGTGTTCTTTAGGACACCAATCCAGAAAATGCAAAGTCAAAAACCCTTTCCATGACACATTTAGGTCTCCAAAACTAACCCTGAAAATATCAGCCTGCTGGATAGAAAAAGACTTCTGATAATTTGTTCTCAAATCCTTAATCTCCAAGTTTTCAAGGAAGAAATGTATTAATTTGAAGACTATTTTGTTTCAGTGGGTGGAGGATTTGTTTGTTTATTTTCCAGGCATCAGAAGCTCTGTCTACAGACTTCCCATGCAAACATTCAACGATTTTTATGAAATTCCATCAGGATGAGGAATTTTCAAAAACTTTCCACTCCAAAACAAGGGAGAGATATGACGTGACATGCTGGGATCGATTATTAGAACGCGATTTCTAAAAGGCAGAAGAATACCATCACCAGCACCATCACTTGCCAGGATGAGGACAGGCATTTAGAACGCCTGCTGCATTGGAGTAAGTTTAAAAAAACCTCAAGAGATTCTGATACAGTTTCCAATTATCAAGTAAGACTAGGTGAGAATGGTCCTTCTCTCTGCTCCAGTTAACAAACCCTAATGGCTACTGACTCATTTCCCCATCTTCAACAAGTCAATGACTGGAGCGCTTCAGCTCTGAAAGAATTTGTGTATACAAGTAGAAAGCTGACAAATATGAAGTGTCTCTTTCCTGGGACAAAATGAATCTATTTTCCAGTAAATAGATAATGACCAATAGATAATTTTTTCTTTTAATTATAGAGTTGTGTCTGTATAAAATTTGCGGTGATTAGAATTCCAAAAGCGTGGAAAACCTAAAACGACTGCATCGTAAGACAGCAGGAGAAATAACCACTCACCTTTTTTCTCAAGGTGAGAAACAATTTATTTAAGGGAGTAAAAGTGTATGCTGATTTTGTTCATTTTTATCACCAATGTAATATACATGGTAGAAAGAAGTCTTTTTTTAACAAGTGGGCTAATAAACATTTTGCAGTTATTTATCAGGCTATTATAATGCAATCTCGGCTACGTATTTCAAATCCCATAACTTCTTTATTTCTTAATTTCAGAAGGTCAGCAACATAATGGGGCTGAGAATTTTCTTCTGCTACTAAATCCCCAGAGTTGAAGCCTTAAACTGATCACTTTTCTTTTACCTTTCTGCAAAGTTCAAATTACTAATCAACAGAAGAAAAAGTCCCAGTTGTGTAATGTTTTTACATTAACTTCTTTGACTATGTACTGGGTTCAATAGTCTGAAAAAAGATTTCTCTTAATGCTACATTTTTCCTAGAAATTTACATCAGATGAAAGTCCCCAGGCGATATTCAAGATAATAAATGAGTGTCAGGGTGAGAGATTATCTAAATCTTTCCATGGCCCCTCAATCAAAATGCAATTAATAATGAACTCTCTGCCTGAAAAAATATATACAGTCTGTCTCAGTAAATAAACACAATGAGAGCAAGAGTTTCTTAGATGAGGCGATTTGTGTTATAACAATATTCACTGCAGGTAAGAACATAATAGTTTATATTTTTTATATTGCTATCATCTGGCACAAACTTCACTCTGTACTTTTTTTGTTCATTCATTAATTTATTAATTCAAAACCACAGAACAAAACATAAAGTGATTATTAGTGTTTCCATTTATTATCATCATTATTATTTTAGTTCATAAGTTTCTTAACTAGTCCCAGTTTCCATACCTGGTAAAGCCAGTATTTGAACCCACTAAACTGCATTGCTTCATGGAGCACATTTGTGAACATTACAATTCCATCTCCAGAACTAAGAGTTTGTTGACTTAAGAGCTAATGCCTTGTTATAAATCCCCTAATAAATTTAAGTTGCTATGTTTCTTTTAGTTTGCTTTTCCTCCTCTCAAATTTTGCTTTCATGAGACTTCCACTTTGTAGTAAGAAGCCTGAGCTAGAAAGTACTTCCTTGTAGTTACATTTCTGATAAGGACACAAATCCTAATTAAATGAAAAGTAATAATTTGCTTCAAGAGTAACTGTGGACAGCAAAGCAAATCAATAATTTGCTTACTTTTCGGCTTCACATGGACGTTGGTTGGGTCTGAGTTTCTAACAATATTCTAACAATTGTGTAGAGGCTGGCACACCCAATTTGGTTTGGAATGGCTATAATCTGTCTACCAAATAGATGACTACAAAACCCACCAAGGACATGATTAAAGCAGTAATTATTTACGGACAGTATGTTTCTGTTTGTTAACAGAGAACAGTAATAACAGGGAAAGTGGAAAATAGGAAGGGAAGTTTCAGTTCAAATTATGTTTACATTCATAGGATGAGACATTAAATCCAGTGTCTCTTTTCAATTTAGTTCGAATAAGTAATACATGCAGTATAGTTACCTTCTAAAAAAGAAACCACTTAACTCATTTCATTGGATTTTCTTATTTTACATAGCACTGAAACTTGAAACAGTCTTAAAAATAATTGTGCAGGATTTACCAACCAAATGCTTTTTACTGTTTCGCTTTCCTATAAAGAAGTGTGTAAATATTGACGTAAGATAAACTTAAATTCTTTGTCAGACAGTGTTTAATGTACCTTTTGTAAGTATCCACAAGATGAAGAGCATAAATAGCAGTGGTAATAATAACTAGTAGTAATTGCCTATTCAATATAAACCACCTACTCTTGTAGCAACAATCCCACACATAAATTACTTTTGGTATATATATTTTGCAGATGAGAAAAAGTATGGCTTTGAGACATTAATTAACTTGCCTCAGATCACACTGCAAAGAAGTGACAGAGCCATGTTTCAAACCCAAATGTATCTGCCTCTCTTACGCTATACTGTCTCCAGAGCAGTGTGGGTATCGTCTCTGTCCTAAGGAAGGTTCCATTCTCTACGTAGCCCTGGCATCCACACACAAAACACTGAAGATCATTTGCCAAGGCAAAATGTATTTGTCAGCAAAGAGATAAAGTTAATTCAAATTAAAGCGTTTGATCTCCAATTCAATGACCGCTTATTGAGTGCCTATAGCTAGCTTGGGTCATACACTGGGTGCCTGGGGTTGCCCAACCGGAAAGGTCACAATCCTGTCCTGAAGGACCTTGGTAGTGAGTCACAGTGTATGTCACTGTCTCTCCTGGAATTTCAGAGGGGCAATATCTCTGTTCCTGATCCTCTCCTCTCCTCTCCTCTCTGCTGGGAATCCAGTACCCAGCCCACCTCCCCTGAAAATGCTCTCCATGACTACCCAACTTACATTAATGCTCCCCTTTTCTCTAATTTTTGGTGATTTTTATATCATTTGGGATTGCCTCTGTGGTTTTGTTCTCTACTTGGCCTGAACACCATTTCTGTCTGTGACAGTCAGCATCAACAGCTACCGCCTGAGATCACCCAACAGGACCCACAGATTTGCTGGGCCAATCGTGACCTCTCTCCCACCCTCCATTCCAGGGTGTCAGCCTCTTGCTAAAGAGTGTGTCTAGTCTAGTCACCAATCTCAGCCTCACTGGTAACACAACCAAGAAATCAGGGGAGTTAATGCCCTCTGGAGTAAATCTGAACCGATGAATACAGAAGACAGAAAGGGTAAACAAGTCAATTCCTCACCCTTCTTTGGTCCCAAGGTTACTGGCTCCCTAAGGCCCCTTCAGAGTCACAGCATTGACTACACTGTGTCTCTCATGAAGCTCAGTAATGTACCACCTACTTCCGTGCCTCCCTTTGCTTTCCTCCTCACTCTTACTGCTTTGGTATTGCACCATTCCCCAGTAAAGCAGCAGCAATTTTGCCTCAAATGCTGTTTTCTAGCAAATCTAGCTAATACCATCACATAATTCCCAGACCTTTCGTTGTCACTTATCTCTGGATCAGCACCTCTTCTCAAAAAAAAAAAAAAAAAAAAGGGTTCCCAGAGCATGAGTGCATCTAAAGCATAATTATTGTTCAATATCCCTTTCTTGAGGCTCTTGATGGGTACTCCCAACCTAAAGAAAAACTGTGGAGTAAAACTTTTATTCGTGATTCCTTTAAGTAAACACTTCTACTGGCCATCGCATTTATACATTCATTCCTATGTACAAGCATTATTGTTCCCAGCTTTCTCTTAAATTAGGCATCCTTAACCAGGTAAGCATTATGTTATTCAGCATGGTTCATGTAAATTAAGTTATCTGTTTGATAGATTGTGATTGATCTAATCATTGCAATGCACCCAGAGAAAACTAAGGCAAAGACAGCATCCTGTATATGCCTGGGTAAAGTTCTCCTACATCCACCACAAGGATCCAGGAAAGTTGAGGCATCAAGAAACAGGAAGGGATACAGGAAGATGAGATGGGTGAACACGAGAGGCCATCACACATGCTTCACATTCTACCCAGGGACAAGACCTACATCTATAAAACAGTAAGTCAGTTTCGTTTCTTCTCTCCCTGTAACTAGTCTTTTGGTGTAAAAGGCTTCTGTAAACTATTTTTAATACAAGTTCATTACAAATTAAATAGAGATTTGTAAACATGAATTGCTCTGTTGTGTATTCATTGCCATTTGGAATACTTTCCTGGCCAAGAGCTCCACCAGCTGAAATGAAAGGCAGAGCAAAGGACCAGAGAGCATTTCTAGAGAAGTGGGAGAGAGAACCTCCTGGAGGCACTGGTGCTGTGAACAGTCATTAAATACTTTTTGTGCTGTACAGTCCATAAACCATCATGTGAATAGAACCAAATGTTAAGCTCCATAAATAATAGCTGGGTTCTGACTAGGGGCCACAGTAGAAACCTGAGAACATGTAGATGAAATGACTAGTGAATGGAATGAATAGTGAATCACTTCGTATGACTTGCAAAGCACCCATGTGGGCATAACATTTTAAAAAGATAAATCAGAAATTGCACCCAATTTAAGATTTCACAGCCACTCACTGTGAGCGTTTAGTTAATCTTCACTCATTTGTAACTCTCATATTATTTCCAAACTAGTTGTGGTATCAGTTATACAAACTAAGAGAAAGCCTTAGTTTAGCAACCAACTTTTCTAAAAATAAAAAATTAAAAAAAAAAAAACCAGACTAAACTGCATATTGCTTCCTCCTGGAACCGAGTTATTGACCTTTTTTCTCTTTTTTGTGTCACTTGCTGACTTCCTCATTCACCTCATTTTGACCAGTCTATATGCTGTCATACTCAGTCTATTCATTTTTCTTGGCAAAAGAAGGCATTTAACCTCTTGGTCATGGAACAGTTTTCGAGCAATACAATACATACTCTTCTCCAAAATTTCCCCGTGACCTGTGCCTGGAAGCTGTCCTCCACTGGGTTTAAGGTGTACTTACACGCATAACCTGGTTTGACACTTTTGACTGACTTGACAGCTCGTGTGCCTGATTCATAGCCTTTCTGCCTTCTGGAATTTCCAGATAGAATTTTGCTGAGTGTCATGATTGGAAAGAGAGGGGGTGGTTTCATTGAGCAGATGTAGAAAGTTGTTTCAGACAAAATCATAATACTTTCTGTTTGATTTCCTTCTAACTTTCCAAAATACTTTCCCATCCATCCTCTCATTTAATGTCTACTTTGATGTGGGAAAATTAAGGGAGGTCAGAGTAGAAAGAATAAGGGAAGATAAACTTAAGAGCCCCAGGAGAGGTTTACTTTACCATAGTATATGGGGGAAAAAAGTTAGAAAGCACAAGGGAACACAAGTAGATCTGTAGTGCTGGGAAACCCACTAGATGACCAGAAACACTTTAACTCATAGATGGAGCATGGTGAGTAACAATTTGATTACACTGGAAAGTATAATCATTCTTCTTTTACGTGACATGTTTCAACTGAAAACCTCAAAGTCTTTGTTCTATGGTATACAGACTAGCACAGGCATTTGGAACATGGTCTCTGGTCCCAGACAAACCTGGGTTTGAATTCTCTCTGGCTCTGCCACTTATGAATTGTTTAACCTCAGAAAAGTTACATGTCTTTAAGACTCAGTTTTCCTCATCTCTAAAATGGGGATAATACTGTAATGGGACCAATGCCATAAGGTTACCATAAGGATTGCATGCATGTAAAGTACTTAGTACAGTGCCTGGTATATATTAAGTGCTCGGTAAAAGGTGGCAATTGTTACACAGTAAATAAAAATGTTTTTGGCATTGTCACCTTTTTCCAAAAGAGCCTAAGGAAACAATGACTGGCCATAGTCAAACAAAAATCTCATCATGGTCAATAATTCTCTTTATTAAGTCTCATCAATTCTCTCTACATCATTGGCAACCATTCTTCTTCATGGAAATGAAAATAGTGATAAAGTTAAATTGATTAGATGATTATACGATGTCTATATAAGATCAACTTAGTATGCATGGATATGCTAACTCTACCATTGAAGAGAAAGAAGTTTACAGATACTATTGGCTCTTTTCATATCAAAAGTCCAAGATGAATCAGAGAAGGTCATTTAAATTTAGATTAGGGACTTTATCCTGGTAGAAACTTTCTGCTCCTTCCCCACTCCTCACATCACCTCCTAAAATGTACTTTTTAAGGAGGGGGTGATGCTTAATGAGTGCTTGTATTTGCCAACTATTGTTCCCACACGTGCTTGAACAACTTGCAGAGGTGCCATCAAGCTCCAGCCACAGCCACATCACTCTATAGGCTCCCACTCAGCCCATCACTTGGAAATTCCTTTTAGCTAATGAGACGTAGTACCACTGAAACCCTTCAAAGATTTTATTATAGGTATTCATCATGGTCACTCTGATAAAAACTTGGGACCTTCTTCATTAAAGAGACTGCATTTTGGGGACCAGATAGCACAGAACACAACTACATGTTTCTGTGTGTTCTAGCCTGGGGCTCCTTGGCAAAATTCTAAAGCTTTATTTCTCCTTAAACAACTTACTTACAAATAGAAACATTGCCCTGTACTCATTAAAAGAATCCAACCCCTAAAGAAATTTTATGTGTTTCCCCATCCTACAAAGACAGGCATGGTGCCTCAGTCTGGTTTATAATTAACATTGCCCAAGGACTAAATTGGTCTTTTATTTCCAGATAAAGAAGACTTACAAAATATTGTGTAAAATGAGACCAGGCTCAATGCTTACATTCCTGTCTCTAAAATTGAGTGCAATCAGATGAAGTGAGGTGCCAGATGTACGGTTAGGATGAAATTTTCAGTTACTAATTTTAAATGTGAGTAATTCTGTTCTGGAGGTGAGGAGGTGGGAGTTAAGTATGCTAAGAACCAAATGTTTTAATGGCTTCTGTAACAAAATCTTCCTTATAAATTAACATTTGTAATAAATGGGCACAGTGTCAGGAATCAGACAATATTTTGGCTTATCATAGTGTACTTTTAAAAAAACCTCCTATTATTCATGTATTTTCCAATTATTACTTACATGCATTCTCCTCAGAGCCAGAAGTAGTGTGCCTAAAAAAAAAATTGTCATTAACTTCATTTCTATGTTAAATGGAACAGAGACAAGGAAGTTGACGTAACTTAAAAATGCCAGTGTTAGAAGCCAAACCAAGGATTTCTCTGCCCAGAGGAATATTCTGTCTAAATACAGGTGGCACCACCCTGAGAAGGGCCTAAGCTGCCTGTTCTACTGCGTCAGTCCACAGCCTTATCAACAAAACCCACCTCCCCACAAGGGATCTTAACCATGACACTCATGTCAGATCCCCTCTTTGGTGTCAGTTAGCACAGTGATCCTCAAATTTTAACATGCGTGCAAATCCTCAGAAGCTAGTTCAAAGATAGATTCTGATTCAGTACATCTGAGATGGAGCCTGGGACTCTGCATCTCCAACAAGCACCCAGGTGATGCTGATGCTGCTGGTCTGAGAACCACACTTTGAGTAACAAGGCTGAGCACTCAAGATAATGCTGGCACAGAGATAAGACTCCCTCTAACTTTGTCCACTTCTTGAGCCACATACCTCTGGATTTACATGAATCCTTCCCCTTGTATAACAAGTATATGATTGAGCCTTTACAGATTTTGCTCCAGTAATTTCAGTTTTCAAAAAGCACACTCAAAATAGCTCACTGTACCCACAAGCACTCTTCAGTCCCTTAACTTACTCCAAGACTTGTGGAATCCATCACTGCTGTAGGGGGAAAATGCTTTTGAAATGGAATTGAATATTGGGTGCTGCCTAGCATATCAATGAATCCAGTACTGGCTTTTTTCCCCTTTCCCTTTTTGTTATTCACCAACTTTTTTTGAGGGGCAAAAACAGACTAGAAATAAAATTTCCAGGTGCTCTTACTTCAGCCATTTGCTTCTTGCGTACACCTTAAAGCCCTGACTGCCTCTGAGCCTCAGTTTCTCCAAGTATAAAATAGAAGGATTTTCCACTCAGCTCTTTTAGAGTAGGATTTATAGTCTCTAGTGAAACCTGCTGTGGAAAGATGCTATAAAAAATGTAGAGTGTTCTTTTGATTATGGATCACATCTGCACCAACCAGAAACATTTTTTAAAACAGAAGAAGGACTTAGTGTTCTCCATTCTCCACATTTTTTTTTTTCTCTAATGAGGTATGGAACTATGTAGACCATAATGACTATAGCTTAAAGTGTAGGTTCAGTTACTATGTAATCTCATAAATCTCTCTTAGCCATAAGTAACAGCTAACCTCTACTTCCTCTGATATTTTATTTACCCTGTAAATCAGTTCTATTCTTTCACTTCACACAAAGGAAGTTGGGAGCCCCAGCTCTCCCAGGAATGTAGAGGTAGGACAAGCCACTTGTGTGTGCCCCTGATCTAGGAGCCTTCCTGCAGGCGGGCCACCCCCTAGATGGAGGGCGTGGAGCCCCATCAATCACTAAGGACAGTTATGCCAGCAAGGTCCTGGGAGGTGAGGTAAATACAGGGCTAAAAATCGCAGCTGCCTGAACTTCTGTAGCTCAACCATCCAGAACGAAGAATGGAATCACAGAAGGGGGAACATTAGCCAAAATCACTTGTTTGGCATCAAAGAGTGTGTCTTACTCTATTTGTCTTTGCTTTTAATTAACTTCAATCACACAGTACGTGTGTAGACACAATGTGAGCAAACACACAGTGCAGCTTTGCTTCCTCACTGAAGATTTGTCCCAGGTGGGGTGAGGTGCAGTGGCTTCTTTCTTTTCGGAAGCAAGATGCCCAGCAGGTAGGACCAGTGACCTGTTTCATAGGACTGGTGAGGGGGTTTGATGCCCCCTCTTTTGTCTTCCTCCACCCTTGCCCTGCTCCAAGCATATGGTGTAGAAAGATAGGACATCAGTAGAATTCTAAGAAAAAAGACTTTATGTTAACCTATTTGTCAGGAACACACAGACAACTTTGATTTCAGTCTTTTAATGGAAGGCAAAATTTCCCCTAATCAGTTTAAAAGAATATCTTTTGGGCACCAGTATAATGAAACACAGTACCCTTTAATTTCTTACAGGTCATTTGGTGTCCAATTTTACAGACTTCAAGGAAAGGTTTAATCACAGAATGAAGAGAAAGGCGTATAATAAAATGACGTACACTCCTCCCTGCTGTAGCTGTGGGGAGGTGAAGAAAGAAGATTTTTTAAAAAGCAGGAAAACAAATTACAGGAAAAAAGTCACGGTGAGGATGAATAGCGCTGGAGATAAAAGGTGAATATGAGGTCAAAGACAAGATAGAATCAGTCTCAAAATCCATGTTACTGGAGTTTGGTTTTGAGTTAGAATCAGGATGAACTTGGTAGTTGGATACAAGAGCTCCAAATTAAATACCAACAAAAAAAAGGAGAAAAGCGATCTTTTCTTAAATCACATTTTTTTAAGATGCTCTAAATTTTAAATCAACTTTGCCTGTAGTATCTAGGTCTACTGGATATCATGTATGCATGTGTGTGTATGTGTGTGTGTGTGTGCGCACGCGCGCATCATGATGGCTTAGAAGAGATAAAACTCTGATTTTCCCCATAAGTTCAAATCATTGACTCATGCTATTGCTACATAGATAATTTCCAAACTGAGCATTTTCTAAAGACGAAAACAAACCTATGTCTGCACTGGCAAAAAAGCATCCCAGATCACTTTCAGCTTAGTTGTCTCCTACCAAGATAAGAAAATTCTGCTCTGCTTGTCTATCCCACACTGAACCTCGATGATTCACCAGCTCACCCACAGTTGCCAGCTTCTCTATGTTTATATACTCTATATTAAATAATAAGCTACAGCATACTAAGCATGCTTTCAAAACTACTAGAATTTATCTTTACAACTGCCTAGAAATTGAAGAAAACTCATAGTTTTGCATTATTAAACTGAGATTTGAACCATGGTGCTAGATCTCTCTGTTAAAAATCACAGTTCGTGTTCACCTTATGATACCAACTTCCTTTGTCTACAGGCCAATTTAAAAAGGATTTTGTACTCTTCTCACTTTTCCTGTGTTTAAATGAGGTGTTTCTTTGCATAGTTTTTAAGCTTTGGAAACAACCCCGTTTCTTTAGGACAACAGGGTAAAACTATAATAAGGTATGTCTCAACTGACAGCATTCATTCACTCATTCATTCATTCAATACACTTTGGCTGAATGAGTGTGTAGGTGTTAGACACTGATGGGAGATACAAAAATAGGTATTGCACTGTAACTATATTGGATGTCACCACTGAAGGAAGCTGAGGGAAGGATACATGGGACTCTGTACTACTTTTTGCAACTTGCTATGACAAGACTATACTTATTTCAAAGTTAAAAGTTTTAAAAAAAAAAAAGTAGGGTGAGCAACTCTCCAGGATTCCATCAGTTTTAGCATTGAAATTTCCACATCCTGGAAAAACCCTTTTTAGTACCTGGCAAACTGGGACAGTTGGTTATCACATAAAATGAATTAGACATTGTCTTTGTTTTCAATGGTCTCATATCTAAAGATACCATAATAAAATTAATGGAGATAAAACACTAATCAGGCAAAACAATGGATGGCACATGTGTGACCATGCCCACATGTCTCATCTGTGGTAGATATTACTAAACGATCACAGCTTTTTTTCCTGAGCTCAGACATAGCCTCAGAATCCTTCTCAACACCATGCTATTCCAGATAGCAACTATCAATGAACTGGAGTTGCATATAGAATTTGCTATCCCTGCATTCTCCTATCATACCAAATAATTTTTCAGGCATTTTTACTTTAATATACAAGCTTAAAAAGAATGCTTCAATTTCCAGGTTATGCTCCAATTTGACTAGTAAAATAATTATTGAGAGCTGCTCTATATGGTTTTGCATTTCTTCTGCAAGATCCTCTCAATGTTGTGCAGAGTATCCAAAAATTTATTTGATCACATTTAAAATCACAATCCTTCCTGTAGATGGCTTTAAATTACAAGCTGTTTCTGTAAGATATACACATATTGCAGTAAATTATTTTTTTCAATGAAAATGGTGCTAGAATTTCACACTATGTGGCTTGTAAAACAAATTTACAGAATATGTGCATCATCCCTTCAGAGTCTGCAGATTTTTTAGAAAAAAAATACATATAGACTCATGCACACATTTTTTTTATACTTTCCATTTTTTCTACCTGTCTTTCAGGCAAATGAATGGGCAAATAACATCTACTCCAATTTTGTTAAGTACACTTGTACTTACTAAGAAGAGAAGGCTCTCATTCTAATATACGGATAGTGTTCCAGACTCAAATACAGCTCTGTGACATCTTTGAACACTTAATGCAGGAAAGCATTAAAAGGTTTTAGAGTCATATTGGGTTGTGCTCAAAGTCTAGCCCTGCAAATTTCTAGCTATATGACCTTAATCTCTCAGAAACCCAGTTTTTTCACCTAGAAAATCATTTAAGTAGTCTCATTGGGTTACTGTGGAATTCAATAAGAAAATGTGCATAAAATACAATGCATAGTAAATAATAGTATTCATTTATTTTGTCATATTATTATTACTTTAGTTACCTTCTTTGGTTTTCAATAACAATTAAAATCAAAACTTACATTAGGAGGTTATTAGAAATTATTTTGGAATTTTAATTTCCTTTTTTGATTATAATTATTTCTGTTATACTTCTAGGACTAGCACTTATATGCCACACAAATATAAATTATTATATTTCAGTAAATATTTGTAAATGTCTAATCAACATTCAAACTGTGTATACACCACTGAAACACTGTTATTTAGCAATTGCATCACTATTGAGAGAGTGTACACCTGTTGCCATAATGGGACCAATTGTGATATAAATTTAATTTTATATAAAAGATAATTGATTTTCCTATTCTAAACTATTGAAGTTTGAACTGTCTAATATCTCAGAACCACTTAAGTAGTTAACATTTAGGTGACAACACTTAACTTCCACTTTTAAGTTTTTACATTAAACCAGCAGAAACAAGATTTTTAAAGAAATGAAATACTAAAGAATTGGAATTTTTCCCTCTTAATTTTTTAAACATGCCCAAGACCCAGAATATTTTCCATAAATGATACTGCCAACTGGCTGAAAGGCAAATATTCCTGTATGGAAACTATATCCATTAAATTCATATATTTGGTAAATGATGTAATTTATAAGTTATTTAATTCATTAAATCACGAAATGTTCAACAGTGTGATGGGAGTGCATATTTGAAGGTAGTTGCCTTTGATCTCATAAAGTATTTGAGTTTTGTAACTATACACATATATTTTTAACTGAGTTTATCTCCCCAGTAGGCTATTTGGTTTAATTAAGAATATTGAGATGGGAAGAGGTTCTAAAAATATGATTCAATCACAAACCTCTATTATTAATTTGAATATGACCTTAAACAGCACCTATACAAATGCTACAAGGACAACTTACAGATGAACAGACAGGTTAAGTCAATCTGACGGTGTAGGCATGAAAGTTTCCCTCTAACTTGCCCTCAGTTGAAAAATTCAAAGCATGGTCTGGAATTACCATTGCATTGGTTTCCGTCAACCCAGTTTCACAGTGTCCATTCATTCTGTGTGTTCTATATTCAGTGCAGCTGTTGTTGTGGCTCTTGAGATGTTAGACTCACTAATAAGTTATTTTCCAGTCTTTTGGCAAGAATGAGGCTATAAGACAAATGGCTTGTCTTGATGTGTTCCAGCTGGAAGTAAATACGTTTTTCCATTGAAAAACAGGTCATTGCCTGAAGGTTTCCAAATTTTGCCTAACTGAGCACTGGATTAGGAGTTAGTAAGGAACCCAATGGTTTTATGTGATTAAGGAAATAGAGGGGCATAGTGATCCACACCCCAGGAAGAAGCAAAGAACTCTTCATTTCAATCCCAGGTTTCCTTGCTAACACATTTTACAACCTTGAAAACACCACTTAGCCTTTGGCTGTGCTTCCTTAGCTATAACCCTAATTATTTCATATTTATTGAATACTCATAAAGAACTGGTTCCTGAAGAGAACATAATGCAAAAACAACTAGCTCTGTTACTCTAGTGTTTATTTTATAAGGACCCCATTAGCAGTATTTCACAACCTACCGTTTTGAAAATGCATTCTGCACTAGCCTAGAAAAAGATCATTCAATATTTAGAGAATATTCATTAGTAGTTTTTCAACTGGATGGAAGAGAGCAGATGGAATTGGCTTACATTTGTGAGCCAGTGCATGATTCCAAGAAGTCCTTGGTCAGAACAAAGTGAAGGCTTTAATTCTGATAACTAGAGTCTGCACAATGAAGATGGACAAAGAAAACAGCCAAACATAGGGACAGTTTGAGGTTTTATTTCTTTTGCTTTGGCTTAGCTGAGTTTTATGTTCTTTTGGTTATTTTGTCAAAGACAAGTTTACAACGAGGCCAATGAAAAACAGGGTTTTCCCTCTGCAACAGCCTAGAGGAGGCTCTCATGTTAAATGCACACCCCGTTTTCCTTGACCCATGTCACCAACACGTTTCATCCTAATCTAACAAACTGTGTTTGCATAGATAGCACCAGAGTTGCTAAGAACTATTTGAATCTATAACCATGACTAGTCACTGAAATTTGCAATATTCAATGTGATACCACGCTTCTGCAGCTTATTCATGGATGTGTATGACCGATTGGTTTTCCCTGCAGTGAGGAACTGTTTCCAAGAGCAAATAATACACACCAGGATCTTTAAAACAGTTATGCTAGTGTGGATTTGTTTTCTTTCTGTTTTACTTGCAATCCTTATTTTAAAATGAGGTTCCATCATTATTTATCCTAGCCTCAGAAGCCATGGTAAAATGTTATATTTGAAGAGAATGACACAAGTTAAAAATCATTTAATCAGCTAGTGAGAATCATTTTTACTTGTTTTTGGATTCAATATGTAAGTACCTCCAACACATTACAATATACAGAAAGATACCTTTCTTCCATTTTCTGTGCATGCTTTAAATTTTTATAAGAAATCTGCTGTGTAAAGATAAAAGTGAATACAGGCAGGAAACAGTTAAAATATCTGAATGACTCTAACTACTTCTACTTTCAAAATTATAGTGTTGGAAAACTATCACTTTAGTCCTAACTACTTCAAACTGTATGATTATTTGTGAAAGAGCAATACTGAAGAATTTTACTTTAGTGCTATCTCTGAAAAAATAATAATAATAATAATAATAGATTGCAAAGTCAGTACATTTATCCAGCCCCATGAGATAACAGGAAGTTCCACACCAATATTTTTACTTATAAAAGAGCCTAAACTTGTACTGAACATCATTGAGCATTTTGAGGACACTTTGTATTAACATTGTAAAAATTATTATTGCACTACGCTTTTATATAGTAGTAATCTCATGAGTACTGGATATGCAGGCTGGTTGCCCCTACACTAAAAGGCCCCAGCCTGATAGCCTCAGCCTCATCCACCTTACACTGTGAGCTGTCATTTTGCAGTATTTGGTCCTAACTCAAAACCGCCTTTGCTTCTAAGGTAGAGGTGAGAAAATAAGCAAACTGCTTAAAGTTTGGTTTCTCCACTGGCTCTGTTTCCACTGAAAGAAGAATTGACAGACAGGAGGCTGAATCATGAAATGATGGAACAACAGAACAGAAAACAATTTAGCAAGTTCACAAATTATGTTTTCTGCTGGAATGCATACTAGCCATTATTTCCTATCTGATCACTGTAAAAAATTGTTTTCTATGTTTAGTGCTATGATCTTGTCTAGCATCTTGTCTTTACCAGAATTCACTCTCCTTTATTCTACTTCTACAGTGTACCAGTGTGATTTTAAATCCTAACCCTGTACATTCAAAGTTCTACTTACCTTTCTATGGACAGCTGGTAGCCCTATAGGTATAATTTTCTATTCTGGCTATATAGGTCTTTGATGAAACTATGACACTTTCACTAGGTTCAAGCCCAGCTTATTTTGAATACTGGTTATAACTAGTAGCTATACCTTCTAATGTTAAAGACGATCCTTTGTAAATCTCATTAGAGAAAATTTCATGACTTATCTATAATGCCTTAACAAAGGAAGCATTCCCCTCTTCGCCTCTCATGTAGTCCAATGAGCCAAGATAGGTTTCCCTGATAAACGTTACCACCACCTCAGCACACAGTATAACAGAGCCAAGGAAATTCCAAACTGCTATTCATCACCCATGTGAGAGAAATACTTTATGACCTTTAAAGTCAGCCTTTGTCCATTAATACAGCTCTCTGACAATGCTCAACACATTTACTCATGGTGGATTTGGCTTTTGGCTCAATGAGATCTAAAGGAAGTTAACTCAAAACACAGAAGGGCAATTTTTATCACTTATTTCTGTGGGAGCCTAGAGAACTTGCTTAGGAATGCAAGCCTTATCGCCCGCAGTACTCAAACTGTCACTGACACGCACTGCAAGTTCACAGACTGGCAAAGTCCACTTGGACCTCTCAGTTTCCCCTTAGGGGAATCAAATCTGTTTGTCCTACAGCTGTGCAGAGGTATATTTTAATAGTAGCACAATTCTTTAAAATTAGTGTCTGTTTCATGACTAAATTTACAGGATTATGTGTGACCATTAAATCAATATTCTCCTTTGCAGCATGTGGTACTCACTTCACTTTCAAAAGTTAAGGTTCCTTTAAAACCATATTATTTTTCTCTTCCAGAACAGCTAGTCAGTTAGAACTGTTAGAATAACCCTCAAACGATTACATTTTAAAATGTGTTTTCACATTGAGCAAAGGCAGAAGTGGGGAAATGAGCCAAAAACTCTTCATCTAGATGAAACGTAAAGAAGCCTAATTGAAGAGGTCATTTATCCAGAGGCCAGGACTGCTTCAGAGAACTTAGATCAGAGCCTATCCTTTGGCGGACTACAGAGTCTGCTCTGTCTTCACCTGGGGTCAGTGTGTGCCAGGGGTCAAACCTGAAACTGAAAAGTAGAATAATTATCCATTCAGCACCCGACTCCACATTGTGAAATGTCCCACTAAATTATGCCTGGGTAATCAGAAACAATATCCAGGTGCCCGAGGTGCCCCTCCTGCTGAATGCCTTCCCTGTCCACCTGCTTCTCTCTTAAGCCCGGGGCAGCCCATGAGATGGCCAAGGTTGACTCCATCTCTCTGCTTCCCCTCGGTTGCGCTGTCTTTAAAGAATGGAAAATCTTTCTTTCAATTCTAACACGGCTCCCCACTTTTTGGTCTGTTTTCTCCCAAGCAATGTAACTCGAGCTGAAATGCGAACAGTCCCTCACTCTGTTTTTGCCCCTGTTGCTTAAAAACTGAAAGGAGGAAACAAAGGCTTGCATGAACTTTGGAGATTAATACCTCTTCTGGTCCCAGCTGTCAGATTTATTTCTTCTTTGTAGCTAAATCAGGTCATTATGCTACAAATCTTTATTCTGGATGAAAGATTTAAATCTGCACAAAATTTGGGAACTTGGGGGAGGGGAGCATAATAAGCCATACATAGTAATTGACTGTAGTTTTATCTGGATGTTTGTATAGAGGCTGCTATCAAATTCCGATAAACTTTTCCTGACCCCTTTCACTTTCCGGAGTCCCTGGGAATCCCAGCAACCAACTGCCATTGTCCCCGCACTCAGACTTATGCTCAGTTAGAAACTCTCTCCACATCTAAGACATTGTTTCCACACAGCTACTTTAAACAATCAAAGAAATTAAGAGATCTTTTGGTCGCTTTGTAATAATAATAGTAGTAAAAAAAAAAAAAAGTTTCTATAACTCAAGCATTTGTCCTTGGCATGTTCTAAATTATTTCTTCAGAATTTTTTTAAAGGCAGGCATAATGGAAGGCTTAGAGATTCTATTCAGCTGCTTTAAAATCAAAACCAAAGAACAGCGGTGGCAGCACAAGTCTGAAAAGGCATTAAGTCATCAAAATCGCCATTCAGTGAACCAGCTTTGGAACAGATGTCGCTCCCATCACCTTTATTCAAAGAACGAAGGAGGGGACATTGACTATATTATGAAGATAATAAAGCCACCAGCCTTAAATCAGTAATGCCTTCATACAAAACTCTTCAGGCAGACTCGCTAAATGGTCCTGAAGCCCCCATCACAGTCTTTGCTTGATGTAACAAGGTCTTATTTTCTCAGCATTTCGGGGGGTGAAAGGATGATGGTTAGCACTGAGTCCTAAATCAGGATACTTATGCTGTACCTACAGAAAAATGAGAATACAAACTCCTACATCGGCCTGCGAGGCTGAATGGAGGCCACATTTGTTCAGGAGCCCCAAGCGCAAACCCAGATCTCAGCAGCGCCTTCTATGCACAGGTCTCCAGGAAGCAGCAGTCACTGTAATTCTATGTGGAATGGGTGCCCTGGAGCTGAGCAAAGCAGGGGCCCTGGATTTAGGACCTCTTGAAAATGTCCACTTGCTGCTACATGGTTAATCATGTTTCTTCCCAACTGCTAAAGAGGTTCTCTTTTCAGTTGTTTCAAGAACAGTCTACTCCTGTGAAGGAGGAAAGGTGGAGCCTGTCAAGGAGCAGGAGGAAACGCTCTTGGGTCAAAGTACTTATGTCAAAAGTCCTGTGAAAGCTGTTGGGATCCTGCCATAAATGTCTGAAATCCTGACTGAGACAAAGGCTAGCAACTAGGGCTGACCCTGCACATAACCCCAAGGCCCCATCTGACAAAATTATCTTTGACCTGGTCCTGTCATCATGTCTGAAATTGCTCCCTCTGAAGACCTCGTCCCTGTTAAGTGTGTCTCCTTCAGAAGGTCCCTATTTAAATGCTAATGTTTTGCTCACCCAATATCAGTCATTAGTTTATCACATTAGCCTCAGTCACCCTGGGAAAATGGAACTTGGTCGGGTAAGCACTAATGAAAGGCAAGGTGAAAGGGATGTTCCAGAACATGTGTGGGGAGTGGAGATGAGAGTGGTGGTGGGTAAGCAGAGCATCCTGGGGTCAGAGCCAGAGTGACAGGCAATAAACCAGTCTCTCCCTGCCGGAAGTGGGGGGCACACACGCCTCCTGGAGGAAGGTACTAAAAGGAAGATTAGGGGAAACCTTAATCAAGCCTCATCTCCATAATAATTTTGTCTAGGGCTGGTCCTCGTTGGGTCTCAGCAACTCCAATAAACAAGAGAGAAGATATGAACCCACATCCTAACAAAAAGAGATGGTCAAACAGTTCCGACACTTCCAGAAGAAACAGCTCAACTGGGAATCTGAAACACACATTTGCCCCTTGCCATTTAAGATGATCCACAGGAAACTAGGCCATCTCTATTTGACAGAATGACAGCAATTCCCACAGTGGCTTTAAGATGTTATTTGAAAATCAGATTATTTATTTTTTTAAAGGCAACATCCATTGTCAGGCTTGTTTTTCTTTCAGTTAATCTAAATGGGAACATCCTTATCTGCAAGGACACAGATACCTTTTTATGGAGCTTTCTGCAATATACAAATGTGTTTCATGCTAATGATCTTTCTGGTTAAATCAGGATGTTCTGTACTACAAAAGCCTATATGTACTAACAACATGGGTTAGATGTAGAAAAAGACGATTCCTCGGGTGCCTAAAAAAACTGAATAGCACAAAAAGGGCTTAATATTTGTGCAAAGCTATTTTTGAAATATATTTAAAATCCAACTTTTCTTAATTTTTAAAAATGATGCTTATTCTTAACATGCTTAAATGTCTCCCAGAGGGGAAAGTGGTCTATGAAAAAGCTTTTGATCTTCATTCATTTTCAAGCATCTGCAAATTAAAGGACCTGTTGGGAAAATATTCTGCTCATTTGTTGGCTGAGAGGCACTTTTGTTTTCAATGGGAAGAAAGATATTCAGTTAAATTTGGAGAAATCTCATTAAATTTAGGAAATAGCAATCTCTCCACACATACAAGAAAATGTGATTTCCCAGGTATTTTCCAGTGGCTGTACACTGGAAGGAAAGTTTCAGAATATTCAATTAATAAGGCAGGAACACATGTGCTTCAAAGTATACCTGTGTTAAAGAAAGCATCTTTGCAGTCATGGCATTACTATAATACCATGGAGATGGGGGATGTTTGAGGATGAAGGTGAGGAAGTTGGTATCTGGGCAGAAGACAGATGACCCAATGAGATAGAACTGAGTAGTGTTGGTAAAAATAAAGCTTTCTGGTAAAACTGACATGGATTTGAACTCTAGGTCTAACACTTGCTAATAATGGTGAGTCCGGAGAAATCACTTAATCTCTCTGGGCCTCAGTTACATTACTGAAAAATGGGCACAAAATACTCCCTCTTTTATAAAATTGTTGTTCATATTAAAATGAGATCATTTATATAAATGGTAATTCATAGATAATGCACAGTACCTGGCATTCAGTAAGCATACCAGAAATAATAATAATCTATCACATCAACTTTTCATCCTTAAAATTCTAGGCTATGTCTATATCAAGCCCATGATATAAATATTCTTGGTCATAACAATTTTGTGCAGTGAGTAGGTTTAAGACAGTGAATTATTTACATAGAAACAATGTAAGCATTCTAGATAGTGTATACTCTTGTAGGTGAGTTCTCTTAGCCACATATAAAATATTGGAGTCAGTCATTGCACCAAGCTCTGGAAAAGTGCTGGAAATATGTAACCTTAAGCACTGGATCTAGAAAGGAGTCACGTCTTTTAACCAATGGCTGCTCCAGAGGCCACAGCCATAAACCAAAAATCAGTCAGTCAATAAGAAGGAAAGAGACCACTCGAAAAGGTTACTGTCATGTGTGGCTCAATCCCTTATTTTTTGCTAGCATGCTGCAGACATTTTAATAAGAAAATTCTGATTCAGTCATTCCTCTTTCCGTTACAATTTTCCATCTGTTAACCTAAAGAACCTTTGGTGTCCCTGTGATTCGTTCACTAAACAATACCAAATATACAGAACCCCACTGGTGTTTCTTGTTCAAATCTTGTGGAGCTTTAGATATGCCTAAATTATACAGAAAAATCATAAAATCCATTTCCCATTATTTTACACATGAGGAACTAGGCCCCAGAGAGGCTAAGCACTTCACCTGGGGTTAGAAGGCTTGTTACTGGCAATGCTGGTATTAAAGAGACATGGCTCCTGAGACTCCATACAGTCCTCTTTCTACTATCCACATAGGACTTAGAAGAAGACAAGAAGCCTGCATCTCTTCTAATTCCAAAGCACAAGACTCAAAGGGAAGATTTCCACTGGGAGATGCAAATCAGACCACTCCAGTAAAGCCAGCAATTTTATCCATTTTTTATTAAAACAAATCAAGCCATGCTACTCTATTAACTTCGGAAAGCTGAATATACTCTGTTCTAACAATAACGTAAAAGAGTAGGAAACTATTTAAGCAATGAGAAAAGCCAGGCCATGGAGTATCAGTGATAAATGCACAACTTGAGAGCAGGGAAAACTGAGTTGAATTTCACTGATGCACTCAATGAAGGCATCGACTGGTAAATGACAATATTAACAGCCCAGTTAAAGATGTAAAAGTTTTCCTTTAACAAACTAATAGGCTCAAAGTGAATCTGATTTTTAACTATAAAGCTTTTTCAGATAACATTTTTGTTATATATATATATGAATATGAATATATATGATAAATATATATATAGGGTTTTTTTTTAAGGTTTTTCTCTAGTTACTCCTGTTCCTTCCTCAATTATA
The DNA here is from genome assembly GCF_024542745.1 of Macaca thibetana thibetana. Classification (NCBI taxonomy): domain Eukaryota; kingdom Metazoa; phylum Chordata; class Mammalia; order Primates; family Cercopithecidae; genus Macaca; species Macaca thibetana. Next base: position 87,708,379 of record NC_065581.1, on the reverse strand, counting down.
TTCATGAGGTCTATTGAGGTCTACACACACATACACACACACCCCCTTTCCCCCATTCTTCTCTCATTTCTGCCAGAACTTGTACACTGTGCTAATTTCAATAGTACTTCTGCAACAAGAACAGTTGCCTTTTTAATTTTTTTCTCTCGTTTTTAAATTCTGGTTCATAGTCAAGGAGAGAGAAGTCAGGGGTGTCTCTGTGCAGGGTGAAGAACTACTCAACTCGTTCTCAGAGCTGGGAAGGTGTGTCTTTAGGAGGTGAAGAGAATTGAAACATCAAGCAAGAATTTTTCTTTTCTCGTTCAGTCTGAAAACCAATATAGAATTGGAAACCTTGCTTCACGCTTCCTTACCCCAGTATCTGCAAAACTCACATAGCACCCTATAATTCAAACAGAGAATGAGATGGCCTGGGGGCGTTGTGTGAAAGAGTCAGGAGCCAGGCAAGGCAGACTGAATTCATGCTTTCCTGGTACTGATGACAACCGTTAGCTTCCACTATTTCTGACTTTTCCATGCTTGCTATCTCATTATGTCACATCTTGAAAATGCAGCAAGAGAAAATTCCATTTCAGCTCTAATAATAGAAATGGGTAATATTTACCACTTTAACAGATTGTGCTGTGTTGTGAACGAAAGCTGCCTCTTCAGTCACATCATATAGATGAAGTTTTTTCACCAATAGTGGAGCATATGGGAATTAGAAAACTAAGTATACTATGGGAGCAATGTGATTTTAAGAACGTAATTTTATCTAAATCGTGGTGTTAAATGGAAATCTCATCCTTAAAAAATGTGTGTTGGAAAAGCAACTAAATGTCTAAATGGGGGGAAAGGCAGTTTTGAAATGTTATTTTAAAGAATATTAGTGGCACTAAATCCTACTCTATTGAAAAATCAGATCGTTTCCAAAACAAAAGCATACTATATAAATTTATTAACAGCAATATGCTGTATTGGTCAAAAATAGAAGAAAATGCCAAGATATTCTTGAGCCACAGATGAAAGCAAAATGACTGAATTATATTCTATATAAACCACAGCCAATATAGAAGAGCAACAAGAAACAATGTGAATGAAGATTTGAATAAGGGTGTCTGAGGAGAAACTGTGCATCTTCTCTACCTAGAGTTTCTCATTATTTTAAGTCCACAATTGACTGCAAATTTCAGATTGCCACCATGATCAGGAATGTACTTTCCCATCACTATTCAACCAGGAAGTTGTACGTGGACTCTCACCTTGAGAAAATCAGGAATGCTTTGAGCACATCAGAAATAATTCACTTTTTCCTGTGTCACAGTAGAGGACAGAAAAACAATGTCAGCCAAGTGCAAAGTGCAGCAGTCTGTCTGGGAGAAAAAAATGAGCCTGTTGGATAAGATGCAGCCAATCTGCAGAAAATAAACTTTTTGAGATACCAGAGCAATTGATTACATTCTGTGTCAATTAATATCCAGCAAACCTTTATTGTGTCATATGTGTCCCAACAGCTGAGTAGGGGCTGGCTACATAGCACCTGCCTTAGGTCCCCTCTAAGTCACCGTCCTCAGAAAATCTCTCAAGAGAAACGTGGGGTAAGCAGGACAATGGAAGATGGGGATACCCCCATCTTATCTTACACCTTGGTCCCCTGCAGCTCCATTATCTGCATCCTCCCTCAATACTTACAGCCTTCCTACAGCTCTGGTATAATATAGTGAGCAATGAAAACTTGCCTCTCTATTGAATCTCAGAAAAGAGTTTTACTGTCATGATACACATGCATTCTGGCAGAAAATTTGTAGATGTCTATATGAAAATCTGTGAATGTGTATATCATTTTTTTAAAAACTATGTTATCCTGCATATTTTAAATGCACCATAGTTGAAATTTAAATGCCAAATTGTCTAGGTAGCACATACTGCCAAATATGCCTTAAATAGACATAGAACTATGTTATTTATACCCTACAAAACACCATGAAAAATCTCATTTTCCTAAGTGTAAAGTGTGGAAGCTAGGATGAAAGAGAGTGTTTCACTTGATTTACAAGCTTTAAAAATATTAAAAATAAGTCACCCAAAACTAAAGATTTGTGAATGTGTACACCATTTTTTAAAAATTATTTCAGGGGATACGAAAGCAAAATATTTGAAGAACATGGAGTTTTGCCCTACTGTGAATATCACATCTTTTCGAGGAGCAAATCGTTTTTCAAGAGTAAAAGATATTTCAAAGGCTATGACTGAATGTCTAAGAGGAGTGGGGAAGAACCACCCAAGAAAGGAAAAGGGATGTGGTGGAGAGATGAAGGTAAAGGGAATGCAGATGAAGCTGCCTATTCCATCATTTTGCCTATGGATGGGAGTAGCAGCTATGAGGATGCTCACTGCAGCCATCCTGTAACAGGAAGTGAAACTGACCCAGGGGCCCCCTGCTGTTTTATGAAATCCTTCTCAGCCTTTGTCCCAAGGCTCCACTCCTCACAGGCAGCTGCCTGGCAAGGACAAGGTATATTGGGGAGTTCCTTGGAGACACGAGGCTCCTGTATTGTCCACCTTCATCGCAAGGACTCCTCACAGGTTTTGTCAAACTTCCTTAGACTACCGGGCAGTCTAGGACTCTTCCACTCAACCTCTCTCCCTCTTTCACTTAGAGCCAGACTTGCCTCATGGTCTGACAGTTCTCCCAGCTATACCTGGCTCCCTCTCTGTTTCCTTTCACAAGTATTTCCTCTAATAAAAACATTACACATTGAGTTTCATCTTGCTCTCCGCCACGAGAAAGTACACACGTGGCCTAAAAGACTGAAAGCATTTCTCTTTCCTGCAAGCCCTATTTTGCCTATATATATAGCTTCCAGAGGTTTCTCCCAATTTTCTCCAGAAAAACTGCATGGACTTTTAAAAATGCATCTTAGTAAATTTCCCCACCTGGCCAACTATTCATTCCTACCTGGAAGAAAATATTTCTGAACTCTTTGAAACAGCAGTCCAATCATAATGAGACAGTTTGTGCAGAGATACCTCATGCAGTCAGTTAAAAACTCATCAAATGTTGGAAGCTAGGTTTTGGTTGAGGATGCCTTATATTTTTATTTTAAAGCTCATAAATCAAGTGAAATACTCTCTTTCATCCTAACTTCCACACTCCACACTTAGGAAAATTAGGCTTTCCGTGGTATTCTGTGGGTTATAAATAGCATAGCCCTTGTCTATTTAAGGCATATTTGGCAGTATGTGATACCTAGACAATTTGGCATTTACATTTCAACTACGGTGCATTTAAAATATGCGGGATGACATAAGACAAAAGCTAGGCTTCTAAACTTTGGCTTTTTTATGACTGATTTTTAAAATAATGTATCAAGAGGTTAATACCCCCACTTGAAATTGTCTCTATGTCTCTTTCTACACACAATTGGTTTGACTGTTACGACTGTCAAGATAAATTAGAAAAGAGTTGAGCCAATTGTGCCTTTAGAAACAGCTTTAAATATCCCTGCCATAGATGAAAAATGAAAAGGTTAAACTGGAAACTTCTAAGGTTTCCTCCAGCTTTAATAACGTAGGATTCTGTAATTCTATGGTTTAATGCAGTCAGATATGTTTAGAGTTCCCCCTCCCCAACCATGAGTTCCTTTTACATGAAATCTAAGTACAATGGAATTTCCTTCTCTAAACACTTTCAGCAACTGTGATGATTCCAGTTCTAATATACGGGAATTGCTGGGACACTCCTGTACCAGCCTCAATCAGATGATCAGGGATCACAACATTGGCTCTGTGGCTTTGACACATTTGCCCTCTAAATCTTGCTCTTCCTATCTTATTTTTCTTCTAGGTCCTTAAGCCCTCTCACCAAAAAATTAATAAAAGTTTAAGAAACTCTTGTACCATGAGGATTTTAGAAACTTAGCCCTTGTGGGTGAAATGGGATTTCTGAACTCTGAATATCTGTAAATGCAGGAGAAAGATTTCTTCCCTCTTTTCAAAGTACACAAATTCTGTTCAAAGCTATCTTTTTCCTAACTCTATGTAAATTATTGTTTTATAAAAACTAAATTAAAACAAACCATTGTTTGTTACTTTTCTCTCAACAAAAACTGCGTCTTGGAAATCAATTGAATTTGATACCAAGATTTTAATAGGACAAATGTTTTATAATATGTAAAATTTTTCATGTCAAATTGATTAGCAACATTAACAGCATCTTGCTCTAGGTTCCACAAACAATACAGTTATTCTTTACCTTAATAGTGTGATTATGTCCAAACTCATCAAGCAAAAAATGCTTTTTATTTCTTTATAGATTTCGTCACCTGCGGACAGTTAGTTTAGTTGGTTAGAGAACTGCACTAATGAAACCAAGGTTAGGAATAACTTCTTTATTAGCCAGTTATCCTTTCTTAGTTTTAAGACGAAAGACTTCATCTAAAATCAGTCACAGTCTCCAATTTATGCTATGGGTCACAACAAGGATTAAGTAAAAGACCTTTACACTTTTGGCTATTTCCTTCATGTAAATAAACACTTTAATTTTAACTATGAACTATTTCATACATATAGAAAAGTATAGATAATAATGTAACACACCACAATGCCACCTTTCCTCTAATTTAACAAGTGTTGTTATTTAACAATATTTGCCTCAGATATTTGTAAAATAAAATCTAGCAAATACAAATAAGCAAAATATTGGAGATACTGTTTCTTCCCTCCCTAGAAGAGCCACCACAACACTATTTACCCTTCCTGTCCATATTTTTCATTTTTAACTATATATGTATGTATCTATAAACATACAGTATTGTTTTTACATATTTTCATGATTCACCTAAATTTTACCATAACATATCCTTTCACGACTTGTGTTTTTCCACTCAACATTATAATTTGCAATATATCCATTTTGGTACAGGTAGATCTAATTTATTCATGATTAATGATATTTAGTATTCTATTAAATTTTCTTTAGTGTCTCCATTTCTCTATTCTTGAACAATTGTGTTTGTTCAAGTTTTGCTAATACAACAATGCTGCACTATCATATTTAAGAATGCCTCCTTGTTTAAGAATTCAACAAGGATATATAGCTTAAAAATAGATTTGCTGCCTTGCAGGTTATACACATCTTTAATTCCATGGATATTGTTAAATTACTCTCCAAAGTGGAAGTACCTAATAGTAGCCGGTTTTGAAAGTTTCTATGTTCCCGTGGTATTACCAAGACTTTATATGATCAGAGTTTTTAAGTTTTGCCAATCTGCTGGTTATGGAATGCTGTCCCATTGGGTTTTAATTTTAATCTTCCCTAATGATCAATGAGGTTGTGCAACACTTTATGTTTTAAAAGACTTCTTCTTTAATTAATTGACTCTTCATGTCCTTTGTTCTTTCTCTATTGAAATGTTTCCTTCTTATTGTTTTTTAGGCTTCTATTTAATACGTATTTTGTTTACTAATCCTTTACTGGTTGCTTGGACTACAAATATCTTCTCTTAGTCTATGCCTTATCATTTTATGGTCTTTTGTTCATATAGATCTTTTCTATTTTAAATGATTAAAGTTATCAATCGTTTTAAAGTCTATGCTTTTTGAGTCTTGTGCAATAACTCTTTCTCTACCCTTCAAGATCACAAAGCTATTCTGGCCAGGCACAGTGGCTCACGCCTATAATCCCAGCATTTTGGGAGGCCGAGGCGAGGTGAATCACTTGAGGTCAGGAGTTCGAGATCAGCCTGGCCAACAGCGTGAAGCCCCATCTCTACTAAAAATACAAAAATTAGCTGGATGTTGTGGCAGGTGCCCATAATCCCAGCTACTTGGGAGGCTGAAGCAGGAGAATTGCTTGAACTTGGGAGGTGGAGGTTGCAGGGAGCTGAGATCTCATGACTACACTCCAGCCTGGTCAACAGAGTGAGACCCTTTCTCAAAAAAAAAAAAATATATATATAATATATATGTTTATATATATATAAAATAAAGTTATTTTTCTTAATTTTTTCATATTTTTCATCCTTACATTTTTCAATCCATTTAGGATTTATTTTTGTATATAGTATAAGGTAGATTTACAATTTTTTGTATATAGTACAATTTTTGTATATAGTATAAGGTAGATTTACAATTACAATTTTTTCCATATGATAAATTAATTGTCTCATCTAAAATAAATATTCTCTTTATTTTATATTTCTCCACTAATCTGAAAACTACTTCTCTCATGTACATGGTAGTGTCCAGGCTCCCTGTTTTGTTAAGTTGTATCTACTGATACAGCACATTTTAATTATTTTACTTTTATAATAATCCTTGATAAATGATAGAGTAAGTTCATTACCTTTAACTTTCTTCAAATGTTTTCCTTGGGCCATTCTTGGCATTTTATTCATCCATATACATTTTAGAAACCACTTGTCAATTTCTGAGAAAATTTAAGATTAAATTGAACTGGCTTTGATTTTGTAGATTATTTTGGGAAGAACTGGAAATTCAAAATACTGAGTATTCCTATCCATATATATGGTATAACTCTTGATTTTTTTAGGTATTCTTAAATCATTCAATAAAATTTCATAATTTTTTAATTAAATCATGTATATATTATTAAGTTGGTGCAAAAAATTGAGGTTTTTGCCATTACTTCTGCACCTAATTATTTCACATACTCTGTAGTTTAATGGCTATGAAAAATAAGGTATTTTTAAATTACATCTTTAAAACAATTTTATCTGATATATACAAATACTACTAATTTTTGTATATAGTTTCTTAGACAGCAACCTTGATGAACTTTCCGGTTACTTCTACTGTTAATAGTTGGTAGGGAGATTCTCTTGAATTTCATATGTAGATGATCATATCTTCTGTGATAGTGACAATATGGTTTCTTATTTTTCCATGCCCCACAAGTCTTATTTATTTCCATGTCTTATTGAGCTGCTGTGGACCTCCAGTACAATACTGAATAGAAGTGGTGACAACAGGCATCTTTAAATTATTTCTGACTTTAAGAGAATGCTTCCAATGTTTCACCATTAAATGTGAGGTTTACATTGTTTTAGGTAGACACCCTTTTTTAAAAGGAGGTCCCTTTCTATGTATTATTTTCTAAGGTTTGTCAACATGAACGGCTGTTGAACCTATTATGTATGCTAAGATGAGTATATTTTTCTTTCTTAATATGTCAATATGGTAAGTTACATTAAATTTTATAAAGTTACATTATTCCTATATCCTAGAATAAACCCTACTGATAGATTTCTTCAGTTCTGAAAAATTCTCAGCTTCTCAGCTAGGCAGTATTCAAATATTGCCTCCTCCCCCAGTCTTTCTATTTTCTCTTTCTGGATACGTATTTATTTATAGATATAGATAATAAAGAGAGAGAAATACAGGGAATTCCTATGAGATGTATGTTGTATGTCCATATTCTATTGCACTTTCTTTCTTTTTAATTTTTTGTTTTTTATCCCTTTGCTGTATCCTGGGCAGTTTCCTCAGGGCTATCTTCGAAGTCACTAATTCTAATGTTTGACCTACCCACTTGATTTTTTTAATTAATGGCTACTTTTTTTGAGACAGGGTCTCACTCTGTCACCCAGGCTGGAGTTCAGTGGCATGATCAAGCTTCACTGCAGCCTTAACCTCCCAGGCTCAAGAGATCCTCCCCGCTCCACTTCCCAAAGTGCTGGGATTACAGACATGAAGCCATTGCACCCACCCAATGACTACTTTTTGTATTTTTTAAACATTTAATTTAATTCTTTTTCAATATGCCTATTTCTTTCCACAGAACCCTACTATTTCTTTATGGTCTTTATTACTTTTTAAATATTTTATTCATTTTAAGCATACTTATTTTCTAATTATTTTGGGATGGTTTATCCCATGTTTTTAGGGTGCTAATTGTTCTGCTTATTATGGCTGCCAATATATCAGACAGGGTCCACTCAGGAGACAGAGACCACATCAGTAATTTGAACAGGGACAATTTAATATAAAGAATTATTAACTTCTAAAAGATAATTAACACACAAAAAAAGCAGGGGAGTAAAAGAGGCTGCTAAAGAACATAAGAACAGCAAATGTAGAAAACAACCATTCCTTTAGGGAGGGTATACAAAGCATAAGCAAATTTGGAAATGACTTCACCTCTACTACAGCCAACATTGAGACTGTGTTGGAGAGGCTGTGGTTACAGTCCACTGTATGGCAGAGTTTTCTAGGATTACATGGGTCAAAAATGTTCCACAGAAAGCTGCCCACTGAGGTGCCAGCAACATTTCCAGAGGTACTGTGGGTTGGGGCTGGTCTATGGCAAGCTGCCTACTGAGGTACGAGCAGGTCAGAGCTGGCATGCAGAAAATTGCCCACTGGGGTGCCAGAGAATTTCACTGGAGGATGAGCTCCACTGGGACTCCCAGACACCACTGAGAGCTGGGCCTTAGGAGGAAGAAAAAAGACACAAGAACCAGGAATAGAAGCCCTCTCTTCCACTGTGACCTGAAGGGCCCACCAGCACCCTGTATTGACAAAGCCTAAGATTGCATCAGCTGGCAAGGAGCCAAGCTCCATTAACAAGAATCAGGGCAACAAAGGGCAGATTTGGATCTGAGAATCAGTAAGTTGATAACTGTCACAACTGACTTTCTCTTGTGATAAATCATTTCCTCCTGTGGTTTGTAAAATGTATGTTGAATTCATCCTCTCATGAAGGATTCGTTTTTCTGTGAACATTTCCTTAGGGTTAAGCATATTTCTAGGGAAATTTTACATTTATTTTTCTTCCAGATCTTCAGTGCTTTCTCTGGTCACCACTAAATTTTTATATAAATGTATTGGCTTAGCTGGGAGGCTGTGGCAGGTGGATCACTTAAGCTCAGGAGTTCAAGATCAGCCTGGGCAACATGGCAAAACCCCATCTCTATTTTTTTTTTAATTTATTGGTTTAGGATTCTCACACAATACAAGCAGAATAAATATCGACCTCAAATCTATATGTGGCACAGCCTTGTGACTTCAGTTTTCACAGAAATGTTTTTCTATTCTTCCCAGAACCTTGGACAGCATCCTAGCTGTGTTTCTGCTCTTAATCCTTTTGGTGGATTTCCTATAACCATGTTCTGTGTATTTGGAGCAGGGCAATAAGAAGGGGAGCTAGGGAGAAGGAAATGCCAGATTAATCTGCTATTTTGTCATAAGTTGAATGCCTACCTCCCTCCATGTCAAAACTCTTTCCAGACTTGTCTTCTGTCAACAATCTATTAAATGTTGATGACTCTCAAACCTATACTTCTAGCCCAAACCCTCTGTTAAGATTCATATCTACATATCCATCTGTAAATATATAATTGTAAATATATAATTGAATATTTCCTAGACATTTTACATTTTTATCCCAAACTGCACTTATTGTCTGTTCCCCCAAACCTGCTTGTCTTCCTGTATTCCCTATCTCAGAGAATGATGTCCCCAGTCCCCAGACCTCCAAGTAAGAAACACAGTCATTCTAGGCTTCTGTCTTGCCTTCCCCAACATCCAAAAAACATCACAAGTCTTGTAAATGCTATGTCTTTATACTACTGAGCCCCAACATCACTTTTTCATATCCATAGCCTTAATTCAAACAATGCACTTTTTGCCTCCAGTCTGACCCTTTACCAAGGCCTTCAGAGCCCTGAGTGATCTTGTCCTGCCAGTCTTTCAGACCTTAACTCTGCTGCTCACTTACCATGTTCTGGCCACTGGCCTTTCTACTCCTTAAACACAACAAGTTCATTTACTCCTTAATTCAGTATAAATTTCATGACAACTCTATAAGATCAGTACTAATCCCATTTCACAGGACAGAAAACTTAAGTTTACAGAGGTGAAGTAACTTGTCTATAGCCATCCATCTAGTAAGTGGTCAAAATAAGACTGGATTTCAATAAATTGATTCCAGAACCTCTGCTTTTTTTGGGGGGTGGGCGGAGTCTCACTCTGTACTGAGGCTGGAGGGTAATGGCACTATCTCAGCTCACTGCAATATCTACCTCCCGAGTTCAAGCAATTTTCATGCTTCAGCCTCCCTAGTAGTAGCTGGGATTATAGGTACACACCACCAAGTCTGGCTAATGTTTATAGTTTTCGTACAGGCAGGGTTTCGCCATGTAGGCCAGGCTGGTCTTGAACTCCTGACTTCAAGTGATCCACCCAGCTCGGCTTCCCAAAGTGCTGGGATGACAGGCATGAGCCGCCGCGTCCAGCCAGAACCCATTCTTAAACCACTGCACTCTCCTACCTCTCAGATTCACTTCAGTTATACAGTCAATTAGGAAGCTGTTCTTGTGGTCTGAACAGGTGGCCATGAGAATGGTGGTGAGAAGAGCTGGGACAGACATTTCAGAATAAGATATGACAATTCAGGTCAATTAAATGTAACAATCACCTCAAGATATCTCAACTTCAAATGGTCTATCCTGTAATCCATAAGGGCTTTTGCATTTTACAGATTATAGGTTCACAAAATGTGGTCCTTGTATATATAAGTCATACATAAAAATCAAAAAATAAATCCTAAGAGTAGCATGGAGTAAACCCCTTTTATATGATCTTATATAAGATTTATAACCAATAAACATTTTTATATGGAATAATTACACAACCACACACATACACACACTCACAAACACACATCCTCAATATGCTTAGGTCTGAGTTTGTTTTTACACATGCCATAAATATTTTGAAACTTAAAATATTTAAATTAAAAGCAAATCGTGTACACAACTTTGTTTAAAAGTGGGCTTCTCTCCAATTATTCTTTTGCTTAGTAATCTCCAGTCCTTTTTTGGCTTTTAGTGTCAAAAGATTTATATACAATAGTAAAAGCAATTGAGAAGATGTCTAATTGGGGCTTGCATATATTCTAAACATCCTTTCAATCACTTTTATTATTGTATATTGATCTTTAGACATGAAAAGAATGAACAAATTCCAGATATCACCTCTCCAGAAGTAGCCACATCCTCATCCTTGGAACTTGTGAATATATTGCATTAAGTGGTAAGGGGAAATTTAGGTTCCAGACAAACTTAAGGTTGCTAATCAACAACCCTGAGATGGGAAGATTATTCTGGATTTGCCGATGGATCCCATGTTATCACAAGGGTTCTTAGAAGTGAAAGAAAGAGAGGAGAGTCAGAGTTCAAGTGAGGCTGAGAGAAAGATTCTCCACCAGAGCCTCCAGGAAGCATCGCAGCCCCTGCTGCACCTGGATTTTAGCCCTGTGAGACCCACTGCAGGCTCTGACCTCCAGAACTTCAAGATAATACACTTGCGTTGTTGTGAGTCACAAAATTTGTGGTAATTTGTCCATAGCAACCATGGGAAACTGATATACCCTCCCCCACCATTTGAATAGGAGGACATTTTGTATTTTATAACCTAAAATCTATGTTCAAAATAATTTTAAGGGTGATTTAATTGATTTTGTTTGCTTGGTTATGCATCCACTGCCTGCTCAGATTGTTAGGCCTCCTCTGTGATTTTTCTTTTGTCTGTAGGCAAATTGCTCCCCAGGACTCTGCCCTGCAGCTTCACATTCAGAATTGCTATTTTAAGAAAATAATGTCTCATTCATTCATTCAATCAGTCAGTCAGTCAACAAGCATATATACACACCTCCAGCCAGACCTTGCCCCTGAGCCACAAACACAAATCTCCTACTCATGGTCAGCATAGCCACGGAGACACTCAACAGACACTTCAACTTAATATGCCCCAAACCAAACTCCTGATATTCCTCCCAGTCTGCAAGGTCCAGAGTCTTCATCTCAGTTGATGCAAAGCCCATTCTTCTACTTGCTCAGGTCAAAATCTACAGAGCTATCCTCGTCTCTTTTCTTTCCCTGACACTTCACATTCCAACACATCCGCATGTCCTGCCTGCTCTACATTCAAAATATGTCCACTTCTCACCACCTTGCCTACCCATCCAAGCCACTAGTTCCCTCTCACCTGAGAGACCTCATTTGGTCTCTGGCTTTGCCCCCTGCAGGCTGTTCTCAACACAGCAGTCACACTGATCATACTTAAAATGTAAGCCTGACCTCTTCCCCTCTCTGCTCAATACTCCTCAATTCTTCTCATCTCAGAGTGAAAGCCGAAGGCCCTGCTCCCTCCCTGCTGTCCTACTGCCATCATTTCTCTGACCCGCTGCTGTAATCACTCAACTCTAGGAACCCTGGCCTTCTCATTCCTAAGAGAAGTCACACATTTTTGCCTCGGGACATTATGCTTGCTGCTCCTTCTTGGCAACTGATTCCCTCAGTGAGGACTCCCTTTCCACTTTACCTAAAAGATCAACCCACCAGCCCCTACCCCTTCTCCTGTCACTTCCTGCCTAACTTAACCTGCTTTAATTTTCTCCATAGTACTCATCACCACCTGACATATTGTATATTTACTTGATTTGTTGAATATCCAATTCCCCTCAACACCACTAAAGTGTAAGCTCTATGAAGGCAAGCACTGTTTTTTGTTCATTACTTTATCCCCAGAATCTAGAATTGTACTTAGCATTTAATAAGCATATACAAAAATGTTTGTTGAATAATAAAATCACTGTTCCAGGTCCTAGGAATACAAAGATGAATGAAACACAATATTCGACACTGAGGAATTCACCATCTAGGGCAGCACTGTCCGGCAGAATTGTCTGTGGTGATGGAAATACTCTCTACCTGCACTATCCAATATGGTAGCCACTAGAAACATGTGGCTATTGAGCATTTGAAATGTAGCTGGTATGATTGAGGAAGTGGATTTTAATTTTAATTACTTTAAATGTAAATGGCCACATGTGGTTAATGGCTGCCATATCGGATCACACAAGTCTAGAGGAGGAAATAGATACATAAACCCATAATACTGGTAAGAACACAACATAATTAGTGTCATGGTAGAGATGTACAATAAAGTGCCTTGGGAACCCAGAGAAGGTAGCCACTAATCCTGTGTTTAGTTTCCTCCACTAGACCCTCCAAGACATTAAGTACTTTTCCCTCATATCACTTTACATTCTCGTAATTATTATTATTATTATTATTATTTTGAGACAGAGTCTCACTCTATCTAGGCTGGAGTGCAGTGGTACAATCTCAGCTCACTGCAACCTCCACCACCCAGATTCAAGTGATTCTCCTGCCTCAGCCTGCAGATAGCTGAGATTACAGGCGTCCACCACCACACCGGATAATTTTTGTATTTTTAGTAGAGACAGGGGTTTCACCATGTTGGCCAGACTGGTCTCGAACTCCTGACCTAAAGTGATCTGCCCACCTCGGCCTCCAAAAGTGCTGGGATTACAGGTAAGAGCCACCATGCCCAGCCTCTTGTAATTATTATTTACCTGTAATTATTTACTTGATATCAGTCTTCCTTAACAAGCTATGAAAGCTGGAACTGTGATCATCCTTAGCTACTGATGCGAGGCTTTGCACATAGTAGGTGATCCACAGATATTAGTTAGACTCACAACTGAGATGGTTATTGGAGGATTATAGAGGAGGTGATATTTGAGTTGGACTTTAAATGATGAGTAGGAGTTTGCCAGGGCAAGACAGGAAAGAAGGGATGTGAGGCAGGGAAAGCAACACACGCAAAGGCAGGTGGAGTCCTGGCACTTTGATAAGTGGAATCAGGAGTTCAGTGTGGTTGTAATACGTATATAAAGGTGGATGTATTCAGTTCTCACTGCATGACAGTTCAAGTTAGACAATGACTTTGTAAGTAGGAAAACCCAAAAGCCAGTGTTAAATAAAGAGTTGGGCAATTGCTCAGTGAATTGTGCCAAAGTAAACTTAGTCTTTTAAACATATTCAGCCCATTACAGCCCTTTAACAAGTACAGACTAAAGTTTCTCTAACTTTTCCCTGATTTAGAATATTATGACATTTCATTCTGTGAGGAACTTAGAAATTATTTAACTAAAACCTTCTTTGGTCAGATGAAGAAATTAAGATCCAGAACGCAGAGCTAATTAATTCAGAGTTGAAACCATAATCCAGATGTTTTAGCTCACAGCCTTGGGTCATTACCAACACACAGTGAATACACAACCACGTTTCTTACTCTCACCTGACACAAAGCAAGCTTCTTGTACCAAAATGTATCTATTTATAACCTCCAATCACTACAAAACATACGGGGAGAAGCACCATCATAAATTATCTGTCCATGTATGAAAAGAGTCATCAAGGTTGCTCAATAAAATACAGATAAAACAACCAACCATTAAAGCCTTAAGAAATAGTAACAAACTTTGAAAAAGTTATTTTCATAATGCAGTGTAAAATGAATTGCTATCTTCACAAACACAACAGGGTATGAGAACTGCATGGTATATTAAAACGGCGTCCATACTGTAGGTCTGGTTTCCCATCCTGAAACAACTGCTCACCAGCTAGGTTACCTAAGGAAACTAGTTAACCTCTCTGAGTCTCCATTTTTAAATTTCTAAAATATAGGAATTAGGTCTTCAAGATCCTTTTTACTTCTATGGTTTTCATGTTATTTTGCTGAGTTAGAAAGAGGAAAAGCAGCAGAACAAATTCCCACTTGGACAGAGGGTCATTTATGCTGCTTTACTGCAGTAGATCAACAAACCTACTGATATTTCTTCTGTCAGTTCCCAAATCTGTCAGACCATGCATAAGTCACCTGTCCCGAAACAGGAACTAGTACTACAGCATTTTCCTTATTCTGCATTTGATGTGTGCTCCAAAAATGTTGACTAATTATTGTCACAATGTCTTACTTACCTTGGGCCAGGACTCCAACATTCAAACTCATTCTGTGAGCTCAGGAAGTCTCTTCCTTTGCGAGCTGTGATGTCTTCTTCACCAAGCTACAATTTTTTACATTAAAAATATATTGACTTCCACAGACGGAGATGGGATAGAGGATATGCTTTACCTATCTTCGTTAGTCTTTCTTCAAAATCTCTGGGGGTCCTGAAGAATGACAAAGTCTAACTCACAACAAATAAGAAGAAATAGAAATAGTTTATTGCAATGGAAGCAATTATGTCTTCCTACATGATATGCGTATATGTGGGCCCCCAAACAGAATCACCATGGTTTATCTTTGTTTCAACCAAAGAAATTGAGAATATCTCCTGCTTTTCAATTAGGTTCCACCTTTCATGCAGAAACACAAGTAAAATTTTTTTCTTTGACTAATTTTTTTAAACATACGTGATCCTGATCCCTATTTTCTGGGGCTATTCAGCATGTGCCTAAGCATTCACAGTATGTGTCTTAGAATATGAAAATAATCTTCTGCAAGCTCAATTAAGAACAGATGGTTAAAAACTTCAAGGTAGTATTTGCATAAAAAGATCATCTTACTTTGACGCTGTAAAGTTTTATATTACTGTTGTTTTCCCTGAAAAAAGCACCCCCTCCCTTAACCAGAAGATAACAAGAAAATTTGGCTTATTTTTTTACTAAAAAGAAAGCATTTCATACAAAGGCATTACTGGGGAAAAAAAAGTAACACAAGAGCATGAAACAATATGGACATACTGTGAATAAAGGTGTCACATCTGCTCAGATGTATGGGAAACTTACGCTCAATCTGATAGTTAGACATTAGCTGCTCCACCTTCTCAGAATCCAGACCAACCCAAGTAATCCAAAAAACCTCTAAGCCAAGATCATGTGCTTTATTAAAGAATTTTAAAAATACCCTTAAACCAGGGCCCATTGACTTATTTGCTTCTATAGATGAAGGTAAATCAAGCTTACTGATACAGTTATGTTATGTGGTAATCTTATGTTCCCATTATGCTTCTGTTCTTTCTGCTCTGATTCATAGACTGAAGGTTGGATAACAGATTAGCAGCTTGTGAACAAGGTGATAGAAACAGTTAGGGATGAGCTATTAAAAGCAGACATAAAAATGGTGTTGTCAAATCTTCAACTAGAAAAAATCAACAATCTGGTCATTACAAGTGATTAATAAAATACAAAATAGCTCCTTCTGTAGAGGCAGCCTTAGATCACCTTGTTTTGCACCATAGAAATTTATCACCAAGACCACAGCTGGTTGGAATAGGGCTGGTCACATGACATAAATGTAGCTGAAAGTGGCTGAGCAGTGAGCTTCAAGATAAGCTGACCTAAAAAGCTTTGCCAGAAACAAAGAAAGGTCCAATAAGATTCTTGCTAAAAACAAGGAATGTTCCAATCCAATTCTACTTTGAATAATTTGATTCAGACAAATGGAGAAAAATCAGACTGTTAGCAGTGGGAACTAAAGCTGAGAAGATCCTGTGAATTAGACCCATGAATGGTCAGCGGCAAAGCAAAGTCATGCAAAAATCAAAGAGATACAGAAGCACAAATTAGCAATAAGCAAGAGCTATGATGTGGGTAAGGTATAGATAAAGGAGTGAGTCAATGATGCATTAGATGAGAAGAAATGTGACAGAGACTAAACAAGAGGAGGTAAACTACATTAACAACAGAGCGCTGAAATGTAGATTCTACTATCAGGATCCTTAGAACTACTTTAGACCTATATCCAATCTTGTGTCGATTTCCTATTCTTGCATCTCTGAGACTCTATCTCTCTTAAAATTTATTCTTCAAAAAGTCCCCATTTACTGAAGCTAGCCCAGAAATGACTTCATTGCTTTAAATAAAAACTACTAACATATTCTTTGTCAATAAACTTTAACATATTATTTTTCCATAAACTCTAGGGTTTTTATCATTTCTCTTTGGTTTGTTAGAGTTCTTAACATATCATCTATATAAAGAGTCAATAATATATTGACCTCTAAAAATAAAAATAATGAATAGTCAACATATGTTTATCATTTGGCTTCTAACAGATCGGTATGCAGCATTTATTGAACAGTTATTATGTTCCATGCACTATAAAAATCACTTTACAGAAATTATCTCACTGAGTCTTCAAAGAAACCCTGAGATGAGAAAGTTTGGCACACAGAGTTTAACACATTTGCCTACACTCGTTGAGCCAGATAAAACCCAGCTGTGCCTGATGCTAGAGCATACTCTCGACTCTAAGCACCACCATTCCTCTTTTGTTTATTATTTTTTAAATTGTGATAAAACACACACAACATAAAATTTACTGTCTTAACCATTTTTAAGCATACAGTTAAATGGCATAAAGTACATTCACATTGTTATGCAACTATCACCACCATCCATCTCCAGAACTCTTTTCATCCTGCAGAAGTGAAATTATGTACCCTTTAAACAATGACTATGCATTTTCCTCTTCCTTCAGCTTCTATCAATCACCATTCTACATTCTTTCTCTAGGGATATGAATAGAATCACACAGTATTTGTTCTTCTGCAATTGGTTTACTTCACCTAACATAGTGTCCTCAATGTTCACCCATGTTGTAGCCTGTGTCAGAATTTCCTTCCCTTTTAAGGGTGAATAATATTTCATTGTACATATATACCACAGTTTGTTTATCCATTCATGTCAAGGGACATTTAGGTTGCTTTCAGCCCTCAGCTCTTGTGAAAAATATTGCTATGAACACAGGTGTACAAATATATCTTCAGGTCCCATCTGTCCA
Source organism: Macaca thibetana thibetana (assembly GCF_024542745.1). Classification (NCBI taxonomy): domain Eukaryota; kingdom Metazoa; phylum Chordata; class Mammalia; order Primates; family Cercopithecidae; genus Macaca; species Macaca thibetana. The sequence continues at coordinate 87,690,781 of NC_065581.1, read as the reverse complement.
TTTTTGGGAATCTATACCTAGAAGTGGAGCTGCTGGATCATATGATAGTTCTATTTTTAATATTTTAGAAACCAACATACTATTTTAGACAGTGGTTGTACCATCCTACATTCCTACCAATAGCACATGAGTGTTTTCATTCCCCTATATCCTTACGAACACTTGTTTATTTTCTATTTTCTGTTTATTAGCCGTCATAATTGGTGAGAACATTTTTTTCCTTTTGTTTAAGCTTTATATGTTTGAGTGTGTTTAAAGTAAAGAAGTCTTAAAATTGTTATGTACATAAATTATCTGTCTTTATCTTTAAGGCTTTAAGTTCTTGCTTTAAAAAATCCTTCCCCATCCCAGTATTATATAAATATCTATTTCTAGTACATTTCCTAGTACTTCCTTAATATATCTGGGATTAATCGTACAAAGTTGACTAAACATTATTTTTGGTCTTAATGGTTAAATAATTGTCCTGCCTTCATTTTAATAATCTATTATTTCCTGACTAACTTGAAATTCCATATTTAGTATATGCTGAAAACTTATCTATATTGGCATAAATATCTTGGCTATGTATTGTGTTTCTATACCACAAAACACTGTTGATTGCTGTACCTTTATAAGGCATTAAAGTACTTGGTAGGTACTCCCTTCATTACTTTTGTTTATCTAAAATGTTTTAGGTAATTGTTTCACCTCCAAATAAACATATGAGGTTCATATGGAAGTAAAACAGTATCACATAATTTAATTACCTACCAAAGATATCACCACATTACAGAGTAATATATTTAATGTTCATAATTATAAATAAAAAAGTTATAAAAAATTTAAATATGCTTCATAGCATTGACATAAATAAAGCAAAGAAAAATATGATCCATTCTAGTGAGATTTATTAAAATAATAATAAAATAAATCTTCAGTTCTTCAAAAACTAAGGGACAGAGAGATTGTAGTATTAAGTATCCACCAAAAATAAACCCTGTTAAGCACAGGAATGCATTGGTAAAAATTGAGTTTAATTATAATTACCACATAAGAGTCAATAAAGCATCATTCCCAGAGAGATAAGGTCACCAAATCCCACAAGTACAGTTGCACTTCCTTTCTCATCAAATCATCTGAAATTATTATATTCTTCTGACTGTATCTTCTCTCCACTGTCATTCATTATATACAGTTGTTGGCTGGTTCTCTCAGGTTGCAATGATAACTATGATGCCCTTCACGATTTCAAAGAACTTCCACCCACCCTTTTATGGCTAGAGATGCCTAACTATCGCACAGCTTGTATTATAACATCCAACAAGATCTTCTTTCTTTGTCTCTTTGCCACAGGTCTAGTCCTCCGGTACACAGATGGCATTAAAAAGAGACTACAGAGGAAAGTACACAAGTTACAGAACACACTTATCTCAGGATAGTGTGATGGAAGGCTCATTAACCAAGAACATTTGCAGCATGAGGCACCAACATCCGTTTGTATTATATTCAGCAAAAAGTCCACCATAGTAGCTTGCATTGTCACAGAAGCTAGAAAGCACCTTGAGAAATATATTTTTTAATAGCATGTTGTAGCCTGGAGAAGGCAAGATTGGCAGGACAATGGCAGTGTTTCAGAAAGCAATGCAAGCCTGCATCAAGCTAATGACAGCAGGAATACAGAGGAAGGTATGATGCCAGGCTGAACATGAAGAGAAAGGCAGAAGATTTCTTAGATGACTCCCAAGATAATTCTTAGGTTACTTACATATATTAGTTCAGTAAGTGTTTGCTAAATGAATGAGACAATGACTATTCAAAGTTAGGTCCACGGACTAGCTGTCAAACTATTTGTCACTAACCCACATAACAAGATAAAGAGCTTGCTTCAAAAAGTAAGTGAATTAGATCATGAAGCACATTGTTTAGTTCAACTGACTTCTTTTTTTCCATAGGAAGATTGTTTGTGTGAAGGAAGCAGTACATTGGTACAATCGCTCATAGCCTCACCTTCATTAGGAACCAGCAATTTGACAGCATATGTGGTTCTGGTCAGATCCTAAATAATAGGCCGCTACACTTGATTCAGCTGGGGATCCAGAGGCAGTAAAGTCGTCTGACAATGTCTGTGATATCAGTGCTGAATAAAGATGCTCTTAGTGCCAGGGTGAATCTAGGGCAGACTTTTGGAGCTAGTGAATTGATGGCTCTAAGGAACAATGCATTTGACTCTTACGAGCCAGTTCCTGCCTTGAGCTCAAAGAAACGGCTACGCTGATATTGCTGTGAGCTAGAGCTGGATTCATGATAACTATAGTAACTACACAAAAGGTAAATTGGATCTCATAATCAAATGGCTGTTTAAAAGATCTCACTCACCAAACTGAGGTATTTAAAAAATCACATATAATGAATAGCTTTGGCCATCTGTAGAACGTTTCCTGACAGTTTGTGAATATAAAATGAAAAGTCATCCTTCAATTGATACATTCAGCTGCTTGTATCAAAAAACCTAAATTAAACTGGCTCCCACAACAAGGGAATTTACTTGATTACATGAATGAAAGTCTAGAGGCAGGCAGGGCTCTGGCCTTGACTTAATACAATGACTCTGACCCCATTTCCATGCATTGCTCTGTGTTCTTCCTTCTGCCATGAGGCTTTGCCTTCAGATTGTCAGAAAAGTCGCTTTAGCCATTCTGGCCTTACACCCATACTCTTTCTATGGCTGCTGCTTAAAAGTAGGGAAACTTTTTCGGAATAGCCCCTCCGCCAAATTTACCTTCATATCCATTTATCCAGCCTGTCATAGCACAAATTTTTTGACCAAGCCCTCCAGCCATGGACATGGTATGGGAGCTTAGGCCTCACATCCTAAAACTGACACTGGTGCTGGCTTGGGAGTAAGGCTTTTCTGGGATTTTCATAGACTAATTAGAGCTCATCCTTTTAGCTGAAGTCAATGCCCCAAACCTCCTAGCTGCTGCAAAATGGATGACTCAAAGCCCCATGTTCAATACAAAGTCCAACCCAAGCCTCATTAAAGAGCAGACAACCTACAGTGTAAACTAATAAAAATAAATAATAATTTAAACATTATAAAATGAAGTAATGTGACAAGAGATGTTTTTGATAATAGATACTTCCAAAAGAGAAAGATTGCCTAAAGAGAATTGGGAGGTTAGATTGTGTGTCTGAGTGTAGCAGTGACCAAGGAAAATTATGTTGTGATTCTAGAAGATGGATTCCAGTAATTTAGGCAGAAACAACCGCAGGGCAGAGAAGGATTAACTCCAAGTTATGTTAGCCTGAGGAGACTTCCCTTGGGCAATACCTAATCTCTTTGTTGTAAATTCTATGCTCGCCAAGCAACCTTCTGAATTATTATTTGTCCTTCTGAGTGACTGACCCCACAAAAAAGGAATGCCTGGTTGAAAAAATGCTCCTGATTTTAAAAATAAGTTCTATTTCCCATGGTAAATTGGGACTGTGGTTTATAAATCATTCTCTTTTGTATTTTGTTAGAGAGAATCTATCCCTCAAAGTCTGTTCACTGTGACAAAATAATAGAAGTGAGATCTTGAAAGGGAAAAGCTAAGACCTAAACCCAAGACCATAATGTCTCCATCAAGGTATAATCCCCATGAGACCTGGCCTAAATCTGCCAGCTGCCTTCTCCTTACCTGGTAACTAATGTGTGAGCAGCCCAACAGAAAATCCACCAAGCAATCTCCTAATCCTTAATTGAAGAGAGGGCCCTGAGAGAGATGCTTAAGCATAGGGGTTATGAACCAAGTTTTTAGGATCAAAGAAATGTGGGGATAAGTCCAGGCTCCTCTTACTAACAATGTGATTATGGGCAAGTAGTTTAACCTCTAAGATCCAGTAACTCCAATGATGAAATGGTGAATATATAATAGAGTTGTTATAGTGATTAAATAAGACAAAGTTCACGAAGTGCCTGACATGTGATTCATGGGTTTTTGTTTTTGTTTGGTTTTTGATTGTTTGTTTATTTTTAGAGATAGGGTCTCACTTTGTCACCCAGACTGGAATGTAGTGGCATGATCACAACGAACAGCATCCTTGAACTCCTGGACTCAAGCAATCCTCCTACCTCTGCCTTTCAGTTTAGCTGGGACTGCAGGCACACGCCCCCATGCTCAGCTAAATTTTTTTAATATTTTGTAGAGACGGGCCCTTGCTATGTTGCCCAGGCTGGTCTTGAACTCCTGGTCTCAAGCACTCCTCCTACCTCAGTCTCTCAAAGCACTAGGATTATAAGCATGATACGTTGCACCCAACCTGTTCTTTGTTTTTATTTTTGATTTTTTTTAATGTTGTGGCCCTTGTGTCAATATTATGACTTCTGCATTTTACTGAAAGGCACCTGCTAACTTGGTCCAGTAAAGTGCTCCATGATAAACAAGAGCTCAGTAAATGTGCCTGAGTGAGGCAACTGAAGAAAATGAGAGAAAAATGTAATCCGAGAGGCCTCTGTAATTTCCAACATTCAATCTTACTCCAGATTAACTCAGTGTGAGACCCCAGCATAGTCTGACTATCATCTGCTTCCTAATCAAGTAGCAGTCTAGTCACACAGCTTGTATTTATTTCTGAATTGTTAAGGAAAACAACCTAGAAAATACCACAGAACATTAATTTAAAAGAGTGAGGAAACTGTGTTATGTGAGGAATCATTAAAGAAATTAAAGTATACTTACTCTAGAAACAAGAAGCCAAAAGAGAAAAAGTAGGAAACATTAGCCTTCCTCAAATATTTGAAGGACTATCATGTAGAAGAGAGAAAAGAGTCCGTCTACGTTTTGCTTGTCTGTCTCCCCAGCAGATTGATAAATGCCTTAAAGGAAGAGAATGTGTCTCATCCATCATTGTATTCCCAGAAATCAACTTGATATTGGGGACATTATGAATACTCAATAAGTGTTTGTTGATTGAATGAGAAGATAGATGGATGGATGGAAGGATGGATGGAAGATGGGATGAATGGATGATAAGATGGAGAGAGAACGACAGATGGATACATATTACTTAAACCATTATAAGATGTTAATGCTAGCAGCAGCACTGGAAAAGAGACCTAATTTGTATGAATGCTGACTAAACCAACAGAAGCCATGATATCGAGTTCAGTACCCTTTCTACTACCTTTTTTTCTATTCAAATCTGATAAACTGAGATGATATCCATTATAATATAATCCTGGTGTTGGACTCTTACGAGCTGTGTTGTAACCCCCTGAAAATTCCTATATTGAAGTCCTAACCCCCAATATCTCAGAATTCAACCTTATTTGAAGGTATCATTGTACAGACATAATTCGTTAAAATGAGGTCATACTGGAGTAGACTGAGCCACTAATCCAGTGTGACTGGTGTTCTTATAAAAAGAGAAATTCGGACACAGACAGGAATAGAAGGAAGATGATGTGAAGAGATGCAGGAAGGAGATGACCATCTACAAGCCAAGGAGAGAGGCCTGGAACAGATACTTTCCTTCTAGCCTTCAGAAGGAACCGATCCTGTTGACACTTTGATCTTGGACTTCTGGTCTCCAGAACTGTGAAACCATACATTTCTGTTGTTTAAGCTACCCAGTCTATGATACTTTGCTATAGCAGCCTAATATAATATAATAGGCTATATATATTATAATTTGTAACTAATACAGAAAGATGGTAAGACCAGAAGATAGGAGCCTGAGTTCATGATTGCTGAATCACCTCTGACTAAAAGCACTTCACTGCAGATATACCTACATTGGATTGAGAGTTGATCAAGAAAGGAAATTTTTATTATGTCAAACTGCTGAATTTTGAGAATGTATTTATTATAGCAGTGTATAGTCTATCTTCACGCTGCTTTTAAAGACATACCCAAGACTGGATAGTTTATAAAGGAAAGAGGTTTAATGAACTCACAGTTCCACATGGCTGGGAAGGTCTCACAATCATGGTGGAAGGCAAACAAGGAGCTAAGTCACATCTTACAAGGCAGCGGGCAAGAGAGTGTGTGCAGGCGACCTCCCCTTTACAAAACCATCAGTTCTCTTGAGACACGTTCACTATCACAGGAACAGCATGGGAAAGACCCACCCTATGATTCGATTACTTACCACTGGGTCCCTCCCATGACTCATGAGAATTATGGAAGCTACAATTCAAGATGAGATTTGGGTGGGGACACAGCCAAAACATATCAAGCAGCTAGCATTACCTAACATAGAATTTAAGTAATTTAACTGCCAAGAAATTTTAAAAGTTATTTTACCTGAAAACAAATATGGACATACCACAAAGAACAATGCAACATCCGTGATTTTTTTTTTTTTTTTTTTTTTTTTTTTTTTTTTTTTTTTTTTTGAGTCCAGGCTGGTCTCTAACTCCTGGTCTCAAGAAGTGATCTGCCTGACTTGGCCTCCCAAAGTGCTGGGATTATAGGCATGAGCCATCACACCCAGTCCAGGAAAACTTGGAATTAAAAAAAAAACTTCTAAGAAAATTTAAGTTTACAGAAATATATTTTTGCATAATTCCTCCAAATTCTCCCCAAGATATAAATTTACTGTCTTCTGTATTTGGAGATAAGGTCTTTAAACAGGTAAGTAAGATAAAATGAGATCACTAAGGTGGACTCTAATTCAATAGGACTGGTATCCTTATAAGAAGACATTAGGAGGATGCAAACACCCAGAGAGGGAAGACAATGTGAAGATATCTACAAGCTAAGAGAGGTTCTCAGAAGAATAACCCTGCTGACCCCTTGTTCTTGGACTTCAAGCCTCCAGAACTGTGAGGAATAAACTGCTATTGTTTAAGCCTGTGGTTTTTGTTATGGCAACTCTAGTAAATCAACACAGACTCAGAGCCCTTTCCCCCATGTGATGTGAGTTTAATGTATTTAATCCAACTGCTCTATATTACAGTACTGAAGAGGGCACTTTGCCTGGTGTACACAATGGAAGCCTATCGCAATTTTTGCCAAGGACATTATACTTTGCTGTGTGCTCATTACAGCCCCACATATCTTTTACTCGAACCTCAAAAGAACCACGTGACATTGGTAAGACACATAGGACATGAAGGCTTAGGCTGATTTAGTGACCTACTGAAAGACACAATGCTGGTAAGCAGTGGAGCCACCCAATTCAAAACCCAACCTTCTAACCCCTTCTCTCTCTAAGAACAGCAGCAAATATTTATTGAGCACATACTATATGCCAGCACAATTCTGTGTACTTTACATTCAGTATTTTATTTAGTATCTACAACAAACTCGTGGGGTAGGGTCTATCATCAATCCCCACTTTGTAGATAAGAAAACTGAGAATTCTGCAGGATAAGTGACTTGCCCACCATCACACAATAAGTGATGATATCAAGCCTTGAACCCAAGCCACCTCCCTCCAGAGACTAGATATTTAACCACGCACCTATTGCTCTAATTCATCTCAGTCTTCTCTTCATGAACCTCTTTCACACCTGGCATAATGTTCTCTCTTTCCAGCAAATGCTCCAGCTGTTGCTAAAATATCCACCCTCCACACCTCCTGCCTTGCAGAGCAGGTGCACTGGGCCCACCTCTGGAGTCAGGGACTTCCTGCCCTCTAAATGCAGGCGGTGACCCAGGGCTTGACATTTGATGTCAGTGAGTGACAGTTTCTGATTAAACCATGTCAGAGGCAGAGGAGTTTGCTGCTACTGTATTTTTTCACTCTGAGCACTCAGTGGCTTTCCTCCTTGATTCAGGATCACAGCCAACATGGAAGCTGAAATCCTTTCTGACAACGTTTGCTGGATTGCCACAGTGAATTAGTCCAGATCCCCATGGACTGCCTTTCTCTTTGTGCCAGCTTGTCACAGTAGCAGCAGCAAGGAGGGTGACCCAGTGCTTTTAGTCTAGACATATAGTCATCAGAGGCCCTCAGGGCTCCGGGCAAATTTACAAGCTTTTGAGACAAGGACCTGTCTGATAACAAAACCAACACCTGATAACTGACACCCTCAAGATAGAGAGTGCTGCAAAGAAATAGAGAAGTGACAGCCTTCTCAGCATGTCATTCCATTTCACCTCATCTACTTTTGCTTGGTTTCACGACATCAGCTTCATATGTACAGCCCTCTTTCTAAGAGACTAGATTCACCTCTTTGACACCAGAAGTACCCTCGCCAGGCCTTCCTCTCTGCCTTGGAGAAGGTGTGTTCTCCTGCTCCTTCCCTCCACTGTTTTCCGAAGTCCAGAGTTCCTGCTGATCTCATCATGAACCCCTGCAAAGGTTGGTGGAAAAATCCTACAGCTCTCACCCCCAGGGGCCACCATGCTCAGCACAAACACGTCTAGCAAAAGGCCTGCAAAAGAAATAAGACAGTCAGGTGTGGGTCTTTGTTTCTGAGATCTTTATGTCCAGATTTCCATCCAGGTACAGGGAGGGCTGCTACAAAGGGAGAAATGCCTAAACAGGACATGAATATACATAGATAGTAACCCTATTTCAGATCATGGAGAATAAAGAGTATCCCTCCTTGAGTTTTAAAAAAATACTCTGTACTCAGAATGAGCAAAGTAAAGCTAAATGAAGGTCAAGAGTTTCTCTCTCTCTCTCTCTCTGTCTCACACACACACACACACAAACACACATACACACACACACACAACTTCTAAAATCAACCATTTTATTTATGAGGTTCTTAGAATGCTGGATGATGTGGCAGTGTGTGAATTCCTTATAAAATGCAAGTGACATGTGCAGAAAAGAGTTGCAGACCATTCTACCCAGTCACTCTGGCTGCACTGCAAGTCCGGGCTCGAGAACTAAAAATCTATCTCAGATAATTGACATTTATTTGATTGAAACAGCAGGGTGCCCTCCATCACCATGGGAGGAGACCATATGGAAGAACAGTGCGAGTGAAGATAATGTTTGTCTACTGAGTGTGCCAATGTGTTTAGAGATTATTCACAGGGCTCTGGGGACTCCAGTATGATAATGTTTCAGCCAAATTAGAATCAGATTAATTGCTCTAATCTAATGGAAAGACAATGTTTATCAAATTATTGCTCTTTTCACCACATGATATTGCAGTGTCATTATTCTTTGGGTTTAAGAAAGGAAATGAAAAGACTCTTGTAACACATCTGCTCAAGAGTTATATGATAGTGCTTTTCCCACTACACACGGGACTGTAATGCAGTTGGCAATTCTGTGAAGTAACCAATAAATTAAAGTAAAAGATCTGTAGTGGATAAATCTGCTGGAGTCCTATGATATCAGTTCATATTTTGATAAGACTATCTAAAGTCAATTAACTTTTTCCAGATTTGAGAGATGTTCTGCTTCATATTATGTATGAAGTGTTTTCCTCTATAAACAGGGAAGTGCTTTTTTTAAAAACCGTAAGTGGCACTTACAACAAAATTCTAAAACTCCTTTTCAAAATATCAAAATCAGCCCAGTTTTTTAACACTCAGAGAGGAAGTGGGACGCTTAGAAACTCATAACTTGTAACCCTCTATGGATTTATGCAAGAGTGTGAAATCGTCTCTGCTTTATAAGACATAGAGGACTCCATCAGCTCCTCAGCACTAAAGGAGTTGCCCATCTCACTGCCTCTCTCTGGCCCACCATTTGCATCCCTGAGAATTCTCAGAGGTGTCAAGCACCGACCAGGTGTCAGTCTAAGAGGTACAGAGAATCACATCCAAGCCAGTGGCCTCACCGAAAGGTGCTGGCTATGAGTCAGTGCTTTCCAACAGCTACTAGGCTGTACGCCCAGCTCCAACTGGGAATTTGGGAGGGAGATAGAGAAGGAATTTTCTCCCATCTACATCTCCACAGGGTGCCCTGTAGGCCCTTGCAGAGAAGGGAAGAAGAATCAAGCGGCACAATTTGTATGTTCACTCGTGTGCACACTGATTATTTCAAAATAACAGCAGTGCAAAGCCTTCAAATGTCCATGAAGGCTGTTGGGAGGTAACTGTCAGGCTTCCGGTGGGCCACATGACAAGTCCACTCATCACTTTTTTCTTTTAGAACCAGTGCCCTTTGGAGAAGGATCTTATCAAGCAGGACAAGACAGATGAGAAAAAATTGAAATTATTTTTCTTATCACTAATTCTACATTTATGTAATACTTCTAACAGGAGACAGAAATTTCACCCGCATCTCCCTTTTGTAGTTTGCTCTTCAGATTTATAGCTTACAAAACATTGATTAATATCTCTAAGGTTACCCATCCTCCTTCTCCCTCCCCAAACATGTGTCATATTCTCCAATTCAGACTGGCAAACCATGTAATCACAGAGGCTAAACTATCTAGGTTGAGATCTAGAAAACACACTTTAATTTACACCATTGCTAACTTTTCCTCTCTTGTACACTAAACTCATGCTTTGGGCTTGAAATTTTTAAAAAGACCATGATTATACCTGTCTTTACTGAGTTGGTCTAAACAATGTCTCATATGTCATTATAGCCTACATTTGTCGGGTGTCGAGAAAAGGTTAGGCACACATGAATAGAGTCGATTGCACCCTGATCTGTCAAAGCTCAAATCTTGCTGTGATTTTCATGTTGCTGCTGCAACAATGGACTCCCCTGTGCTAAAAAGAGTCATTGTTAAGAAATAAGTGAAGGATATCGTAGCTGTATTGATGCCTAAGAAAACAGTGTATGTTTTCCAAGACAAAGCACAGAGCTGTAGATCTTCATTAATTGCAATGCACTGGAACAAGAGCAAATACAACCACTGTAATTAACAACGTGATGCCTATAACCCCTGTCTAAATGCTTTCATTTCACTATTATTTAACAGTAAGAGCCTGATAAATTATTTTAATCCTTATTTTTGCAGTTCATTTTGGAAAGGTTGTGTGACTCAGCCCGAGGCATATTCATACATTCATTTACATTTTTATTTTAAATACTTTCATTATCAAACTTCTGTAAACCCTACCCCTATCATTAGAACTGAATTTCAAAACTTTTATTGTAAACTAAGTGTTTGTAGTAACATTAGGGGAATTCACACAAATATTGTGAATACAATGGGCATTTTTTTAACCTCTTAAGATGGAAAAAATAAAACCATTCTTAACTAAATCAAAGTAATAACTTCAGCAATACATTCAAATAGTTGCCAGCTGAGGTCAACTTACATAGACATGGAGGAACAACCTGCCCATCCACAAATATTTATCTAATGCTTATAATGTATACACGTTAAAGGAAAAAGGCATGTCATTCTGACCCACAAGTTAGGGAGGCAAAATAAAGAGCAATGAAAAATTCAGAGAACAATTATATGCTGATTTAAGTGGTTGTGACTGTAATTACAATAGAAATTCAAACAAGAGAGAAATTGGTTTTGAATAAAGTGAAAGAATGCTTTTATAGAGAAAGTAACATTTATATTTGTCCTTGAGAGCTAAATATGATTCAATGAAGGGTAAAAAGAACAGCAAAATCTGAGCACAGAGAAAGAATGAAGGATTGAGTAAGGAGAGGAAAAGGCCCACCAGCTGACCAAGAGAATGTTTAGTAATCGAGACTAATACTAGAACAGTAGTGACAGGAAATAGTCCGCAGGAAATGTCTAAAACAAGCAGACGGACTTCACTTAGTACAGTAGGCAGTATTGGAAGCAATGAGAGCCAGGCCCCTCCCACCCTCACACCCACCCACTGGGTTCATTACGTTAAATCCAACTATAACCTCAATTAGAATTAAATTTTAGCCAAACTCCTCATTAAAGCATTTTATTAAACTGCAAATGTTTGATAAAATTTAACTTTCCAGGCTAAATATTTCTTCCTTTTTATTTAAAAGTTTACCAAAAATGACTCCAATACTAGCAAAGTACTTCTGTTTTCTATGATTTCATCAAAATAAATTGATGACATTTGTAGAAAGCTAGTAGCTGGATGATTGGAAGAAGGAGGCCCTGGATTCAAAGAGGTAAGACATAGAGCTGACAAGATTAGGACTTCAGCAGGGATAGTGGCACCAGGCTTTTATACAAGCAAAGTAGGTAATCATACAAGCTGCTTATTTTCAGAGGTTCCTATTCATAGTGATTGAAACTAAGATTTAGAGCCTCATTGTTTCAATTCAAAGCTTTGATTCCACTTCAATTTAAAGAACCTTGAGTTAAGCTAATAGGATTGGGCAATGTGACAAACTGTTATCAGATAATCCTACCTCAGGGATGATGAGTTTAAAGAGTTTTTGTGTTTTTGTTTTTTGAGAAAGGGAGAATTTTGACTAGAGGAAGGAAGAGAGACTGCCAGCACTGTAAACTTGAGGGAATCGTAAACAGATATCATTGAGGGTGCTCAGAGTCCACAACTATTTTAGGGAGGCTCTCCAAAGCAAATTTTGCAGGCTTCAGTTTTATCCAGGATGGTGTTGGGGGGTGGAGGGAAAGGCATACAGAAGATGAAAAAATATCAAAAGCATTTTGAAATAAAAGGACAAAGCTAATGCAGATTGCATGAAGGAGATGGGTAACGTAAAACATAACTTCAAAGTTATTTGAAGACTATAATATGGCTGGGACGACTAACAAAAATAAAGGGGCTATAAAAAGGACCCCATTTTAGAGGTAAGTAAGACCCTTTACTTTTCCGTCCAATTAGAGTCCAGCTGTAACCAGTTGGAGATGCATAATTTGTTCAAGGGTAAAAGTAGGATTATAAATGCAGATTTGAAAGTCATTCATCAAAAGTGATTGCTGATGTCAAGAGGGGTATGTGTGGAAAATGGAGAGCAAAGAATACAGCTTTGGCTCTGGGAAACAGGAATGAGAGTAAGAGTAGAATAGGAGGTAGCAAAACACAGAAAAAAAAGAACAGGGGAAAAAAGACAGCACATTGCTATGAAAGTAATGAGAGATTTTTTTTAATGAGTGGTCAGTATTATCAAGTGTCTAAAGGAGTCAAAGTTGATAGGAACTGAAGAAAGTCATTAGATCTGGAAAGAAAGAATTTATTAGTTATCTTTGAGAAACCCACTGCACTGGGGTAATACAAATATAAAACAGAACAACAGAACCCAGATGACTAATTGTTAAGATGTCAGAGAAGAGAACGATATGGACAGAAAAGAGACAAAAATGGTAAGAAGTGATGTCCCAGAGTCAAGGGAGGCTGTAACCAGGGCTAAGAGTTTGCTGTCTTTGAGTCTGAGAGGCAGAATGACAGGGAAAGGGGGTGAGCAATTTGTTAAAATAAAGACAGAGGTAATAAAAAATGTTGGAGTTGATCTCCATATTGAATACTTTGCCTTTCCTTCACTGTATTATTCTCTCTCCTCAGTCTTCTGTGTGAAATATATGTGATGGCAGTGGAAGATTTTAGAGCTTAAGGAGAGAGAATGGTGACGCTCATGAAGTATGCTTGAGGTCAATAAGAGATAAAAGTGGCTGACAAGCATAGTAGGGTCAGAGTAAAGCTGGGGAGCAGATGCTATGAACTGAATGTGTCCCCCAATATTCATGTGTTAAAATCCTAACCCCCAATGTTATAGTATTAGGACGTGGGGCCTTTGGGAGGTAGTTAAGACTTGAGGTATAGTGCCCATATGAATGGATGAAATTAGCGACCTTATAAGAAGAGACCTGAGTGTGCATGCTCTCTCTCTGTCTCTCTGTTCTCTGCCATGTAAGGATACACAAAAAAGGTGAAAAGACAGCAATTTGCAAACCAGGAAGCAGACCTTCAGCAGACAGTAGATCTGCTGGCATTTTGATCATGAACTTTCCAGCCTCCTGAACTGTGAGAAATACAATTTTCTTGTTTAAGATACCCAGTCTATGATCATTTGTTATAATAGCCTGAACTAGGCTTATATCTGCCATCATCTAGATCTCTGTGACTCAGTTTCTCCTCTAGTAGTGCCTAGAGATTAGCTGCAGTAGAAGAAAAAGCCCTTGAAGGGATCATCAGGGTAGAATTAGCTCAATGCAGCATTAAGTAAAGGAAGTGAGGAAAGAAAAGTTGCTGGAGGGTATAGGATTGCTGTAGCTCACAGGCTATCTGGAGTGGAGGTGTCTAATGTATCCTCAAGAAGCAATAGAGACCCACTGATACAGTGGGGCTTTGGGGAAGAATATATCTGGTTTCAAAGTCCAACTTTACTTTTAACTAGCTATATGCCCTCTCAAAAATAATTTAACTTCTCTGAAATGTTCCTGGATCACACTGATGTAATGATTAAATGCACTGATTCATGTGAGGTACTCAGGAAGCAGTAGCTGTTATCGTCATGATAGAATTTATGTGGGTGTACTGAGAGCAATAAACTAGTGGCAATAAACTCCTGACCTGAGGTCAGGAGTTCGAGACCAGTCTGACCAACATGGTGAAGCCCTGTCTCTACTAAAAATACAAAAATTAGCCAGGCATAGTGGCACATGCCTGTAATCCCAGCTACTTGGGAGGCTGAGGCAGGAGAATTGCCTGAACTGCAGCTGTTGTCAGAAAATGAGAACCCAAAGTTCAAGGGATCAGTACTATCATTAATGGTACAATTGATCAGGGGTTACATAAGAGTCTTGAGGAGTAGACAATAGTGGAAAATATGAAAACTGCAGAAAATAGGTGATAGTTTGCCTCAACCTCACATTTCCTCGAGCTGATTGCTGTTATTCCGCATATTATGTTTGTGCCATGTACTGTGTCTATGTCTGTGAAGAAGCATAGAACACAGTAGTGACTAGGAAGGGGTCCCCCAGGGTTTTCCCTGTGTCGTTTCCTCAGTTCTTTAGAACCTGTTCTCAATGACACAGACAAAAGTCACACAGCTCCCAATAGCTGTTTGCTGTCACACCACCTAAAGGATGACCTCAAGGTTTGGGAAAATACACAGGAACATCCTGGGGAGTTGGCAGGGCACAGGGGACTACTTCTCTCAGTGCATCTGAGGGTATCTAGCAATCCAGTACACACACTAGTGGTTTGTTATTTCTCTCCAAAACCTTGCTGGGACAGGGCCAGGTTATGAAAAGATCAGAATAAAAATAATCTGCCATATTATTATCCACTAAAGGACATTTCACTGTTGATTATCCTGGGCCAACATTTCTAGAAGAGCCTTTCATTGGAAGCTAGTTCAATGTGACACTAATATCATTCCCATGGAAGAAAGGGTTCCAAGGTCAAATAATTTTAAGAACTTCTAAATTAAATGGAATCAAATGAATTTTTTTCACTGCAGGATTTCTCAGAGCCTTTAATATGTTAATGTTGTATTGTGAATCTCCAAGACTGATTTTTCACTTCCCAGACCTCTGTGACCCTAAAACACTTTGTTATGGAGCATCTAGAGTGGACAGTAGAGAACTCTGTTGCTGAACCCATTGAGAATAACTCCGGTACCTGCAGCTCCAGAGCCAGTGCCCTTACCTACCTTTGAGGAATGAAAATCTCTGTGCAGACAGCACTTTGGGAGGCCGAGGTGGGCAGATCACCTGAGGTGGACAGATCACCTGAGGTCAGGAGTTCAAGACGAGCCTGGCCAACATGGTGAAGCCCTGTCTCTACTAAAAATACGAAAATTAGCCAGGCATAGTGGCACATGCCTGTAATCCCAGCTACTTGGGAGGCTGAGGCAGGGGAATTGCCTAAAGCCAGGAGGTGGAGGTTGTAGTGAGCCGAGATCATGCCGCTGCTCTTCAGCCTGGGCAACAGAGTAGGACTCTGCCAAAAAAAAAAAAAAAAGAGAGAGAGAAGGAAGGAAGGAGGGAGGGCGGAGGAGGGGGAGGGATGGGGGGAGGGAATGAGGAAGGAAGGAAGGAAGGAAGGAAGGAAGGAAGGAAGGAAGGAAGGAAGGAAGGAAGGAAGGAAGGAAGGAAGGAAGGAAGGAAGGAAGGAAGGAAGGGAGAGAGGAAGGAAGGAAGGAAGGGAGAGAGGAAGGAAGGAAGGAAGGGAGAGAGGAAGAAGGAAGGAAGGAAGGGAGAGAGGAAGAAGGAAGGAAGGAAGGAAGGAAGGAAGGAAGGAAGGAAGGAAGGAAGGAAGAAAGGAAGGAAGGAAGGAAGGAAGGGAAAGAGGAAGAAGAAAGGAAGGAAGGAAGGGAGGGAGGGAGGACAGAGGAAGGAAGGAAGGAAGAAAGGAAGGAAGGAAGGAAGGAAGGAAGGAAGGAAGGAAGGAAGGAAGGAAGGAAGGAAGGAAGGAAGGAAGGAAGTCACTGTGCATAGATTTAATATAGTCATTAAGGGGTTCTCTCTCTTCCCGAGACAGATATAAAAAGTAATATCTGAGGACCTGCCAAGATCCATCAAACCTACTGACCACCATACACTCCGTGATGATATGAAGGACCCAACAGAAAGATACAGGAAGTATCCTTGGGACAGAAATCAACAAAGGTAACACTTATCCAGTCCTAAACATTTGGGCACCATTCATTCATTCAATCCTCACACAATCTTGGGAGCATCCAAGATGAAAATACTTATCTCTATCCACAGATTTCAAAAACCAACCAACAAACAAACCTGAGTTTCACAGAAGTTAAGGCACTTTTCCAAGATCAATAAGCTTATAATTGGAAAAACCAGGATTCAAACCAAAGTGTTCTAATTTTGAGGGCAGTGTCTGTCCACTGCACTAGGAAAACAAATAGCTTGGGACAAAACAACATATTTAAACTTTTTTAGAACTGACAGGGTTTTAGAGGAATACTTTGCTTTGTAGGCACTGTCAAAGAGTGGTCAAAGGGTGGGGTTTTTATCCCTGGACTCCAGCATCAGATTCCAGAATTGCATATCTTTAGCTATTGACAGGTATTTTTCAAGGACAGGGAAGAATATGTGTCCAGAGACTGAAAATGTAACACTAAAAATAAAGGAGAGACAAAGAGATACCAATAAAATAAGTAGTTATGTTGAAAAAAATATTTTTTAAAAAAAAAGAAGAAAGAAAGAAGAAGAAGGAACAGTGCTAGAACTGACCAGTAATTCACATGGGAAAGTAGTGTGTAATTGGCCTAGAAACAGTATTTGTATCTTCTTTGTTTGAATACCAAGGTCCAGGATATTGGATAATCAAATGTTTATCAGTGAAGAGTTTAAAAGGCTCACGCATTTGTGGAAGACACAAAATTTGAAAAGATGGCTACTTGATGAATTCACAATCTAAGAAGTTATTGAGAAGCTGGAAA
Organism: Macaca thibetana thibetana; assembly: GCF_024542745.1. Classification (NCBI taxonomy): domain Eukaryota; kingdom Metazoa; phylum Chordata; class Mammalia; order Primates; family Cercopithecidae; genus Macaca; species Macaca thibetana. The sequence continues at coordinate 87,673,627 of NC_065581.1, read as the reverse complement.
GGGATTCACTAGATCTAAAAATTAAAACCCAATAAGGATAAATGTATTATATTGGGCTTATGTCCAAAAATATCAGCAAGTTCATGAAAGGAATACATATCTGAGTAGCAGCCTATGTTAAAAAGAACAGTGGATTTTAATTTATAACAGACTCAGTGTGAGTCATAACACCATAATATGGCCACCAAAAAAGCTATTACATATTATATTAATTATAGTAATTAATACTGTATGCTGCCAAAAATCAGTTTTTAAAATAACTTTTATTTTACAGTCAATGCAAAGTCTCGTGGGAGGTTGGACAGCTCTTCTGCATAGCTCTCCACCATGCGGTGACTCAGGACCCAGGCATCCTTCCACCTTGTTGCTACGTCATCTGGAGCCCATGACTTTCAAGGTGGCCATAGAGAATTCCTTGAGATGTTCTTACACATCAGACCTGCAGGTGGCTTATATCATTTCTACCTATCACCCATTGGCAAGAATTAGTCATATGACTCCATCTAGATGCATAAGATAAGGAAACATTAAGAAATGTGCATTTATTGTGTGAGCACCAATTGTCCCTGCCACATAAGCTCTAAAAATATTTAGCAAAATACAGCATTTAGGATGAAAGAGGTAATCATCACTTTTTTCTGAGGCCCTGATCAGACCTCACCTAGTACTCACATACTCAGCTTTAGTTCTGGGCTTCACTCTCTGAAAAAGATACTGAAACACTGAAATATCTTCCAAGGAGGGCAATAAGGACAATGAGGGCAATCAAACTATTATCATATGGTAAATTGCTACAGGAAATGGGAATGCTTACCCTACACTTCAGTCTAAGGAGACACAATAGCTGTCTTCCAGTATAGGAATGTCATTTGAAAGAAATGTTAAAATGCTTCTGCAAGGTCCTATGGGGTGGAATTTAGCAAGCTTTGTAAAAGTGAGAGCTGGCCAAGGACAGAATGAGCTGTCTCAACATGTCATTTTCCCTGTGCTGGAGAGAGTTAAACAGACTTTGGAGTACCAATTGCTGATAACCCAGTGTCTCAGTCCATTTTATGATGCTATAGCTGAATACCACAGACTGAGTAATTTTTCATAAACAGAAATGTATTGGTCTCATGGTTCTGGAGGCTGGGAAGTCCAAGAGCATGCACCAGCACCTGGTGAGGGCCTTCATGCTGTATCATCCCACAGTGAAAGCCAGAAGTCATCATATGGGCAGGAGAGCATGTCAGAGACAGCAAGAGGGGGCCAAACTCACTTTTATAACAAGCTCACTCTCACAATAGCAAACCTACTCCCAGGATATTGACAGTAATCCATTCATGAAGGCAGAGCCCTCATGACCTAAACACCTCTTAAAGGTCCACTTCTCTATTTTTGGTAGAGATAGGGATTTTAACCAGGCATGGTGGTGTGCACCTGTAGTCCCAGCTACTTGGGAGGTTGAGGCAGGAGAATCAATTGAACCTGGGAGGCAGAGGCTGCAGTGAGCCAAGATCAGGCCACTGCACTCCAGCCTGGGTGACGGAGTAAGACTCCATCTCAAAAAAAATCAAAAACAAAAAGTCCCACTTATCAGCTGGGAATTAAGTTTCCAACACATGAACTTCAGGGGCACATTCAAATCATAGCCCCCAGATATAGTCAATCATCATTATTCATGGATTCTATAGTTGCAAATTTCTCTATTCACTAAAATGTTTTGGTACCCCAAATCAGTACTCTGGGGCTTTCACAGTTATTTACAGGCATGTGCAGAGCTGCACAAAATTTCAAATCAGCCAACATGTACCTTCCCAGCTGAGGTCAAACAAATGATATTCTGCCCTCTTGTTTCAGCTCTCATACTGTAAACAAGTATCCTTTATGCAGTTTATTGAATACCATGATTTTTGCACTTTTGTGCTTTTTCTTAGAGATTTTTCTGTTTAAAAATGGCCTCCAAGTATAGTGTCAAAGCACTGTCTGGCAGTCCTAATCACAAGAATGTGCCTTAAAGAGAAAATGTGTGTCTTAGATAAACTTCATTAAGACATCAGCTCTAGTGCTCTTGGCTGAGAGTTCAATGTTAATGAATCAACACTGTATATTAAATAAGGTGTCTTTAAATAGAAACACACATAAAACAAGGTTGTGTATTCATTTGTTGACAAAAAATGTGACGATAGGCTTGCAAGAGCCTAACCCTATATTTCTGCTAGGATCAACGGTTCAGTATTTGCTAACTCAGTGTTTGTGGCAACTTTATAGAATATAAATACCAAAAATAATGGGAATTCACTCTACGTATTAGGAAACAACAATAGCAATCTTAGCTGACAATTACTGCACATTTATCAAGTACCAACAACTACAGCAGGCACTCTACGGAGATTATCTTCTTTAATTTCTATAATAACCCCATGATATAAGCAGTTTACCTCTTTTGTAGGTAAGGAAACAGAAGTGCATGCTTATCCAAGGTCCAAGTATTCAAATTCAGACAGCCTGACTCCAAAATCTGTAATCTGAATCCCTGCATGGTACTGAGTCTCACTAGTTTTGCCACCCTGAAATGGTAAGATTCTGTTATTTTTTTCCCTCAGTTAGAAACTCATGCCTTTATCCTTTGGTACTTGTTACTTTATTTCCTTACTTCCTTGTGCAAACAGACACACACACACACACACACACACACAAACACACATGCAAAAATACTGAGAGAGGTTATCTTTGCATTATACATATTATACATATGTATATATGGTAGGAAGACATATACCTTGCATTGCATTCCAGTCCTCAGATGCACAACACCTACCAGTCCTTTAATAATTCATTGAAGAAGAGACCAACTGATCCTGCTGAACATCCCTTGTCTTAGTCCATTTGGGCTGCTATAACAAAATACCATAAGCCAGATAGTTTATAAACAACAGAGGTATATTTCTTACAGTTCTGGAGGTTGGGAGGTCTGTAATCAAGGCACTGGCAGATTCAGGGTCTGATGAAGGCCCGCTTTCTGGTTCACAGATGGTGCTTTCTCACTGGTCCTAACACGGTGGAAGGGGTAAAATAGCTCCCCGGAGCCTCTTTTATGAAATCACTAATCCTGTTCATGAAGCCTCTACCCTCAGAACCTAATCACCTCCCAGAGGCCCCACTTCCCTAATACCATCACCTTTGTATTAGGATTTCAACATATGAACTTGGGAGGACACAGACATTCATACCATAGTACCCCTCCTTGCACATCAAAAGAAACAGCACTCTCTGCTTCCCCCACAATAACATCCTCCCTCTGACCCCAGCCCTGCCACTGCAGCCAGAGGAAGGGGCTAAAACATCACACATTGGCCTGTCTTTGGATCCCCGGATCACTGAGGACACTGCTCTTCCTGTGCCCTATTGCCTCTTTGTTCTGGGGGCCCAAAGCAGAGGGTGGCTCTGTGACCAGGATGCTGAATAAGCAGAACTCCTGAGATATAATTCGCAAGTATCTTTACTTCCACCTCCCACTACATTTATAAAATTCATTCAGTAGAAAAAACTTCTTCCACTCTCCAGATGTAACCTCGGGAAGTCTCATACGTTTTGGTGCATGGTTAGATTATAAAATGCCCTGGTCACTTTAGGTCACAAACACAGGTTTAAATCACCTTGCCCCATGTTCCCTACTCCTCTCCCTGTCTTATACTTCCAAAACCTTGTCCCCCATCTTATTGTCCTGTCATGATTATACTGGGGAAGGCAGGAGAGGAAAGGGAGGAAGGAACATTTTCATTTGATCAGTAGCATTACTAGTTGACTTTGTGCTCTCTAGGCCTGATAGGTATTTAAACATCTTATTTTGGGGGCACATTTGAAAGCTCCTTGGGGATTCGCAAGCATTGCAATCCTCTGCTGACACTTCGTAGACTCGGGCAATGCATCTCCAATCTGGCTGGTCACCTGGCATTTTCTGCAGCTGCTGGGATGCTGTCAGTGACCTCCAGCTCGCTTTGTCTGCTAAGGTGCCATTGCCCTCTGCAGTTAGAGAATCAACATTATTGAACAGGACCTAAGATGGCCACATCAACTCTTTCATTCATTGTCCACATCAATCATAGGAAATCCCCACTAATCCTTTATCTAAATAAATTCAGGGATATAAGTTATGCCAGTGTATCGTATACTGACCAGATGGGGCACATTCAGAGTGGTATGGCCGTAGACACACCCCTCATATTCTGGATTCCCCAGAGAAAAAGGCAGACACTGTCCATGATGCCTGGCTAACTGCTGAGGGCCCATTTCAAGACTTCAAAGGGTCTTGTTGAAGACCAATGCAATCTACCTCATGGTTAGATTACAAAATGCCTGGTCACTTTAGGTAGAGGTAGGCACCATCTACCCATCTTCCTTGATAACAGAGGAGGCCCAACTCACAATTCTCCCAGCACCTTTCTTCAAAGAAATCCTTTGCCAACAAATTCCTTGTCCACAGATATCTAGACTTTTAACTATTTTCTACACTCAAAGTGACTATAGAATTGAAGAGTCATAAAACCAAATGTTTTTAAAAATTATTTTAGATTTAGGGGGTATATGTGCAGGTTTGTTACATGGGTATATTGTGTAATGCTGGGGTTTAGGCTTCTGTTGGACCCATCACCCAAATTGTGAACCTAATACCCAATAGGTAGTTTTTCAACCCTTTCCCCCTTCATTTCCTCCCCTCTTTTGGAGTTCCCAGTGTCTATTGTTGCCATTTTTATGTCCGTATGTACCCATTGTTTAGCTCCCACTTATAAGTGAAAACATGCAGTATTTGATTTTCTATTTCTGCATTAATTCACTTAGGATAATGGCCTGCATTACCATAATGGCTGCATCCATGTTGCTGCAAAGGACATGATTTTATTCTTTTTTATGGCTGTGTAGTATTCCATGGGGTATATGTACCACATTTTCTTTACCCAGTCTACCATTGATGGGCACTTAGGTTGATTCCATGACTTTGCTATTGTGAGCAGTGCTGTGATAAACATATGAGGGAAGGTGTCTCTTTGGTAGAATGATTTATTAATATTTTCCTTTGGGCAGATTCCTGGGTAGAACAGTAGTTCTATTTGTAATTCTTTGGGAAATCTCCATACTATTTTCCATAGGGGTTTAACTGATTTACATTTCCGCCAACGGTGTATAAGTGTTCCCTTTTCTCCACATCTCTGTGAACATCTGTCATTTTTTGACTTTTTAACAATAGCCATTCTGACTACTGTGAGGTAGTATCTCATTGTGGTTCTAATTTTCATTTCTCTGATGATTAGTGATGTTGAACATTTTTTCCATGTTTGTTGGCTGCTTGTATATCTTCTTTTGAGAAGTGTCTATGTCCTTTGCCCACTTTTTTAATGTTTTTTTATGTTAATTTGGTGAAACTGGGTTTTAATCACCTACTTTGAAACTGCAAACAGATGCCCTGTCTCACAACTCCTTCCAGTGTCTGATATCCATCATACCTTGGTGCCTTAGCTAGGATTCCAATTTAACATTCTGTATAGTATACATTCCTCTTCCCAAGACAAAAAATGTATTTGCCAACCACCCAATAATTTGGAAGGTGTGGTTCTAGATGTGGATGCCATCCCGAAAGCCACCTGCAGCTACACAGAGTGGCCTTTATAGTTTATAATTGACTTGTGTCTTCTAAACTCACACAATTAGAGTAATGGGAAAAATTATGAAATGTAGCAACAAACTTTTTACATAATTGTTTCCCAAATAGACAGTGAAAATTCTCCTCTCAAAAGTAATTCTACAGGCTTCACAACGGATGAAGTCCCTCGTGTACTGGGTTACATGCTCTGAAAAATAAACTAGCACAGCACTTTTATCCAAATGACTATTAAATTTCGCCTAGGTAGGTTTTGTTTTGACAACTTCTATTTCTCAGGGACCAACTCCATTTTTTTCTCTCCTTGTTTCAAGGTCAGTGGCTAGTTCTTTATCTTTGTCTTCTTGTATTAAGAAAAAAAAAAGAAGTTTTCATTAAGGCTTAAAGGGGCATAACTTCTCAAGCAACTCTTAACCTAGAGTCATTTCTCATTTTTTGTATTCTTCTTCCTCTTTTTTTTAATATGGAGCCAGAGCTAATAATTTTTTCTCTCAAATCTTCAGTTTTAATAGGGTCACAAAAAACATTTGCCCTGTCTGTTACAGAACACAACTATTCTTCTTTCCACACTGAGGTAAGTCACCTCAGTCCTCTCCTTGTACCCAAAGTACCTTATTGTCCAACCTAATGGGCAGAGGTTGTGGAGCTATCAAAGAATTTCAGAGGGCGTGGAGATACTAATGAGGCTAGCCAGGTCTCCATGAGGCTCAGAGTGGCTGCCTGTTCTGGAGAGGTTGGTATAATATGGTGTAAAACCGACTAATTTATTTGAATATGCACACAAGAAAATCTTTAGAGGAATACTTAAAACGTATTAAAGGAAATGCTCAAAGGAACTCAAAGCCACAAATACAATCCCAAAGACAAACTGAACTTCATAATTTCACCTGTCTTCCCTTCAATCACTTGTGTTTGCTTTCTAGTACTGAAAGCAGTGGTCTCTGAAATAAGATGTGGGTGCCCAGGGGATTAGCAAGATGAGTCATTGAGGGGTAGGAATAAAATGTTACAACTTCTATTTGTATTTATCTAAAAAATAAGAAAGTAGGCAAAGATTTTTAATGTTTAATATACACATTAATTTAGATCTCTTAGTCATTCATTTGTTTGAGCATGTTAGGACAGTTTACATATGTCAGTACTCTGGATTTAGAGATAATAGTTTTAACTAAGCCAACCACCACAAAATGGGCAAATGACTTAAAGAGACTTTTCAAAGAAGCTATGGATTAAAGAAAATGGTAACGATACTGACAAATAACAAGAAATTGGTAAGACAAACATATCTCCTGTTTCCAGTTTGTGCTCTCAGTCAGCAATCAAGAGGAGGTAAAATCATCAATGAGATAATCATACATATCACTGGGATACATTTATTTTCACACACACACAAAAAAATCATAAAATCTGTTCCTTCTTGTTGCAAGTGACAGTAAGGGGAGTAGAGTAACCTCTTTAAGGGAGAAACCTGTGCTTCAGAGAGAGCATTTAAAAAACAACGTTTTTGTTGTTATATGATGTTTGTTGCTGGAAATGGTATGCACCCCCTTCAAGAACTGCCAAATATAGGTGCTTAAACGTACAGTTTTCCAATCTGTTTAAAAATGTTCAGGTGAACAGTTTGAACGGTTTCAATGGCTTGTGAACACGTTGTGTAAAAATATGAGAACAAATAACCTTCACATTGATTTGCATATTGATAAGCAATTGACAGCAGGGAAGATGTAAACATACTGGATGAGTTGAGACAAAAACTTTTGCTTAATTGGTGGATGGGTTTGAAAAACAATTATCATAATTTGTAAGTGAAACCAACAATGTACTTCTTCCACTTGAATCCATGTATCTTTGAGTTATTTTCCAGCAGTGATACCATTGGAAACCACGTATTTTAAAAAATTAATCTTGAAATGGTATGTTCAAAACGCTGCATCACTAAGTGTTAAGCCAAAATTTTCAAATGTAATTAAGCACGTGCATTAACGTTATTCCCATGAAACATTATTGTTATTAAAAGGCAGCCAAAATATATTTTGAAGCATTAGTAACTAAAATAAAAATTATTTTGAATATTCATCTTACCTCTTTTTAAAATATCTAAGTTTTTATGTTTTATACTGTATGCAATATAGTATTAATATGGCGATACATATAGATAATTTATGGAAAATAAAGATATTGGAACAAAAGCTCAAACTTTGACTAAGAGAGAAAATGTGCAAGCAAAGCAGAGGCCACAGGCTTCGAAGCTCAAGTTCAGGCTTCGTCTGGCAGGTTCCTCCCGCTCTAACTGCCTCCTTTTCTGTCCATTTTCCCACGCTTCCCCCATGACCACAAAGCACTGCCATGTTTTGATCAGTCTGACAAGCTATCTCGTAAACACACCAAGCTCTCTTATACTTCTACATCTCAGCCTAGAATCTTTTGTACTCTCTTGTACATTGCTGAATTCCCACTTTTCCTTTAAGACCTAGACCAAATGTCATCTCCCCTGTAGAAATTTAGTCTCCTAAAAATATGTATCAGCAAAAAGGTCTGGTCTGTGAGGGAAAATGATAAAAGAAGATGTGGTGATTCTGAATCTGAGTTCTGCCACTTGAAATCTAGGTATGAGGAAGTTACTGAAACTTTTGATCCTCGGTTTTCTCATCCAGAAAATGGAGATTCGGCATTACCTTATGACAGGGGTCAAGTGGCAAATATTTTCAGCTTTGCAGACAAAATGGTCCCTGTTGTAACTACTCGACTTTGCCTTTGGAGCACAAAAGCTGGCATAGTCAATGCATCAACAAACGGACACGGCTGTGTTCTAATAAAACTTTGCTGACGAAAACCGCTCATGGGTCAGATTTGGCCTGTGGACAGCAGTTCACCAACCCCTGCCTGATGGAATGGTGGCAAAAATGGAAGTCACCCACACAAACATAAGTAAAGCACCCGGTGTATAGTGAGTACTTAGTTCATTATGTGCTAGGCCTGGGACAGCATCAATATACAAAAACAAGCATGACCCCCCACAGTCATGTTGTTGGGGGCATGGATAGTAAACAATCACACAAATTGTATCAATAAACCCACCCACCCCCACCTCCCACCAAAGCTTACAAGGTCAGAGTTAGACAGATCACTGTCATCATTGGTCCATGCGAGGATTGCCTGTTACCTTGTTTTATTTGTCATTTGTCGTGGATTCTGTGAAGAAAATGGAGATAGTGTTATGAAAGTGTGTCGAAATATTCTATGAAAATGACACTGCAACCTGAGAAGTGAGTCAGCCAGGTGAAGGGAAGCAGAGCCTGGGAGGAAGCTTGCTCCAGGCAGAGGCCGACATGTGCAAAGGCCTTGAAGAGGAAAACAGTTGGGCCAGCTTTGCAAAACACAAGAAAGGCAAAGTATAGAGGTGGAGGGAAAGTATGAAGATCAGGCTGGCTAGAAAGGGAGGGGCTGGGGCCTTGTACAACATATAAAAGATTTGAGATTTGATTTTAAGTCACAAAGAAAGCCTCAAATATTTTTCAGTGATCTCATTGGTATATATAACATATTTTGGATATATATGTGTGATTATAGTTATTATGTAATTATTATTTATAAGGCAACAAAAATGTTTTGTGAACCATTAATTAATAACACCTCTGAAAATAGTGCCTCCTTCAATTTCTCCCCAACAACCCCTTTCACTTGTGCCACCTCTTTCTTTAGATGCACTCAGAAAATTGTTCCAGTCCTGGAATAAAATGTGTGGCCCAAGGCAGGGCATGCGACATCTCCCCACTTCTGAAGTGGACCCAACACAGTGGCAGCCACAGGGGCCGTGCACCACCCAGGCACGGTAGCCACTCACAGCCTCCAGAGCTGTGTCAGGGTGGCCACTGATGGCATGGGCAGCAGCAGAAGTGGAGTTCTGTTCTCAGGGAACTCCACAACAAGTGGCAGAGCTCAAGGAGAGTCCAGCAGGGGACCACAAGGGCGCCGCATGTGAGCTCAGGTGAGGCATTGTTCCTTTCCTTTCAAAATTAAATTTATACAGAAACAATTGCCTTAGCCCTTGTTGGAGGAACCAGGGGTCTTATGGAAGCAGCTGAAATACAAGCCACAGAATCGTGGTGAATAGCACCCACAGTACTTCCGTTTTAACAGTGGGGAAAGACAAATAAATGTTGGTGTTAAGGGATAGAAGAAGAAGAAGAGGAACGAAAAGCAAAGAAAATAAGATGAGAAGAGAGAAAAAGGAAAAGGGGGCCCACAGGAAAAGAATCCTCGCAGTCCTCTCTGCATGACAGCTACTACAAACAAAGAGCAACCAGGAGGACCAGACAGCGACATGAGATACCAAGAAACAAAAACCAAAGAAGGGACCAACGCAGAAACTGAGGGGGGCAGATGAAGATGGACACACAGAGCCCGAGGGAGACAAAATAAGCTCAATAGATTTCTGAAGTGCATTTATCAAGATAAATTGCTTTTGTCACATCCTGCTGTTTTCCAACATGAGTATGTTGTTGCCTGTTATCATTGACCTTTACAATTCTGATTAGCTGCTCAGCAATTAACCAGTATTCCTTAGATGATCTTAGCTCGGTGCTAGAGGAGATAGCCACAACAGGCGCCTGGGGTAGAGGAAGAAGAGAAGAGAACCTGCAGAGAAGGAAATTACTGCACCAGCTGCAGAACCACAGAGCCTCCTCGGGTTCTTGCCTGTAGTTGTAAAATCTAAGACTCATTACATACATTTTTAAACTTAAAAAAATGCCTTCTATCATTTGCAACGCAGAAACTTTTCCCCTCCACTTTGTGTACTGTAAACTTAAGGCAGAGGTGGTTGGTTTAAGTTACATGCCAAATATCAAACAGACTACAAGACACGGAGGTGGGAAGCGAACGCCTGTCGCCTGGCTTGAGCCACGGGCACTTTCTTCTCAGAAACCAGGTGGAAGGCCTGATGCCTTGCCAGATATCAGTCCGGATGCATTTGTTCTCCTGAACCTTCATTTAGAAACACCTTTGGTTCTGGTTTTATGTGATGAGATTGGTGGAAGACTTCTCCACCACAAAGCTAAGATTTTGACAACCTTTTCAAGCACCATCTTTAGGTTCTCCCCGTTTTAGAGCAAGAGGAATTTGAGGCAGAGTGTGTAGGCTTACACAAAGAGCTTCAATGCAGGGGCTAACAGAGATCTGAAATCACTCAGCACTCTTCCTCTGTCTCTATCATACTTAAAATACCCTACACTGAGTCCACAGTCTATCCTTGTACCTCATCCCTCCGAGAATTAAACAGGTCCGCTATGATGATAAAGATGTAGACCCAGGGTAACAATATGAACATGTCCTAAGGATGGAATCCACATAATTATCCTCATCGTACATCAAGACTAATTATACTTTGTCTTATTAATAACAAGAGAAACTTGCATTTTTGTCTTTATCCACATAGATGCATTATAGTACCTTCTCATGAGGTTATTTGTTTTGTTTTGTTTTGAGATGGAGTTTTGCTCTTTTGCCAAGGCTGGAGTAAAGTAGTGTGATCTCAGCTCACTGCATCCTCTGACCCCCACCCGCTCCCTGGATTTAAGCAATTCTCCTGCTCCAGCCTCCTGAGTAGCTGAGATTATAGGGATCCACCACCACGCCCAGCTAATTTTCATATTTTTAGCAGAGACAGGGTTTTGCCATGTTGGCCAGACTGGTCTCAAACTCCTTACCTCAGCTGATCCACCTGGTTCGGCCTCCCAAAGTGCTGGGATTACAGGTGTGAGCCACTGCGCCAAGCCTTATAAGGTTCTTTATCAGGACAAAAAAGTGAGGTAGAACAAGAAAGTAGGCTACGGTCAATGTTTTTTCATATCAAGCAATGATGCTAATGCAATAGCTCTAAAACTGAGACAGCTCCAGAACAGATTTCATGGAAGTCCAGTACAAAATGCGAACAGTGGGCCGGGCGCGGTGGCTCATGCTTGTAATCCCAGCACTTTGGGAGGCCAAGGCGAGTGGATCATCAGAGGTCAGGAGTTCGAGACCAGCCTGACCAACATGGAGAAACTCCGTCTCTGCTAAAAATACAAAATTAGCTGGGCGTGGTGGTGCATGCCGGTAGTCTCAGCTACTCGGGAGGCTGAGGCAGGAGAATCACTTGAACCCAGGAGGCAGAGGTTGCAGTGAGCTGAGATTATGCCATTGCACTCCAGCCTGGGCAACAAGAGTAAAACTCCGTCTCAGAATAAAATAAATAAATAAATGTTAAAAACTCAAAAGGCGAACAGAGTTTAGACCCAAGTGAGAGTATGTCATCGTAAGCTGAGATTGGAGGATCATACTAGGTTACTGCCCATCTTTCCAGGCATCATTCTGAAACAGCTGGGCCAACCACAGTATTACTAAGTCCTTCTGGAATGCAACTCTGGTCAGCGTACAGTCTGGAAGGGGAGAATTTTTTAAATGTCATTTACTATATCTAACACATTTGGAAGGTAATTAAAATCTTGTTCTTGCATTTATTTTTCACCCCACTGTGGGTTGGGGATGGAAATAAGTTTATACACATGAAAGCTATAGTCAGCAAGGTCAGGTTGAGCCAGGAGGATGAATCACTGGCCCTCAATGCCAGGCAAAAAGCCACCACCTAGCAAACACAAGATACCAGATTATCACCGTGCAGTTCGCTGTCCCTCCTTCTCTAGTTTCCCAGGCTGCGAAGGCCAAAGAGTGAGACAATTCTCTGAAGGTAGAAGTGGAAATGACAATAGAAGAACACGTAAAATCCTTGAGATACATGTCAAGGGAAGGGCATGTATATAAAGGGGAGGAGAGAGGACGTCGTTCTTCTTATACATCTGTTAACTTAAACACAGCATGAGAAGCCATCACCTGACCTCCTAGAGCAAAAACAAAAACAAAAAAGGCCAGTTGGATCATTCTCTGCTTGACCTAGTCATAAGTAGAAGGAAGATTACAGAAATGAGTGGTGTCACAGTTTCCTGCTTCTGCATAGTTGGCCCATGGATATACATGGTAACAACTGTATGAGGTCAACACTATTACTAGCCCCACAGTACAGAATGGGAAATGGGAAACGGCTTGGAGGGGTTAAGCGCCTTACCCAAGTCATGCAGTGAAGTGGCAGGTAGCAGACCAGAACACAGATGTACCTGATTCCAGAACCATGTTTCTTAACCTGTCTGGATTGTCACAGAGCGGCTCTGCTTTAGTAAGGGAGCAGGAACATGATTACTAGGGCTACATTTGATTACTGAGCTTTGGTGACTATGCAGCCCAGTGCCTTTCCTGATTACAGTGACAGGTCAGATTCTATTGTAACATAGAATCACTGTTTGTTTGTGTGTTTTGCAGAAAATCCATGGTGCTGGGCTAAATTCATGCATATTAAATTCTAAAAAATTTAGTCCTTGACCTAAAAAAGCCTCACATTAAGGCACAATGGGTTTAACCTGGCAGTTTGTACTCAGGCTTAAGATTTCCTTTGCAAGAAACTAAGCCTGAACACAGAAGTTGCTGCTAGTAAAAGACACATTAGCAACAGTTTTATGGGGTCTGTGAAAATGATCAAGTTGACTTAAAAGATAAAGATTTGCCAGATTGATATCCTTGGCAATGCACAGCTCCTTGTCTAAATTTCCACAAAACACATGAAAATAGAAAGTTTGTGGAAATATAACTTATTTAATGGACCAGGCCAACTTATTTGGGATAACATAGTTAATCAAATGTGTTTTCAGGCAGCTGCTCTCTGTTATATTCTATTACAGAGCAAATTGTTACAGTTACCAGGCAAAACCCTAGAAAAAAAAAAGCAAAAGGAGTCAGTATGCTCTCCCAGAATCATTGACATAACCTTAGCTGTAACGGTCCAAGTATATGGTTTCTATTCACAATTACAGACTCTCAGAGACATCCATGTACTCCACATCTATGTTTCTGGAAGAAAAAACCTCTTCTTAAATTGATTTGCCCTTTGTCACTGTCACAGATATGTTTTTCCTGTTTTGACAGGTAGTTGTAATTCTATTAGCAGCCCATCGACTTCCCTGTGAAATCGATCTGTGTTGGGCTGGCTGGGTCTTCCTAAACTGGCTGATTTATTGCTTCTGCATGATTTTAGAAAGAGAGGGCACGTGCATACTCGCAAGTGAGCTAAAGAGTCAAGGGGTGGGAGAGGATGAGGGAGAGGAAATCAGACACTCCTGTGTCACCAAACAGTATGAGGTATCTAAACAATGTTTTAAAACAAATTATTTGTAGCCTCACTGTTGGCTGTCTCCGTGGCAGGTGAGCTGTGACCTTTTGTCAGCAGCCTAGATGAGGTGGCTGCTGATGCCTGCAGGTATAAGTGACTGTCAATTTTCCTTATTCATTTATCTTGCTGTCTCATGTTTAAACTAGAAGAAGTTGTTCATCCCAAGTGTCCTCAATGTCAATCTATCATGTTTGCCTAATTTTGCTCTTCTACATCACATCTCACAGTCACTAGAACATGAGTAGCTGCCTCCAGGTGCCTCTGCCTCTGTTATCTTGCCCACTGAAGGGAGAGCACTTAAGCCAATTTGCAGGAGACCACAGCTTGCCAGAGGTCAGAGACAGAAATCACCACTGCATTTTGTTTAAAGAATCACATCAGAAAAGAAAAGAAAGGACAGGGAGGGAAGGGAAGGGAAACCTAATAAACATGCCGGTCCTAAAGTTTGATTCCAAGATTTATGACAGAATCCGACAAAACTAAATTAAAATAGTATATGTGAAAACTGGACAACCTGAAAATAAGTTGATTTTTCCAGAGACTAAAGAACAAATCATTGCACAAACACATACCTTTTCAAACTGAAAAGATTCCAGAGTTAACTCCATGGGCCTAAATATGAATATTAACATCTCACTAATTCTATTTATAATTTTATCTTTGAGCAGTATAGTGGAGAGGTGAATTCTAAGCAAAATTATTAGTAGAAAGTTAGGTTAAGTGGACATATTCCACTTTTACATCCTTTCTTCTCCATTTATTTACTCCCTATATGTTTAGCGGCTTCCACCACACTTATCTTCTGGAATAACACTAGAGCTTTTGCCATTTTCTCTACCCAAAACTTCTCAGATGTTGGACCAGCAAGGTGATCAAGTTTTTTTTGTTTGTTTGGTTTTTGTTTTTTTTTTTTTTTTTTTTTTTTTTTTTTTTTTTTTTGAGACTGGATCTCACTCTGTCACCAAGGTTGGAGTGCAGTGGCGCAATTTCAGCTCACTAAAGCCTCTACCGCCCAGGTTCAAGCTATTCTCCTGTCTCGGCCTCCTGAGTAGGCCTCCTCAGCTGGAATTACAGGTGTGTGCCACCATGCCAGCTAGTTTTTGTATTTTCAGTAGAGACAGGTTTTCACCATGTTGGCCAGGCTGGTCTCAAACTCCTGACCTCAGGTGATCCATCTGCCTCGGCCTCCCAAGGTGCTGGGATTACAGGCGTGAGCCACCACACCTGGCTGGTGATCAAGTATTTTAATATATCGTGAAAAAATAGGTTTCATGTATTAACTCTCTCAGTAAGATTTTTTATTTTTACTAGGAATTTTTATGAACATAATACCCTAACCCAAAATAGAGACTCGTGGTGAGAACTGTGGGCACCAGTGAAGACAGTTCAGAAGGTACTTGTTAGCAGGTGTGCCACAGGGCAGGGGAGATTCGTTAACAGGCATACCTTTCAATGGCCCTCAAATGATAGTCCTAGAATGATGCAGGTTCTAAACCACAAGCATCATCGCCTCTGTTTACAGAGCCCTGTAGAAACTGATGGTCTTGTACTAGGCTGTGCTGTACTATGTCAACTGGGTTAAGCTGAGAACCCTGAAGCTTTCAGGTTGGCCAAAAGAGGAACTTGTGTGAGATTTGGAAGACAGAGGTAAAGCAGCAGGCTTGACTCTTGGAAAGTAGTCACATACTTCTCCCTGCTCCTACTGAGGCAGCTGGGTGTGCTTGCCTTCTCAGATTAGGCAACACAGATTTCCCTGCCAGCTCGCCCTTATCCATCATGGCCAGTATTTCAGATATACTAGCTAGTGACTCCTTCTGTGATCCTCCAACTCCTCCTCTGGACCTTTCTTCCCCAGTTCCTCCCATATTTGTGTCATATCTAATTCCTATAAGAAATCTCCTATTTCCATGATACTCATAGGGCCTCTGCTTGCTGGCTGAACCCTGACTGATACAGTCCCCTGCAGAGAGCTTCAGAGATGGTATATCTTACAAGGCTGTGCACAGGTGCATGAATCATAATCAAAAGTTATCTCCTGTTACTAGTACTAGAATCAAACTTAAACCTACATTGGTCTACATTGGTCTACATTAAGTTTAATCAAACTTAAACCTTATTGGTCTGACCCTCTGATTTGTGTTGTGCATGTGAAATGTAATTTACAATTTATATTTTCAAATTATTTATTTTATCATTTTTAAAGCTGGACTTCATTTTCAATATGTGCTCTCTGTACACCAGCTAAATTAATGAGGTTACAGACTCAAGTTTCAAAAAACAAATCACTAATAGAGCAATCATCAACAATCACCTTGAAACCCCAAGCTAGATAGATCATGTTACATCATATATCCTCTTAAGTAAGGGTACTAGGTCATGAATATTTAGTTTCTATCAAAATCAATATTATTCCTAAGTCGGAGATTGAAATGCTCTACATCTCAGGATGGAATGGTCAGGACAAATGCAGACCCCAAAGTGTGTCCTACATGAGATTTTGAACAAGTATTTTTAACTTAATTACCTAGCCCATATGAACTCTGGGCCAAAGGTCTAATCACATTCCCACTAAAATCAGTGTTTAACTTACAGCCCCTGGGTGTCATGATAACAGGATTGAATCAATTATGTATCAACAATGATGCTGATCAGAATTGAGCATATCGTTTTGAGTTGTTCAAGTCTGATTCCACTAAAATCATGTTTTGAAACTCAAGCCTTATGTAAGTGTATTAGTCTGCTAAGACTGCCATACAAATACCACAGACTAGTGGCTTAAATAAATAAAATTTATTTTATCACAGATCTGGAAGATGAAAGTCCAACATGCCAGCAGGGGAGGTTTCTGGCGAGTCCTCTCTTCCTGGCTTGCAGATGACGTCCTCCCACTGTGTCCTCGCACAGCCTTTTCTCTGTGCATGTATGCTCCTGCTGTCTCTTCTTCTTCTTACGACCCCAGTCCTTTTAGATGAGGGCCCCATCCTTATGACCTCATTTAACCTTCATTACCTCCTTGAAGCCACCATCCCAAACATAGTTACATTGGGAGTTAGCGCTTCCACATATGAATCTGGAGAGGATACAATTCAATCCATAACTGCAAGAGATACTGACAAAAAGAACATTGATTTGAATACATGCTTTATATGTCCATGACTCAAGCTTGAATCATATCTAATGCTCGTATGCCAAGCAGAGATGCTATCCACTCACAACTGCTATTAAACTTTGAAATGACATGCACAGATACCAATTTCTAATTTTTTTTTTAATTTGGAAATGCTTGTGATGGGTGAAAGGAGGGGCTGAGAAAAGGGGGAAAGAGTGCACAATTCAGTAGGAAGCAGATTTGCAAAGAAAAGTAGAAAGTCAGGCACTGGCTAGTAAGTGGATGGCATAGCGTTACGAATAGATAATAAAAAGGATCTGGAGATGTAGGAAAAGTAATTGTGTGTGTGTACGTGTGTGCACGCTTACTGCTTATAAAGCATTAGGGTAGGGGAATTGAGAGGTAAACCTCGAAAGATATAGACTAATCTGCCTATAGATGCTGCCTTTTGACCAGATGCTCACAACAGGTCCATCCAGATTTGGTTGGGGACAGGGTCACAAGTTACAAAGGAAAGGTAACCACTCATAAGAAAGCTGTGAAGACTGCAAGTGCTCTTAAAGGAATAACTGTTTCCGGCATTTACCATAGCATGATAAACTGGAACTTCAGAAGGGAAAAGAAAAAATTGTTGCCATTAATTTTACCCCATTTACTGTAAGATTGGAAAAAATGATATTGTCTGGGCACGGTGGCTCATGCCTATAATCCCAGCACTTTGGGAGGCCGCAAGCGGGTGGATCACCTGAGGTCAGAAGTTCAAGACCAGCCTGACCAACAAGGTGAAACCCCATCTCTACTAAAAAATACAAAAATTAGCTGGGCGTGGTGGCAAATGCCTGTAATCCTAGCTACCCAGGAGGCTGAGACAGGAGAACTGCTTGAATCTGGGACACGGAGGTTGCAGTGAGCCCAGATTGCACCACTGCACTCCAGCCTGGGCAACAGAGCAAGACACCATATCAAACAAACAAACAAAAAAAATCACAGAAACGCGTCAGTATATACTGCAATGAGAGAATTCCAGCTGCAATTTTTTTCTTCAGAGTAACCTGATTTTTTTAAATCCTACCTTTAAACTCTTTGAAGCTAGAAAAATAACTGTAATATGCAGAGCATTTCTTGTTTGCTGTTAATATCAAGTGGTGATAGAGTGCTCAAAATTGCACAAGCCATACAGACAAAGAACAATTTCCACCATCGTAAAGCAAAAACATTTTTAAGAATACAATTGAATAGCACAAATAAAAGAAGCAAACTTATCTCAAGTTGCTCAGGAGTCAGATTACATCTGCAAAATCAAAATTATATTACAATTTCCTTGTCTGATTTTTAATTTGCTCTAAGCCAAATAAACATGAATAATGAGAAAGAAATCTCAGTCTAGGAGCTGATGACATCGTAAACCATACAAAGGACACTTGGTTGGTTTCTGTCATAAAATTCCATCATAAAATCACACCTGCATGAAAAAAGTTTTCTTGCCAGTTTCTGTCTTTTCCCCTCAAAATAGCCATCCTTGCCAAGAGACATTCAGTTCAGTGCCTAGGACTATCGGTTGTTAGGGCTTGTCAGCAGTCAGAAATCATTCAAATATATTTCCTGCATCTTTCCAAAGCTATAAATAAAAAATTTTACACTAGCTCCTACTGAACAAAAGGATTTGGGCTCAAATGACAGCAGTCAGGATTTGGGTTAGACGGAAATGAGTATTTGGTGATAAAGGAACTTAAGACCAGAAAGGGTTAGATTGAGAGAAACTAGAGCCCCCTCCCTGAAACTGCTTGGAAACAATATATATTTTTCTCCAGGATCTCCTAAATCAAGAGCTCCGGTAAGTGTAGGACTTTGAATATTAAAAAATCATACCTACTCATTGGTTTATTAATTATCAAATCCTATAATTCTATGATTATATCAGAAAAGGGCCACAGGGGGACTCTCAGTCCTCATTCCTATTCTTCCACGAAATGGGAGTCTTTTCACATCTTTATTGCTATTTTTCCATTAATCAAAGTCACCCATAAATGTCATCATTTGCAAGCTGGTAATAGAACTTAAAGAATAATAGAAAGAGTTTGGGTTTCAGTTCCAACATAATTATACAAGCTCTGTGATCTTGGACACAATAAATCAAGTACTCTGAACTTAAAATCATTTGCGAGTAAAATAATGTCTTTCCTACCTACATCATAGGCTTACCACAAGAGTCACATGCAATAACATCTGTAAAAGTGCTTTGCCAACTCTAAAACATTAATCAATGATGGTGTTATTATCTTATGACAAGTGGGCTGTAGAATTACATTCAAATCACAGAAAAGAAGATTTCTCTCAGTTAATAGGAATATAGAATGCAGATGCAGAGAATGGTATACAAACACCAAGATGGGGCAGGGGATGGAAACCAACTAAAATGTTTATTCAAGTTTTTCTTGAACAGATGGAAACCACAAAGTCTCTGCCATACTTCATCTTCTCTGGGTCTCCTGTGTTTTAGGAGACAGCTTTTCTCCCCTCAGTTTTTCAGTCCTACAGGCGGCTTTCTACCACTTTTGCTACACTGAGAATCACTGTGTTAAAGCCTGCTGACATCCAGCTCTCAGGAGTCTAGACACTTGTTCCACCTTAGAGAACACAGAATATGAATCCTGATTCTCTTTAGTATCCTGTCTTAGGCCCATGAGAGTTTAAATTTAAGTTCTGAATATAGGCTGGCCTGTCTTTGCTCTGTGGTGCATTGTTAATGTAGAAGACTTTAAACTTTTTGAAGGCAGTGACATGGTCTAAACTTTCTTTTAAGTAGGAGATAACCAAAAACTCAAAGGTATCAGAGAAAGTCATATAGAAATTCATGTAGAATCATAGAGTATTTATGCTACATGTTTGTCATAATAATTAAAATTACTTCAAGGTGCCTTACAAAATACAAAATCCTAAGTAATAATTGCAAAAACAGATAAGTGATGACAGATATGGAGAAAAGATAAAGTGTAGCAAATAAGTTCTCTTTTCTTTTGAATCCTAATGTAACAGAAATAAATTGTGAAGGCCAAAGACGCATTCACATTTCAAAACTCAGCCAAATTTTACTCAGGGACCTAACCAAGTATGTTATGGTTTACTTTGTGGCTGCTTTCTTCACAAATTCATGGAATATATTTTTATACTTTGACCTGTTAAAACAATATAAAGCTTGAAATTGAACTTAATTTCTCCAGTAGTTAAAAGTGGCATTCTTAAAACTGATATGATTTTGTGGTAGCATAGTTGATTCAGTTCTTAGGTGTACAATTTGTATTGAAGATATTTGAACCCTGGGTGCTCAATTTGTCAATTGCATGTAAATAAACCAAAAAGAATTCAAGAGTTAATTTTATGTTAATAGACCAATTCAGTTCTTCAATTTCCCATGTCTGTTCTGGTGTATAATTTCTTTTTTTATCATCTTATAAGTCATCCCTCTGACAGAGGTCTGGCTTTGTTATTTTGTTTTGGTTTTTCAAACATTAAGGTTATGGGCTGCTCCTTATTGTCACATGCGTGCTCCTGAAAGCCAGTAAACCAACCTGTACTTATGGTGTGTTGGGCTTCACACTCTGGTAGGCTGTTGCAGATACAGAAGATGGTCTCCACACAGAAATCAGTCAAAACCAAGCCTATAGGTATTTAAGTTGTAAATCGTGTCACAGAATACAAATGCTCTTGTAAACAGAGGCAAGAACACTGATGTTTGGAGTGGTTCAGGATAATCCCCCTGGAAGACAGGACTTGAGTTGGTATTTGAAACATGACTTAGGATTCAGAGAGAAGGGTACTAGATTTTCAAGGGGGGTAAAGATCATGATTAAATTCTGGGGAGACATCAGTCAGAAGTCTAGTGACTACATATCAGGGATGATGTTAAAAAGTAATGATGGATTCATTTGGCTAGGTAGAAATCATTTTGTAGAGTCTTGGTAACCTGACAAAGAAGTTGGGCTTGATAGGCAAAAGGAAGCCATTAGGTTAGTTCTTGAAAGATGTGCATTTAAGGAAGCTTCAGGTGGCAATTATAAGCATAAGATTGAGTTGGGATGACATCAAAAGCTGGGACATCCATTTGGAGACACACGAATCACAAAGAATACCATCAGAATAATGAAGGAACATATATAACTCAATATCTGGAAGGGAATCTGCTGACCAGTTCAAAGTCCTTCTCTTTTCAGAGGTAGAAGCTAGGACTTAGAATGATTATATGGTTTGTACAAGTTGACCACCTTCCCAGTCAGCAGCAGAATCAGGACTGAAGTCTAAATTTCTGGACACCTAGAAATTTTCACTGAAGAAATTTTGAAGAAAGACATTACAGAACATGATAATAGGCAAGTTTACCAATAACAATAAAGAGGAAAAGTCTAACTTACCTCTACTGCTTAGAGACTAGAGGTGGGTGTCTTAGTGCCACAATTAATTGTGAGAGAGTTAAGAAAATTATCTTGGGGGAAAAGCTGATGAGTTAGAATTAGATTAAGTTGGATTTCAAGTGATGATAGAATATCTAGGTAGACACGTCCTATAACAATTGGAAATAAGGATATGCTCAAGGCTGAGAGCATAATTCTATTTCTGCCCAGAACTCTCTCCAGAACTCCAGTATCAGCATATATCAAACCACTCATCTGACACTGGCACCTCCAGTTTAGATTGGCGAAAACTAAATTCATTATCTTTATTTTCTGTCTTGGTTAGAATCATGATCCATGCCGTTCACTTTCACTGGGCAAATATTTGTTATCACTGAAGTCAGAAACCTGAAACTCATCTCTACCTCTTTCTTTTACTTCATTGACTGCAGCCAATCAGTGACCAAATCCTGGTTGATTTTTCCTCCTTAATATTTATGACAATAGTCTCTTATCTGGCTCCACTGTCTCTGGCCTGGATCCCATTTTAGCTTTCTTCCATAACTATTAGAATGATCTTCTGAAATGCAAATCACATTATCATGTTATGCCTGTACTTGTAATTCTTTAATTATTATTTTCATAGTTTATATAGAACTTAAGCTCCTCTCCCCCTTAATTTTACCTTATTTCCTTCTTAAGAGTTCCAACCAATAGGAATATATGGAATTGTCTGAATAGTCTATGTTGTTTGCATCTCAGTATCTTTGATGGGGTAACTCTCTCTACTTGAAATCCCTTCTCTCCACATCTCCCCTATTATATGCTACATTCCTTCTAGCTAGTGAACAACTGTCTATATTTCAATACTGAAACCAAATATGACCATCTCTATTTAACCTTTCCTGATCATGCCTCACTCAGTAGAATTAACCAACCTCTTCTTTGTGTCTTCTTTGTACAAAACCCATATAATTGTATTTCAAGAGTACTTGAATGGCTAGAATGTCTTGAATGCCTCTTCTAGACTGGATAGTCTGTGAGGACAGAAACCATACTGAATTCACCACTGTATCTCCTGAAAGAGATCCTGATCCACAGGATGTACTTCATAAGGGTCTGCATTTATGCATTGTGTAGACACTTGAGAATTCTCTGAAAAAAGACAACACTCAAAGGAGACCAGAAATGCAAAATTTCCAAGTGGGTTGATTCAGAGACCTGGATGACAGTTAAGGTCCAAAGACAGCTAAAGAAGCCATGAAAAAGGAGAATAAGTGACAAAATTTGGCTGGGTGTGGTGGTTCCTGCCTATAATCCTAGCACTTTGGGAGGCCAAGGCAAGAAGATAGCTTGAGGCCAGATACGAAGAACAGCCTGAGCAACATATCGAGACCCCCCATCTCTACAAAAATAAAAATAAAAGAATTAGCCTAGCACAGTGGCACATGCCTGTAGTCCCAGCTACTTAGAAGGCTGAAGCCGGAGGATCCCTTGAGCCCAAATGTTCAAGGTTACAGTGGCTATGATTGCAGAAGAAAAAAAAGTTTTTTAAGAAGGAATGGGGAAAAAACCAGGAAACTTCTTTTAATTATCAAAAGACATTTGTATTACTGTTACTACACCATCGAAAAACTGAAGACAATATAAGCCTCCAAAATAAGGCATACTAACATATTGTTTTGAGAGAATATGATGATGCCAATAAGTAGTTTAAATGAAATATAGGCAGATAAATGCTTATATAAAACAATGCTAAATGAAAAAGTAGAAAGCAGTGTTACACAACTCATTGATCACAACTATATGAAGACATATGAGCCCAAATTAAAAAGCAGAAGATGGAATAAGCATAGCTGCTGTATTAAAACAAAGGAATTCAATAGATTTTTCTGAAATACTTACATGTTTCATTTAAATGCTTAATATTTAAAATAATGGATGTTAGTATTGAATTCAATTTTAAAATTCCAACAGTTATTTATAAGTAAAATTATACCTTAGATGGGCTTGGTAATTACCACTCAAAAGTTCATAGCACTAACTGAAACATGTGTAACAAAAATTATCAAGCTATAACGTCTTTGCTTCATACGTTCAAATTTTTATGTTTTGTGCTTTGTTTTTAACACGATATAGCTGCACTGACTAACATAGTGTTATTTTATGCTTGTAATGGTCCTGTCTTTAAAACACAGATCACTGGGACTTGACTTTCCAGTTCCTTTTCTGGACTAAAATTTCTTAATGTCCTTTATAAGTCACATGCATGCTAAGTCAACCAATCAACATATATGGAAGCTCTGACTATTAGGAGTAAATGTGTTCAGTACACTAAGTCCATTTATTTCTAATCAGACACCTACCCAGGGTCATCATTATTTCATTGGGATACCAAGGGTGATAGAGTAAGGTTTGGGTATAGATAACAGGTTTAAATAGGAGTGCCAAATTATAATGCTCCAGGCAGGAAAGGTAAATTAATGAATCAAATCAAGCTTGAGAGGACATGCCTATCAATAAGAGAGCAATAGTTACTCAAACTTGTGACAAGCTGCTTTGAAGAAATGCCAACCCAATATTGCTGGAGCTTCATATTAGGCAAGAGAGTTTAAAATCTAGATTTGTCTGTGAAATCTCCTCATTTTAAATGACTGCTGAGTGAACTATGAGACTAGAGAGTAATTGAGGCCTGTAGCCCCAGCTAGGCCTAATTACAGCAGTGGTCACACATTGAAGGTCAAAGCTTAAAGATCGATTTTATTTCACGTATGCAGTGTTTTTAAAAAATGTTGAGCTTCTGCTTCCTTCCAGGCACTGAGTGAGGCAAATATTAGTATGGGTTATTAAGAACGCAGTGATCAGATAGAATGTCCCTCTGGTCACTCCCCTAAAGAAAGTTCACGGGGAAAAACCAGAGAGACCCAGTCAAAAAAACCTGTAAAGCCTAGTTTGTGCAATGTCATAGAAGCCAGATACTACAGAATTCTAGTGATAGAATTGAACACTGTTGTTAGAACTGGAACTTGGAAGTTATGGGTGACATTAAAGGGAGGCATTTTGATGAGTCCTAGGATGCAGGTAGAAGAACATAGAGTAGAGAAATAAATGGGAGAAGAAGAATTAAATGCAGCAAATATGGACCACTCTTGTGAGAATCTTAAATAAGAAGGGAAACAGATAGATTAGATGGTAGCTATAGGGTAACATAAGGGAAGAATTTATTTTAAAGATTTTTAAGGATGATAAAAAATTTAAGCAGGTTTTTAGGGCAAGAGGAAGAAGCCATCAAAGGGCAAGTGGTTGATATAGAATGAATATTGAAGATTCAGGAGACAGAATGGAAGAAACTGGGGGATGCAGAAACAGCTATGTCAGGGCCCAGATGGAAACAACTGGTCTTGAACAGGATGAAGCAATCATTATCTTATGAGAATAGAGAAAATTGTATAAAAATTGGGTAGAGATGAGAGGCAAGTGTCTACATGGGGTGGGGGCAAGAAAATTGTGTCAATTTTTTCTCAATACTTTTCTCTATAGAGTTGTGATGGACCACATATGAGCCTCAAAAACTTATCTTTCCATCCAGCCAAAGGTCATGCATTCAGGTTCACATTCACTTTCTCTTAAGCCCACACCCTGAGATTGGCACCATAGATCTTACCATTTCTGTGGAAACAGAAGAAAGCAAAATACGTAAATTTTCTTTTTCTCTGACACTAAAGTAGAATTGACATAAAATACCTAGCCTGGGTTTTCTTTTCTAATTGGCCATCCAAGAGTACTGGTATTGGTACAAGTCATCCCCAAACTTCATCTGTTGAGTATGATAAAGAAAAGAGAGCGCTTTCAGAAGAAAGTTTTCAAAGAGATCCAAAAGAAGAAGAAATACCGTCCAGTTCCAGCACTTTCCATATCCTTCAACTGCTTCTACTAAATAAAGCTCAAGCTTTTAGTGGGAGAATCTTAGCAGGATTTTAGTTTTCCCATAACTAATGAGAAAACCTTTTCCCTGGCAAGGGACAAGGAGCATAACATATTGAACTACTTGACATATTCAGTCTTTGAAATAGTTAATTTAAAAGTATCTTTTGAGATAAAGATTTCCAGGTCTGGAAATAATGACATCTGCCTGAATCCAAATCTCTCCACAAATGTTCCTTTAAAAATAAATAGATAAAATTAACAAGGGATATAAACAAAACTGCGCATGGCCCACCTACATTGCTCAGAGACAGAGAATGCCATGAACTAAAATTACCATAAATAAAGACATAAACACCACATTTCATCAAAGCTCCCCAGCCATTGCAAGCTTATGAATTTGAAGAGTAGAGAAGGGGAAGCATAAGAGACTCAGTGAAAAAGAGAAGAGGAGAACAGAGGCCTGAAACTAAGCACAGACAAAATTAGCCCCTAGAAAGAGAAAGAGAAAGTCCAAAATCAAGTCATAAAATACTGAAAAACAAGACTTGGTAATTCATAGCACCAGCTGCAGGGAAGGGACTTAGAGGTAAGTAGGATAGAACATGAAAATATCCAAGAAGCATGCTTCTATGGGAGAATCACATAGAGAAAAGATGGTGCCTCTGAGAGGCATGGCCCCTTATTTCTTGAAGAAAAATAAGGAAGAAGAAAATATTTAAAATTCTGTAGAAAGAAAGAGAAAAAGTAAACACCAATATCTCCACTTCCAACATCATTGACTAAAGAGATGGTGCATTACCGTACCTCAGGAAAGGGTACTTTTGAATTAGCCCAGAGTGGTGATGCATGCCTGTAATCGCAGCTACTCGGGAGGCTGAGGCAGGAGAATCGCTTGAACCCAGGAGATGGAGGTTGCAGTGAGCCAAGATCACGCCATTGCACTCCAGCCTGGGCAATAGAGTGAGACTCTGTCTCAAAAAACAAAAAAGAAAAAAGAAAAAAAAGAACTACGTATTGCATATACGCCTTCAAACACATTCCTTAACTTTTCCTCACAAAAAATAAAATATGGTCCCTCAATCCCCCAGAAAGCCAAATGGAAGAGAAAAGGAGATGGAACAGAGGGAGCCAAATTGTGAGGGTTAATGAGAGAGGAGTCGAATTCCTTCTGTTGTGGCATAAACCATTCAGTTACAATAGTGAAGGGCACCAAAAGAGAAAATCATGATCCTCTTCCGCAGAGAAATTAATTACTTACTTAGATTTGAAACCTTTCCAGTGAAAATTTTCCTGTTGCCCAGAAGCACCTTTCTAATTAATGATCTTTAGTGTCTCAGGTAAGCTCATGCTACACAAATCCCCTCTCAGCTCTTTAAGAGGGAAGAGGCATTTAAGGCATGAACTGCAGGCTAACAGGAGAGTTCCATGGAGGAAATGTACTGGCAGTTGGAGTTCATGCATGCTACTCTCATGCATGGAGCCTTAGGATGAGGGACCACAAGAATCTTTGCCCCCTGGCTTGGTGGACGGAAGTATGTGCTGACTCAAGGCTCCAGTGCATTCTTGAAAAATCACTGCACAGTTAACTTCTAAATTAGTGAGAACAATTGTAATGATCAATAGAAAACACCAAGCTCTAAAGACATTTCCTACAACATAATTTGAAGAAGTAGAATACATGAAGCAGTGAGCCACAGAAAATCAGGTCTTAGCACTAATTAGAAAATTGTCTAAGCTTTCTCCCTCAAGAAAATCAGTTCATTGGTTAAGGGGCCAATCTGAAACATGGTTGGTTTACAGATTTTCATCTGGACTGAAAAAAATTACAGCCAGATATTTAAACCAACATTCGAAATAAAATTGTGAAACTGATTAATTACTTACTGTTAATAAAATTGTAATGAAAAATCGATTATTCACTAGTAATTAAAAGCTGTTTTCCATATGTCAGAATGAAGATAACCTATAAAGCAGATGAAAAACACCCACTAGAGTTTCTTGTTTAATCAGAAAAGGGAGAAAGAAGCTTAATACTGTGTCCCCCGAAACATAACTTCCTCCCTTAAGCCCTCATTTTATAACATTTACTTTCAACAATGTAATAAACGTTTACCTCATGCTTAACTATGAATACTAACTAGCAAGGCAATCTTCTTCTCTTATAGCTTAATCCCATCTGACCCAGAATAGAGATGCCCCAAAGAGCTATTCGATGTTTATCTATATGTGTGTATGGTTTTTTTTAAGTAGTTTAGGAGTCATTTTTGCTCCCCCTATCAATGGAAAATTCTGCTGAACTTCATCCAAATTCACCCATCTCATTTGATTTTTGTATATTTGGTTCAACTGTTCACACTGATGTGACGTCTCAGGCATCACACCAGTGTGAACAGTTGAACCAAACATACAAAATGTCCTGAGAATCCATCTGCCAAAAATTATTCTTTTAAATAGAAATAAGAAAATAAACTCTCCTTGAGCAGATCAGTTGGGCCAAGATTTCTCCTCACTAAAAGGGATACACCTTATAGAAATAGACCACCAGGGTGTTAGCTGACTCACCATCTTTCTCAAAGGATTGTCACACCTCCTGTCTTGCCTATTGTAGCAGTCACTCCCAATAGTTCTAGCTTCCTCCTGCCCATGTGCAGATTCAAAAGGTGGTCTAATGTGGACTTCTTCCATCTCAGCCTTCTTCTATGCCCAGGTCACATCCTATACATATTATCTTAAATATTCACTTCTATATTTGCAAAGCTAAAAAATTCAACTTTATTTTTTAATTGTCCTTTTTTTTACTGTTTCTGAATTCACTGTATCCTCTCATTTGCTTAAGACAAATTAGATATTATCTGTGTTTTATTTTGTTGAATTTTTAATCAATGTTACAAGAAAATATATAACTATCAAAACAGAGAACACATAAATAAATAGGAGTTATAAATATATGTTAGGACTAACTAAATATCAGCAGTATCACTAAATATTCTAAAGTCATATGAAAAATTTCCTGCTACATGTTGGGCAGACTGGATACTAATACATCCTTTTTATTATATAATTGAGTATATTTGTTACAGAAAAATTAGAAAGATACATATAAGCCTAAAGAAAATGAACACCTCCCTAATCCCACTGCTTAAGATGACCACTGTTAACATTTGGGGTATGTCCTTTCTGATTTTTCACATTCTTATACATATCATATTTTTCTTACAATGGTGGGACTCACTGTATCATCTTTTTTGCAATGTGCTTTATATGTCAACAAATATACATTTGAAACATCATTCTTTATGGCTGTATTTTATGAATTTTATGAATGCCCTAATTTGGTTATCCAAATCTTCAAAGATTTTTAGATACTATGCCTGGATCCATTTGTTTCATGGAATTTTGACTTCACGATTGTTTTATAATAGTTAATGCACACTGACCGGGTTCCACCTAAAGCCCACGGATATATCAAAGTATCAGCAATAATGTTTAGCTCTTAGAAAAAGCATACATAGTAATGTGAAATTCAGCTAAGTACATTTTGTATTGAACTACAGCATTTAGTTCCTCAGGCTCATCTATCAATTAGGGTGATAAGCAGGCACTCAAAAGCTAGCTTTTCAATTATGTTTTCTACCTTCAACTGAAATGTTCCTGTCATTGCATATCGTGTAGTAATTTTGAAAAGGCTTCATCTTAGCAACCAAGTGATAACTTTAAAATCAAGAATCTGAACCAATTAATTCCTAACATTAATTACTTCTTTTAAAACAAAAGGCGCTTTAAAGTAAGTGACTGCAAATATACTTTTTATCCCACTAACGGTCCTTATCTCTTTTTCCCTCAGCTCACAATTCTGTTGACAACTCATGCTCAGTCTCAAATCATCATTCAAATCATAATTAAAGCATAATTCTGAGCTCTCTTTGTACATGCTAATTCCAAAACCACCAGATGTAAAAGCCACACAGAAATTCCTATAGAGTATTATTAGCTTGCAAGAAGCAGAATTAAGATGCATAAAAGTATCTTCTATAGCAAGTAAATATTTTGGTTTTAATTACATTATTACCTTGTTTTATGCTACTAATTACTACAATTTATTGCATAATTGACTCTCAGAGAAAAATATTAACAGAGCAGTTCTGCAGTCTTAAACTGAAGATAGTATATACTAATGATTTTGCCTAACTACTTACCTCCCTTAAAAAAAGGCGAAGTATTTTTGGTAATAAGTTTGATAAATCTCTTTCCTATTTTTGCACTAATATATCAAGTTAGGTACTAGAGTTATTTGCTTATTTATTTCTCTATAAATAACAAGGCAATAAAAAATTATATTATTGAACTGGGGACAATATATTATCTGTCTTTATTCCCTAACACCCAGCCCAGAACTTGAAACTTAGTAGGTGCTCAATAAATTTTACTAAATAAAGTAATGAGTTAATCAGTTAAAGTGATCTTTTAACTTGACATCATAAAAGTAGTATTACTTAATACTAGCTAGTGTCTATTTCAGCCTTTACAGATTAAAAACCTGCAGCCTTTAAAGCAAAAGCCTGAACATTAGAAATAATAACAGTTTGCTGTAGACTGAAAACAAATGAGCTCATTCTGAGACTCGACAGTCATTTATAAGCCACTTGAGCTGCCTGTCCTCTTGCAGTTTATGACCTCAGTCAAATCTTTCCAGTGAAATAAAGCCTTGTGTTCACTCCAGGGCCATCTATTGTTCTCTCTGTAATTTGTACCAAATTTTAAAGGTTATAAATATTTGCAGTGAAGCCTAGGTGCTGAACTGCATTCTTTCACACTTACATGCCTTTTTATTATTATTATTATTATTATTATTATTAACTACAAGACCAGGGACTGGCATTTACTTACTTCATACTTACTTCATGATAACCTGATCATACGTACCTTTGAACTCAGGACGTTCTTCAAATGCCATGATTTATTAAGTTCTCCTTGGTCACATAGCAGTCAACCTTGTCAAATGCAACTAGGCCAACCTCATTCTCCAAGGAGTAGTAGCTAGCAGTAAAAAGTGAAGAGTTATTTTTACTTACATGAAACTATAAATACTTTAATTCTTTTTCAGATTGAAAAAAATTTCTGCATAAATTATACTGCAAATGACAATGAAATGAATGAAAATAAGCACAGTTAAATATATAAATTTTCTCTGCCTACCAGTTCAAAGTCTATTTCCATTTTATTGCTGTGCTTTTTCTTTACTTTCCCTTGAACTAATGTGCCCTCTAATGGTTAAAATAAAAATATAATCAGAACCATAAAATAAGTGCCAACGTATTAATTGCAAGAAATATTTATACTTAAAAGATACTTCTTTAACTCAAAACTATGTCTTCAAGATCAAAATGTATGTCTTTTAATAAATAACAAGAAGAATAAGCATTTTATTTGTTCTATACAACAGACCATGCAAACGAGATATAGCAAACCGACTTCCATCAATAAATTAAAATGTTAGTTCCTATAAACAAGGATCAAGTATTAAGACTTGCATATACTGATAATGAAATATAGATTGGGGCTATGCCTATTTTACAATCCTAATTTAAGCATTTAAGAAATGTTACTCCAAAAATAGATTTTTTGGTTCTTTCTTCATTTTTATTTCTCTAACCTGAAATGAACGTTTGTCCTTACAACCTTCAAAAAAGTAAATGTGGCTTTGCAGACGCTGCCGCCGAGGAAAGTCCTGTACTACTAGCCATGGTCAACCCTACCGTGTTCTTCGACATTGCCGTCGACGGCGAGCCTTTGGGCCGCGTCTCCTTCGAGCTGTTTGCAGACAAGGTTCCAAAGACAGCAGAAAATTTTCGTGCTCTGAGCACTGGAGAGAAAGGATTTGGTTATAAGGGTTCCTGCTTTCACAGAATTATTCCAGGGTTTATGTGTCAGGGTGGTGACTTCACACGCCATAATGGCACTGGTGGCAAGTCCATCTATGGGGAGAAATTTGAAGATGAGAACTTCATCCTAAAGCATACAGGTCCTGGCATCTTGTCCATGGCAAATGCTGGACCCAACACAAATGGTTCCCAGTTTTTCATCTGCACTGCCAAGACTGAGTGGTTGGATGGCAAGCATGTGGTCTTTGGCAAAGTGAAAGAAGGCATGAATATTGTGGAGGCCATGGAGCGCTTTGGGTCCAGGAATGGCAAGACCAGCAAGAAGATCACCATTGCTGACTGTGGACAACTCGAATAAGTTTGACTTGTGTTTTATCTTAACCACCAGACCATTCCTTCTGTAGCTCAGGAGAGCACCCCTCCACCCCATTTGCTCGCAGTATCCTAGAATCTTTGTGCTCTCGCTGCAGTTCCCTTTGGGTTCCATGTTTTCCTTGTTCTCTCCCATGCCTAGCTGGATTGCAGAGTTAAGTTTATGATTATGAAATAAAAACTAAGTAACAATTGTCAAAAAAAAAAAAAAAAAAAAAAGTAAATGTATGTACACACAAAAATGTTAAATAGCTGTGCATTTTTGTGCACAATTTACCCTCAGTGTTCATGCTCTCTTATTTTTTGTTGCAGTGTAATATCAGAAAATAATGCATATTAAGTAATTACCCACTTAATGTGAGCAATGTCAGCTGTCAATCCAGGTAAGACAGGGATTTAGGAAGAAATTACTTGAATGGTTTACCTTGGCTGATTAAGTTCAGGAAAGGTAGTTTTACAACAGAATTTATTTCTAACAAGAATTTGGTGAAGACAGAAAAATATAAGTAGAGAAAACATATTTAATTCTCTCTAGAAGGGTAGAATTGAAATGAAACACAGAAACAAAATATCGTGCTAAAAGACCTTCTGCCTTGTTTAACCATTATTGTTAGTAGTTAAGATAATTTGCTCGTTATCAAAACGTTACAATATGTACTTAACATGGAATTTTCAAGTCTCTTCCAATTGGTAATACTTAAAAAAAAAATAACTCTGCATTTTTTTCCTGTCTCAGAAAGTAAAGACATTTCTTTCTATTGTATATATGGGGTACATGTCATTGAGGTAAACTGAACTATCAAAGACTGCACTGAATTGCTGATGGAAGTCATATTCGAATTTAGAATTATTGATGTGATTTGCTGATTTTGCTGGTGCTTTGTGTGCATCACAAGAATTTTTTATTTTGTTAGAGAAAAAAGAATTACATTTACCTGAATTAAATTTCTGCCTTTATCTTCCAGCACTCATTGGTGGAGGATAAAGATGTACAGATGTACAATCTATATTATATGCATGATATTAATATTTTAAGTTAATACAAAAAGAAAGGGCTGCAGGCTGAGGAACAGGAAACCTGGATTCTAGTTCTGTTTGTGCTACCAAATGACCCTGAGCAAGATATGAAAGATTCTAATCCTCAGTTGTTCACCCTCTGAAGAGGAAAATTGAATTAGATAAACTAGGAGCTCCCTTCTAATTTAAAACCTCCAGTTTTTAAAATGATACACATTGAAAATGTATATACACATTTTGTATATATGATCTAAACTTATAAGATATTGTTTAGGTTTTTGTATTTTTTAATTATACTTTAAGTTCTGGGATACATATGCAGAACATGCAGGTTTGTTACATAGGTATGCAAGTACCATGGTGGTTTGCTGCACCCATCAACCTGCCATCTGCGTTATATATTTCTCCCAGTGCTATCCCTCACCTAGCCCCCAACCCCCCAAGAGGCCCTGGTGGGTGATGTTCCCCTCCCTGTGTCCATGTGTTCTCATTGTTCAAGATGCAGTGTTTGGTTTTCTGTTCCTGTGTTAGTTTGCTGAGAATTATGGTTTCCAGATTTATCCATGTTCCAAGGAAGAACATGAACTCATTCTTTTTTATGACTGCATAGTATTCCATGGTGTATATGTGTCATATTTTCTTTATCCACCCTATCATTGATGGGCATTTGGGTTGGTTCCAAGTCTTTGCTATTGTGAATAGTGCTGCAATAAACATATGTGTGCATGTGTCTTTATAGTAGAGTGATTTATAATCCTTTGGGTAATGGGATTTTGGGTAATGGAATTGCTGGGTCAAATAGTATTTTTGCATCAAGATCCTTGAGGAATCACCACACTGTCTTCCACAATGGTTGAACTAGTTTACAGTCCCACCAACGGTGTAAAAGCGTTCCTATTTCTCCACATTCCCTCCAGCAACTGTTGTTTCCTGACTTTGTAATGATCACCATTCTAACTGGCGTGAGATGGTATCGCGTTGCAGTTTTGATTTGCATTTCTCTAATGACCAGTGATGATGAGCTTTTTTTCATATGTATGTTGGCCACACAAATGTCTTCTTTTGAGAAGTGTCTGTTCATATCCTTTGCCCACTTTTTGATGGGGTTGTTTGTTTTCTCCTTGTAAATTTATTTAAGTTCCTTGTAGATTCTGGATATTAGCCCTTTGTCAGATGGATAGGGTACACAAATTTTCTCCCATTCTGTAGGTCACCTGTTCACTCTGACGGTAGTTTCTTTTGCCATGCAGAAGCTCTTTAGTTTAATTAGATCCCATTTGTCAATTTTGGATTTTGTTGCCATTGCTTTTGGTGTTTTAGTCATGAAGTCTTTGCCCATGCCTATGTCCTAAATGGTATTGCCTAGGTTTTCTTCTAGGGTTTTTATGGTTTTAGGTCTTACATTTAAGTCTTTAATCCATCTTGAGTTAATTTTTGTATAACGTGTAAGGAAGAGGTCCAGTTTCAGTTTTCTACATATGGCTAGCTAGTTTTACCAAAACCATTTATTAAATAGGGAATCCTTTCCCTAATGCTTCTTTCTGTCAGGTTTGTCAAAGATCAGATGGTTGTAGATCTGTGGCATTATTTGAGACCTCT
Source organism: Macaca thibetana thibetana (assembly GCF_024542745.1). Classification (NCBI taxonomy): domain Eukaryota; kingdom Metazoa; phylum Chordata; class Mammalia; order Primates; family Cercopithecidae; genus Macaca; species Macaca thibetana. The sequence continues at coordinate 87,639,438 of NC_065581.1, read as the reverse complement.
GTTCTGTTCCATTGGTCTATATCTCTGTTTTGGTACCAGCTGTTTTGGTTACTGTAGCCTTGTAGTATAATTTGAAGTCAGGTAGCATGATGCCTCCAGCTTTGTTCTTTTGGCTTAGGATTGTCTTGGCAATGTGGGGTATTTTTTGGTTCCATATGAAATTTAAAGTAGTTTTTTTTTCTAGTTCTGTGAAGAAAGCCAGTGGTAGTTTGACAGGTATAGCATTTAATCTATAAATTACTTTGGGCAGTATGGCTATTTTCACAATATTGATTCTTCCTATCCATGAGCATGAAATGTTTTTCCATTTGTTTATGTCCTCTCTTATTTCCTTGAGCAGTGGTTTGTAGTTGTCCTTGAAGAGGTCCTTCACATCCCTTGTAAGTTTTATTCCTAGGTATTTTATTCTCTTTGTAGCAATTGTGATGGGAGTTCACTCATGATTTGGCTCTCTGTTTGTCTATTATTGGTGTATAGGAATGCTTGTGATTTTTGCACATTGATTTTGTATCCTGAGACTTTGCTGAAGTTGCTTATCAGCTTAAGGAAATGTGGGCTGAGATAATGGTGTTTTCTAAATATACAATCATGTCATCTACAAACAGAGACAATTTGACTTCCTCTCTTCCTATTTGAATACCCTTTATTTCTTTCTCTTTCCTAATTGCCCTGGCCAGAACTTCCAATACTATGTTGAATAGGAATGGTTAGAGAGGGCATCCTTGTCTTGTACCGGTTTTCAAAGGAAACACTTCTAGTTTTTGCCCATTCAGTATAATATTGGCTGTGGGTTTGTCATAAATAGCTCTTATTATTTTGAGATACATTCCATCAATATCAAATTTGTTGAGAGTTTTTTTTAATGAAGGTGTGTTGAATTTTATTGAAGGCCTTTTCTGCATCTATTGAGATAATCATGATTTTTGTCATTGGTTCCTTCTATGTGATGGATTATGTTTATTAATTTACATATGTTGAACCAGCCTTGCATGCCAGGGATGAAACTGACTTGATCGTGGTGGATAAGCTTTTTGATGTGCTACTGTTTTCAGTTTGCCAGTATTTTATTGAGGATTTTTGCCTTGATGTTCATCAGGGATATTGGCCTGGAATTTTCTTTTTTTGTTGTGTCTCTGCAAGGTTTTAGTATCAGGATGATGCTGACCTCATAAAATGAGTTAGGGAGGAGTCCCTCTTTTTCTTTTGTTTGGAATAGTTTCAGAAGGAATGTTACCAGCTCCCCTTTGTACCTCTGGTAGAATTTGGCTGTGAATCTGTCTGGTCTTGGGCTTTTTTTGGTTGGTAGGCTATTAATTACTGCCTCAATTTCAGAACTTCTTATTGGTCTATTCAGGGATTCGACTTCTTCCTGGTTTAATCTTGGAAGAGTGTATGTGTCCACGAATTTATCCATTACTTCTAGATTTTCTGTTTTTCTTGCATAGAGGTGTTTATAGTATTCTCTTAAAGTAGTGTGTATTTCTGTGGGATCAGTGGTGATATCCTCTTTACCATTTTTTATTGTGCTATTTGATTGTTCTCTCTTTTCTTCTTTATTAGTTTGGCTGGAAGTCTATCTATTTTGTTAATCTTTTCAAAACCCAGCTCCTGGATTCATTGATTTTTTTAAGGATTTTTCATGTCTCTCTCTCCTTCAGTTTTGCTCTGATCTTAGTTATTTCTTGTCTTCTGCTAGCTTTTGAATTTGTCTACTCTTGTTTCTCTAGTGCTTATAATTGTGATGTTATGGGGTCAATTTTAGATCTTTCCTGCCTTCTCCTGAGGGCATTAAGTGCTATAAATTTCCCTTTAAACACTGCTTTAGCTGTGTCCCAAAGATTCTGGTACACTGTGTCTTTGTTCTCATTGGTTTCAAAGAACGTATTTATTTCTGCCATAAATTCGTTATTTACCCAGTAGTCATTCAAGAGCAGGTTGTTCAGTTTCCATACAGTTGTGCAGTTTTGAGTGAGTTTCTTAATCCTGAGTTCTAATTTGATTGCACTGTGGTCTGAGAGACTGTTTGTTATTATTTCCATTATTTTGCATTTGCTAAGGAGTGTTTTACTTCCAATTATGTGGTCAACTTTAGAATAAGTGTAACGTGGTACTGAGAAGAATATATATTCTGTTGATTTTAGGTGGAGAGTTCTGTAGATGTCTATTAGGTCCGCTTGGTCTAGAGCTGAGTTCAAGTCCCGAATGTCATTGTTAATTTTCTGTCTCGTTGATCTGTCCAGTATTGACGGTGGGGTGTTACAGTCTCCCACTATTATTGTGTGGGAGTCTAAGTCTCTTTGCAGGTCTCTAAGAACTTGCTTTATGAATCTGGATGCTCCTGTATTGGGTGCATGTATATTTAGGATAGCTGGCTTTTCTTGTTGAATTGATCCCTTTACCATTATGTAATGGCCTTCTTTGTCTCTTTTGATCTTTGTTGGTTTAAAGTCTGTTTTATCCGAGACTAGGATTGCAACCCCTGCTTCTTTTTTTTTTTTTTTTTTTTTTTTTTTTTTTTTTTTTTTTTTTTTTTGCTTTCTCTTTGCTTGATAAATATTCCTCCATCCCTTTATTTTGAGCCTATGTGTGTCTTTGCAGGTGAGATGAGTCTCCTCAATGCAGCACACCAATGGATCTGAATCTATCCAATTTGCCAGTCTGTATGTTTTAACTGGGGCATTTAGCCCGTTTACATTTATGGTGAAGAATGTTATGTGTGAATTTGAGCCTGTCATTATGATGCTAGCTGCTTATTTTGCCTGTTAGTTGATGCAGTTTCTTCATGATGTCGATGGTCTTTACAATTTGGTATGTTTTTGCAGTGGCTGGTACTGGTTTTTTCCTTTCCATACTTAGTGCTTCCTTCAGGAGTTCTTGTAAGGCAGGCCTGGTGGTGACAAAAATCTCTCAGCATTTGCTTGTGTGTAAAGGATTTTATTTCTCCTTCACTTATGAAGCTTAGTTTGGCTAGATATGAAATGCTGGACTGAAAATTCTTTTCTTTAAGAATGTTGAATGTTGGCCCCCACTCTCTTCTGGCTTGTACGGTTTCTGCAGAGAGATCCGCTGTTAGTCTGATGGGCTTCCTTTCTGGGTAACCAGACCTTTCTCTCTGCTGCCTTTAACATTATTTCCTTCATTTCAACCTTGGTGAATCTAACGATTATGTACCTTGGGGTTGCTCTTCTTGAGGATTATCTTTGTGGTGTTCTCTGTATTTCCTGAACTTGAATGTTGGACTTTCTTGCTAGGTTGGGGAAGTTCTCCAGGATAATATCCTGAAGAGTGTTTTCCAGCTTGGTTCCATTCTCCCCATCACTTTCAGGTACAACAATCAAACATAGGTTTGGTCTTTTCATATAGCCCTATATTTCTTGAAAGCTTTGTTCATTCCTTTTCATTCTTTTTTCTCTAATCTTGTCTTCATGCTTTATTTCATTAAGTTGATCTTCAATCTCTGATATCCTTTGTACCACTTGATCAGTTTGGCTATTGATACTTGCATATGCTTCACAAAGTTCTCATGCTGCGTTTTCACAAAATTCTCATGCTGTGTTTTTCAGCTCCATCAGGTCATTTATGTTCTTCTCTAAACTGGTTATTCTAGTTAGTAATTCGTCTAATTTTTTTCAAGTTTCTTAGCTTCCTTTCATTGGGTTGGAACACGCTCTTTTAGCTCAGAGGAGTTTGTTATTACCCACCTTCTGAAACCTACTTCTGTCCTTTCATCAAATTCATTCTCCATCCAGTTTTGTTCCCTTGTTGGCGAGTTGTGATCCTTTAGAGGAGAAGAGGTGTTCTGGTTTTTGGAATTTTCAGCCTTTTTGTGTTGGTTTTTCCTCATCTTCATGGATTTACCTATCTTTGGTCTTTGATGTTGGTGACCTTCAGATGGGGTTTTTGTGTGGACATCCTTTCTGTTGATGTTGATGCTATTCCTTTCTGCTTGTTAGTTTTCCTTTTAACAGTCAAACCCCTTTGCTGCAGGTCTGCTGGAGTTTGTTGGAGGTCCACTCTAGACCCTTTTTTCCTGGGTATCACCAGTGGAGGCTGCAGAACAGCAAAGATTGCTACATGTTCCATCATCTGGAAGCTTCGACCCAGAGGGGCACCCACCAGATGCCAGCCAGAGCTCTCCAGTATGAGGTGTCTGTTGACCCCTGCTGGGAGGTGTCTCCTAGTCAGGAGGCATGGGGTCAGGGACCCACTTAAGGAGGCAGTCTGTCCCTTAACAGAGCTCAAGTGCTGTGCTGGGAGATCCGCTGCTCTTTTCAGAGCCAGCAGGCAGAAACGTTTAAGTTGCTGAAGCTGCACTCACAGCCATCGCGTCCCCCAGGTGCTCTGTCCAAGGGAGATGGGAGTTTTATCTATAAGTCCCTCAGTGGGGCTGTTGCCTTTCTTTCAGAAATGCCCTACCCAGAGAGGAGGAATCTAGAGAGGCAACCTGGCTACAGTGGCTTTGCCAAGCTGTGGTGGCCTCCACCCAGTCTAAACTCCTGGAGGCTTTGTTTATACTGTGAGGGGAAAACCACCTACTCTAGCCTCAGTAATGGCAGATACCCTTCGCCCAACCAAGCTCGAGCATCCCAGGTCAACTTCAGACTGGTGTGCTGGCAGCAAGAATTTCAAGCCAGTGGATTTTAGCTCACTGGGCTCCATGGGGGTGGGATCTAATGAGCTAGACTGCTTGGCTCCCTGGCTTCAGCCCCCTTTCCAGGGGAGTGAACTGTTCTGTCTCGCTGGCATTCCAGGTGCCACTGGGGTATGAAAAAACTCCTGCAGCTAGCTCAGTGTCTGCCCAAACGGCTGCCCAGTTTTGTGCTTGAAACCCAGGGCCCTGGTGGTGTAGGCGCCTGAGGGAATCTCCTGGTGTGCAGGTTGCAAAGACCATGGGAAAAGTGTAGTATCTGGGCTGGAATGTACTGTTCCTCACTGCACAGTCCCTCATGGCTTCCCTCGACTAGGGGAGGGGATTCCCATCCCCTTGGGCTTCCTGGGTGAGGCGATGCCCACCCTGCTATGGCTCACCCTCTGTGGGTTGCACCCACTCTCTAATCAGTCTCAATGAGATGAGCTGGGTACCTCAGTCGTAAATGCAGAAATCACCCACCTTCTGCATTGATTTCACTGGGAGCTGCAGACTGGAGCTGTTCCTATTGGGCCATCTTGCCAGACCTTAGCTTCTTTAAATACTATAATTTTTATTTTCAATTTCATCACTGTATTCAATCATTTTGCAAAAAAGTCATAATATTCAAACAAATTATGATAGGATAAAATATCTTGTGAAAGTACTTTTCAGCTCTAATCACTGAGAATTAATGTAAGTAATTCCCACTATCATTTGCCCTTGTTTACATTGATTTTGATTCAGTTGTTTAGCTTTTGTTTTGTTTTGTTTTGTTTTCTGGTATATGTTCCTACCTCTATACTATGGAGATAGGAATTATTTTATTTATATCAGCTTCCCATGATACCACTATTTGATAAATGGGTCCTCAATAAGATTGACCAACATAATCACGATAGACTATGCCAGTTTAAAGAATAGAATACAACTGGGATCAGGTGAGTGAGTTATCAGTAAAAGAGGTGAATGAGTATGTTCTCATATTCTTTATGGAGAACTTAGGCACAATATGTCAAAGAGTTTTAAAGTGTAGGTACTAAATGTATGTTTGCACTAAAATCTATATAATGGTAAATGATTGGAGCTAGAGATGTTTTGGTAATAAAGGTGAAAATACCTAAAAAAATCAACACAACTCACATTATGCAGATTTAGAACTGGCAATATACTGAATCTAGTTCTTGAATCTCATAATGTCCCACTATGAAGAGAGTTGGGAATAAAGGAATAATCAGTCCACTGGTTCCTTTGCGATTTCTCAGCACAATGTCAGCCTGGTGGAACCTCTGTTAAGATCACCAGCAGTTTGAAGGTAGCCAGGATTGTAGGTAGGCCAAGAAGCCTTGGTGCATTGAGTAGAAAACCTCCCCTTGTCCTTGTTCTCCCCAGCTCTCTTTCATACTTTTGTTCCCTGGAAGCCAGAGGAAGTCTTTCCCTTCTATCAAGAAAAACTGAAGATGAGGTTGTGTGTACAGTCCAGGTGTAGATTGAATTGATGGTCAGGAATCTGCATTCCCTACCACTACTCCTCACTTCAATCAGATGCTCCTTTTCTTTGCCTCTGCCTGCTCACCTGGGCTCACTGCATGGTTATTACTTCTGCTTCTTTAACACCATATGTCACACCCACATGTGAGAAAGCACGCTGAAGGTCATCCATAACTGTTGCCTAATTCTTTAATTTCTGATCTCAGATACCAGATGTTTTATCCCAGTCTCTAATTACTTACTTCATGACCTCCTACCCAGGCCCCTAGAATTGCAAACCTCTGAGGTCTGCTCAGCCCTTCAAACATTACTGCAATTGGAGACCTCCCTCTAGAATCATCAGTGCTAGAGACAGGAGAGGCAGAATAAGGTGGCTGTTAAGACATGGACTCTGTGACCAAAATACCTGGGTTTTAATCCCAGATCTTTTACTTACTAGCTTTGTGGCCAGAGGCAATTAACTTAACCTCCCTAGGTGTCAGTTTCCTCTTCTATAAAATAGGGACACGTATAGCAACCTCACAGAGTCATCATGAGGATTAATCCTGTTTCTAAAAGAAAATGTTCAGAATAACGTCTGGCACGTAATAAGTGATCAAAAATGTTTGCTGTTATTACAGTGACCAATTTTACTTTTTCTCCCAGTCAGAATCACAGAACACTAAAAAGGCAAATTCATTTTAATGACTCAACCATCTGGCAATCTTAGTTTCTACTTTTTATAATCAGGGTGCTCATAAATTCTAGTTTTCCAATTTATACCTGTTGTCGTGGGGTAATTATTAATAGCAACCTCTTTTATTCTCAGAAGTGTCCAGATTTGGACAATAACATATGTAATCACCCTAATTATCATATAGATTACTCAGTTATTCTCCTGTACAATTAGAAGAATGAATTAGATGGTCTCTGAGATCATGTAAAACATGAGGGTTTTGTGAAAATGTATGTCATATATATGGAAAGAAATATTTGGGTGTTTTGTAAATAAATTCTAAAATCTGATAAAGGGCCATTAGCTTCAGTGAAGATGACATAATTTGATGGCTTTTTAAATTTTTAAAATAAATAAAGAGTGAACTTACATGCATGTGGAGTGTTGATTTTATTTTGCATGTTCAAAATGCGTAAGAACGTCTCTGGAATTGTTCCCTCACTCTTCTTTAGTTCTTCCTCTCCTCTTCCCTACTTACTTTCACTCTCTTTTCTCTTCATTAGATCTGAGTTGGAGTAGGGAGTGGGCAAGAAGAGAGAGAGCTTTTTCCCTCTCCTAAAGCTCAACTTATACTCTGTTAAATCAAGGTTCCCAAAAAAGCTTCATTACTAAACATTTCAAAGCACTTAAAGCCAGAAATAGCTTCTGGAGGATGACATAATTTTTTAGGGTTAAATACACCACATGAGAATTGTTTTTATTTCTTATCTCTTTTCCATCATAGAGATAAGTTTTTCCAATTCAAATATTGTACTATTTATGTCCATCCTAAAATTACTTTTAATCACTCTGCTTTAAGTCATTGATTAAGCTTGTAAAATTTAAGCTAAATATATAACACTTATAGAGCATATATTGCAATTAATACTACTTACTTTAAAAGTTGATTGATATATATAGTTCACAATTATGGAAATAGAGATTTTATATACTTCAGTAAATATGCAAAATTTAATCTTAAATATGAATCACATTATAATTGTGTGATTGTTGCAATGAGCTGAAAGAAAAAAAAAAAAAAAAAAAAAAAACAAAAAACAAGGATCCTGCAGAGAACAAGAAATTGTGAAAGCAATCATAGTGGGAAATAATTGTTACATTTATGGTTCTTTCAATTATGGATTATGGAGAGGATTGCACGGCAACCTCTTCAGTTTCAAGACAGCATGGTGTTTTATATAATAAGCCTCTGAATAAAGCAACTGTATCAATAGTGTTTGCAACTTAATTGGCTACCTTTGAAGCTAAGGAGGTCTTTTTGCTTTCCAGCTTTGATTCCCAGCTATATTTTAAAACATTGGCATTCTGTCCAGCTGTTTAACCTCCATCTATGTTCACAGATTCTCTGGAGGATAGTGCACATACATTTTACTAGAGCTGAGCAACATTTTCACAAGGGAGAAATAAACCTTACAATAAGTCCAGAATCTGTTAAGCATTCATAAGTGTATGTGTTTATACAACAACATGCCCACACTGCACCTCTGCCCTATTATAATTACATTTAACATAAAAGGAACATCACCTCAAACCACAAGTAGAATTTATTAAGTTCTTAAACAACGCTAGCCTCTGAGGCTTAGCCCATTTACCAGAAATAGTATTAACAAGGAACGCATTCCTGTTTCTAGGTTTGTCTAGAAGAAGCTTTGCCTCAAACAGGCTTTGGTGTCTCTTGAAGGCAAGTGTTCTCAAAGGCATCTGCCCCAACAAGAAATGTCAGCCAGTGAGAATAGCAGCTTGAGAAATGACAGTTTCATGGCCCTGGTTTGGTGTAACTAGGAAGATGGAGGCTTAGTAATACCAGAAAGAGGGGAAAAAAGAAAGTACAAATGTACAGCTGGTGATTAAAAAGGGGAGATCAAGAATTCTAATGACCCAAATATCTTGGAAGGTAAAATCTGGGGGAGGCAAACACTCATCTCAAGATCATTTCAATGATTCATTCCATTTGCTTGTCCTATAGTGAAGTCTCAGCTATAATATAACAATATTCCCTTTAATTTATGTCATAGAAAAAAAAGTGTTCATTTGATGTCTGGTGGCATTCAATCAGTAATACCAAAATAGAAAGTATGTAAGAGTGGATTATTAGAGACACCAATATTTTAAAAGCAATACACTGATTAGGAGTGAAGTTTCCCAAAGTGATATTATCTCAAATAACTCAGCATTTGCTTGGTTTTACCAAGACTATTTCTGGTTTTCCTAGATAATCAGTGTTTATCTAAAACTACTTGGAAAGAAGTAAATGCAGTTCTGGGCAGCGAGGTCCCAGTCATGGTTTTCACTCAATCAGCTCCTGCAGAGGAGTCCTTCTGTCCCTCAGACAGTTCCTTCTGTTGCTGCCCCTACACCCTGCTGTCCCTAAACAAAGATATGTAATCATTTCAGAGATGTTGAAAGACTCCCAAAATGCCTCCCCATGAAATTCAATACTGACAAATCCCCAATTTTTTATGGCTTTTCCTGTACCTCAAAGGATTTGTTCCAGACAGCCCTTATTAAAATACAAGTATGTTACTGGAAGTCCTAACACTTTGTCATCCACTGTGATAGTAAAACCAACCTTGCAATTTCATAAGCTCTTTGTTAAGACATTAAAAAATCAGGATTCATTTTCATTCATCCAAACATATACTGTCAGCCAACCACAGCTAGACTAGTTGCTGGGAATCTCAAGATAAATTTTATAAAATGTCTCTACCTTCAAAGGGTTTACTGTCTATTAAGGAAGATAGAATACTACATACAAATCATTTAATTACATGTAATAGATGAGTCTTAATAAGGAATTGTTTGATTAAAAAAAAATTCACTTTGACAAGTTAAAAAAGGGAGATATTAGCATAAAGAGTTAAGAGTATCTAACAAGCAATTGAAGTCTCAAGAGGAACTCAAACAGGAATTGATAAGCCAACAGGAACCAAAATGGTATCCCACTCATTCTCTCTTTCTTAGGCCCCCAAATATCTCTCATATTTGCTGCTTCTTGCAATCTGCTTCATTTTCCTACTCTTTTCCACAGATCAGCTCTCTTGGCTTGCATGTGTGACTATGAGACTTTGAGACCATGAGACCTTATTCATCCAACACCCATAGCCAACGAATTCACTTTCTCTATATCTCCATATCAATTCCTTAGAAAGAGAATCTGACTTAATGTACACCAGGTCTAAGGACACATTCTCCTAAAAGACAGTGTGGTGATAAGGAGATACTTGCCCTCTCCAGAACAGTAAGATAATTTCAAGGTGAGCCTTGAAGGAAAGGTAGGCATCTTTCAGAGAAACAAAGGGGAAAAGGCAGTCTAAGACAGACAGAATGACATATTCAAAGGTATGGATGGAGCAAAGCAGCCCATAAACAGCCCATAAAGACCCATGTATAAAGATGCATGACCAAGAGGCAATTTATGAAGCTGCGAAGACAGCCAGAGACCAGATGAGGAAGTACTTCTTATGCTATGCTAAGGAGTATGACTTTTACACTACAGCTGATGAAGAGAGAGTGTCAAAATATTTAAGCAGAGGAGAAAGAAAAGCAGACCTGTGTTTTAGAAAGAAAGATCTAACAGCAGGGTGAAGGATGGGCTGAACACACCACTCAAGAAGCTGTTTCAGTAATTCAGACAAAAGGTAGCACAGACTCAAAATAAGACCATGGCAAAGAGGAATAGAGAAGAGGAAGGTTTCAAAAATATTAAGAAAGTAGAATCTAAAATGGAATGGGGTCAGTTCAGAAAAGAAAAGAATCATAAGCTTTGATATGGAGAAGAGAAGAAAGTTTAAACCAAACCCAAGGCAGGTGGTAAGGGGTGTACCAGACATGGGAAAAAAGAACACACTGAAAGAAATGATGGGCATATAAGAAACATTGTACCTTCTTTCTAATCTTTTTGTGGGCTAGTCTATTCCATGGTCTGTGAGTATTTTAACCCAAATAAATAAAGGAAGACCCCAACTTTCCAGGGTGTGAGCATAAGGGGCTGAAAAATAACTGGTAATTAAGCCTTAAAACCAAAGGCATACTCCAGTTATCCTGTCATTTTATTAAAATGCCTTTCAATTCAACCTATCACACAAAAGGACAATAATTCATTTCTAGTGAAGCCTTAACTTGTGAATGCTGGAACTTGTTTTATTATGTATTTAATTAGAAGTTTCTGTGGTGTTGTTTTCCTTTCAATCCCATGAAGAAAAAGTAAAAAGTGAGGAATGTGAACTTCTCAGATGATCCTAAGACTTTGAAGCCACGTATCTAAATATATGATCTGTTGCTTTTGCATTTAGAAGCCCTGGGGAGCTACATTATCTGACTGATCATGAATGCATATATTTTCATAAGAATATGCAATCTTAACCAGCTCAGCACAAGACACTGAAGTGACTGAGTATCAAATTAAAGATTATTCTTTTTTGTGTAGAATTCGCTCCAGCAAGAAATTGAACAAGGGGATTTGAAATCCAAAAACAGTGGGACCACCTCCCGAGACATCATTAATTATTAGTGGGTCCCAGTCTTCCAGTTTCTTATCTCCCTGTACACCCAATGCTCCCATTGCTTTAAATTATTACCATTATTTGCTAAATGCCTTCAGTATGCTCGGTACCCTGTCAAGTACAGAAAAAAGGTGCCACACCTGCCCAGGGGCTTTCTACCTAAATTACACAGATATAATTTAAGTTTGAAAATGAGTTGCAGTTGTCAGTTACAGTCTTTTCAATGGGCATAGAAGCAATATGACAAAACTAAAAGAATATAGATTCATACACCTCTTTCCCCCTTCCTTGGATCGTCTTTCTATCCCACAGCCCAGTTCACTAACCCAGAAAACAGCATCACAGAAATATGCCACAGGTCGGTAGTGAGAGGTCATTGATAGCTTAGAGAAAGGCATTAGCACTTAGAAACAATCCCGTGTATGTGCCCCACTTCTTACCTGCCACCCAGAGAGAGGGGAGCCTGTATTCAAAAGCAGTGGCAAGTGAGGAAAGCTGAGTGAAAGGTAGAGTTTCCACAACTGCCTTCCTCTTCCCTGACCCTACGCCACCCAGTCCAAGGTTCTATATTGCTGGCAACACTCACATCCCTGTCCAGATCTTCCACACCTTCAGAGGCCTTGTTCACCCCAGACCAACTCCTGTGACAAATATCTAGAGAAGTAAGGTCTGAAACTTCAGTACCTCTGATTTCAGTCTTTTACATACCCTGAGAAACACATCTCATCAACATACATTGTATTTGTGTTTCCATACAAGTCCAAGTATATAAAAGAAAGAGAAAATGGGGGTACTCTTTCACCTATATTTCTTGCCTTCACTCCCATTATTTCTAACAAAAACAATACTTTTTAAAAATCAAAAATGCAGCATTTTCCTCAAGATCAGATGGGTGATAAAGCAAAGGCAGTGAATCTGGGCTCTATTCCACAGGGTGGAGAAAACCCCAGACAAAAACCACAGGGGGCAGATGTGGAAAAGGAAAGCAGGATGACAATCCCTTGAGCCAGTGAAGCAAAGAACAGCAGGGGGCTTAGTGCAAGGGATGGGATATAAGGAAATGGCCTGAGACTTCAGAGAATAGCTGAAGGTTTACTTATACTAGAAAGTTCTTCCACACCCCCAACCCTACTGTTATTGCAGCCACCACTAAACCAACCACACCCCAAACCCTAGACCCTGCCAGTAGTTTACCTCCAGTGGCGTCTCTACCACCTGTGATTTGTCATTAGGGCATTCCTTGTTTCCTCCACCTAACGGGACGGAGAAGAGGAATAATCAATCCTTCCAAGATGCATAAAGGGGAACCGTGCAGTACACTCAGGAGTTCAATCACTGAAAGTCATTTCCTGGCACAACATCATTCCACAGTGACACAAGTTCCACTGCCTTTGAGAGCTGAGCCAAGAACCTCCACATACACATTTTTCTATGGGAGGATGTTTGAGTTATCTAAACTTGAACACATGTTTCTCCTTTGAAATATAAGTTCCTTGAAGGCAAAGCTCATGTCTGACCATGAATATATTGAACGGTGCATATGAATACTTTTCTAAAAAATAAGTACTTACATACCCACTGCATTACTGCCTGCTGGCTTTACCTTCTACCTTATTCACAGAGCCAGCTCCGCAGTCATTTCAGTCCAGCCAAGTACCACCAGCTACACCCACTTCTACAATGCACAAGGCCAACTCTGCCACCTGCTCTGGCTGTCTCTTTTGCTTCCTATCTGGATCATTCCACCATGTATTTCCTCCCCAATGCATGCTTAACACACACACATTCATTATTGATTTAAGGGTTATTTGCTGAATGCCTATTATATACAATACATTGTGCCAAGTACAGGGTATTGTTAAGTTCAGAGTTTCTTGAGTTTTAACATTCCACTCATGTCTGCTCTAACCTAATAATTTCTAAAATGTCAACCAGGTTTTAGTCCACTGATGCAATATGAATCTAACTTCTTATTCCTCATACTCCTGGCATTTGTCTGGAGGGTCTTGAATGTATGCATAGTTCTTTTCTTACTGATCCTTTATAGTCTTATTGCTTGGACCACCAAAACCTTAGTCTATTTTCATTCAGGTAAATAAAATAGCCTTCAATAGATAACATGATGAAACTGTGTTTTGCAGATTGTATAAAAATAATGTCAAAAGTAGTTATGTTCTTATGGGGCTTAAGATATGCTACCCCAAAATATGGAACCTTGGCATATGTTGAGCTGAAGGAATAATTTACGCTAAAATAATTTGAGAAAATGACAAAAGCAGAAAGGTCTCCCTGACCTGTTCTCACCCTTCTCCCCTGAAGCAGATCATACACCTAGGAAGGATTTTCTGACCTGCCCCCAAAGGAGGTCATAAGAGCCTCAAGTGAGAAGTTTCCTCCTTATACTTGGAGAAAAGAATATCTTTATCTCCGTAGAAAGAGAGAGAAATCAGAATCAAAAGGCCTTGCTAAATTTCCCTGAGTTTATCACATTTAGTTCATACCCCATTTGTCCTATCATATTTCTCCACAAATGTCCACTCTTCACCAAACCTACTAGAAAAAAACATTCAGGTTTCACTGTTCTTCATGTCTTCATTTCCTTATGAAATGACATTTTCCCATGTCACATAAAACTTATCTTTAATAAACGTGTATGTTTATCTCTTGTTAGTTATATTTAATAAACTTGTATGTTTATCTCTTGTTAGTCTGTCTTTTGTTATCGCGACTTCAGCCATGAACCTAGGATGGGTAGAAGAAAATATATTTTCCCCCAAAATATGTACACCTATTCTGTATCAGCTAAAAAAAAGAAAAAGAAAAACAGAAAATCTTCCACCCCTACAGAGCAGAGATGATGCTCAGGAGACAAAGAAAGCAAAAGGAAAAAAAATATATATATATATATGACAAATGTAAAACAAAATTATAATTAAAATTGAAATAGCAAAAATCCTGAGAGTAAAAAGTACTGCTACACCATGTTTGCTTGAAAATACAGATTTTCAGGGGAAAACAATGAGGCAAAGGTGAGTTTTTGCTTAAAAAAAAGATTTACAGTATCACTTTGCAATATGAATAAAGCATGGTTCAATCAGTAAAAACAGAATATACATATACATACCTCTTTTCTGGTATGCATGAATATAGCAAATCTGTAGTATTTGTATGATAATTACTCAATACAAGCTTGTTCAATAATGGATCATCATTTATCAATTTTTAGCTCCCATTCTGTCTTCTAAACCTTGCCAAATATCTATAAAAATAAGAATAATCAGGTGGGAAGTATATTTTAAGAACAGGTCAAATGATTTAAGATTGGATCAGTCTTCTCCTTTCTCTTCGCTGCCCAGACAAAAGCTAATATATGATTGTCAGATCTGGAATCCATAAATGTCATAAGCACAAAGCTAGATAATCCAAATCATTGAGGGGAGGGGTGCAGAGGTAGAAAAGAGGAGAGAAACAGAGGGACTACATTTAAAGAAAACATTTTATTATCATACTTTCTAAATGTTGGTTAAAGAAATGTTTTAATCTTATTGTAATATATTTTTCCTAGTTTCTGTGCTGCCTAAATTTTTCCTATCTAAATTACTACCTGGATTTGCCAGTAAATTTCCTTTTTTTCTCTACATTTTCTATAGATCTTTTAATCTTATCTGTCTCCAAGTTCTCTCATCCCTGCCTCTCCCCAAACCCTTCTTTCATTAGTCTATATAATCTACTTTCCTCTCAATAATTTTGTTTTTTTCTTTTTTAATCTTAAATCTGGTTTGTACACAATCAGGTATATAGACAACAGCAGTGACTAATACAGGATGCTAAAAAATAGGTATAAAAATAGCAACATCATTTTATTTTTAATTTTTTTAATCAGGTTTTTTCTTTCCTCGGGGAAGAGTCTACCTTACTTATTTTTTATTGTCATAAGCATCTTTATTCCGTTAAAGGCATAAATGCGAATCAACGTTTCCAACAAGAGCTCAAATCCTAAACTGGAAGTCCAGAGAATTCACGGTATGTAAAAACTTGTGGGTGCCTTAACTTTTTAATGGAAATAGATTTGGGTCTGGATGAAGTCACCGATGTTTCTCAGAAGAAACAAATGTCAGCGCGACCTATTAAAGTCAACCCTGAGCTAGGTAGCAACAATGAGCTAGGGATTAGCATTGACAGCTCCCTTAATGTGATTCTTTTGGACAGGGATTAATTTAATGTGTTGCTGTCAAATGAAACAAAAAACGAGATGGATTTACTAATGACTCTATTCTATACCACACACTTTTCCACTCCTGATCTATGTCAGAATGAATCTGACAGCAAGAGAAAATAATTTTTTAAATGAAAAGGAAGAAGACATTGCCTTCTTGACAAACTTTCAAGAAAGGAGTTTTCACTGGGCTCCCAAGAGGAAAGATGAGCGTGGGGTGCGCGCCCACGTGGAGGGAAGCACTGGGAGCCGCTGCTCCAACGAACGAGCACAGCACCAGGCCCGGATCCGGTGTCAGGTCCCAGCTTTGGCACAAACTGGCAAGACAGCTTTAACTTCTGCAGGCCTCAGTTGCCTCAGATGTGAATGTTAACGGCTCTATTACGAGGCTTCTAAATTTCCCCTTAGCTCTAAACTGCTCACCTCCAGAAAAGGGAGCCCCCAAACCCACCAGGAGCTCTAGCCTTGTTTCAAAGACAACTCAGCTGTGAGGCTGTGACAGAGAGGGGGCGAGCCACAGAGCGAAGGGTTGATCTTTAGCAAAACGGTTTGCCAAGTCAAATGCTAAAGCCTCCTTAAAATAATTTGGATTCTTCTTTGTTCTCCCTAACAAAGAAACTTTAATTCGCAGTTCTCTGCGAAGAAAGACAATGCAGACAAGCCATTTTCAGGTGAAAGGTGTCTCGTCAATTAATAATCATTGAATAATCACTGAGGACTGGCAGGAGCTATTCTTCGAATAGGGTGCTCATAATATGCAGCTGCATCGATTTACAATATAGACTGGGCATGATTCGTCCTTGTGATTGTTTTGATTTGCCCCCTAAGGTACACACGTTGCCAGTCTTGTGTATTTGTGTATATTCCTGTAAGTTACCGTGAGGTTTGTAATAGCCCAGGCCCCCTCGTGTCTGTGAGTCTGGTCTCACCGACAGGGATGCCCCCTAACAGCGTCTGAGCACAGGCGGAGGACACGTTGTCCCTGCCCGGCGCCTGAGCCCTGGGACCTGTGGTTGACTGGGCTTCAACCCGGTGCAGCCCCCGCCGGCAACCCTCGAGGCGCGCCGGTGGGGCATGAGAGGAAAGAGGTGTGGGCCGGGACGGGGATGCCCCGCGATGGCGAAGCTGGGAGACCCGCTCGTGGCGCGGGAAGAGCCTGAGCGAGACGTGGAGCGAAGGAGTGGGGGCTGCTTCTCCCCTCGCCAGAGCCTAGACGCCTCCCAGCCCTCGCTCCCCTGCCCAGACTGCGGCTGAGGAGCGGACGCCAAGAGAGGCTTCCCGGTCGCGCCCCCTGAAAAGTGCCGTTGCTTGGGGAGGAAATGGCTCCCCGCCCGGCCGCCGCCTCCGCGCGCGCCTGGCGCCGGCTCCTTCCCGGCACCCGGTCGCGCTCTGCCCGCCCCGCGCGTCCTCTCCCGCGGCGGCCAGGGCGGTCTGGCTGGAGCCCCGATCCGGGGCGACGAGCGGTGAGAATCCTGGCTCTGGCACTTAGCTCGGTGACCTTGAGCAGTTATCTAACCTCTCAAGGTCGCTGCTTTCCCACCCGTAAAGCGGGACTGAAGCGGCCGTCTCTGCGGGCTCCCGAGAGGATGAAAGGAAGGATGGAGACCCAGCCTCGAGCTCCCAGTGCCCGGCCCCGTCTCCGTCCGACTCGTTTCTTCCTCTTCTCTATTTTCTGCCTACTCTTCTCTAGTGTTGGCTGTCGTTTTTGATCCTGTGTTTTTCCTCTTGGTTTTGTCTCCCCAGTCTCTCGCAGAATCCTTTTCCTTTCAATTCTCCTTTTTCTCCCGTGTTCGTTATTGTGACCAAATTCATCAAAGACTGGTTTCCACTCCCTAGACCAGGCCTCCCCAAGAAACAGCCCCCGCTCCATAATCTCCAGCGCCCCCTCGCCGGGCTACCCCAGTCAGTCAAGAAAGAACTCGGCTTACTACGTAAACGCGGTCTTAAGACACACGTCCTCTTCGCCCCATTTCCAATCGCTAAATTTCTGCTACGTGGGACCTCTGAGACCAAGGCTGCCCTGAGGGCAAGAGCCACCGTGGCTTCTTTGTCACCATGTCGCCGACACCAGGCCCAGGAATCCATGCCAGGGCTGGAGGAACGTCGGCCCGCGACCGACAAGCCGAGTGGGGAGCTGAGACTGTAGCCCAGACTTCCAAATACTCCTCTTGGTCCTTGGTACAGAGAAAAACGGATTCGTATATGATGTTCCATAGTCAAATATGAACATATTATTTAAAAGCACAATGTTGTTAACTCGTGTTTTCTTAAAAACCATGTTCCGTAACTTTTACCTGTAGAACTGAGGTTTGGATCAAGTTCTTAATTATGAAAGTTGGTTAAGAGAGAAAATTAAAACACCACCAAATTGAATTGCCTAAAGATGAGCTGCATTTATACTCATTTATTGAAACATTTTAAAGATGCTTAAAAATATACGTTATTTCTTTACAACCAAAAACTACACTGTATACACTATCATATTTTATATAATACAAAGATTATTATAAAATGTCATAAACTATAACCAAAGTATGTACAAGAACTTTTTTAAAAGAAGAAAAAAGCTAAGAAAAAAAAAAAAAAAACTCTTGTAAAGAAGGCTAAGCAGATAATTTTTAGTTGCTTGCAAGTTACTTCAAACCTAAAAGTAACAGGTTTCCTTTGAAATTATTTCTCATTTTTATTAGAATCTAATTGAAGATCACCTGTAAAAGATGGGGGAAGGAAGACAAGTGGGGAAATAGCAGTTCTATGCACAGATTTTTGAAAAAGTTAAAGAACCACAGTACCACCTTGTGGGGAAGAGAGATTTTTTTCTCCTTCAATATTATGGTTGTTTTATTTCCCTATGCTACAGTCACACACACACACAAATTAAAAATAAAAACAAAGCTATTTGAGGCTCAAAGCAAAAATTTAGTTGTGATAATATGCTTCTCCAATATTTTTAACACACTGGCGTGTTTATATTAAAACTTTTAAGATTATACTAGCAAGTTAAACATAACAGTATGTGGTATTAAGAAATTTTACTCTTAATGCTGCAAATAATGCCATAAATCAAATGTTAGGCATGAAATAGTAAATATAAAATTGTGTGCACATTCTAACAGAATAATAATTCTTTTAAAATTGGCTTTGATTTCAGTATTAAATACAATTTATGCATTTTAAAAATGTATTTCTTTTTTCAATTGCTTGGACTTGGAAAAAAACATGTTTTTAGATAAATACAAAGCAATTTTTATATGTTAAAGTTGTTTGTCTCATTATATCTATGAAGGGTGGAGCAGTCAGACATCTACAGAACTCACAATTGCTACCTTAACAAATCTGTTCTAGCCACTTTCAGGATATAAAGAGGGCACAGATCATAAAGCTTGGATTTTAAAAAGTAAAACTGTAAGACTCCAGAGCCAAGAAATGCAAAACAAAAACTGTTCCTCATCTATTGTACATCTGGAAATATCTTAAATGGCATGAATGTTGCCTGCTCTAAACGTGTTTTCTGTGAGGCAAGAGGGAATTCAGGGGTTACCTGTAGGCATTCTTTATTCTTTGTGCTTTAGAATCACAGGGCTGGTATATCCCTCTGACCTTCAGGAAGGACTAAATCAAAAGCATCCCAGGAAGAGACCAGTGTATTTCAAACTGTGTTCAGCAGAGCCCTAGGGGCTGTCAAAAGATTATGAGGGGAGGGAAACTCTGAGAGAGGCCCCTCACTCGCAGCTTCCACCAAGCAAGTCTGCTTTCATCGTTTTCACATATAGGAATTCTGCCTACAATTCAGTGTAAACAACAGGCTCTGTGGCTTTAAAAATCCAAGTAATTTTGTATAAGTCTAATAAATAAATGTTGTAAGAAATTTCCTGATGCTTCCTGCAAGTTTATTAACAAATGTACTTCAAGAGCAACCCACCATGCTTCCACATACTGCATTCTTTTCTACTTTAAAAAGATTCATTCATTACACAATGTACATAGGTTGGAAAAAAAATTCAATTAAAACAGAAGTACATCAAACTAAAAATCTCCTTCTCACAACCCCAACCCATTCACTCCCCAGGAGTAACACAGTTAATGTTCTGATTTGTATCTTCCTAGACACTGTTTGTGTGCACAGCCTGTATGGGTGCATACACATGCCCACCCCCTGTTTGATTGTTTGCTTCAAGAAAACAAGATCAAATACCTGTGTTTTTTCTTCTCAATAACATAATAACATCTTTCTGTGTCAGTAGCTACAGAACCACCTCATTCCTAGAAATGACTCCATGGTGTTCAAGGTATGGATGTGTATAATTTATTTAATCTCATCCTTATTGTTGAATATTTGGATTTTTCCTCTATTTACAAAAATATTTCCTATACTTTTCACCTGGCCAACATCCATACATACAAGTTTCGGGTTTTTTAAATGTTTCTTCCTCAGAGCAACCACACCATCAAGTTATAAGAAGTAACAACTGCAAAACTTTAAAACATAATTTCTCAATACAATATACTTCTCCTGAAAGAGCATTTTAAATACAACAGAATAGGATTTTTGTAAGCATAGTTTCATATTCATTTCTTTACTGGGAAACAAATAAACCAACATCTTTTTAAGATTTTTTCCAATACCACACGAATGAGATTTACACTTTTTTTGGAGAGCTATTTGGCTGCATCTATCAATATTTAAAATATTCATGTCTTTCTACCTAACATCAAGGTAACTTTTCTATAGGAATATTCTCACAAGTTCATTAATTCATTCAACACATTTATTGAATCAATCCAAGTGCTAGTCACCTTGCTAATTTCTTATGGAAGAGTGGTTAAAAGAAAAAAAAAATACTCAAGGGGATTATAGTATAGTGAGAGAAGTCTATACTGGATAAACAATCACATGGTACATATGCCATTACAAATTGTGAAAAATAGTAATAGGAAAAGTAAATTATAATAAGTGATTTTAACAGTGAGTTTTCTTCCTAAAGAGCTACAAAATGTTACACCGTCATCTCATTATACTTCACCTTTTAAACCCAATCTTTTACGATATATTACTAAAGCATCCCACATACATTTTTTTCTTTTTTTTTAAATATACCTCAACATATGGACAAACCACTTGAGTCTAATGAACCCTCAAGATTGACAAGTCACACTTTCAGCTCATTTTAGTCTTTGTCCCAAATTTATTATTAAGATATTATTAAGATACTTAGTCATTTGTATTTTACCAGCCCTTTCATTTTTCTATTGTGAATTCATTTTTCAAATAATGAGAAATAAGGAGAAAATATAATAGAATATTCAAATATATAAATAAATACAGTTGTTTGTATAAAGCCAAGAACGTAGGTGAAGCTAACTTTCTGACTGGCAATCAACACCAACCCAGTACAATTTCAAAATCACTGCCGATAAGATGGTTTAGAAGACTCCAAATTTAGTACACAGAAGATAGTTCAGGCATGCCAATCTCAAAGTCTCAAAGTCTATACAGACTTTAATACCTGAAAAGACATATATGAAAGCTAAAGGCTAACATAAAGTGTTTTTTTATTGTAGTGGAGGAATAAGAGCTAGAAAAACGGTGTGGCAATGGTTTAGTTTTCAAGGATGTCAGTTGTGACAATAGTAGGAGATACCAAGACTAAGCTGAGCTGTGAAACCTCAGAAAATTTCTACATATCTGAGCATATTTAGAGGACAAGTTAGATTTGGCTATCAGGCTGGGCGCGGTGGCTTACGCCTGTAATCCCAGCACTTTGGGAGGCCGAAGTGGGCGGATCACAAGGTCAGATCGAGACCATCCTGGCTAATAAGGTGAAACCCCGTCTCTACTAAAAATACAAAAAATTAGCTGGGTGTGGTGGCGGGCGCCTGTAGTCCCAGCTACCCGGGAGGCTGAGGCAGGAGAGTGGCGTGAACCCGGGAGGCGGAGCTTTTAGTGAGCAGAGATTGCGCCACTGCACTCCAGCCTGGGCTCCGTCTCAAAAAAAAAAAAAAAAAAAAAGATTTGGCTGCCAAAGGTCTATTTGTAAAAGGTGCTCCTGGAAAATAACTCATCTTTAGGTTAACAGAGACTTTCAGAGTACAGGTTTGACCCAACAAAGGATAATAAGCCAGTCTCAATATAGGAATGATTTTGGCTGTGTTAGCGAGCTTCGGTGACATATGTGGAGACTTCCTGAAAGCACTGGTAAAAATTTAAGAGACCAGAATAACTTCAGGGTAGATGGAGGATGGGGAGGTGATAATCAGAGAAGTACTGTTTTGTTTTTGTTAGTGTGAAACTATGACCCTATGACCTCATTTTTATCCTGTATCTGGTGCATCCTAAGGAAATGTGAGTTAGATAACAGAACAGCAGGCCCAACTGGAGAAAGTCATTATGAAGCTGACACTGGCTTTGTTGTGCTAAGTTCTTTCTTTCAAGCTTTGGCTGAGTTTGAATTTTGGAAGCAGAGTTCTTTCTATCTGAATCATGAGGAACAGATCACTATCGAAGAAAGATTATTTGAGAACTCATTAATGACTCCAACTGGCATAAAATAATGTCTTGAAACTATAGTAGAATAAACTCCCACTCTCCTCCCCCACCCTGGAAAAACAACAACACAACAACAACAACAACAACAACAACAACAAACCAGAACAGCCCTGGTCTCTAGCATTTGGGATAGGGATTGACTGGGAAGGGGTACAAGGGAACTTTCTGGGATGATGAATAATGTTTTATAATATAATAGGCTTTCATTTATACAAGTATATTCATTTTTTGAGACTCAGTGAATGTACAAAAAGATATGTGCATTTATTATATGTAAAATTTTCTACAGAAGACAAATATGTTTAACATACTGAATTCTTGTTAATGTTATCAGTGCTGAAGTATTTAGGGGAAAATGTACCAATGACTGCATTCCACTTTCACTAGTAAATACATCAAAAATTAAGATGTAGTAATGGGTGGATAAAGGGCTAACTAGATGGACAGAGATGCATAAAACAAGCAGAGTAAAATTTTAATGATAGACTCTAGGTGGCAAACATTTGGGTGTTCACTATAAACTTATTTCAAGTTTGATGTGTGTTTGAAATGTTTAATAATAAAATATCAGGGGGAAAATTAATTCCTTGAATCCAAGAAGGTTTGAAGTCTAAAAGGGACAAGAGTAGACTAAGAATCTGTTTACACGCCATCTAAAACGACAAAGAACCAGAATAATGGGAATAGGCAAGATCAAAATGTCAGCCCATCTAATTTTCCCTGCCTCTGACTCCCCTAGATCCCCACAATTGGTTATACTGGTTTCCCACCTTGAGGTCAATCTTTTCCTGGGTATCCAGCCATTATGAGTGTTAGGTAGTCAGTATGTAAGCACATACAGCTGTTCACTACGCAGCTACCCCTCACTTACACACAAACATCACACTCAAAACAAACAAGCTTAGAACCAGACACTTGCCCATTTCTCAGTCTCATCACTGGCTTCCATGCTGATGCCTGAGCCTCTTTCACCCACAGTCAGGCTTGGGGTTCAATGCCCCACAGATGACAAGTACAATTCTGGAATTATCCTGTCCCTTTCAATCCCAGCTCTGGGAAGCTCTAGTTGTAAGGGTGGAGTTTCTGTTTTGGTTCCTGTTATCTCATCAGGTCTCTGTGGTCACTCTCCCACTTTGGAGCCTGAGACCCAGCCTATCACGTAAATAGATGATGACTGCTATACCAGAATGACCCCTAGGATAAAGAAGAGAGCTGGAAAGAGTCCTAGACTTGGAGGCATGAGACTCAAATAAGGGTTGAGAGAGTTGAGGCTACCACTAAAGAGCTTGAGGTCAAGCCACATAATTATTTAACAAATATATTTAAGTTTCTATATTGTACTAGGCACTATGCCTGGCACTGACCAATTGGTCGCAAACAAAACAAATATAGCCTCTGATGTCACAGAGCTGACAATGGTGGCAGAGTTAGTAAACACCAAAATATATACACATATAAATAGATACACATGAATATATAACAATTTATTATAAATACTATGAAAAAATACTCTGAGATGATATTAAGGCAACTCACTTTAGATGGGTTAGGCGGAGAAGAGCTCTCCAAAGAAATGCCATTTAAGCTGGGACCATGTGAAGTGAAGTACAGGGTAGAGAGGGGAAGATAGTAAAGACTGAAGGAAGAAAATGTGAAAGTGTCTGAGACAGATTAATGTTAGAGGAAAGGGAAGAAATCTGATGTGACTGGTGTAAACCGGTATAAACCAGAGAAGGTATAAGTCCTTGGATAAGGTTTCAGACAAGTGAGCACAAACCAGATTTTATCACGCAGGCCTGAAGAGTATGTTAAGGCCTTTGGGTTTTTATTTAAGCACAATGGGAAATAATTTAAGAGTTTTGGGCAGAGAAATGAAATCTTCCTGGGTGCCGAGTGACCCAGAAATATCTCCAGTTCTAGGTACCATGCCTTCTGAAATAATACATCAAGAATGTCAGCTTCAAGAACTCAAGGGATTTGTATTTGTGTCACTCACTACTCTTTCCCTAATGTCTAAAATAGCAGGAGCACAGTAAACATTTGTTGAATAAACAGTATGTTTTCTTTACAATTATAGATTTAGGTCATACTCAGTTTAATGGCTCTGCATTTAACTATGAATTCAACACCATAGGGCACTTCTTTTGGCTCCACAGCAAAGAAAACCCTAACTCTGCCACACATAAGACAAGGGCCAATTTGATATTTTGATCACAAAACTCCTGTGGAGGGAAGAACAATGGGTTCATATAGATTTACATAGCAAGTATTAGGAAAAAAGTGAGAGAAAAACACAATCTGTGAAAGGATGATGGGAGAGTGTTGGTGGAGCAGTTGGAAATTTATGGTTCAAGTAAGAGTGGAGAGGCGGATCTCCAGGCACTACTGGATTCAGATGCTCAGGCTTTGTCAATAGGTTTCCATTTCTCTCCATCTATCCTCCAATTCCTTTCACAGGCTTTGTTTTCAAAGCAAGCTCCTCCTAAATGGTCACACAGATAGATACTATTAGCACCAGGCATACAGACTATCAACCTAGCAATCCTGGAAGAAAGAGAATGCCTCTTTCCTAAAATTGTAGCCAAAGTTTACTGGTTCCAATTGGTCTGACTTGGTTTACACACCTACCCCTGAACCAATCACCAAAGACATGTGGCAAGAGAGGTACTACTGTCATCATTCACAGATGGTGTTCCCACCACTGAAGAAAGGAGCAGTCAACCTCACCTAAAACCCAAGTACTAGAGGTCATTCTCCAAGGGAAAACCAAGATGTTAACGCCAAAACAAACGTCAACGACAGACTTAGAAAGCATCATTTCTATGTGCAAAGAATGTGAATGGCAAAGAATGACTAATAAACCACTGTTTTCTTCAAATAAAACACATATATTAATCCAAAGCTTTAAATAATGTACTGTATTGTATATAAACTTTCTGCTATATTTTCTCAAGGTCTGGCTAGTTGCAAATTTCAGGTGAACGCTATAGTCAATGAATGCACAGGAAGGCAGTGACCATGAGAAAACCATAGTTCTTAGTTTATAAATGTTTACACTGACATATGACTGTAAAAAATGACCACTTTTAAGATTTTTATGTATTTCTATGGAATTATTAAATTAATATTTTTAATAAGCTGAAAAACTTGCTACAATGTGTAAAGCTAAATATGGCAGTTATTTCAAACTTCTGCATAGTATTAAGAATTATTTGTGCTTCAGACCACTTAATTTTAAAAAGTATTCAGTTTTGAGTATTTTTATACTTAATGAAAAGCTTAAAAACATTTTTTAGCAAATATGCCTGAAATAAACACAAAAACTTTGAGAAATGCTAATGTCAGTGAGACATTAGTGGAGTAATAAAATAAACCCTGAAACAAATAAAATTCTACAATAATGAAAACTCATTCTCAAAAGAATGACAATATAAAGAGCAAAAAAAAGAGAACTAGTTAGGTTGATGTACGAGATATGCAAAATTAGTAGGCTGCAATCAATATGGAAGAGCATAGCAGAGAAAAATGTATTTCCACTCTGAGTACTGCAATGCAAGTACTAGGGAAAATAATCAGACACATTGAGTAAAACCAATAAACTCTTATTAACAGCTATTAAGATTTGCAAAAGCAGCATGTAAATATAGCTGGAAACAACAAAATAAGCTCAACTTTAAGCTTCCATGAAAGCAGAGAGGTAAGACTAAGCAATCATTAGTCTTAGTCATTGTTATATATCTATGTAGTGTAATACGTAGCACATAACAGATGTTCAATAAGTTTTGTTCAATTAAAAAATTACATATATAATCACTCTACCCAGTGATTTCTATTATTTAAAGCAAATAATTTGGTAGGTCATTTGATGATCTCAAAGTGAAGTCAGTTAATACACAATTTTTGTGTACATGAATTATGTGAACGTGAATTTATATATACCAGCATTTATGTGACTGTTAATCTGCAATCAAATACACCCAGTAAGATTTTGCCAGTCATATGTTAATGTGTATAAGTTTTCAGACCCGAAAAAGAAATGAAAAGTCTGCCGACTATCTGTATTTAATAGACCTGCACTGCTACAACCAAGGTTCCACCTGGATTGTTTGGACAATATCAAGTTGTTAGTTGAGTTGCCCCTAGAAGCAAACTCTGAGAAAACAATTATTGAGTGCACATGGGACAGTGCATTCAGTGGACTTACAGAAAAAGTCCATGGAACAGTGATCCTTCCAGAAAAAGTGCAAGGTGATGGATAAAAGGAAAAGCGGACAATAAAGAGTGTATTATTAAGCCAACTGCCCAAGTAGACAACACAAGGAAGCTCTGGAATTATTCCATTAAAAACAGGTGAAGAACCTGGGTATTTATACCTCTACACCACAGATCACTTGGTTAAGGGCCATCACTGAAGGAAATTAATTTCCATCCCCTTCCAGCCTGCCCACATAGGTGGGCAAAGTGGGTTTTGGCAACTCAAAGGTAGCCACCCAAGAAAGATGTAGTTGCTGCCTGTGGGAAGTCAAGCTCACATGTACGGGTAAGAGAATTTGAGGGGATATGAGTGGGACACTCAGAATATCCGCTATACCTGGCAATTATTGGCAATTCTTACATAAGCAAAAGAGACCATAGAGTAAAGAAGAGGATATGAAAACAAAATATAACTGTATCTTCTTTTTAACTCCAGGCCAAACAGGCTTTACAGTATAGTGGCTACTACCATCTACGCTCAGTAAACCACTGTGCTTGATAAAGGAATCAATGAATGATTTAGAAATAAACTATCCACATATAGATACACCACAATACAGCCATTCACACCCCACGTGCACTGAGCTCTGAGTTTTAGTTTACTTTTTAAACTTCACTTTTATGTAAGAAGGGACAGCTTTGATGCAGGACTTTTTCTTCCCTAAGAGATGGTCACATACTCCATTTTTGGCCATAAAGAGTCAAGAATAAAAATAATAGATTTAACGCTGACAATTTATCCTAATATAAACACAGTTATATAGCCAATTAAAAACCTAACGTGAAAGAGCATCTTGAATGTAAGAAGCAAATTCATCTTACTTTTTGTTCTCTACATATTCTGAATCTCTCACATTCTTTCTCAGAATCCAATGGCAACTCAAGGCTAAATTTGTAATGCAGATTTTACATCTTATCATAGTCCTTCAGTTAATTTTGTTGCTTTCAGAAATCATTTTTATGCCAGTTCAATATGCTTCAATCATACGTAAATTATCAATTCTGATATACCTATTTTTAAAAAAAATTAAGCTAGAGACAGGATATAATGTATTCTTTGTTTTCCAAAGGAGATCCATCTCAGGCTTATTAAAATTGATAATGAGTGAGGGGCTGGAGACTGCTTAGGCTGAAGAAAAAAGTAGAAATCAATTCTGAGCAGGGGAGTTAAGGTAAGCAATACATGAAATTAAAACCAAAGACAATTCCATTTTTGTTAGTTTAATAAATACCATATGTCAATTAGAATATGCTATTGTTTTTCTTTTAATGAAGATGGTTTATATTGATTAATAAACTTTGGAATTGTCTGAATGTGTGAGGAGGTATAGAACTTACTCTCATTTAGATTGATCAAGAATTGCTTAATTTGATCTCACAATGAAATTTCCCTTTAGGCTATGAATTTCATCAAGTTTGGATCAAGATAATGACAGAATAACCTTAAACAATTGTCATTTATCAAGGAAACCAGAAGTATTTATTAGAAAAGTTTAAGAAATTTAGAGGCTTAAAACCCAAACATAAACTGAATGATAATATTTGCTATTTTTCATCCTCTCAAAATTACCTATTTATATACCTAATGTCATGCAGTATAACATTACATTTGATGCACTCATTATAGTACAGCCTGCATTCCTAAATGTCCCTGAGGATTCATTTCTAGGGATTAATTGACCTTGCATTCTTTAAAATGTTTTACTCTGCGTAAATTTCAACTTTAATTTCTTCCCCCTAAAATCAAAGAATCTTTCTACCCTACTCAAGTTTTAAGAATAGTTGGCGTCAGATAAAAAAAGGGAATACTATTAAGAAAACCATAGCGATGCAACACTAAAGTATAATTATCTCATCAAATAAGCTAACAGGAAAACCTCGTATTTTCCCAGGAAAGTCTATATTCAAAAAACATTCTCCAGACAAGGAAAATTACAAGTAATCATTTGTCTTAAGGAACTCCAATATGCCCCCAAAGGAATTTGATCATCTGATAGCTTCCGTAGAGGCCTAGAACTGGAAATCCAGCTCTAAGCTTTCAGACAGGTAGGCTTTGGTGACTTTACATACAAGGAACCTTTAGAGATCATTAAAATGAAATGTCTTCCTGTGGTTACAAAGCTAGCTGTTTTATTTTTAATGATAACCTGACCAAGTTGGTAACACAATTTTCTAGGACATTAAGAAGTTCACCCACAACTACACCAATATCTTTTGTCGGTAGACTGCCCTTATCAAAGGGGAAAACGTTCCAAGACCCCTAGTGGATGCCTGAAACCATACGTAGTACCAAACTCTATATACTGTTTTTTCAACCTGATAACCAAGATGGCTGCTGAGTGACTAAAGGGTAGGTAGTTTCTACAGCATGGATACCCTGGACAAAGGGACAAGACAGAATGTGACAGCACAAGATTTCATCATGCTACTTAGAACAGTGCACAATTTTAAATGTATGAATTGTTTATTTCTGGCATTTTCATTGAATTATTTACAGACTGAATATGGTCACTGAAACTGCAGAAAGTGAAACCATGGATAAAGGAGAACTACTGTATATACCACTCTTTTCAAGCCTCCTTTTATTCATGAGCCTATTATAATTGTCTTCAGCTTAACCAATCTCCAGCCTCTCACTCAAGACTAGTACAGTTTATTGGCTCTTTAGTTCATATGGTCACTAGTGGTTCTGGCAAGCAGGAATCAAAAGCCTAATCATCCTTTGAATAAACTGATAAAATGGAGTTATTAAACTTACGAAACCAAAGATTACAGCCATGATCAAGATATCCTCACCAATGTGTAACTGCCCCATGAACCCTACTGGAAATAGTCTTCAACTTCAGTCAAAAGAAATGTATTATAAATCAAAACAGAATCACTAACACCAACTTGATTGATTGATTGATTGATTGATTGATTGAAGCAAGCTGTCACTCTGTTACACAGGCAGGAGTGCAGTGGCATGATCACATTTCATTGCAGCCTCAACCTCCTGGGTTCGAGCAATCCTCCTGCCTCAATTTTTTTTTATGGAGACAAGGTCTCACTATGTTGCACAGACTGCAACTTTCTTCATTTAAACAATAGGAAAATGTGCTCGAGATTAAAATGCAATCACTAATTTTTAGTTCTTCAAAATAAATAATTCAAATTATTTATTAAAATAAATGCTGCTGCCTATATGTGACCTCAAGGGCTCTCAACTCTGATTGGCCTGTAACATAGAAACCAATGCTGCCATATCAGAGACTTACTGATCAGAATCTATAGAATGGTGACTAACTCTTGTTGTTGCATCATGTTGTTTATTTCTGTTCCTCTATATAGTATTTCATTCATGTTAACATTTTTGAAAACCACATGTTTTCTAGGCTCTGTACTACATATTTTCACATACTGTTTCATATACACTAAAATAGTTAGAGATGGATTGACATTTTAATATTTAACAAAACTGATATGATTCAAATTCCTATTAACAACTAAAACAAAATATTTTAATATTGATAGGAATATAGCACAGCTTATTTAGCTCAATACTTACAGTTAGCATGGTTAGGCTTCAAATATTAAAAGTTTATCAGATTATTTCTTTATTTAACAATTCAAGCTAAAGCATGAGTTTAATAATCTGTGCTTAAGATTGTCTTCTGCACTTCAGATAGGAAATTCCATTAAGAAATAGTTGTCATAATTCCACTTGATGAATTTCTTCTAATACTTCTAATATTTCTTTGGATATCTAAGCACTAAATATTGATTTCCCAAACTTATCAAGTGTAATAGAACAAGTGAATATTTTAGATCCAACTAAAACACCATTTGGGGACACTTTTCCCATTAGACTATTTCCCTTAACTTTCTGAATGCCTCTGGGCATAATTAAAAGACCCTGTTACTTTTCCTGTACAGTGTGTTAAAGTTTAAGTGTGGTACATAATTGAATTGATTAACAATTTTTAGAAGATTAATTAGCATCCCAACAGAAATTTAACAGAACTTTTCATTAATACCTTAATCTTGATAGTACCAATTTCCCTCTCAGAGCACTTTGAATTCCCAGAGATGGCTTCTAAATATGGAGCCTCTATTTACTTAATGGAGCTTTGCACCACTGAGAGTAGCTCTGTGGGGTGCTGGGGAACTCGAAGGAAGATGTGAAATGGGTTGCTAACGAACAAGAATGCAAAGTAGACCCTCTCAGCCTCACAGGTTTCAAGCACTACAATATCCCTTACCCTGATTACAGCTTCAGCAGAGTGGAGTGGTTTGTTTGTTGAAATAATGAATAGTAGATGGCATCCATTTTAGTGGAAAGTTTTAATTTTTGATTCCCTGAGGCTGTGTGAAATGAAATACCCTTATTTATTCCCATTAATGAAACCAAATTGCTTCTGCAGTTTCTTCTGAGAAAGATCAGCTAAGAACATCGATGTGACATGTTAGTCTATGATATAAAACATTCAGTGAATACACTTTTGTAGTGAAGAGCACTATTTCCATGAAGATTATTTTTTTCTGACTCATGTTCTTATCTGATTAAGTTTCTGCCATGAAAAACTGATGCCGAAGCACATCATGATGATGAAGCTTACCTCAGAAACTCAGGAAATAAAAATCTGTCTATTCTCTCTATTTTTACATATTTTTTGGTTAGAATATCAGTTATTTCTGAAAGTAATCATTACTGCCATAATAATATCTTATTAACTTTCAACAAGCAAACTCTTCAAATTAATTAAATAGGTATTTGGAAAGAACTAAAGTTTACCCTTGGAAAATCCAGGGGGAAAAAAAGTATCCTAAAACTTAGTAACTTTAAGATTGGAGAACTATTGAAACTGACTAGGAGAATAAAGAATTTTCAAAACCCTCAAATATGCAAGAAATCTTCATTACAAATAGTTGGTATGCCAATTATATATCAATTTATTTATTAAATCTTCCCCCAGTTATAGAAAATATTTGGTTAACCCAATCCTTACACCTGAAATAAAGTAAACAGCATCTACTTAGACATGTAGATACTCATTTATTTTCTAAAAAGTTATTAAGTGTCTACTAAACACTTACAATTCTCACCCCAGTTCAGCTAACATCCAATGGGCAGGGCCTGGTAAGGGTTAGGAGGACAGAAAATAATTAAATAAGATGATGTTGATAGGTAAAGGGCTAGAAATAAAACTTAGTAATAGATAGAAGTGAAGGGGCAGGGAGCCAAAGGGAGGACAGTGTCACTATCTCTGAGGTGCTGTTTGAGCTGAGACCTACGGGATAAGGTAGAGACATCTGTGGAATATTTAGGAAATAGCAAATTCAAGCTGGGAACATCTTACCTGTAAATCACTAGTAGTACACAGGAACAGAGATCTAACACATACAAAAGCAGACATTCTCCTAACATCTGTGGGGCTCAGGGTAAGAGTACAAATGGAGGCTCACATATTATATGCCTAAATATTTATAAGCAGTAAATCAAGGTAAACTGGAAAACAAAATACATTCCATCCTCCTATCATGACAATATTCCCTTTCACCAGAATGTAGTGGTATAAGCAAAGCTAGCCTCCAACTCCTGATTTACACCCCTGTCCTCCTGCTCTGGGCTCAATCTACACTGCAAGGGGCCTTTACACACCCACATGTGGGCTCCCCAACCTGCCCATCTGAGCCCATTCACACACACATATGCATACACAGATACTCTTTGGCTAGCCGTCTGGAGGACAGACCCAGAGAATAAACTTGTACACATAGCTTCGGGGCTGTTTGGGGGCTATTTCAGCGTCCTGCATACCTAGAGCTCTCATCCCATGAGAAACATGCTGTAGAAGGACATTTTAAAGCATGTGGCTCAGAGCAGAGACCCCTCTTACTGGGACTAGTGGAGAGAATATACATAAAAAAATCACCAGCACACTTTTTTCCCCTCAACAAATCTCCCCAATCCAGCCTCTCTTTTCTTCCCAATTTTATACCAGTTAGCAACTAAGCTATGATGGGACAATAGCCTCCTACTATCTGTGATGGAGAACTGTTTTCCCCCATGATCACCATATCAAGAAGGAAAAAAGGAAAACTAACAATTACTTCATATTTAATTTCTGTGAACCAGTCACTTTTAATCTGCACCAAAACCTTTGATGTAGGTATTAGATAGATAAACTAAAGTTGAAATTTTAAGTAATTTATTCAAGATATGTGGCAGAATCAAGATAAGAACTCTATCAGAATTCTAAAATCTGTGCTTTGAAGATAAAGCACAGAAATCCTAACTGCAATTAGTTTACCACCCCTCTCTAAAGCATAAGCAAACTTGAAGCATTTTAAGACTACCAAAGAAATAGAATAGCTTTTGCATGAAGATACCCTAAGAACACTAAATTTAAATACAAGGATGTTCATCTCAGTGATATTTCAAGTTGGGGGGAAGTGTTAAAAAGAACCTCAATGTCCAGCTGCAGACAGTTAGATGAATGGCTCACAGACATCCTGACATCTCAGTTCCCGCCCTTCTCAGTTCCTTCTTTTTCTCCCAATCATATCTCAGATCGAATGTTGCCCTTACCTGAAACTGCACCACCTTTGAAATCACAAATTCAAACGTTTCACTCTCTAAACACGACCCCAGATCCACCCAGTTTGCCCAGGAAACATTCACCACACCTGTTCTTCAATCACATGGCAAACCTCCATCCTATTTACCCCTCTACCTTCTCCCAAACTATCATACCCTCCTATTATCTCTTTATCCTCTCCTCAGGTTAGCTCCCATGGCCCATCATTCAGCTATACTCTTTCCAAAGCCCTAAACTCCCTTGCCCCAATGTGGGTTTAATTTATACTGTTCTATATTTTGCCTTCCCTTAAAAATCAAATTTCTCAAAAAGTTGTCCATATTACTGTTCTCATTTCCCTCATCTCTCACTCAGTCCAACTCATCTACTTTCTGTTCCTATCTTGGAAACTGTCCTAGTCAAGGTTATGGGTGACCTCTGAGTCCCTAGACCCAACAGACCCTTTGCAAGATTTTCTCATGTTTAACTTCTTATAAGTATTCAACACAAACATCCTTTTCATCTTGGTTTCTACAATATCATAGGTTTTTTTTATTATTTTCCACAAATGTCTTTGGCAGTTACTCCAACTCCACCCACCCCTTAACCATTTTATTCCTTATGGCTCTTTCTTAAGTCGTAGTCTCACTTTACACATCTTTCAATTTCTATGAATTTAATTATTAATATCATCAGTAGGTCAGCATCTGTTTCTCTAGCTTTGTCTTTTCCTCGAAGATCAACTGCCTACTTGATCATAATACTCCCTGGTACCTCTAGCTCAACATGTTTAAAACTTATTTCTGTATTCTCTTCTTCCCTAACCTTGTTCCCGCTCTTCTTCTTGCCTTCTGTAAAAGGCGCCCTTTCTACAACGAATTGCGCAAATGAAAAATCTAAAAATCCTCCTCTATATTGCCCTTTCCTTTACCTCCTTCCCCACTTCCAGTGTCAGTCACTAACTTTCACCAATCACTAACTCTACCACTTCTGTTTCCTCAATGTCTCCCATTTATCCATTTATCTATAACCCCTATGGCCACTATCCATGTTGTTCAAACCACTACTATGTCTTGCCTTGAATACTGCAACAGCCTCCTAACTCGGTGTTTCCCAAACTTTTTCATGTCATGGCACACATAGAAAATGATAATATTTGCCAGATGTGGTGGGTCACAATTCTAATCCCAGCACTTTGGGAGGCTGAGGCAGGCAGATCACCTAAAGTCAGGAGTTCGAGACTAGCACGGCCAACATGGTGAAACCCCGTCTCTACTAAAAATACAAAAATTAGCCAGGTGTGGTGGCAGATGCCTGTAATCCCAGCTAATCAGGAGGCTGAGGCAGGAGAAACACTTAAACCCAGGAGGCAGAGGTGGCAGTGAGCCGAGATCATGCCATTGCACTCCAGCTTGGGTGACAGAGCGAGACTCTGTCTCAAAAAAAAAAAAAAAAAAAAAAAAAAAAGGAAAGAAAGAAAGAAAAAGATAATATTTTAAGATACTCTGGGATAAACTAGAAGGAATTGAAGTCACCTATTCAGGGCTTAATTTTAAAAATCATCCCCTTTTTTTACATTATATAATTTTGAAAAATAAAATACAATATATTAGAGACAATGTTAAACACTAAATTTGTACAAAACATCAAATGGACTCTTTGAAATTTTAGTAAGAATTTTTAATAAGCTTTCCTTCATGAATATAATTTTAACATAAAATATTACATTTGAAATGACCACCATCAATTCCTGATCCAGACTTTTTAAGGATGATCTCTTGAAATTCTTGATAGTCATCACCAGAGAAAAACTTTCTTCATAAAAGTAAATGAAAAAAGCATTTTTATAACCATTCTAAAATTTACAACAGTTGAAATTAAACAGCTCTCCTTTAGTTGTCAAATACAAGGTTCAAATGTCTTGTGGTAATATAAGCAAATTTTGAGATAAGTTGTACCCTTTCTCACATCAAGTGTTTAGAAAATGATGGATATTTTTATCTGCAGAACACACAGACATCATCAAAAGTCACCTATAACTAACTTGGATGGGGATGGGGTTAAAGGAGAGAATGTTACCTGCAAACAGAAATGTCAGCTAACTGTGATGTCAGAGAATGTCTCGGAGTTGCACTTGCCGGAAGCCTCTACTCCACCTTGGCAATGCTCACCCTTAAAAGCTACATTGTGGGTAACTGGAACACCTACCCTTCCTCAGCTCCATGAGTTGGCTAAATTCCAGCTTAGTTTCTCCTGGGATGCCAAAGACCTCGGATGAAGATACGGAGGGTAGAAAATATAGAACAAATGCATATATCAAAGAAATGCTGCTCTCTAGCAGTGTCACTAAAATGCTAAGGGACTGGCTATCCTCTGCATACTCCAGTTCTGAATATAGTGCAGCAGAAAACTATTTCTGAACTTCCTGGAAAGAATAATATTTAACTGGGTTTGGGTGGATTTGGTTCTCAGGCAGTAAAAATAGCACTTTCTAGGTATAGAGCTTGTGTTAGGGCTTTCCGGAGAATCAAAACCTGTAAGATATATATAAGGAGATTTCTTATGCAAATTGGCTCATGTAATTTTGGAGACCATGAAGTTACACCATCTGCTTTCTACAAGCTAGAGAACCAGGAAAGCCAGTGGTGTAATCCAGTCCAAGGCCTGAGAATCAGGGGAGCCAAGAGTGTAACTCTCAGACCAGCTCTAAAGGCCTGAGGGGAGGACTGGTGTAAGTCCTGAAGTCCAAAGGCCAAGACCCAGGAACTCTGATGTCTGAGTACAGAGGAAATAGATGTCCCAGCTC
This sequence comes from Macaca thibetana thibetana, assembly GCF_024542745.1. Taxonomy (NCBI): domain Eukaryota; kingdom Metazoa; phylum Chordata; class Mammalia; order Primates; family Cercopithecidae; genus Macaca; species Macaca thibetana. The sequence goes on along the minus strand of NC_065581.1, from coordinate 87,603,720 downwards.
AAGAAGAGAGAGTGAATCATCCTTCCTTCACCTTTTTGTCCTATTGGGCTCTCAACAATGGGATGATGACTCCCTACATTGGTGAGGGCAGATCTACTCAGCCCACTTAATCAAATGCTAATCTCTTCCAAATACACCCTCACTGACACACCCAGATATAATGTTTTGCCAGCTAGCTGGGTATCCCTTAGCCAAATCAAGTTGACACAAAATTAACCATCACAGAGCTCAATCTGAATAAACATATGAATAATGAGCATTTGCTGGTTGCACAGCCACCACCCACCAACCATTCCCTGCTTTGCTGTTCCTAACGGTATTAAGATTTTTCTTCGGGTTAGCATCTCCTCCTCCTCCTTAGAGCCCATGTTTCCAGGAGCCCTTAATCTAAGTTAAACAACGTACAGTCATGCATTGCTTAACTACAGGGATAAGTTCTGAGAAGTGTGTTGATGGGCAATCCCATCATTATGTGAACATCATAGAGTGTACTTACACAAACATAGATGATATAGCCTACTATACACCTAGGCTATATGGTATACCTAAGTATAACAAGTATACCTGTTTCCAGGCTACAAACCTGTATAAACCATGTTACTATACTGAATACTGCAGGCAAATGTAACACAATGGTATTTGTGTATCTAAACATAGAAAAGGTACAGTAATGATACAATATAAAAGATTTTTTAAAATGGTATACCTATATAGGGCACTCCCCATAAATGGAGTTTGCAAGACTGGAAGTTACTCTGGGTGAGCCAGTGAATGACTGGTGAGTGAATGTGAAGGCCTAGAACATTACTGTGTACTACTGTAGACTTTATAAACACTGTACACTTGGGTTACACTAAATTTATTTTTTAAAAGTTTTCTTCAACAATAAATTAACCTTAGCTTATTATAACTTCACAAACTTTTAAACTTTTTAAAACTTTTTGACTCTTTTGTAATAACACTTAGCTTTAAAACACAAACACACTGAACAGCTGTACAAAAGTATTTTATTTGTGTCCTTATTCTATACACTTTTTTAATTTTTTTTTTTTTTTTTTTTTTTTTTTTTTTTTTTTTTTTTTTTTTAGTTTTTGAACGTTTTGGCTAAAAACTAAGACAAACACGTGTTGGCCTACGTCTACCTACACAGGGTCAGGATCATCAACATCACTATCTTCCACCTCCACATCTTGTCCCACCAGAAAGTCTTCAGGTGCAATAACATGCACGGATCAGTCACCTCTTATGATAACAATGCCTTCTTCTGGAATACCCCCTGAAGGACCTGCCTGAGGCTGTTTTATAGGTTTTTTATGGAAGTAGGAGTATACTCTAAAATAATAATAAAATGTATAGTATAGTAGTTATATAAACCAGTAACATAGTTATCATTATCAATATTATGCACTGGACATAATTGTATTATACTTTTGTATGACTAGCAGCATAAGTTTGTTTACACCAGCATGACCACAGACACGAGTAATGAACTATAAGTAATGTGTCATGCTATGACATTACTATGGCTATAATGTCACTAGCCAATAGGATTTTTTCAGCTTCATTATAATCATATAGGACCACTGCCACATATGACGTCCGTTGGCCAAAAAATCATTATGCAGCACATGACTGTGTGTGTATCCTCATGCATCCTGTTCCCCATCCCTCAAGGATACACTTACCAAGGGCTTTTGAAAGAGAATGTTTACCTGTTCTTCTGAGATGGCTACCAAGCGATGCTCTCTGTTGTACTTTGTGATATGTCATGTGAAGAATGAAACTGCTAGTACATGCATTCTCAATGGAGGCAATAACACCTCCAAATGGGGCAAAAACTGGGGAGAGAAAAATCTTACCCTTTTTACACATAAAGAACAAATATACATACAATACATAAATAGATATACAGTGTATCTGAGGTATTAAAATTTGAGGAGGGGCATTAAGAAGTCTAAAAAGGCTCCTTAAAAGAGCAATAATGAAAGAAAAAAAGATTGAGAAACACTATTCTAGACTATAGCAAATACCACAAAAGGCAGAAGAGAATAATGGAAACTCAATTATTGATGTTATCATCAAGCCTATGATGGAAATATGGAGCACTTGTCTGACATATATGTGACCCAGAACATTAAAGTGCTGCTACTTTAGTCCCAGTTTCTGCTAAGCCTCCATGAAAATAGGTCCCAGATATTGCTACACCCAAAATGAGCCAAATAGGATCAGAACCTCATTTAGAACAAGTGAAACCCATTTCAAAATGGGTTTTGAAACCCTTGTCCTCTCATCCCCTGGAGAGTATAAAAGGGCCAAAATTGAAGACAGAGTTGGAAGTTAGAGAGTAGTTATTAGGGTGCTGACATGAGGGAGAATGGTAGAGAGTGCTCGAACTCAGAGGGACTTCAAGGAATTTACCTAAATAGTTTTGATATGTATCTGGAAATTTGTAGAGACATATGGACTGGTGACTGAAGCTGACATGAAATTGTGAAGTCAAGTTTCTATCCTTTAATCATGAAAGTTAAAGGAAATGCAAAGTCAAAATTGAAGTGAACTGAGAGAGGTTCAGTTCCCCTCCATCATTCCTCTGCATTTAAACTTTATTACTTAGGATTATTTGGTTGCAAGATAATCCTGCATTTTTTGTCATACAAAAAATGCAGCTGGGACCAGCTTAAATGAAATGGTAATTTACTAGCTCACATAACCAAATCACAGAATGTGAGAGATGGATTGAACCTTGGGAATGACTGAACCCAGAGACATAAACACTGATGAAACTTTCCATCTATTATCAGAAGCTAGGGAAAAGGCGCAGGCAGACAAAAAAGAAAAAAATAATCTCCAAGCAAGTTGGACAAAAATTGATTTTAGACTGGCATCAATATCAGAAGTCCAAATCAGTGGATAAAACACAGAAGTGTTGGGGTAGAAGATATTCAAAATCATGTAATCAATTCACTTCGAAATGCATCTAGCAAAATGGTAGATGGATGTAAATACGGATGAATGGAGAGATGCACATATGTATATTATGATAAAGCAAGTATAGTAAAATGTTAAAGGTAGAATCTTGGTGGTGGGCATATAGGTGTTCACCATAACATTCTTTCAACCTTTCTCTATATTTGACATTTTTGTAACAAAATTTTGGGGAAAAATAATCAAGCAGGAGAACTGCATCATGGCTGTAGTAATTAGCCCTTTGTCAAGATTCCAGTCCTAAACTGAAGGTACAGAAAACATGTCTTATACTCCAGGGAAAGGGAGGACTGACAAAAGCTATTCATTTGTACAGAATATGTAAGTATTTATTGAGTTCCCACCTGGCAGCAAGATCAAGGTGTTAAAGGGAAATCAGATATAGACCTGCAGTTATAGCACAAGGTAAGAAGTGACCATCCTTGTTTGGAAATGCAAGAGGAATGACAGGTGAAAATGACTGTGCCACTGATTAAATCAGCTTATATTGGGTATCAGTGCACCACACATCATTTCACATGCCCTGACTTCTCAGACAACCAACTGGGTGATGGCATCCTTACGTGATATAGGAAAATCACATAGAAATATATTTGTGGTGGGTGACAACTTTTGAATTTGCTGTGGTATCTTGAAGTTTAGTTGTTTATCTAAATAGAGATGTCCAATAGGTCCAGAATTCAGGAAAAATCTTGAGTATTCGGAGATTAGAAGTCATCATTATAAAAATGGTATTAGAAACAGAGACCTTGGGTAAGATCATGCAAACAAAGAGTGTACAGTGGAAAGAAATTATTGCTTCTTTCATTTTTTTATCCACTCATCAAACTGTCATTGCGAGTCACTAGAACTGTGAATAAAAAGTGACAGAACGTTTCCAAGAAGTTTGTAACTTCTTGATGGTCAAATCCAATGATCTAGTTGCAATCCCAAATGTGTTTAACATAATTCTGTACAGCATATACTTGGTTGGCTACTTCTTCATTGGAAAGCTCACCTCTGGTGATGTTCCAATTACTATTTTCCTCACTTCCTCCTTTCAGTCTCTTACTGAAACTTAGAATTTGACATTCGCAGGAATCCATCCTTGGTCTTTAAATCTTCATCTCTAACTCCAATTTTCCACAGTTAGGCTTTATGTCAAACGGACTATATAAAGTTCAACAGTTAGTTTAAAACTAAAACTTGTGCTGGTAGTACAACATGAGCAATACTGACCATCTTGGGGACAGATTGATCTAGTTTGTAAGGACCATAATTGCTTTAAACTCTGAGTGTATTTTCTCATGTCCTGAAAATGGTGATGAAAATATTTGATTTTCAAGGAGACTGTTGATGATTCATTTACCAATCTAAAGCACTAGTGCCCCGCACTCGTAATCCATAACTTGAGATGAACACACCAAAGTGTAAATATCTTATCCACCTAATCTGTGTAAAGTTTGTAACACCAAAATATTAACTTCTGTTTTTGATCACTCAGCCTCCATAGTTATTCATGTTGCATGATCTGATTCGCTCTTTTAGAATTTCTCATAGCGTCAGGGACTAGCTCAAAGTAACAGGAGCAACTGCTTCCTTCCATATCCCACACTGAGGAAAACACATTTTGCAAGCCGTCTTAAAGAAACAGGTCAACTTAGTTGAGGGATGAAACTTAAAAGCAAGCTTCGTCACAAAAAACACAGTTCAACACCACCTCGCCCGTCTGCTGGCAGCTCAAAGGAGAGAAAGAGAGGCCAAGACATACTTCACACAGCAGAGACTAAACGCCAGCTTTTATCTTTCCCGCTGGTCCTTAAGGGACCAACCGTGCTGATTTTCCGTCATGTTCCGCGCCACTTCCGTTCGCGCACTTTAATTACGTCAGGCGTCCTCTCTCGCGGTATCATCCGGTTGCTGAGGCCCTGTAATAAAGGTCTCGCGAAATTTGTTCTAGAGGTCCAAGCTTGCTTCTTAGTTTACTCCACCCCACCCCCAACCTGTCCCTCCTTTTCTTTCCAAGTCACAAAATTATCCCCTTCCCTCCCCCGGAGTTTACGGCCCACCTCCTGTTTCCGATTTCAGCCCGGAACCGGAAGTGTAGTGGGCGGGGCCCAGCGGCGGAAAACGCAGCGGAGCCAGATCCGGACCCGGCTGTGGCCGCTGCCGCTATCCCCGCCACGGATCGCCGGGTAGCAGGACTGCGCGGCTCCAGCCTGAGGGTCGGTCCGGAGGCGGGTGGGCGTGGATCTCACCCGGATTGTCCGGGCGGCACCGCTCCCGGCCCCACCGGGCGCCGCGAGGGATCATGTCTACAGCCTCTGCCGCCTCCTCCTCCTCCTCGTCTTCGGCCGGTGAGATGATCGAAGCCCCTTCTCAGGTCCTCAACTTTGAAGAGATCGACTACAAGGAAATCGAGGTGGAAGAGGTGAGCGAGGCCCTGCATGGAGACGCCGGTACCGGCCCGGCCCGCCCCTGCCTCTGCCTGGTCCCGGCTCTGAAGGTGCCTCCCCGGCCCCTCTAATTCGCGGGACCCTGTGGGGTCCACCCGGGAGACCCAACAGCCTTCACTGACGTGGGAGTGGGGGTTACTCTCTGAGCTCAACTGCTCGGGAGTAGCTGCCTTTTTTCCTGTCTTGAGTACTCTTGCTTTTGGATTTGATATTCCGGTGATAAACAGGAGAATGAACTGGTGAGACGGTGTGGTCCTCCAGTTCTCGTATCTGTAAGTAGTAGTTTCAGCGAAGATCGTAGCCGTTCTGGAGTTTCAGTCCGCTGGACATGAAGTTCTTAATGGCCAATAATTGTATTATGTTCGACTTCTACTTCAGTATCTGGCATGTAGGGGATGCTCAATAAATGCTTGTTAAATTAGTAGATCATCAAGTCTAATAAAGTGTTTCCCTTAGCATCGAATGGTTCTCAGTTTCTCCGATACCGCACAGCAATACTCGTAATGTTTAAACGCTCGGCTTTCAGTTGGGCTAATGTAGGTGAATTTCACCATAAGTAACACAGACTGGTCTACGATCAAAAGATGTTTCAAGTAGCATATTCTGAAGAGATAACGAATGATCGGTGACAATCAGAATATAACATTAGACTGGAAATCGCTATCAGAAAACCCATATCCTTTCTTTATTCTGCAGTAATTTATTTTAGAACAAGCTATTTCAAAGTGACTTTAAAGTGTTGCTTTTCAGATTAACAGAGAGGTAAATTGGGTTCTAATGACTATAAAATTTAGAAAAGTAAAAGCTGCATATATATTTTTTAAAGAGACTTTAGAACTTGTTAAAAACTTTGGCTGAAAATACTATATCTTACCATTTATTTGCCGTTTTTTTAATTTATTAAGCACTTGCGTTATATATCCCGTGAAAAACCTAGTGAAATATTATAGATTGTCAACAAGTTATGTCTACTTTAAAATTCTAAAATTATTTTTAAGTGTCAGCAAGTTCGAAGTAGTGAGATAACGTTCAACAAATAATTTTTTTTTCCTGTGCATGTTTTGGAAGAGTAATGGATTACTGAATTATATACTTTTTATCACATAAAGTAACTTTAGAGATCATTGAGAACATCCTCATTTTACAAGATAATATGGTGGGAAAAGCAAGGTCTTTGGAATTAGAGGAAAGTTCAATGTATCAGATATGCCATTATTAGCTGTGTGATTTGGGGCAAGTTTCCTAACCCCTTTGAATTTTAGTTTTAGAAAGGGCTAATAAATTCTGTTTCATCTTATCTGCATAACAGATCTTAGTAGACATTATATGCAAAACACCTACCACAGGGCCTGACACATATTAGGAAACCTAGTTCCAGAGAGGAAATGTGACCTGCTTTAAGGTCACGTGGCTAAAAGAAGACCTGTATTTTGAAAAGAGGGGGGAATGTTTTTAAGTTTATTTTTTTTACATTGAGGCTATGATAAATTCCTTTTCCAGAAGTGGATAGTTGATCCAACTTTCATGGCTAATATTCTTTTTTAAGAATAAAAATTCCGTGAGTCAGTATACAAGAATTGCAGTTTTTAAATAAGCGTTTACGTCTCCTCTGTGGTGAATTGCTATGCTTGTAGACTACAAATTGTTATATAATAATAACTTGTGCTTTATGGTCTACTAAATGCTTCCACAAACTTACTTCATTTGGTTCTTACAACCTTAGTTTTTGTATGCTACTTTCTAAAGCTTTTTACATTCTTGATTCATGGAAAAACAAATTACTAAGGAGGTAGTTATCATTTTGATGTTCTTCCCCTAAAGCTATTTCACTTCTGGTTAGGTTTCTGTGTTTCCAAGACCCTTCTCTCAATTTAATGTTTCAATCTTTGTGTGTATGTGGGTGTGTGTGTGTTTAGGACATTTCTGGGGAGTAGGATTTTGTTTTTAGACGAAAATTTGTTTTTAATATTAGGCAGTCATTTGGGTTTTTTGTTTGTTTTATTCCCCTTCATTTTTAATACTCAGTTCATTTTTGCATTAAAGATTGTATTTGGATCTTTCTGATATTGAAAGCATTACATAATTTCCATCATGTTCTTCATTTGCATACATTAAACCAGTGTTACACAATCCAGAGTGAACCAAGGACACTTATTAGCTATTTGTCAACTTAGATTACACTTCCAGTTCAGTTGTAAGATAACAGAGGAAGATGACCAGAAACAAAAACTACTTTATGTTGCTTTCAATATTTTATATTGTATGAGAATATTACCTTCTAAATTAAGAAAATCATATTATGTATTTCTCAATATAATTGAATTGCATTATATCAATATAATTAGAAACTGTAAAAAAAAAAATAATTCAACCACAGGCCAAATATGCAATCATTTAGTAGATACATATTTCTAAGACATCAGCTGATCTTGCATTTCTAATATTGTAACTCAATAGTATTAGTTTGGCACATCTTAGATTCAGTTCAGTTCAATCAAATTAGGTAAAGTCTCAGCCTCAGAAATCTGCCTAGGTACTTTTTAAAAGTCATTTAGTGTTTACCATCTAGATCTGGCTGTAAAGAATATTGGAATAAAAGAGGGGATGGGTTGCAAGAAGTGTTACACAGGGTGGTATAGTGGAAAGTGTTCTGGACTGAAAATTAGAAAATGTAGATGCTGTACTGATTCTGCCATAATATATTTTTGTAACTTTGAGGAAGTCACCATGTTTTTCTGGGCCTGTGGTTACTTATGTAAACTGAGGGATTAAACAAGATCATTTAAGGTCTTTTCCAGTTCTAAAATGAAAACACATTCATTTTTTCCAGTATTTAACTGTTTTCTACAGTAACCTTAGAAGTTCTTTACGGACAGTGATCATGGTCTCCTGTAGAATTTAGTTGGTGACCAACTAATCCTGGGTTGACCTGGCAAATGATATACCATTTTACAGATCTTGACAAGCAGTCATAGCGTTTGACTTGCCAGAAGCTGCATGCCTAAGTAAATGGTAAAGCTGGGAATTGAATATGAGATTTCTCACTTGTGAGTCAGTTGCCCTTTCCACTGGATTTACAGTGTCACTCAGTACTTTCTGAAGTACTCTATAAACAAACCTAACATGGGAAAGGGGAAACAAAAAACTGATTTCCTTTTTAGTGTACTTGGTCCTGAGCATTTAATGAGCATTCTCATCTGTGCATAATACTCTGAGGTACTATAAAAGATGAATAGGGCTTGGTGCGATGGCTCCCACCTATAATCCCAGTACTTTGGAGGGCCAATGCGGGCAGATCACTTGAGGCCAGGAGTTCAAGACGACCATGGCCAACACAGAGAAACCCTGTCACTGCTAAAAATACAAAAATTAGCTAGGTATGGTGGCACAAGCCTGTAATCCCAGCTACTTGAGTGGCTGAGGCATGAGAATCATTTGAACCCAGTAGGCAGAGGTTGCAGTGAGCTGAGATCACACCACCGCACCCTAGCCTGCACAACAGAGCGAGACTCTGTGTCAAAAAAAAAAAAATAGATGACAGAAGAATCCTAGGATTACCTCCTTAAAATGTCTGACTTAGTATGATATGAGACTGGAGTAAACACAGAACAGTTAACCATAGACCACAGATTTAAAACTGTGAATATAGTGTAAATTAAACACTTAAGCCATAATTTGAAAATAGAGTTAATAACAGAAGGTTCCATTGAGTAGGGACAAGTTTAAAACTAGGTTTTGAATAAGGTGACCATCATGGGTTGGGAAAGTCACTAAGATGAATTTTCTTTGCAGTTGTTCCTCTGCCTGAAGTGCTGTTCCCCCAGAACTTAAAATGACTGACTCCTCACCAATCAAGTCCCACCTCAAATGTTATTAATACTTCCTTAGAGAAGCATTCCCTGAGCAACCTAGATCTTTGTCATTTCTATTATCTTTCATGGTACTTACCAGTAACTGAAATTGTGTCTCTCCTTCAGCAAAATGTAAGGTGCTTTATTCACTTTTGTAACCCCAATGCCCAGAATCTAGAATCTCTATAAATATTTGTTCAATTAGTACATGAAAGTATCACAGCATAATCATAAGAATTAAATGCCTATCTTGTTCTCTTATATTACATGTGATAAAACGAGCTAAGTTACGTGATTTGGCTAAGGCAACACTTACATTAGAAATGAGATCTGAGTCTTGTTTTAATGTCAACTCTATTATAGTTAGCAGATACTTTTGTTTAGCAGGGATAAAAGATGCTGTAAAGGGCCAGATGCTATGAGTAAGCCACGAATGGTAGGTCTTTACTACAGAGTGCTAAAAAGACCCTATTTACAATAGTTGCTTTTGAAAAGGGAGACCCATAATGCTGACCTCAACTATAGTGTAGGAACAAAGCTACTGTATTGGACACATAAAATTACTGCAGCATTTGTATGTATTCTTCAGCCTTGTTAAGGAGACACACAAAGGTTTTGTTTTAAAAGCTAAAATATACTACCAAGAGGAAATATAGATAGAACTTATACAGTTGCATGTATTTTGTAGGTTTACGTTATAAATATATGGGGAATTGGTATTAGAGAAAAACCTAATTTATAGTGGTCTAAACAAACTGAGTACGTAGATTTGTTAGTCACTATTTAATTATAGATACCTAAAATAAATACATTCTTTGATGTGAAAGTGACCACTGATTTCAGTAGAAATCTGGAATTACTAAAGAGGTAGCTACAGAGATAATTTTTGTATTGTACATGTGTAGCTTAAAAGATAGCATGAGCATATTATTTGAAATAAAAGCCTAGTAAACGGGTGAGATGTATTGTGGCAGGTATTAAAAGACTGCATGAAAAATTCAGAAGAAAGCTTGAATAATCAAAGCTTTACTTTTATGTTATCAAATCCATCTTGTCAGCAGATGGCAGTTCCACTCTACCACAGTTTATTAATAGATATTGAAGTTCTAACATAGTTGGAGGCTCCAAGTCCTAACTAATAAATGTATGATCTATGCTTGTTCTGTCATGTTCTGCATTTGTAGCCAGAACAATGCCAGTATCACCAGGGGTCCATTCAGATAGTTCATAGAACAGAGCCAAATGAAACTGAAGCTATAGTCACTGAACTAAAAATAACATGAATTCGGAACAATTAAAGGAATTATTTAATAATAAGAGCACAAAGGCATACATCCTTTTCCATTTAGTTTAGGTTAGGTGTGTGTTTGCTTGTTTTCTTTAACATGACTTGTCTGAAGGAATGGGGTCATCTTGCATCATCAAGAAACTAATTTTTAAAGGAATTTCTTTAAAAATAACACATACACACAAAACGTGACTTTTGTTTCTGTGCCTTCAATAGTAATTGCATGGAAATATTCTATATACCATCTCATATTCTTCTATATTTTTATTAAAAAATTAAATTTAAATCTACTTAATTGTATGAGACTAAAGTTTTAGACCCAAAACAAAGAGGATTCAACCATAGGGGGAGCAATGCTTATCATAAAGTAATTAATCAAAAACATTGTGATTTACAAAACATTCATAAATTTAGAAGGAAATATTTCCAAATTGACCTCCCTTTTATAACCAAAGTCCTTTTTGCATTCCTCTTGTTTTTCACAAATGAAGGGTCATGAAGAATATCTGGAATATTTATTTGTAGATCAACATTTTAGTTGGATGCGTATGGTAGGGGAGATACTTGTAACTTGATATGTTCTCCTTTTTACACTTTTTACACTTTTTTCTTTGGGGAAAAAACAGTCATTTAAAATAATGTTGGGCTAGGTACGGTGGCTCACACCTGTAATCCCAATACTTTGGGAGGCCAAGGTGGGAGATTGTATGAGACCAGGAGTTTGAGACGAGTCTGGGCAACATAGTGAGACCCTGTCTCTATAAAAAATTTAAAAAAACAGAAAAACCGAATTGTTAATTATAGTGTGTCAAATAAACTATATTATTTAGAAAAGAATACAATTCAGAAAGCATGTTTGATTTGTGAACTTGGACTAGAAATTTAGTAGTAAATAAAAAGTGGCCTTCTTTCAGTGGTTTACAACTTGAATATTAAGTTTTTTCATCGTTTACCTCCATTGCCAGTATGTCTCAAGAGTGGCCATATATCCCAGTTTTTTCTATTGATCTACCATATGTCAAGAAAAACATCAAATTTGCTTTCTGTAGTTTGTAACATTGGCTTATTCCTTATCTAATAATGTACATAATCTCCTTATGTGTTTTTAGGCTTGGCCTTGGTAGTCCAGACATATTATTATTCTACATCTGATCTTCTCCACCATTTTATGTTCTTGATTAATACAACAGGGAAATTTGTTACCAAGATATTTGCATTTGAAACATTTTCTTAGAAGTATATGTGATATATATATTTTTTAATCTATACACGTGTAAGGTTTTCCCCAGTCAGTGGAGTACTGTTTTACATAGCCTGAGAGAGGTGGAATGCAGACAGTAATGAACTTTCTTAACGAGCGTTTCCTGTTGGAGCAGTGGTGTCCACAATTCTTTGTTTGTCTCCTACTGGTAAAACAAAACACTTTCTATTTTGTATACTCAGTTTTCAGTGTGTATGTATAAAATATTTTTAAACAATGGGCGATGAAAGGTTTCATACTATCATTTGATCATGGCTCAAGTTGCAATAAGTACTTTGGAAATAAAACCTTTCTAAAATGTGAGAATTGACTTAATTAAAATGAGATAATATCTGTAAATCTACTTAACTAATGTCAAGTAAACTACAATATACACAAGTGAGGGACGGATAATGGAGTCAGCATTTGACATATTGAACTTAATAAGCCTGTAGGGCCCCCTGAGTCTCAAACCAGTTTTAAATACATCTTGAGCTTGGGCAAAACCTGGATGGGTGAGATTTGAGAGTATGAAGCCATGAGATTAGAGAACAGATTCAGAAAGAAAAGGGACAAGGACAGAACCCTGGAAAGTAGCAGCATCTAAGCGTTGGACAGAGGAAGGAAGAATCAGTGAAGGAGGCTAAAATAAAACTCTTTCTTAAGCAGAGACAGGCAGAGAAGGGATTGTTGACAGCCGTCTTTGGAGACTACCGTAAGCCCTTTATACACAAGCCTTGTATCAACCCAACTTCATTCTTTTTTCTTAAAGGAGATTAGGGCTTTTTAAAACCCCCTTCTAAACAGCTAAAAATCTGATTCGAATATAATCTTTTGAAGAGTTGATTGTTGTTATCATACTTGCTACCTTTGAGTAGATTTTTCTCTGTACCAGGCACTGGACCAAATCCTGTGTGTATCTGGCAGGCCTCTGTTTTGTTGGCACCATGAAACATACCTGAAAGCTGACTCTGATTTACTAATTCCATGATCCTTGAATAGGTAACTTCAGTTCTTGGAGCCTTGGTTTTCTTCTCTCTAAGGTTGGAATAAAAAATCCTATATATTCATGGGTTTATGGTGACAGACTCCATCATGTTTGTAAGAAAGAGCTTTACAAGTTATAATACATTATTAAATATAAGGTTGCATTATTGTTATACAGATAATAAAATTGCATTTCTTTAGAATGTTATTTCTTGAAAGGAATGAGAAGTATATTGGAATGCCCTGCCTTGCTACATAGCACCTTCTGCCACCTCTAATTCCCATTCAGATTTCTCCCTTAGAGAGCTAATATCAGAATGCAAAATATACCAGGAAACAACTTTATCTGTTGTATATATCATCTAATTATTCTATCTTCTACTCTTGTGGATATATGCTTAAAGTCTTTTTTGTTTAAAGCACAAAACTCCTGTCTATGGCCAGGTGCAGTGGTTCACACCTGTGATCTCAGTACTTTGGAAGGCCAACGCAGGCAGATCGCTTCAGCTCAGGAGTTCAAGACCAGCCTGAACAACATGGCAAAACCCCGTCTCCACTAAAAATACAAAAATTAGCCGAGTGTGGTGGCACAAATCTGTAATCCCAGCTACTTTCGAGTGGCTGAGGCAGGAGAGTCACTTCAACCAGAGAGGCAGAGGCTGCAGTGAGCTGAGATCGCGCCACTACACTCTAGCGTGGGTGACAGAGGGAGACCCTGTCTCAAAAAAATAAACAAAACAACAACAACAAAAACTCCTCTCCTTCTGTCTCTATTTCTTACTTGTTTTTAAAAGTTCAGAAATTTAACTATTTTTCTGTAACTACTATTTAATTATGTCATTCCTCTTTTCAACTCAGTAGAGAAAAGCATTTAATCTTGCCACAACAAAGATATTTACAATGTAATACTTATCTCTTTTAAGTATCTTTGTATTCAGAAATTTCAAGATTAATTCGGTTATTTCAGAATTCAGTCTTCCCTCATAAGGATTTTCTTTTTCCCTTTCTCCTACCCAAGATGACTTATGGGTGCTGTGGAAAGCTTCCACAAATAGTATCAACAGCAAGGGAGGGCTCTCTGGTCTGTATGACAGCTTCCACTGAAATATTTGCCTTATTATTTATTGTGAATGGATTAGCCTAATGCAGTGGTTTTCAAACATTGAAACTACCTGGAGGGCTTGGTAAAACATGGATTGCTTGACCCTACCATCAGACTCAGTAATTCTGGGTTGCACCCTGAGAATTTATATTTCTAATAAATTTCCAGGTGATGTTGATGCTTCTGAACCAGAGACCACACTTTTAGAGCCATTGGCATATGCTTTCACTGTCCTTATATCTGCTTTCCTCCTGAAACGTGTTTTTATTTTGGCTTCTCTGACGCTCTCCTAGTTTGCCTGCTACCATATGGACTGTTCCTTCCTATTCCTTGCCCATTCCTTCTCCTCTCTTGTGATCTAAATGTTGAACTGCTTCAGAGCTCAGTTCCTGGACTCCAATATCTCCATATTTATTTTTGGTTACCGCTTCCAACTGATTGCCTAGAAAAACTGACTACATGCTAATGACTCCCAAGTTTGTATCTCTTTGACTTCTCCATAGATCCTCTCACTCACGTTTCTGCCTTCTTACTTGATATCTCCTCTTGGATATCCAGTAGACATCTTAAACTTCATATGACTAAAACCAAACTCTGAGTTATTTTAAAAAAAAAAAAAAAACTGCATCATTCTTATCCCTCAGTAAACTGTTGTCCAGTCTAGGTGTTTTCCTTGATTCATCTCTTCTACACCTGTCCTGCCCCGATGCAGAGCATCAGCAAACCCTATTAATTCCACCTCTAAAACATGTCCCAGGTCTGCCCGGTTTCTGCACTACCATTGACCTTGCCCTCGCAGCTATTGTTGCTTGTTTGGACTGCTATAATGGCTTCCTAATGGGTCTCTATTTATATATACTAGCTTCCCTACAATCCTTTCTTTAAATAAGAGCTATAATAATTTTGTTTAAAGTCATATAACATCCTTACTTCCTTGAATTTTTTCTATTCCTTCACGTTGCACTTAGACTGAAATTCAAACTCCTTTTCATGGTAGGTAGAGCCATTCAGGATCCAACCTCTGCCTGTCCCTCCAGCCTTACCTTACAATCACTCTTCCCTTCCTCCACTATACACCAGCCACACCAAACACTCCAAGTATTTTTCTAGATCATTACTAAAATGTCAGCTTTCTCAGTGAGGCCATGACTGACTACCTTGTCTAAAATTGGAGTAAGGCGGAGTGCATACATGTGTGTATACACACACAATTACACTCCTTTTCTTCTTAGCACACAACTCCCTTCCTTTTTATTTGTCTCTTTCCACAAGAATATAAACAATGAGAACAAGGATTTTGATTTTGTTTGTTCACTCTTGTATCTTCAGTGCCTAGAATAGCACATAGCCCTTAGATGGGGCTCACATATTGAAGTGAATAAGGTAGTGAGGTTTTTCTTTTCCCTTAGGGCAAAGCTTTATATTCATTGTTGGTTTTTTTTTTGTTTCTGGTTTTGGTTTTGGTTTTGGTTTTTTTTGGTGAGACAGAGTCTAGCTCTGTCGCCCAGGCTGGAGTGCGGTGGCATGATCTCGGCTCACTGCAACCTCCGCCTCCCAGGTTCACGCCATTCTCCTGCCTCAGCCTCCCGAGTAGCTGAGATTACAGGCGCCCACCACCATGCCCCACTAATTTTTTATATTTTTAGTAGAGGCAGAGTTTCACCGTGTTAGCCAGGATGGTCTCGATCTCCTGACCTCGTGATCTGCCCGCCTCAGCCTCCCAAAGTGCTGGGATTGGTGCATTGTGTCATCCGAATGTCAGATTAGTAACCTCTTTATATGGCCTTTTCAAACTGCCCGGCCTGGAGCTGCCACTAGTCTCTTGGCCATAGCATCCTATTTTTTGTTGTTGTCGTCGTTCTATGTGGCATTTTTTTAGAGTCTGATTTTTTTCTTACTCATCTTTTGTTTGTATGTCGATTGTCTTTTCTCCTTCTCCCCTCCCTCCACATACACTAGAAAATGCATTCGTGTAGATCAGATCAGAGCCTTTGTCTTATTTCTTTCTGTATTTCTGTTGTCCCAAACAGTAGCTGAATGTAGTAGGCACTAAAGAAATATTGGTTTAAGGAGTAAACAAATGAAGTTCATCATTCTTTCAACATCAAGCCTCACTTGCATCAGAAGGCAGAAGACCTAACCCATTTCTCCCTGCTTGCTGACCAGGCCTTCCCCTTGGCTTTCATTAATCCTCTGAAACCCAGCTGTGTTCGTCATTAAGTATTTGAGCTAGCTACCATCCCACAGACCTCTCATGTAGGTCTCAACACTCTGCCCTACCACAGCCACCTTCCTGCGGTCAGAAGACTCCTTAATTCTCAGTTACCTTGCTTTTTGCTTCACAAGAGTTTTTCTATATCCCTTACATGTTCTACTGGGGCTGAGGGAACCCGAGGTAGGGCCTCCCTCGGTCTGTCTTCCTTGCCACAATCCTTACTCCTTTGAAGCTTCTGGTGTTTGCAGAGCATATTCTGTGAGGATGCCTGCTCTTGGGGATCTAAGTGAGAAGAGAGGGGTATGAGTCTTTTTTCTCTTGAATCCCTACCCTAACCTTATCCTGAAAAGGGGGAGGGAGGAGTTTATTAGCCTTCATCATGGACCCTTGCCTTTGGCTCTCTTCAGCTGGTAAGTGTTTAAAAGTTTTTAAGTACTATTATTTAGTCTTAAATTTCTTCTCTACCGCACTTTCATTCCTTGAAGGCAGGGGTCCATTCTTTATATATATTTTTTCTTCTTATCCCCAGAGTATCTACCTTTATGCTATTTTTTAAAATGGGAAGTCATTTTTGATACACAGAAACTTAATTCTTTAAGTATTAACTGTGCTTATAATCTCACTCCTTTGAATTCACAGCAGTTATTATTTCTATCATATATTTCAGGTCAGTACAACCTTGGACATCTTCACCTTTCTTTGTTATAATTTTAGACCCTGTCATTTCACTGTACATGTGAAATATCTTATGGCTCTAATAAGAATGGAGGCTTCTTGATCCCCTGGGTTCATCTTACAGGGATGGGCCTGTTTTGTATTTCAGGGTGTTCTAGAAAATTGCTTTCTTGAGCAAAAAGGAGAAAGTTTATCGTGTCCTCATTTGGCCACATTTTGTTCCCATGGCTTTAAGTCGAAAGCCTAGAATCAGCTCTACTCTCATCACTAGGTGGCACTTGTGAATTACAAATAGTCAAATGAATTTTTATGACAAACGTGTGATTCACAAATATAGATAATGTTTGGAATCCCTGCATGGACATTCTTCAAAATAGAGAAAATGAAAGAAGGGGATTCCTAGTAAGTACTAGTTGCTGTGATGTATTTATAAATACATGGTTGAAGAATAAATTACTTGATAATCATTTTGTATTTAATAGTAATATCAATAGATATAGTCTGGTCTCCATGCCTGTGTTCTTAGACTAATGTTGCCACGAAGTTGAAATTTTTTAGGACCTGCTTGCTATTCATCTTAGTTTATTGCGAAAGAAATGAGTACTACAGGTCAGGCGCAATGGCTCACTCCTGTAATCCCAACATTTTGAGAGGCTGAGGCAGGGGGATTACTTGACTCCAGGGATTCGGGACCAGCCTGGGCAACATAGTGGGATCCCATCTCTACCCAAAAGAAAAAAAAAAGAAAGAAAAGAAATGAGTACTGTAGCTCTTTACACTGATTCATACCCAATTCCAAGCACTTACTGTTCTTCGTAGTATTTGAGGAAATACCTGGTTTTAACTTACAAATCCTGTAGACATTCACCAGGGAAAACGTCAGCACTTCTGTTTTACTGTTGAGAAAACAGAAACTCAAACTTGTCCACCATTAAGAGCTAATTGGTGGACAGAGCCCTGCATTCAAACTCAAGTCTATTGGATTTCAGAGCCTGGGTGTGCTCTTTCATTTATTCTAATGGTACCAGGTAGCCAGTACCCTCTATTCACAATAAAGTAACTGAATGGCAAGTACAAATGTTTGATGAGAGTTGTGAAGGAGAACAAGAACCTAAACCACAGAACACTGAGTGCCCAGGGCTAGGACGAGTAAAATGGAAAGTCATCAAAACAAAGATTAGCTACCAGAGATGTTGGCCTACTTTGCAATTTTGCCTATAGGCAGCTCCATTTCCTTTAAGCCACTGATGAACAGAAGCTGAATATAGAGTATGTTCATTATTACGTGCTCTAGGCTTCAAATCCTGGCTTCTCTGAATATTTTCTGACCATCCAATCTTGGGCAAGTTACCACCATGTGACTCCATTTGCCTCCCTTTTAAATGGAAGAGGATTAAATATATTAATGCATGAAAAGCACATAGAATAGTACCTGGTACATAGTAAATATTCAATAAATGTTAACCATTTGAGTGGATTTAGACATTGAACAATATGGTAAATGTTCATTCTGCCTTATGTGATTCATGAAGTGGAATTTAAGCTATGGCTAGAGTGGCCATACACATCCCAGTTTACAACTAGTATCCTAATATTATTATTATTAATGCCCCCTTTTTAATCTCCAAAGTGCCCTCAGTTAGATAATAACTCATTAGATCAACCTAGCTATAGTCAGCTTTGTTATAGAAGAGTTTTGTGCCAGGAATTTGTTCATGTAAGTCTAAAGTGAAAGTTCCTCCAAGGGAAGATACTAACTTCTGCTTCCCGACATGAGGCTTTATATATGTTACAAATTAGGATTGGTAACATTCCGGTGTTACACTACCCAGCATCAGACTGCACTTTAACACTTGCTAGCTATATAGCCTTGGGCAAGTTAGTTTACTTCTTTAAAGCTAGGGACTTCAACTGTAAAATGAGGATAGCATTAGTACCTTCCTCTAGGCCCGTGTAAATGAGATATGTAAAGCATTATTTAAGTGCCTGCTATATAGAAAGTACATATAAATATGGTTAGAGATGGAGATTTTTCACTAAAGAAAAAGGCCTTGATACAAAGTGCTTAGGTTCATTGGAAACTGAGAGATTGGAGTAGATGGTACTGAACTAAGGTCCTTTCACAATGATAAAATCTAATGAATTTACTCTAACAAGTATCAAAAGCTATTTTTGTTTTCTTCATTTTTTTATATTAAGGAAAATGTCAAACATTTGTAAAAATAGGACACCATGAGAGAGCAATGAACCCATGCAGTACCCATCAGTTGGCTTCAACAATAGTATGACACATGGCTGATCTTTATTTTTATGACTTTTGAAAAATAACTGTAATGAGATATATTTTACACATCATAAAATTCACCCATGTGAAGTGTACAATTTGGTGGGTTTTGCAAATTTACCAGGTTGTCAGCCACCACCATAAATTAGGTTTGTTTGTTTTTTTTTTAAATAATTTCATCACTTTGTCAGGATACCAGCTACTCATTTACTGTTAATTCTTATTTTCACCCTCGGACCCAGGTATCTATCTATAGATTTGCCTTTTCTGAACATTTTGTATAAATGGAACCATACAACATGTGGTCTCTGGTGTCTGACTTCTTTTGCTTAGCATGTTTTTGGAGTTCATATTGTATGTGACATATATCAGTAGTTTCTCTTGTGGAATAAAATTCCATGGAATAAATAATACTATATTTTGTCTGTCCTTTATGGCCAGTCTTTTTAACATCTATATTTGTATCCTTTCTTCTCCATTCCCTATCCCTACTGAATTATTCAAAGGCTATTTTTAATTTCTTAAATATGATAGCTGAAAATATTTATTATATGTTCCTGCTTTTTGTTTTTCCAAATCATCTTCTGTGTTCTCATTCATCTTGCCTGTTTTAGTTTTTTTTTTTTCTCCGTTTAACAAATCACTTTACTTTGTTCCTCCGTGTGTCTTTTTTGGTTTTTCTTGAGAATGAATGGGTGTACAGAAACAAACTTTCAAAGATAGAGACAAGCGTGCGTTTAATTATCTTCTCACTTTAACAAAAATTCATACTCGTTCAGTGGCAAATCCAGGTACTGTTGATTTCCACTTTTTTTTTTTTTTTAATTTAAAGTCTTAAAGATTGGCTTCAGTTTTTTATATTGGGCTGGATCTATTTGATTCCGATTCTTGTGGTATTTTTTGTTTGTTTTTTTGTTTGTTTAACTCAGGTTGTTGGAAGAGGAGCCTTTGGAGTTGTTTGCAAAGCTAAGTGGAGAGCAAAAGATGTTGCTATTAAACAAATAGAAAGTGAATCTGAGAGGAAAGCCTTTATTGTAGAGGTAAGTTGAGATGTCATTTCTTTTGTGTAGTTCTGCACTTAAGATACTCTGTGAATTTAATATTATGAAAAAGATTGGTTTCTTAGATGTCATTTCTTTGTATACATGAACATCAGCAATTTGGTTTAATCAAAGGTTAGTGCTGTAGGAACATTTTCTCATTCATACACTTAATTCTGATTAAAAATTAGGGGAAAAGAGACTTAACTACATAAGTGAATTCACCCCTGAATTAAAACAGTTTCATCCATGGAATTCAGATCTATTTCAAGGCATAGTATTTTAATTTTAAAATAGAAAAGAAATGGTATACTTTCCCATTATCTAACATTAAGAAATTTTATACACTTATTTTAAATGGAATGTTTTTAGAAACTCAAATTAGATTATTTTAAAGAAAAATTATTTCAAATTTGATTTTTCTCATTTAGCATGAAAATTTGCAACTATTCTCTTAGAAATAGATTAGATTGAATGACGAAGGAAAATCCAATAATCATGAGATTAGCATAGTATCAAATTTATCCTTTACTAACTTTGTTATTTTGTATTTTGGATCACATTATTTAGTTAAATCAATGTTTTTATCACTATTAAACCTCATTGGCCAATGGATAAGTGGCCTCTACCTTATAAGCCTTCTGAATTTATATCTGTTTTTTCATTTAATCATAATTTCAAAATATGCTTCATATTTTTTAATGTATAACATGGAAAAATGAAGACTTAATTGTGATATGAGAAAGTGATTTATAAGTGGCTGAATGAGTTGAGAAATGCTGATAAGTGATTTGTTGTCAGCATTAAAAAAGATGATTTCTAGTAGTATGTTCTAGGAGTCTGGCCTCAGCTTTGTCTTATGCAATATTTTTATTACAGTTTAGATAAAGCTATTTATCATTTCCTGTTACATTAGCAGTTTCACAAAGCTGAGTGAAATAACATATGTGTTAAACATTAGGAATCACAAGTCAAAAAGATCATAATAGCGTGAAGAAAAATTTTAAATCCAGATTAGATGTGCATGTAATATAAAATGGTTCTCCAAAATTCTAATGAAAAAGACTTCAGTCTCCTATACCTCCTCCAATCTAATTTTCTGCTTCCCAGAGACAACTACTTTGAGCTCATTCCTTCATTTATGTTTGGTGTCCCCAGTCCAGATGCTATTTATTACCCCTTCTCTAAAGAATCAACCTCTAGTCTTTTGCTGGGATGAGAAGAGATAGTCATTGAGCTATTTGAAGTCAAGGAAGGAATCTTTGAGTCTTTTAAGCTGTCCCCTGCCCTGTCCTTTGATTAGCTTATTTGCATAGGTAACTAGCTCTGCCGCCACTCCCCAACCTTTTGGAAGCTTTGTGAGATAAATCTGGTTGCTTCTCCATTTTTCTCATTGCCAGTTTATGATGCAGCTCTTCTAGGTGGCTGTATCAGTTATTGCTAGTCATTTGCTTTCCAGCTTCCAAAAATGTATGCTGTTTGTGCACTTTACATTATCTTCATCCTTCTGAGGTTATGCCTTAAAATTTTTTAAATCTTAGTGGGAATTAGGGAAAGAGGAGGAAGAAATGCTTGTATAATCCGCTATCTGAATCTCAGTGCTGAACCTTAGCAAGATGAAATATAGTAAATATATTTTCATATAGTAAATAAATACAATAAATAGTGATACTAATTCTTCTATTAGGACCAAAAATCCACACATGTTGGCTCTATATAGATAGAGCTTTTTATTAGCATACAGTATGAAGGTTTAGAGACATTAGTGGACTGAATATGAGCCAGCAGCATAATGTATGTAATAGAGAAGAGGAAGAAGAGTGGAAAAAGCGCAGAAAAGAGAGGAGAAGGGAGAAAAGAATGAAAGCAAGAAGCAGTTTGCTGTGGGGCGGGATGCATTAATAGAAAGAAGTTTGAAGACAGGCATGATGGCTCACACCTGTAATCCCAGAACTTTGGGAATGGCAGATGGGTTGCTTGAGCCCAGGAGTTTGAGATCAGCCTGGGCAACATGGCAAAACCCCATCTCTACAGAAAAATACAAAAATTAGCCAGGCATGGTGGCTGTGCATCTATAGTCCCAGCTACTCCAAAGGCTGAGGTAGGAGGATTGCCTGAGTCCAGGAGGCAGAGATTGCAGTGACCCAAGATTGTACCACTGCACTGCAGCCTGGGTGACAGAGCAAAATCTGTCTCCAAAGAAAGAAGTTTGAGATCTAGAATAAGAGAAGTGAGTATAGCCAAACCCCTCATTGACCTCAGTATGGATCATTGGATCAGGGATGATTAAAACTGAAAGAGGGAAACCAGCTAGTAGGCTATGATAATCACTGCAGCAGTTCATGTTGGGATTACTAAGGCAATGGCAGTGGGAATGGAGAGGAGAGAATGAATTCAAGAAATGGGAAATGGAATGAAGGCAAGTATACAGAGGGAGTGCACATTTTAAGTCAGATAGACTAAAGTTCAAATCCCACTTAACTATAGAACAGGTCATTTAACTCTCTCTGAGACTTAAGGTTAAAATCTCATCTTTAAAATGGAAATGATAATACCTACCTTGCAGAGTTGTGATAATTATACGATATCTCTAAATTGCACATTAGGGCCCCAGGCAGAGTAGCTAGACTGTTCAACCATAGCTATGAAGATGATGATAACAATGATAACATGACTTCTGCTTTGGATAATGCAGCTCACTACCATCTCTGGGATCATATCCTAACATTTCTTGGCAGAGTTCATCTCTTCTTTATTCTATATACTCATCATGCCTTGTTCATAACTCCTGTTATAGCACTTTGCACATTGATTTAATTATTTGTTTACATGTCTATCCAGCTAAACTGTATGAACTGGAAAACAGGGATTTTGTGCCGTTCTGGGCAGGCACTTGGTATTTTCAGGCTATGATTACAATGCCTGTTACATAGTAAATAGTGATTGTTGAATGATTTAAACAAATGTTTTGTACAACAGTAAGATTTTTATGATACTGTGAAATCAGTACTTCAAAAGTTATCACTTTATAAAAGAAACCTTAATTTCTTAACAGCTTCGGCAGTTATCCCGTGTGAACCATCCTAATATTGTAAAGCTTTATGGAGCCTGCTTGAATCCAGTAAGTTTGTTACTTTTTCATCGTCACCTATGAGAAATGACATGGCAGATGTGTGTAGTTTATGTAGCTCTTTTGTTTTTCTTTTTGGCTTTTTTTTTAAGGTTTTCAAAAATATTATATTTTTTCAAGATAAAAAGGTACCTCCAATACTTTAAAATATCAGCAGTGATCCCAATAGTTCAAGGACTATTATGAGTACATGTGACTATTATACACACACAATATGTCATCAACACACTCTAAACAGTGAAAATAGAGCACTACAGCATTGCTCCCACATTATTCTTTTTTTTCTTTCTTTCTCTTCATGTATTTATTGAGTTACTTATTTGTTTTTGATATCTTTTTTTATTATTATACTTTAAGTTCTAGGGTACATGTGCACAACATGCAAGATTGTTACATATGTATACATGTGCCATGTTGGTGTGCTGAACCCATTAACTCGTCATTTACATTAGGTATATCACCTAATAGTGTCCCTCCCCTTCCCCTGACCCCACAACAGGCTCCAGTGTGTGATGTTCCCCAACCTGTATCCAAGTGTTTTCATTGTTCAATTCCCACCTATGAGTGAGAACATGCAGTGTTTGATTTTCTGTCCTTGCGATAGTTTGCTCAGAATGATGGTTTCCAGCTTCATCCATGTCCCTACAAAGGACATGAAGTCATCCTTTTTTTTTTTCTTTTTTTAAGATGGAGTCTTGCTCTGTCGCCCAGGCTAGAGTACAGTGGCGCAATCTTGGCTTACTGCAAGCTCCGCCTCCCGGGTTCACACCATTCTCCTGCCTCAACCTCCCAAGCAGCTGGGACTACAGGTGCCCACCACCACGCCTGGCTAATTCTTTTTGTATTTTTTTTAGTAGAGATGGGGTTTCACCATGTTAGCCAAGATGGTCTCAATCTCCTGAACTCGAGATCAGCCTGTCTCTGCCTCCCAAAGTGCTGGGATCACAGGCGTGAGCCACCACGCCCAGCCGAACTCATCCTTTTTTATGGCTGCATAGTATTCCATGATGTATGTGTGCCACTTTTTCTTAATCCAGTCTATCATTGATGTACATTTGGGTTGGTTCCAAGTCTTTGCTATTGTGAATAGTGCCGTAATAAACATACATGTGCATGTGTCTTTATAGCAGCATGATTTTTTTTTATAATCATTTGGGTATATACCCAGTAATGGGATGGCTGGGTCAAATGGTGTTTCTAGTTCTAGATCCTTGAGGAATCACCACACTGTCTTCCACAATGGTTGAACTAGTTTACAGTCCCACCAACAGTGTAAAAGTGTTCCTATTTCTCTACATCCTCTCCAGCACCTGTTGTTTCCTGACTTTTAATGATCGCCATTCTAACTGGTGTGAGATGGTATCTCATTGTGGTTTTGATTTGCATTTCTCTGATGGCCAGTGATGAAGAGCATTTTTTCATGTGTCTGTTGGCTGCATAAATGTATTCTTTTGAGAAGTGTCTGTTCATACCCTTCACCCTCTTTTTGATGGGGTGGTTTGATTTTTTTCTTGTAAATTTGTTTAAGTTCTTTGTAGATTCTGGATATTAGCCCTTTGTCAGATGGGTAGATTGTAAAAATTTTCTCCCATTCTGTGGGTTGCCTGTTCACTATGTTGGTAGTTTCTTTTGCTATGCAGAAGCTCTTTAGTTTAATTAGATCCCATTTGTCAATTTTGGCTTTTGTTGCCATTGCTTTTGGTGTTTTAGTCATGAAGTCCTTGCCCAGGCTATGTCCTGAATAGTATTGCCTAGGTTTTCTTCTAGGGTTTTTATGGTCTTAGGTCTAACATTTAAGTCTTTAATCCATCTTGAATTAATTTTTGTATAAGGTATAAGGAAGGGATCCAGTTTCAGCTTTCTACACATGGCTGGCCAGTTTTCCCAGCACCATTTATTAAATAGGGAATCCTTTCCCCATGTCTTGTTTTTGTCAGGTTTGTCAAAGATCAGATGGTTGTAGATGTGTGGTATTATTTCTGAGGCCTCTGTTCTGTTCCATTGGTCTGTATCTCTGTTTTGGTACCAGCACCATGCTGTTTTGGTTACTTTAGCCTTGTAGTATAGTTTGAAGTCAGGTAGCGTGATGCTTCCAGCTTTGTTCTTTTGGCTTAGGATTGTCTTGGCAATGCGTGCTCTTTTTTGGTTCCATATGAACTTTAAAGTAGTTTTTTCCAGTTTTGTGAAGAAAGTCATTGGTAGCTTGACGGGGATGGCATTGAATCTATAAATTACCTTGGGAAGTATGGACATTTTCACAGTATTGATTCTTCCTATCCATGAGCATGGAATGTTCTTCCATTTGTTTGTGTCCTCTTTTACTTCATTGAGCAGTGGTTTGTAGTTTTCCTTGAGGAGGTCCTTCACATCCCTTGTAAGTTTGATTCCTAGGTATTTTATTCTCTTTGAAGCAATTGTGAATGGGAGTTCACTCATGATTTGGCTCTCTGTTTGTCTGTTATTGGTGTATAAGAATGCTTGTGATTTTTGTATATTGATTTTGTATCCTGAGACTTTGCTGAAGTTGCTTATCAGCTTAAGGAGATTGTGGGCTGTGCCGGGCGTGGTGGCTCAAGCCTGTAATCCCAGCACTTTGGGAGGCCGAGACGGGCGGATCACGAGGTCAGGAGATCGAGACCATCCTGGCTAACATGGTGAAACCCCATCTCTACCAAAAAAATACAAAAAAAATTAGCTGGGCACGGTGGCGGGCGCCTGTAGTCCCAGCTACTCGGGAGGCTGAGGCAGGAGAATGGTATAAACCTAGGAGGCGGAGCTTGCAGTGAGCTGAGATCCGGCCACTGCACTCCAGCCTGGGCGACAGAGCAAGACCCCGTCTCAAAAAAAAAAAAAAAAAAAAAAAGGAGATTGTGGGCTGCAATGATGGGGTTTTCTAAATATACAATCACATCATCTGCAAACAGGGACAATTTGACTTCCTCTTTTCCTAATTGAATACCCTTTATTTATTTCTCCTGCCTGATTGTCCTGGCCAGAACTTCCAACACTACGTTGAATAGGAATGGTGAGAGAGGGCATGCCTGTCTTGTGCCTGTTTTCAAAGGGAATGCTTCCAGTTTTTGCCCATTCAGTATGATATTGGCTGTGGGTTTGTCATAAATAGCTCTTATAATTTTGAGATACATCCCATCAATACTTAGTTTATTGAGAGATTTTAGCATGAAGCGCTGTTGAATTTTGCTGAAGGCCTTTTCTGCATCTATTGAGATAATCATGTGGTTTTTTGCCTTTGGTTCTGTTTATATGACAGATTATGTTTATCGATTTGCATATGTTGAACCAGCCTTTCATGCAAGGGATGAAGCCAACTTGATCATGGTGGGTCAGCTTTTTGATGTGCTACTGGATTCAGCTTGCCAGTATTTTATTGAGGATTTTTGCATCGATGTTCATCAGGGATATTGGTCTAAAATTCTCTTTTTTATTGTTGTGTCTCTGCCAGGCTTTGGTGTCAGGATGATGCTGGCCTCATAAAATTAGTTAGGGAGGATTCCCTCTCTTTCTATTGACTGGAATAGTTTCAGAAGGAATGGTACCAGCTCCTCTTTGTACCTCTGGTAGAATTTGGCTATGAATCTGTTTGGTCCTGGACTTTTTTTGTTTGATAGGCCATTAATTATTGCCTCAATTTCAGAACCTGTTATTGGTCTATTCAGGGATTCAACTTCTTCCTGGTTTAGTCCTGGGAGGGTGTGTGTTTCCAGGAATTTACCCATTTCTTCTAGATTTTCTGGTTTATTTGCATAGAGGTGTTTATAGTATTCTCTGATGGTAGTTTGTATTTCTGTGGGGTTGGTGGTGATATCCCCTTTATCATTTTTTATTACATCTCTTTGATTCTTCTCTCTTTTCTTCTTTATTAGTCTTGCTAGTGATCTATCAATTTTGTTGATCTTTTCAAAGAACCAGCTCCTGGATTCATTGTTTTTTTTTTTTAAGGGTTTTTTGTGTCTCCTTCAGTTCTGCTCTGATCTTAGTTACTTCTTGCCTTCTGCCAGCTTTTGAATGTGTTTGCTCATGCTTCTCTAGTTCTTTTAATTGTGATATTAGGGTGTCAATTTTAGATCTTTCCAGCTTTCTCTTGTGGGCATTTAGTGCTATAAATTCCCCTCTACACACTGCTTTAAATGTGTCCCAGATATTCTGGTATGTTGTGTCTTTGTTCTCATTGGTTTCAAAGAACATCTTTATTTCTGCCTTCATTTCGTTATGTACTCAGTAGTCATTCAGGAGCAAGTTGTTCAGTTTCCACGTAGTTGAGTGGTTTTGAGTGAGTTTCTTAATCCTGAGTTCTAGTTTGATTGCACTGTGATCTGAGAGACAGTTTATTATAATTTCTGTTCTTTTATATTTGCCGCGGAGTGCTTTACTTCCAACTATGTGGTCAATTTTGGAATAAGTGCAGTGTGGTGCTGAGAAGAATGTATGTTCTGTTGATTTGGGATGAGGAGTTCTGTAGATGTCTATTAGGTCCACTTGGTGCAGAGTTGAGTTCAATTCCTGGATATCCTTGTTAACTTTCTGTCTTGTTAACTTTCTGTCTTGTTGATATTGATGTTGAAAGTGGGATGTTAAAGTCAGCCATTATTATTGTATGGGAGTCTGAGTCTCTTTGTAGGTCTCTAAGGACTTGCTTTGTGAATCTGGGTTCTCCTGTATTGGGTGCATATATATTCAGGATTGTTAGCTCTTCTTGTTGAATTGATCCCTTTACCATTGTGTAATGGCCTTCTTTGTCTCTTTTGATCTTTGTTGGTTTAAAGTCTGTTTTATCAGAGACTAGGATTGAAACCCCTGCTTTTTTTTGTTTTCCATTTGCTTGGTAGATCTTCCTCCATCCCTTTATTTTGAGCTTATGTGTGTCTCTGCATGTGAGATGGGTCTCCTGAATACAGCACACTGATGGGTCTTGACTCTTTATCCAATTTGCCAGTCTGTGTCTTTTAATTGGAGCATTTAGCCCATTTACATTTAAGGTTAATATTGTTATGTGTGAATTTGATCCTGTCATTATTATGTTAGCTGGTTATTTTGCTCGTTAGTTGATGCAGTTTCTTCCTAGCTGCAATGGTCTTTACAATTTGACATATTTTTGCGTGGCTGGTACCGGTTGTTCCTTTCCATGTTTAGTGCTTCCTTCAGGAGCTCTTGTAAGGCAGGCTGGTGGTGACAGAATCTTTCAGCATTTGTTTGTCTGTAAAGGATTTTATTTCTCCTTCACTTATGAAACTTAGTTTGGCTGGATATGAAATTCTGGGTTGAAAATTCTTTTCTTTAAGAATGTTGAACATTGGCCCCCACTCTCTTCTGGCTTGTAGAGTTTCTGCCGAGGGATCCGCTGTTAGTCTGATAGATTTCCCTTTGTGGGTAACCCGACCTTTCTTTCTGGCTGCCCTTAACATTTTTTCCTTCATTTCAACTTTGGTGAATCTGACAATTATGTGTCTTGGAGTTGTTCTTCTCCAGGATTGTCTTTGTAGCGTTCTCTCTATTTCCTGAATATGAATGTTGGCCTGCCTTGCTAGGTTGGGGAAGTTCTCCTGCATAATATCCTGAAGAGTGTTTTCCAACTTGGTTCCATTCTGGCCGTCACTTTCAGGTACACCAATCAGACGTAGATTTGGTCTTTTCACATAGTCCCATATTTCTTGGAGGCTTTGTTCATTTCTTTTTATTCATTTTTCTCTAAACTTCTCACTTCATTTCATTCATTTGATTTTCAATCACTGATACCCTTTCTTCTACTTGATCGATTTGGCTACTGAAGCTTGTGCCTGCATCATGTAGTTCTCATGCCATGGTTTTTGGCTCCATTAGGTCATTTAAGGTCTTCTCTATGCTGTTTATTCTAGTTACCCATTTGTCTAATCTTTTTTCAAGGTTTTTAGCTTCTTTGCGATGGGTTCAAACATCCTTCTTTAGCTCGAAGTTTTTTATTACCGATCATCTGAAGCCTTCTTCTCTCAACTCGTCAAAGGCATTCTCCATGTAGCTTTGTTCCATTGCTGGCGAGGAGCTGCGTTCCTTTGGAAGAGAAGAGGCGCTCTGATTTTTAGATTTTTCAGTTTTTCTGCCCTGGTTTCTCCCCATCTTTGTGGTTTTATCTACCTTTGGTCTTTGATGATGGTGATATACAGATGAGGTTTTGATGTGGATGTCCTTTCTGTTTGTTAGTTTTCCTTCTAACAGTCAGGACCCTCAGCTGCAGATCTGTTGGAGTTTGCTGGAGGTCCACTCCAGACCCTGTTTGTCTGGGTATCACCAGCAGAGGCTGCAGAACAGCAAATATTGCAGAATGGCAAATGTTGCTGCCTGATCCTTCCTCTGGAAGCTTTGTCTCAGAGGGGTACCTGGCTGTATGAGGTGTCAGTCGGCCCTTACTGGAGATGTCTCCCAGTTTGGCTACTCAGAGGTCAGGGACCCACTTGAGGCAGTCTGTCTGTTCTCAGATCTCAAATTCCATACTAGGAGAATGACTACTCTCTTCAAAGCTGTCAAGACAGGGACGTTTAAGTCTTCAGAAGTTTCTGCTGCCTTTTCTTCAGCTATGCCCTGCCCCCAGAGGTGGAGTGTACAGAGGCAGGCAGGCCTCCTTGAGCTGTGGTGGGCTCCCCCCAGTTCAAGCTTCCTGGCTGCTTTGTTTACCTATTCAAGCCACGGCAATGGTGGGCGCCCCTACCCCAGCCTCGCTGCTGCCTTGCAGTTCGATCTCAGACTGCTGTGCTAGCAGTGAGTGAGGCTCCATGGGCGTGGGACCCTCCAAGCCAGGCATGGGATATAATCTCCTGGTGTGCCATTTGCTAAGACCATTGGAAAAGTGCAGTATTAGGGTGGGAGTGTCCCGATTTTCCAGGTACCATCTGTCACAGCTTCCCTTTGCTAGGAAAGGGAATTCCCCGACCCCTTGCGCTTCCCAGGTGAGGCAATGCCCCGCTCTGCTTCAGCTCACACTCCATGGGCTGCACCCACTGTCTGACAAGCCCCAGTGAAATGAACCTGGTACCTCAGTTGGAAATGCAGAAATCACCTGTCTTCTGTGTCACTCACACTGGGAGCTGTAGACTGGAGCTGTTCCTATTTGGCCATCTTGGAACCTCCTGTGTAGCTATTTTGATCTACTATCTTAGATGTATTTCTGAAAGAACAGTTATAGTTTGTTCATTTGACTTGTTTCTAGTCTTTTAGCAAAACAGGGTGTTGGAAGAGCTATTTTAGGTGATCTTGTCCAATAGCCTCATCTTCTTATGAGGCTTTTGATATCCTGTGGTAGCACCTACTTACTGACACTGGAGAAAGTCCCCAAAATATCTTGTGATTGTATTTTACATATATCTTCACTCTTAGCGGACTCCTAGAAGACAGTCTTAGGTCATAGATGTCTTTTCTTTCCCTAGTACTGTTCACATAGTAGGGGCCCAAGAATGATTTTTAATATATCTGTAAAATCAGGGGAGTGAATTAAAGGCCCTAAGATGCTGGAGCTTCTTGGTTAATACTTCTTGTATATGTTTCCTTTAGGTGTGTCTTGTGATGGAATATGCTGAAGGGGGCTCTTTATATAATGGTGAGTGTCACTAGACCTGTCTTTATCTAGCAGATTAAAATAATTTGAAAACTTCTAATATAAACCATAAGTTGTTTAACATTCTTCACAATTTGCCATCAGAGTCTCAAAAGGACATGATTTTTAAAAATCTACTAAAGAATAAAAATGGAAAGATAAGATTCTATAACATTAGTTTGTGAAATTTAGAGGTCTGTCAATTTTTTAAGTAGATGGTACTTTGCATTTCATTAAAAGCATTTAAGTAAAAATTTACTTTTTAAATAGATTTTAAAATATCTTCAGATTTTTTTCTTTTTGCCCTCATAACGTTGAGCCTCCTCATTTTAGAACTCTTTAACCATATTTCCATTTCACTCTGCTTTATTTTTTCTTTTTTAAAAAAAAAATTGTGAAAACTCATTTCACACAACCTTTTATTTGTAGCAATGAAAAAAACCTTGTGTAGTTACCTTTGTAGAACAGAACTCTTTTACCCTAAAAATACCAACCATATGCAGACATGTATTGTCTCTTGTAGCACTAGTTATATAAAACAAATTGTTACATCTTATTTTATAATTAATATTATTTTATGTAAACTTTTACTTATATTTACTGCCCATGTGTTCTTCACTGTTGGTGGATATCTAATACCCTATTGTTTTATTTGATTGAACTACTTCTGGTTTTTAGCCATTACAGAAAATACAGGTGCAAACATCTTGATATACATTGTTTTGTTTCTTTCTGTACTATGCTCTGCCTCTCTCTTGTAGTAATGTGCCGTAAGACTGCTCATAATTTATATTACTTTATGAAAGTCTTTATGTGTTTGAAAAAGTGTGGTAATGTATATTTGATTTTACTTGAATGTAGAAATAACATTTAATAGATGTACTATTAAATGTTACTATTATGGCAGTTATCCACTCAAAATTATTAGATATTTTCATCCTTTTTATTTAGAAAAAAAAATTAAAAGGCCAGGCATGGTGGCTCACGCCTGTAATCCCAGCACTTTGGGAGGCCAAGGCAGGCGGATCATGAGGTCAAGAGATCAAGACCATCCTGGCCAACATGGTGATACCCTGTCTCTACTAAAAATACAAAAATTAGCTGGGCGTGGTGGCACACACCTGTAGTCCCAGCTACTTGGGAGGCTGAGCCAGGAGAATCATTTGAACCCAGGAGGCGGAGGTTGCAGTGAGCCAAGATCGCACCACTACACTCCAGCCTGGCGACAAAGTGAGACTCCGTCTCAAAAAACAAAAAGAAAAAAGAAAGAAAACAATTAAAAGCAGAACTGATAGAGCATATGTATATGTAGAAAAATACCCAGTCATGTATTCTGATAGTGCTTGCATTCACGTTGTGTCTTTTGTTATATGCAATAAAGTTCTTTTTAGTTTGTGCCTTTTTTTTGCAGTGCTGCATGGTGCTGAACCATTGCCATATTATACTGCTGCCCACGCAATGAGTTGGTGTTTACAGTGTTCCCAAGGAGTGGCTTATCTTCACAGCATGCAACCCAAAGCGCTAATTCACAGGGACCTGAAACCACCAAAGTAAGTTCTAATAACGTGACACACCTCAGCCCATTCCTCCTTCTCTCTCACTCTCGAATTCAAGCTGATTATTGTACAGGAGTTTCTCTTTTCTCTATTTGGCTTACTCAATGTTTACTAACTCACCTTCATCATTGAGTCATTTATCTAAGCTTGTATTTTAGATGTTGTCTTTAGTGGGATTTTTATTTTTGGTAACTTCTACCTTAGATTAGCATACTTCTAGACTCTGTTAGCCTATAAAAATCTCATTTTGTGCCTGCAGTATATAATATTGCTGTTAGACAATTCCTTGAGGGCAGAGACAGGTCTGACGTTTTTCTTGCTGTGTCCCTAACACCTAGCACATAAACATTCTACAAAAATTTGCAGAGTTGTTATTACTTGCTCTTTCAGAGGGAAGTAAAAGAGCATTTCTTGGTATCTGGGTAGAAATTGAAAATATTCTGGATTCTTCATAATGTGAATACTTGGGACTTTAAAAAACTTACAAATTCCTTAGATAAGTATTTTAAAAGACTAAAACTTCGGGGTTTTTGTTTGTATAGATATTCAGTTAAAGAAAATATACACATAAAACGTATTGTTTCCTTTTCTCTCTTTTTTTTCTTTTATGCCCCTGTGACAGAGTAAAAATAGTCTCCACATATCTTCTTTACCCTTCCCCAAGCTCCCACCCCAGCACATTAGTCTTTACAGTAGAGATTTCCCTTAGGAAATCAATATAGTCTTCAGTTATTTCATTCTCTTGATACTGGGTTAAAGCATTAAAACATCCCTTCTGGGTGTAACTTGTCACTCTCAGGTCTAATCTGATATACTCTACATAGGTTCCAACTCTTAGAATCACTGTTCTTGCTAGTGTATCTTATCTCTGCTCCCAAACTTAAACTGATTTCTGTTTCTCCAGGTCACTGATAAAATAATGTTTAAGCTTTTATTTTTCCTGAGGCTACTATCTTGGTTACCTGCCTTAACATTAAGTGATTTCTTAATGAAGAAATCACTCCATCTTTTTTTTCCTGGTTGTGAATATTCCCACTATATTAACAGAGTTGAATTATTAAAGCAAACTCATGAGAATCACAGCTCTTAACCAGCAGCAAATTGACAAATTATCCAAAGGATATAGGCAAGCATCAGGTACAGCCAAAGCATTCTTTTCCTAAAAGAGCCTGAACGCATCTGATGCAACACCCAAAAGTATCCCTTTTCTCCTCATTACAATATGTTTTGGCTTTGGAATAAATTATTAGTTATTGAACAATATATGGAGAAGTATCTTACAAAAGGAAATCATTTCCATTTTTTAACATCTTTTACATTGCACTAATTACACAGCTTAAACGACTATCCCTAATCTTCACCCAACCGTGCCACATAAATTTTAGGTTTATTTAGTCAACCTAGTTAGACCAGATGTATCCTTCTAAAATCATTTGTAGATAGAGACTCTCCTTTTGCTAGTAAATACCATTAATATATTTACAGAAGGTCTGGTCTAGGTCATGTATTCCAGGCCTCTCCATGATTGGATTCATTTTGCAGATCATCTTTGGAGCCCCTGGTATACAAGTTGAACTTTAGAATCAGAATTGATTCTAATGCAGAAAGTACTGGGTAAAAGAAAGTTCTTTGGAATGGCTATGCTTTTATATACGATTGGACGTACATGAATACCTGCTATATCTTTTTTTCTTTCTTTCTTTTTTTGAGATGGAGTCTTACTCTGTCGCCCGGGTTGAAGTGTAGTGGGACCATCTCAACTCACTGCCACCTCCACCTCCCAGGTTCAAGCAATTTTCCTGCCTCAGCCTCCAGAGTAGCTGGGACTACAGGTGCCACCACGCCTGGCTAATTTTTTGTATTTTTAGTAGAGGCGGGGCTTCACCGTGTTAGCCAGGATATTCTCAATCTCCTGACCTCGTGATCCGCCCGCCTCAGCCTCCCAAAGTGCTGGGACTACAGGCCTGAGCCACCGCTCCCGGCCAATACCTGCTATATCTTATTGTCAGTGGAAAACCTACAGTTTCTGTGGTCAGGAAGAGTTCCTCAAATGGTATCTAAAGAAGGTACCTGATGATCTAGGGAGGTGTTTTATACACAATCAAGTTGTGCTTGTGCTTGTATTTTATCTTTTGCAAATTTATTCACATGTACATGAGAAATAAGCCTACAAAGATAATTTAAGTTCAGATCTCAGTGAGCCTTGAATTTCCTGTTCAAGGCTGGTGAACTTTTGAAGTCGAGTAAAGGAGTACTAACATAAAACTCATTCGGGAAAATTATCTTGAATTATCAGAAATTATCTTGATATCTTGAATATACCAGTGTAAAACAAGGAAACTAGTTACAGAGTTCTTATAATTTTCTTGGGTAAAAAGTTAAGAGTTTGAACAAGAACATCGAGATGGGGGAAAAAGTTTTGTTGAAGTACATGTAGAGGTATACTGGATTTAGCATTCTTTTCATTGGAATGATTATGAGAGTCTTTTTGGTATTATGGAACTGTGAATAGTAGTTTATCTGGCTTATTTTAGTCACATTGGACTAAAAGAAGAAATTTCCAAATAATCTCTCCTGATATAAAAAGTTTATAAAATTTGTAATTAAAATGAATTCCTATATACTGCTATTGGATATATTACTACAATGTGATTGTGCAAATTATATTACCCATTTCTATTTCTGTTTGTCATGAAAAGCAAAACATTGTAAGTAAGAGTATGCTACTTGGTGATTGTAGTTGGGTAACAGTACACTTAGGAAAGTCAGAATCCTAAGTTCAGAAAATTTTCCGGAAGTCTCTCATTAGGTCATTTTAGCTATAATAGATTTTTATTCCTCCCACACATACATAGTCTAAGCACAAAAATGGTTTTGGGATTGAGCATTTTTATAAGTATCTTCAAAATAAAGATATTAAATTACAAACCATTTTTTTCCTTCTATATTGGCTTATTTTCTTTAATTAAATTATATAGTGTTACTATTTTTTAAGTAGTACATATTTATGATTAAACTCTTATTTTAGGATACCGTAATGTTGACCTACTAGAAGTTTTTTAAACCCACATTTTATTTTGGCCGGAGAGAAGTATAGTCAGGAAAGATTATGGAGCTAGAGATGAAGACATCAGAATGTGAGTCTAGCAGCCTTCCAAAGAGAGCTAGGTTATGGTCAATTAATTTTTGCTTATATTTCTCTGAACTATTAGGCTTTTATAGTAACTACGTAAATTAGTCATTTCACAGAAGTTCACAGAACATTCATTTTGCTTAACCTTTTCCATTTCCACAAATGTCTCTTCTTTTATTGAGAATAAAATGTTGGCCCTGTAACTTTTGAAGTTTTTTGTTTTTTTTAAACAGCTTACTGCTGGTTGCAGGGGGGACAGTTCTGAAAATTTGTGATTTTGGTACAGCCTGTGACATTCAGACACACATGACCAATAACAAGGGGAGTGCTGCTTGGATGGCACCTGAAGTTTTTGAAGGTAAAATGGCAAAAGTATGGTATGTTTGATAATCTCCCTCACTCCTTGTGAATTCAATATGTTTTTATAGATTTCCCCATTTCCATGGTTTTACTTCTGCATAATACATAAAGTATACAATGAAATCTAAGGGGATATTAAATGTAGTGTTATATCCTAAATTTTATAGTAAGATTTAAATCTTCTATGCAGGTTCAAGCATATGTACAGTTGATCGTCATTATTCACCAATTTCTTAATTGCAAAATTGCCTATTTGCTAAACTTTATTTGTAACACCAAAATTAATACTCATGGTGCTTTCATGGTTATTTGCAGACAGTGCTTTCATGTATTCGCAGACAGTGTTCATGCACTGAGCAGTGCACATTTTGAGTCATCTAACACATGTTCCCAGCTAAGCTGAACAAGACAATGCTCTTCCGTCTTGTTTCAGCTCTCATGCTGTAAGCAGGTGTCTTTTTTGTACCGTTTAGAGCCCTTTTTCATTTTTGTGATTTTTGTTGGTAATTTTGGTACTTAAAATGGCCCTCAAGCATAGTACTGCCTAAGTACAAGAAGGCTGTGATGTGTCTTAACAGACAATATACATGTGTTAGATTATCTTCATTCAGGCATGAGTTACAGAAATGTTGGCTATGAGTTCAATGGTAATGAATCAACAGTATATAAGAATCAGGTGTCTTTAAGCAGAAACACACATGAAACAAGGTTATATATTGATCAGTTGACAAAAACGTGGTGACCAGAGGTGCACAGGAACCTACCCCTGTATTTTCCCTAGGAGCGATGATTCGGTCTTCACTAATTCAGTGTTCTCAGAAACTTTATAGAACATAAATACCAGGAATAATGAGAATTAACTGTGTTTTTGTATTGGTTTCCTAGCAATTAAAAATTGAGAGCCCTACAGTTTAAATGAGGATGCCTTAGAAAGAATGCAAGTGGCCGGGCGTGGTGGCTCAGGCCTGTAATCCCAGCACTTTGGGAGGCCGAGGCGGGCGGATCACGAGGTCAGGAGATCAAGACCATCCTGACTAACACGGTGAAACCCCATCTCTACTAAAAATACAAAAAATTAGCCAGGCGTAGTGGCCAGCGCCTGTAGTCCCAGCTACTCGGGAGGCTGAGGCAGGAGAATCACTTGAACCCAGGAGGCAGAGCTTGCAGTGAGCCGAGATCGCGCCACTGCACTTCAGCCTGGGTGACAGAGCGAGACTCTGTCTCAAAAAAAAAAAAAAAGAATGCAAGTAATTGGACAGAAATAAGATACTAAGAATTACAAATAAATTGCTTGACCACCAATAAAGGTCAAGCTTATATGTTTACCTTCTTTTATACCTCCATATGTCACTGAAGTTCTAAAAGAGTTGTCTGTAAATTATATACTAGGTTTGTGTAT
This sequence comes from Macaca thibetana thibetana, assembly GCF_024542745.1. Lineage (NCBI taxonomy): Eukaryota > Metazoa > Chordata > Mammalia > Primates > Cercopithecidae > Macaca > Macaca thibetana. Next base: position 87,566,458 of record NC_065581.1, on the reverse strand, counting down.
AAAAACATCAAATTATCTTTTAAATGAGAGAAGTGGAACTGAAGATGTGTGATTTGTATGTTAGGAAGTGTGAATGCCCATAAAATTCAGATACATTCAGTTAATCAGACTCTGGTTATAGCTTATTTCTTTTATTTTTGATGACTTTAAAGTTTTTGGGTTTTCTGTTTGTTTTTAGCCACCCCAGAGAAAGAGAAATTGCAACGCAACTAGTCACCTGAGTGGAGCTCTTTTGCCCTAAAATTCAATTTAATAATGAATGAACAATCAGGTGTTATATTACACAAGATTAAATAATGCCTCCTGTTTCATATACAGAATGTATACATTTGACATTGTTTTAAAATTATTTACTTATTTAATATACTTTTATGTGAGTTAAAATGACCTAATGTTACTCTATGTGGAGAGCAAAAAGATTTGTTTATACAAAAGATTAATTTTATTGCTCTAGACAACCCTTAATTGTCTAGAGCAACAAAATGCAGACTGTTAGGCTGTGTTTCTTCATTTCTGAAAGATGTCAGTCAACCTGTAGCCCAAATTAGATTGTAGCATGGTTGTAGTGCTATATTACAGTGTACTGCTTAGCATGTAAAGCTATAGCTATAATAATTGTTCATTCTTACAGTGGGTTGAGTTTTTGTTTTTGGGAGATTATGAAGGGTGTTTACTGTGCTGATTCAACCACCTACTTAGTTTGTAAATTTTGCTGTATAACTTGGGTTATCCATAATTTTCATTACTTACAACTTACATTTAAGTTACAAATTAAGAATTTCCCTTCACCATATATTGAGGAAGAAATTGTAACACTAAATTAGAAAGTTCTTCTGCTTTGATAGCAGAGTAGTGCTGTCCATCAGAGAATGGGAAGAAAATTTAAGATTAAAATGTAACAGAAAGGAGGCTAGGCACAATGGCTCATGCCTGTGATCCCAGCGCTTTGGGAGGCCAGAGCAGGAGGATCAGTTGAGCCCAGGAGTTTGAGACCAGCCTGGGCAGCAATGCAAGACCCCATCTCTACAAAAAATTTAGAAAATTAACCAGTTATGCCAGCGCATGCCTGTAGCTCCAGCTACTCAGGAGGATCACTTGAGCCCAAGAGTTTGAGGCTACACTGAGCTCCAGCCTGGATGAGAGTATGAGACCCTGTCTCAGAATAAAATAATAATGAACAACATAAAGGAACGTACAGATGTTTCATACTCTGCCCCAGAGAAAGTATCAGTCTAAATACATAAAAGTCAAGTCCTATGCCTCATGATGAAAAGATAGAAAATAACCAAGTTTCTGAAGTAGATTTTCTTAGTGTATCGTTGATACTTAATTCATTTAAAAATGTACTTGTTGAAAAGACAAAGTACTTCAGAAAGAGTAGTTTCTTAGTTCTATGTGTGACAGCCTTGTTTTTATCCATGATACCCATTTTCAAAATGTAAGCCATTGTTTCTGTAAGTCATGTGGAAAAATAGTCTTTAGGTTATATACCACCTTTTTTTTTCTAGGTAGTAATTACAGTGAAAAATGTGACGTCTTCAGCTGGGGTATTATTCTTTGGGAAGTGATAACGCGTCGGAAACCCTTTGATGAGATTGGTGGCCCAGCTTTCCGAATCATGTGGGCTGTTCATAATGGTTCGTAAAACGCAATTTTTCTTAAATGTACTTACTGTGTTTTCTACTTGGAAGACTGCTCCTGTCCCCTTCCCTAAATAATATCATTTATCTGTAACATTAAAATGTACAATTCTTTGTTAAGAGACTCCTTTACCATTATCAGACTCTGCCCTGTCCCTGCCCCAGAGTCCAGCAGAGCAGGATTAAGAGTAGTCCTGGTCTACACATGCAGCTGAGGATGTTCACTGGCTGCGCTAATTAGGGAAAGGCCATCAGTACACAACCAGAGCCCACTGTCTAGGTTGGCTGTCTCTTAGGGAGAAACCTCAGGCTAGATCCTGGAAAAAATAAAAAAATACATACATAAAATCTCTGACATGGTTAATATAACTGGAGAGTTGTAGCCCTTTTCTCCTGAAGAAGCAAGGGCCTCATCAAGGAGAAAAAGCAAAGCATAATAATGCTTCACATATTGTTCCTGTTTATATTCTCACCTACCCTTAGAAGGTAAGTACTGTTGCCTCATTTTACAGATTAGGAAACTGAGGCCTAAAGAAGTTAAATAACTTGCTTAATATCACAAGATTAGTAAGTGGTAGAGCTGGGATTCAAATCCAGATGCTTCTGACTTGAATGCTCATATCTTCAGTCATATTGACTTATGGACTCAATGTCCTTGCATCCATCCTGTTTCTTTTATAGTTCTGGTATTGTTTTTAACCACATATGATGTTAGAATGCATCCTTCATTAGTAAAGTTACTTTACATTTGCTTGGGAAAATAGCTTTTCATGAAGGAAAATTACTTAGCTTCTTAACTTTAGCGCACTCTTATTTCATTTCTATGCCTTATTTATAATCATGTAACTAATGGCCATTTTTTACATTATTCCACAAGTATAAAAACAAATGTCTGCCTAACTATTTAGGTCGTTCATAGATTTATCAAACAGTACCATCATCTGAGTAATCTTAGCTGTTTTTACCAGTTTCCTATACTGCCTTTAATATTACTACCATTAGTATCATTGTAGAGACTGTGACAGCATTGACCAGGACAGCTTGCTTGCTTGCTTTCTGTCAGTTTTCAGTAAATAATTGAACGTCCATGAGGTAAGGAATAAAAGAACTAACTTGTTAATGGATAAAATTACAAAGCACTTTTATTACTCCAATATAGATCTTAAACTACAAGATCTATAAAATAAATACCACTTTGGAAATATGTACAAAGAGTTTGCATCATTCTTTGGGTAAATACATTCTTCCCCTCTTCCTCTAATTTTCAACTGTAGGTACTCGACCACCACTGATAAAAAATTTACCTAAGCCCATTGAGAGCCTGATGACTCGTTGTTGGTCTAAAGATCCTTCCCAGCGCCCTTCAATGGAGGAAATTGTGAAAATAATGACTCACTTGATGCGGGTATAATCCTTCTTTTGAGGGGCTTTGGATTTAGGGGAATTTAATATGTGCTGAGTTTTAATGATATTCTGCTTTATATATTACTATGTTTTCTAAGTGAGAATGGGCATTTATTACTCATAGTCAGAAGAGGAAACATTATTTTGAGAGGGAAAATCTAGTTCTTTATCACTGGAAAGATGGCTGGACTAGGTTTCTAGACTTGCTTTTTTCTTTTTGCTTACATTAGTGGACAAGTATGTTTGTCCCTGGGCCTGTTGCCTCATCTGTAATGCGGGAGAAACTGAAATAATCTCTAAAGCCGTCACAGGACTTAGATACATTAATATTATGACTTCAATATATGCTAAACTAAATTTTACATTTTTCTGATGCCAATTTTCATCAAGCGTTTAGTCATTTATGCAAGGCAATAGGTTGCATTCTCAGACACATTTATTTGAGTGACTTTTACTATTTGGCCTATTATCAGGTTTTTATATCCCAGTAAAAAGTTAAACTTCCTTCTGTTTAGAAGAACCCTTTTTAAATTATTATCAAATTTTCCTAGTCTATGAATTAAGCACCATTAGAATTATTTGGAATATTTTACACGTCTGGTTTTTGGTACATTAACAAAAACTGTGAAGTGATATCTTGACTTTAAAAAGTTCACGTATCTGTGAAAGTGCCTGAATTTTGGAACAGTTTGTTCAGTAGAAGAATCTTACAATCTTCTTAAATATAGACTGAGTGATTTCCTAAATGGTAAAAGGTTGTTTATTCAATCTATTAAAAATTTCTTAGGCAAAGCAGCTTGAACTAATCTACTAAAAGTTTACCATCATATTTGGATACCAGTCATATGTAGAACCTTTTGCATAAGAAAACAACTTAGTCTCTGTAGTCAGATTACTTAAAACTTTGGGATATATAAGTTGTTGAAGTCTGTGCTTTGTCTAATTTGAGGAGAATACCTTTCCTTTTTTTCTCTAAATTCTAATATTTTTGTCCAGCATATACTTTGAATATTATGCCTCCAGTTTGTAGAAAGATATTCATAATCTATTCTCTTAATATTTAAAATGTTCTAACAATTATTCTATGGTATAATAGTCTCAGTTATCAGACTAACAGTCATTGCAACAATACGGAAGTTTACATCACTATTGTGAGAACATGCATATGTTTTATATAATTATGAGAAATGATACTATTTTATTTCATATGTTTCTCTAGAGAAATATTTGCTGTTTTCTTCAAGACTATCTAGACTCCAATGTAAGCTAGATTCTTAGGTAGGTGCATGGCATTGATCAAAGTTGAAATCCAAGAGTACATTATTGTAATCTTTGTAAAATAAAAAATTTAGGCACCTACAAATTTAGTATATACCTTAGGGAAAATAAAGCATTAACAGGATTTAATTTGTATTAAGGAAATTTTAAGCTGTGGTTTACTTTTTTATATATAGTACTTTCCAGGAGCAGATGAGCCATTACAGTATCCTTGTCAGTATTCAGATGAAGGACAGAGCAACTCTGCCACCAGTACAGGTAAATGGATAGATTGGAAGAGTATCGACTCGATTTTTCTTTCGTCTCTATTCCCGTGAAATTATAATCAAGAAGTAATGAATAATGTCCCCATTTGCATTTTAATTCCTTCATTTCATATAATTGACTGCAATTTAAGTTTACAGGTGCATCATTCTTCATGAAGATACCCTGATTAAAGAGTTATTGAAGACCTGCTTCCAAGTCTTGGAATTCCTACATAATTATGAATAAAAAGATGGCATATTGTATTGCAGTAAATGTCATTCTTAACTTTAAAGATAACTTTTAAATGGATACTACTAGATCAAGTGGTATTAGAAATTATTGTAAATGTATTTAACACATTTCTTCATCATGAACACCCTAATTTTTGTTCTTTTCTACAGAGACTGTGATTTAAGAAGCTATGTTAAAAGTTCCTTAGTTTTCCGAAATGTGAAGTAGTAGTGGGACATGTAATTTGTGGTCATCAAAAAGATAGTAGAAATAATACTGTAACTTAGAAATATTGTACTTCTCAAAATATAGTGGCATTATAAGCATTTCATTATTAATTAAAACTAAAAACTACATGTGTGTCTATATGCATATGTATTTACCCTGCATTTATTGACGAATACTTTTACTGATCTATTTCTCCCACCTCAAGAATAGTTTTATTTATTTTGAGATGGTTTATGGTTTGGCTAGTTATTCTCAAATTCCAGTTTTACTGAAAATATTTTGAGTTGCTCTGAATTCTAAAATGTACTTCTCTAAAATTCTATAATTTGCATCTCCCACGTCCTCCAAACCCTCTCTTCGTTTCCTTGCTGTGACCTTGAGTTTTTTTAGCCTCCCACCTTTTCACTGGTCCTCAGTCCTCTTAGGTCCTTTTTTATTTCTCCCTCCACTTAATTCCAATCAACTATTATAATTCCTTTGGGAATAATTTTCATCTTTCTAGCCTCTCTCTCAAGCTTGCTTGGCTAAACCACAAGCCTAATAAAAGCTAACACTCGGGTTACCCCTTGCCTGTACCAGTGCAGCTGAATATGGCTGGAGATATCCTCACATGCATGTTTAGTGCTATTGGACAATTGTACTATATTGTAGTTCATCTCTTTCCTCCTATATGTCTTAATTTTATACTGTAGCCTCTCCTCGGGCTTCAAACACCTCCTCACCACTCCTCACTCTCAGCTGATTTTGTTTGCCCTTCATCTGAGAAAAGTGGAGTAATCAGAAGACAGCTTCCACAACATCTGTGCCCATCTACTCTGCCTTCTTCTGTTACTCTGGCTGAACTATCCATACTTCTGGCCAAAGGTGTACCTTTCTGCCTGTGCATTATATCCCATCTGCATTATATCCCATCTACTTTTCTGAGCAATTCTCCTCTCTCTCTTGCATCATCAGCTTTAACTTTCTAGTGGATCATTCCTAGAACATACGTAGTCTGTATTTGCATTCTCTAGCTTCTCTTTTCCCCTTCTTTCTTGAGCCGACTCCATTCAGACATATTATGCCAGTACTTCAGAATTGTTCTTGTCAAGGTCACTAGTTATCTCTACATCACTACATTTAAGGAATCGTTTTCATTTCTCATCTTGACTCTCAGTAGCACTTGATCTAATTCTTTACTTTCTCCTTCTTACACACAGCACTTTATTCAGTTGGCCTCTGAGATACCATACTAGCCTAGATTCCATCTTACATCTCTGGCCATCTGTTCTCAGTTTTCTTTGCTGGTTATTCCTCATCTCCCCAACCTAGAAATGTTGAAGTGCCCAGGGCCCAGTCATTTGGCTTCTTCACTTATCTGTCTGCACTCATTTCCTTGGTAACCTCATCCAGTATTGTGGCATTATATACCATCTGCTGGCTCATAATTTTTTCCATCTTATACCTGAACTCTATACTCATATATCCAACTACTTTCTTTACATCTACTAGAAACTCAATATTTTCCAAACAGAGTTCCTGATACTTCCTTCAAACTCAATCTTCCTGTAGTCTTTCCCCATCTCAATTAATAGCCCTCAGTTCTTCTACTAGCTCAGGTTAAAAACCTTAAGTTATTCTTGACTATTAGAAGACTATTTAGGCATCTTGGTTCCTTTTTGTGCTAGCCTTAAGTTTTGCTTAAAATGGGTTTGTTTGGATATCTTCATTAGCTTGAAAAGTCTTATTTCTGTTCCTGCCTGGCTAGTTTATAAAAGAATGTAAGTTACATAATACTAAGTGAAGCATTTTTATTATTTCCAACCAGTAGTCATAAATGTTTCTGCTTTTCCTAGGCTCATTCATGGACATTGCTTCTACAAATACGAGTAATAAAAGTGACACTAATATGGAGCAAGTTCCTGCCACAAATGATACTATTAAGCGCTTAGAGTCAAAATTGTTGAAAAATCAGGCAAAGCAACAGGTTTGTTTTGTTATTACAAGTAAAATTGGTAACCTTAACAGTAGTCACAATATTATACTAAATGAAATTATTTACCATCTTCTATTTTATAAATCCTGAATTTTCTTCCTGAAACATATAGAAGAGCTTACAAATAGAGACTTGTAATGAGATTCTCCTACCATTTATTACCAAATGGTTTTTCCTTCTAATGATTGCTACCTTTGCCAACTCTAACTCCCTATCTATAATAATCCTTAAATGTAATGGTTGATGGTTAAAGATGTAAAACGGATATATTTTGGCTGTGCTGCCCAGTTAGAGGAGTTGTCCTAAGTGTATCATTTCATGCTATTCAGATTTATATTTTTGCCGTTGTTGATTTTTAAAAATATTGTAAGGAGTGAGTTTATTCATTTTGCCTGAGGCATTTAGGTTAATGAATAATTGGGGCTTTTAGCCCCAGTTCTAGTGACTACTCTTTCATAAAAATAGTATCTGCAGCTTGCTTTCCCTTACTGCTGTAGCTCCCTCTCGTGCAAACTTCCCTCTCCTTTCAGAGCAGAACAGGATCCATCAGAATCCTACTTGCCATCTTCCTCCTTTTAGGTTGCCTAAGACTGCTAAATCTAAAGAACTTCAGTAATTCAGATTGACCTGTAATTTTAACAGAGTGAATCTGGACGTTTAAGCTTGGGAGCCTCCCGTGGGAGCAGTGTGGAGAGCTTGCCCCCAACCTCTGAGGGAAAGAGGATGAGTGCTGACATGTCTGAAATAGAAGCTAGGATCGCTGCAACCACAGGTAAAAAGGAACTACAAGTCTGAAGAGTGAAATGTATATAAGCCTTTTTGGCCATGGTAGTTTCAGTTGTCAGAGGTTTTGTGTGTGTGTCTTTTTTTTTTTTTTAAATAGGAAGTAGGTTTACAATATATTTTTCTAAGTTACTAGCAATAATTTTGCATTTATCTCAAATTCCAAATAAGGAAGGTATGACTTGTAAAATTATTTGGATGAGAAAGTATGCCTTCCTCATTTACAGATTTTATCAAATATAATTCTTTCTGCTCAAACATGAGTTGAAAGTCTGAGTGAGAAATTCTGCCAAAACCGGAATATTTTGGGGATTTTGAGTGATACTACTAGATTTTTGTGCTGAACTCTAATAATAGCAAATATTTTGTTTCAAATTTAACAGAAAAATGTATTCCAGATCCACGTATGATTTGACCTTCTATCTGCTCCTTCATTCCAGTGACAAAATATTAGCTAAGCTGGTTATGGTTAATTTTTTTAATTGTAAAGTAAAAGATCATAATTTTATTGGATCTTGGAAAAGCTAGCATTTAAATTCCATTGTTCAGTTCTTAAAATTATTAATCATGGAAGAACTGGTCAGCACAAAAACAATTACATGTTTTGTTACCTAAGTAAACTGGCAACCTAATTTTCTGACCAGGTTTCATTTTAGTAATGCTGGTTTAGTTTGGACTTTGTTGTTTTTTGCTGATTCTTTCCAGGGATTGGGGGGAGCTGATTTTAAAAGTAAACACATTTCTGTTGTGGAAAATGTGGAAATGTAAACAAGCCAAAAAAACTTACATAATTACCCCACTCAGAGATAAACACTTAACATTTTTGTGTATTTACCCCAGTCTTTTAACTATATATATATACGTATAAATGTGTATTTCTATGTGTATTTGCATCTTTTTTAACTTAGCTAACCAATTTTTTAGGTATTTTTTTCACTTATTTGGTTTTTTTCTAAATAGAATATTCTTATTGTGTGTGGAGCTCTTTCAGAAAGAAGTTGTCAAGATGGACCATCATACTATACTTGTCTTCAACTAATCATGATCATTGATTTTTATCAGCTAGTATTAGAATCCGTTAGATATAACAGATTTCCAAAATAACAGTGTCTATAACACATAAGCATTATTTTTCAGACATAAACAAGTCTGAAGGTAGTGGGCTCTGTGATCTTGAAGTAACTGGTCTCCTATTTCTGTGCCGTAATCCCTATTGTATAGCTTCCATTCTCAAAGTTATCCTGTGCTCCAAAATGGTTGTTAAAGTTCCCTTTCATCACTTCTACATTCCAGGCAGCAGGAAGGAAGACATGGGGGTAGGGCAAATAGGCATCCAAGTTCTTTGAAGGAACATTCCCAGATGCCTTTCCTAACAATGTCCACACGTCATTGGTCAGAGTAACATGGTCGAATGGCTACACGTAGCTCCAAGGGAAGAGGAGATCTGCCCTCTTTTATCTGATGACTTTTCTGTCCTAAATAAAATCAGAGTACTATTGCTAAAACAGAAGGGAAGAGTAGAGACCGGCAGAAGATAGCTGTGTCTGCCACAGATGGATCTTCAGAAACTATCAAGTTGAGAAGTCACCAGCCACTGACAAGCCCAGAGTCTCCATGAATCACAAGTATTTCTTCGGAGCAGGGTTGTCTCACTGTAGTGTCAGATGAACCCTACTCACAGGGACATACCCTCACGCTTTGAGGAACCCTTTTCACTTCAGGCATGTTATTAAGGATAGATCTGCCACATTCTGATTGCTGTCTCAAAACTGAAAATTGTTATAATAATGGTTTCATGTCTTTGCTGGTATCATATTTCTAGTCAAGCACTGGTTTTTTCTTATTATTTACAGAAATGACTTTGCTAGAAGGATAACCACACACATTAAAATTACCCTATCTTTTTTTGCCTAAATGTAGAACAAATGCTATTGTACATCCTTTGAGCTTTACACAATTTATATTTTTTCATGAATTGTCTTACTTGGAAAGATTCATACTTTCCAGCCTTTTGACAGACTTTGTGTTTACTGTGAATGTACCCTAAACTTTGGAAAATATAATAAATATTTGGTTTACTAGAAATATGTATGATTACAAAAGTATATACATTTCACACTTTGATTCAATAATTAGTATTTAATCATTGAATTTTACTTTATAGCACACTTCAAGAATCACCTAACTTGAACATATATTCCTGTGTTTGTGTAATTAAAACAAATATGACTACTTACTTTTTAATGCCTTTCTTCCTTTCCTCCTTCGTTCCCCCACCCCCATCACATATCAGTGATTTCACTTAGGTAGAGTGTTTCTATGAATATATTTGAAATTTTGCTTCCTCATTACCCTGCAGCTTTGTCTCTGTTCTTTTTATTTTTTCTGCTGATTAAAACCAGTGTGTAAGACATCTTGTGTTTGGTAGTTGTTTGCTCTTTAATCTCGCCTTTTCTGAGCATGGATGAAAAGTTAGATAGTTCTGCATGCCATTCTGCATGAAATGTTATTAACATGAACTATTTGAAAATGAGTCTATTTTTGTAGTTAATCATTTTCTGTGTTACTGTTTGTGGTTGTTTGCATGTATACTGTATATATGTGTTTTTGCAGCCTATTCCAAGCCTAAACGGGGCCACCGTAAAACCGCTTCATTTGGCAACATTCTGGATGTCCCTGAGATCGTCATATCAGGTATCACAGACCACCTGAGTTGGTCTAATAACTGTGGAACCAGAATAATGATCCCTGGTACTTGTAAAATGCTTCTTGCTCCAATTTTTACAGGACATGAAAAATGGATACCTTGCATGCAGTAATTAGGGAGACATATTGAAAAACTACATTTATTCTGAAGCAGTCTTGAAAAGATACCTCTGATCTGCAATAAATGAGGATAAAATAGAAGAGAAAGTAAACCTTTTTGGAGAAGGGAGAACACCAACCCAGAATTCTACCAACTTCCTCTCTACTTTTAAGTGAGCACATGAGCTTAAACCCAGACCTTTTTTGCACCCAACAGAAAGAGGAAACTCCTAATTAAAATTTGTTCTTTTCCTTGGCTCCTTTCCTTCCTGAGTTACTGCTTTTGGGGTCCCCTCTAGACTTTCTATCCTAGCCTCTTTCTGTTGGTAGCAAGTGAATACGAAGTTGAGAGAAGAGAGTTGCTAAATAGCATTTCGCCTTAACCTAGAAAACAAAAAGTAAAGCTAAATGAGATGTGCTGTTTTGCAGGGTATCTTGCCAAAGAATCATGTAAAATAATTGGTCAATTCTGATTTTTGTGTATTATCAGGAAAATCTCATAAATTACATGTTTTTATACCTAACTTACACATGGTACTTTAGTGTCTAAAATTGGTAAACTGCTTTATTCTTATGGTGATCATTTCATAGATGAATATGTTACCATTTTTAATAGAAATTTAAATGGCATATTGACCTTCAATATTGATTAATGTGTTATCAAAATGATCATTTATTTATCCCTTTAGGTTTTTCTCTACCTCTTTACCCAAAATCTTGATAAGGAAATACATATTTTCCACACATGTTCATGAGTGTGAGTTAGATGAATTCTTCAGCACGCTGTCTTTTACCTGTGATTGTTTTTAGTAGTGTTGATACTCTAGTTGAATACTTAATGGTTATTTTCTCCTCTACTAAACTGAAAACTATGTGAGGATAGAAACCATATTTTTGTGCATTATTTTTTTGTTGGTGGTGGTGGTGATTATTGATTTTATCAGCAGTTGCTGGCTCAGTGCTTCACATATTAAGCATATTAACATAGTGTTTAATAAATATGTTTATTAAGTAAATGAACAGACTTACTAAGCATCTCCACTGGTGAGGAACTAGCATACAAAAACGAAAATATGAATTATACAATTCTTATGTGCCATTTTGTCTGTACATAACTATTTTATATTTATTTTTCCCTGGTTATCAAAGTGGTTTCTTATTTTACAACATCATCACTATTGCTATTTAAAGAATAGAGTTAACCCATTTTTCACTTGGTGATTTGTACTTATTGAATCTGGACTGCTTTAGAAATTAACAAAGAGATTATTTTACATGGAGATCATTTTACCTCCATGCTGAAAGGTACTGTGTATAAGGGACTAGTACTTTAAAGAGGTGGAAGCACTTAAACTTACATACTGCCGAACTGTGATTCCCTTAAATGTTTGAGGGAATCAGGAAAACTTAGACAGTTGGCAGTATAATCTTATGGCTAAGCATTAAGAATAAATTTATATGTGGCAGTATAGCCCATACTGTACAAGATAATGGGGGAGGGAAAAATAAGGAAAGAATAATAGTTTGCAAATGTCAGGTACTACTGGCATCTAGTAGACAGAAACCAGGGATGCTGCTAAACATCCTGATTTGTACCAGGCAGTCTCCTCCAACAAAGAATGATCTGATCCAGCCCAAAATGTCAACAGTGCTGAGGCTGAAACCCCCCAATTAGATGTTCTTTGTGCCCTACAAAGTAGCTTAAAGTACATATTATTTCACCTTTTTGACAACCTTATAACTAGGTTATCAGATGAAATTAAAGCCGTTTAACAGATGAAGAACTTAGATCTGATGATGTTTAGTAGTTTTTACAGAATCATATAGCCAGGACCATGACCTGGATCTTTGACTCCAAATCACATCCATTTTTTGTTCTTTTGTGTAAGTCAGAGAAGCTAGAGTAGTTTCTTCTTGCTTTCTCTTAGTGTTCACATTAAGGAGAGCTCTTCAGCCAGGGAGATCCTCTTTTATGACATTGGGCCTTTATGGAATCAGGTAACCTTAATTCTCTTAATTGCCAGAGCAGCAGTGCTATTCATGTGAAAATATTATTCAGTAATACCTTTAATTTTTTTTTTTCTTTTTGAGACGAGTCTCGCTCTGTGCCCCGGCTAGAGTGCAGTGGCGCGATCTCCGCTCACTGCAAGCTCCGCCTCCCGGGATCACGCCATTTCTCCTGCTTCAGCCTCCTGAGTAGCTGGGACTACAGGCGCCCGCCACTGCGCCCGGCTAATTTTTTGTATTTTTTTTTAGTAGAGACGGGGTTTCACTGTGGTCTCGATCTCCTGACCTTGTAATCCGCCCGCCTCGGCCTCCCAAAGTAATACCTTTTATTAAACATTCTTTTTAGGCTTCTCCCCCCTCAGATATCAAACATTAACTTACTCAGATTCACTTTTTTTAATAGAAGAATACAAGCTGTAGAATTGATACTAGTCGTCATAAAAGCCAGTTATGAATGTGCTCATAGGTAATATTTTTTAATTAAATATAAAAATACCGCCCACCCTTTGGGAATATCTCAGATTTCATACATGACATTTTAATTATAAAGAAGGGTGATAGTTAATTTCCAAAATTTCTTAATACTTTCTAGAATTTTTTTTTGTTCTAAGTGGATTTCCCACAAGCTTTATGGTGTTAGCAAATACGTCTTGATATATTCAAACTGTTTAATTAGCATTGAAACCCAATTGCAAGCATTCTTTTTAAATATAGCTTTTTTAAAATCTTATTTATATGGATAAGTAGTTTCAATAATACTTCCCTTTGGCCAAGTGCAATATACTAAGTCTAATGTACTTCTTGGAATGAACTACCTCTCTTAATAAGAGCAATCCTTCAAGCATCACAAAAAGGTTTTGTATATACATCTTTATAGTCACGAAAATGTCCAACCTAGTCATAGATAAAGAAATGCGAAGACCCTAATCTTGTTTTTTGCTTGCTTTTCAAAATATGTATACTATGCCATCAGTCAAATGTGAAAGAAAAAAGCAACTTAGCAAAACAGCAGTATTTATCAATTTAGTAGTCTCTCAGGTCATACAGAAATTAACCTTTAATACCTTAGGACTCCCTGTGGGTCAGACTGTAAAATTTTTTATACCTCTTCTACCATATCACTGGCTCTGAAGAAGAATTGGCAAACCTTTGTATGGTAATCCTTCCTTCTTTCCACTGTCCATCTGCCCTTAGAAGAATGAGCTTTATAGATTAGCCTGGCTCCTTTTTACAGGGAAGACACGCAGCTAAAAGCAAATTACCAGTAGAATGTGGGACATTTTGCTGACTCTTCCTTTGTAGAGGAGGTCCTGCCAAGCGGCAGTGTGCTACCTAAGCAAAGTAAATGTAAATGTGGAAGTTTGTTGCCCAGTATTTAGACCTTTTGAACTACAGTATTCTAATACATTTGCTTGCTGATAAGTTGGAAGGGACTTAGAGAAAAAAATAGGTTTTCTTAAATGTTTTTTGTTAAAACTTGAGTTTTAAAAACCTTATCTTTTCTCCTTTCAGCCAGTATATCTAATTTGTTACACTTACATTTGAGGAAAAGGGAATGGGTGGCAGATTATCGGATTCCTTGAAGTTTTTCTAGGCTTTTTTTGTTGTAGGACTTTAATAAGGGCAGTAAGAACATAGATCTTTGTTTTGCTTGGATTTTCTTTACTTTCCCCCATATTTTCCTTTTGTCACTATCCAAGCTTCCAAGAATCTATTTTTCACCCACCTTCATCTCAAATACACAAATGAAATAGATTATTGTGATTGTGAAACTATATAATACATTCAATGCAGTTCATCTGATGTTAGAAGAATACCTAAGTTTTACATTCCTTTTAAAAATCCAAGTGTCAAAGAGGAACAGGTAGAATGCCTAAATATTACCAAAAAAGAGGAACAAACTTTTCCAGTTTAACATGTAGAGTAAGAGAATAAGTAGTTAAGAAAGCGAATTTTTTTTTCATGTTTGTAGCTTCAATAATGGAAGATGGGCACTTCTGCTCTGGAGCCTTTGTGTGAGTAGTTATAGCATTTAAGGAAATAAACTGTAATGATAATGCATTCTAAAACCTACTGGAAAAAAATACTGTCATATACTTACCACCTATAAATGATTTAATTAAACATTAGTCTTCTGCACTTCTACTCTGATATAAAATTTGTTGTACATGGTTCATACCTGCTTGTTTGCTTTTGTAAAGTGAAACTAGTTTCCCAAATGTGATATGCAAGAGTAAAATTTTCTAAATTACAGAAATTTTTAATGCTATTATATCATCATAGATAATTCTGAATTTATTTCTTAGTTCAGATTAGATTATAATGTTTGATTTCATTTTAAGTACTTGAAAACTATCCATTCTATAGATGAGCATTGCTTTGAAGTGCTTCAATTTGAGAACCTTGAACATTGTACCTTTTGTTATTTCTAAGCCCAAATAATATGGCATAACATTCGAGAGCAATAAAATGCCTTGACCAAAGAGGATTTTCTGTCTTACATACTGTTCTTAAGGATATGCAAGAGAAGATTGAATATACAAATGTTTTTGAGTCAGATCTTACTGAAATATGTAAGATTTTTGTCTAGTTTCCTGAAGAGCCTGAACTTAATGGATATTTATTGTTTGTAATATCATTCTTAAAGCTAAAAAGAAACCTTAGGTGTCCTTATGATTTCAGCCGCATTTAGATCAAAAACTTAACACGTATTCGCTTTTAATTTCAGTCAAGGACGTTTAGCTCTATTGTATATTGGTTTTTTAACTTTTTACTAAGAGTATGATACGTAGTAAATTGTAATAAGTAGAATGTAGAAAGGCCCAAACGTTTTAACAGAAAAATAGATGGATAGTTAGGCTTCTAATACTTGTATCTTGTTGCCCTCCTTCAGAAGTTTCAAATGTCAGGTATTGGCAAATAAATTACCTAGGTGGGGAGGGTTTTATAGAATGTTTAAACAACTGGAAGCAGAGATACTTTTCAAGGACATGTGAGCACTATTTTGCTTTCTCCACCAGGATGAAAAGATCACTCTTTTAATACTATATTTGGTTCAAGGGCTGGTCGATAACTAATGTTTGTAAGCCTATCTTTAACTGGAAGCATGTAAGTTATTAAATATTTCCCCCAAACTACTGCAGCACCAATATGAAGAGGCAATGAGAGACAGAATTGAGTTTTTCTAGATCTGGCAAGTTCTTACCTAGCACAGGTAGTGTCATTAGCAGTTGTAAGCCTTTGATAGGGATCCTGGGGTTAAGGGGTGCTATATACTAAGATGTACTGTACTAGTTTCTGTATATAGCCACCTCACTTTCAATAAAATTCTGTATTTGTGGCAAATTAAATAGGGAAGTTAATCTAACTTTATAATGAATATTTAGGTGGCCTTTCTGCCATATTGAATAGTCTACCAAGATCACTTTTTGTAGTCTAAAAAAATTCAACTCTAACCTAATAAAGCTGTTTTATTGCAAAGCAAATAAACCACCTGACCGACCTTTCCAGTGAAAGAGCCAGAGTTTGTTGGAATTAGTAAAGAAATATGAAACTTTGGCCACCTAAATGAGAACATATATTTTAAAATTACATGTTCAGTTTACCATGAAGCAGTAATGTGATGCTACTATATCATGCTATGCATTTTTTTTTTTTAATCTTGGGTATTTTACACATGAAGAGAATGGTGTCCCATAATTTGTAATATTCAAAACTTGTGAATCTCAAAATTTCTAACATTTAGGTTAAGAGAGGTCTCCCGGAAAATGTAGTGCTGATTTTTACATGAAGACAGTCTTCAGGAAGTTTTAAAGTAGAAAATAAGAGTAGTGTAAGTCAAGGAAAACTATGAGCTTAACTGATAAGAAAAATTATAGGAGTGACTGTCTGGGATCTAAGCCAGCAGTCTCTGGAAGAACTCCGGGATAACTTTTAAAAACCAGCTCAGGAAATCAGTTGTACTTAAAAGAGCAGCTTTTTTGAAGAGGGGCTCTGTCTTAATGACATTACTGTAAAAAGAATGGAACTGACCCCTAAGTTGCTTTCTATTTGCAGGGGGCAGGAGTGCAGATTTAGTATGCACTGGCAATATGATGTATTCTTAGAAGTCATTCTAAAAAGTGTAATTTGTTCTCTATTATAAGACATGAACATTCCAGAATTCATTACAGAATGAAATACTCAAGATAGCATATGCAGGTTTCAGATTCCTTGATCAGGCATCTGTTTACATCATGCTGTCCTCCTTTCTACTACTTTTTCATCTACACTACCATGTATAATATAGGTATGTACATATCAAAGGACCAAAAAAGGTAAAATGAGTGAATGTCTAAATTAGTATTCTGTTGCAAAAAACTTCAGAATCAATTCAAATTTACTGAGAACACACCCAGTAATTTTCATTTGAAGTAATAGGAGGTTGATTTTTCTTACATTCATATTTCTAAATTATGACTTAAAATTTAATATTGGAGCAACAAGTATTTGTTGATTGCAATCCTGTTTTGCTTTGTCTGAACTATCTGCCAGATGGTTTCTGCCATGGTTGTGCTAATTAAAATGCATTGCCTAACACTGCTTGCTTTGATTCATGTGGTAGCTTAAAGATTTTTCGTTTTATGGCATTTGTTAACTGTCAGCTCTTCTTTACCTTACTTCCTTAAAAGTTTTTACTTCCCCTTTCTCCTATTCTTCCACCTAAATTTGAGTTCAGTTTTTGTTGTTATTGCAATGGTGATGTAATGGTTTATAGACACATGTGTTGGGTGGTTCCTCAGATTCACAAATGTTGCCGTGTTGCTAATCTGAAAAGAGAATTCCAGACACTTTTTCAAGCCTGTCTCATCACCGCTAATTTTAGAATGAGTGTGTTGAATGAAATGTGCCTAAAATTGCTTATTAGTCATGGTTGTGGGGATCCTTTTTGTCCTCGGGAAACAGGGGTAGTTGAAAGTATTCATAAAAGTGATCTAGTGGGTCTAATTCAATACATGCACAGTTTATTGTTTTAATTTGTAATGAAAAGTTGAAATTTTTGGAATAAAATGACATTTGAAGTAAATTTGAATTCAAATTATGCAAAGAATCATAAAACATAACTTAAAATGGAAAAAACTGATGATGTCTTACATTTGCAAGAGGAGTTACAAATTTGAGTTTTTATATTCACTACATATATTATTCCATTAAACATTCTTATTCCATTGTAAGGTCCTTTTAGTTTATCTGCAGCATAATAATGGGGTCATGTGGGTTAAGGTGCTAAGTTATATTGCTGATTGGTTTTAAAAAGATGTTTCTATGAAAGATTCTGGAAGTCTAAAATTTTAAGAATGAATTCTGTCTACTAATCAGGAAACTACAATTAGAGTGAGTACATGTTCTAAGTGTTGCCACTAGTTGAGAAATTACATAATACAGATTTCAGAGTCAAAAGAATTTTGAGTATTGTATCAGCTGTTACTGAGTATTTTGGTGTTTCCTTTTAGACAGCTGAGCTTTCATGTTAGAAGATACTGCATAAACAGCCTTATTCCCAAATAAAAGTGCTGAGTGAAGCTATTGCTCAATTCATTGTTTTGCTGAGGACTTATATGTGTATAATTCTTTCATAAATTGATTTTTAATTAAATAAATTATAAGCATAGAAGTTTCTAAAGCAGAATTAACAAAATAGCCCATTTCAACAAGCTGTGTATTTGAGAACAGAGTGACAGTTATTAACATCCAGTGGGAAATTAAGAGTTGTTGTTCACAAATAATAAATTACTGGATTCTGACAAAGACTAATGGGGATTAAGTAAGCGTGACTCAGTATAATAAATTTAAGCCTAAGCATCTTTTAGACCCTGAAATGAAAAAGATATTGCTGCCAGTTAAAGTCAGTTGTGTCTTACAACCTGCTAGCTGTCTTGCTGTAAAAACTGTAACGTAAGGCCCTTGAAATAGATGCCGTCATCAGCCCCAGCCCCCAAGCATTCATCTATTTAAACACATGACAGAAGATGGTGGAAGAGAGTTCAGCAGCTATTCATGTGGTAGAAGTGGTTATTGTATTAGGACATACTCTGTTGTAGGCCAGCAACTTTTGAGTTAAAACACTGCAGCTGTTTCTCTTCCTTTCTTTACATCTTTCTCTTCTTTTTTTTTTTTTTTTTCTTAGCAATAAACTCACTTTTTTCCCCCCCACAAACATTTTGTGTAGATACAAGGAGCAGCAAATTCCAACTTTCTGCTGTAGCAATTACTCCCTTTTTGTCTGTTTGAATAGATTTTAGTATTTTACTTTTTTTCTTCTTTTTAAAGGCAACGGACAGCCAAGACGTAGATCCATCCAAGACTTGACTGTAACTGGAACAGAACCTGGTCAGGTAAGACAGTATTCAAATTTTCTATCTTTTAAGAATACTAGGCAGAAACCAAGAATTAACTGTAATCTACTCTGCAAAACTAGTTTTATGAGTTGACCTAAAGTTGTGATAGAGAAATTCATTGCACCTGAACTTAAACACTTAGGGGGAAAAAACATAGGTGCCATTGTTAATTTAACTTGAAAGATAATTTCTGAAAGTAGGTTTATTAAACTCCATGAAAAAGTAAATTGTTCTTTAGCACTGTATATGTGTTATATGGTTTTTATATATGTTTTAGTAAGTATTCGATTTTATAATGTAATGATTTATCATTAAAGTGTCCTTTAAAGTTAATCATTAGTGTGTCTCCTTTTTACTAATAAGGGTAACAAACATTTCCCCAATAAGTTGCTACTCCTCTAGGGCCACATAGGGCATTGGCATACGTGGAGAACTCTAACATCTTTTAACTTGGCATATCCACTGGATTAATATTTTTTTCAAATATCCTTAAAATAATATTTACTGAGCAAATGTGTAAACTCTCGAAAGCTTCTATTCCAGATGTTAAGATTTCATTGTTTATATTTCTGGATCCTCCTCTAAACTCTCCTTATCTCTTTATTACTGCTCTGCAGATGATGCAGACAGTGTTATAATTTAAGCCATTACTGATTAGTACAGAGTTTTAACCCACCAGGTATATAAAAGTAGCTCAATCATTGTTTTTTCTATTATTCAGATTAATACACTTGACATATATAATTTATTATATACTATATTCTGTAAAATGAATGAAGATTAATTATGAGGTGTTTGTTTTCAGCTGTATAAGTTTTATGAGAGCAGCATAAAAGTAATGAAATTAATAAAGTAATGAAATTATTATGTATTAAGAAGTATTAAGCATTAAATTATTCAGTATTAAGTAATGAAATTATTACTTCATGATCCATATTTTTATAAAATTTTACCATTTATATATTAAAAACAATCTGATGTAATTTATGATAATGTATATTAGTACTTGTCATCCTAAAAAGGTATTTTATTATTATATCATTTTCATAATATACTTTAAATTTTGGAGATTCTTTGTAGTCATTAATAAAAAAGCCTTTTATACCCATCAACTTAACCAGCTTACCAAAAACCACTTCAAATATTTAAGTGGTGAATATCCTTGATCTTCATTTATATCTGGAAATATGTTTATTTCACAAAATGCTTATAAACACACATATATAAATAAAATATATATAGACACATTAATTTATTATGTTTTGTGATACTAGTGACTCTAAATCTTGATTTCATTATTTAATGATAGTTTTTTTCAGTATATCTGTTTTGTTAAGACCCCAGAACTTTTGGCTAAAGTTTCCCATTTTCTCCCCCTCAGATACTTAAAAGTTGTAATCAGCCCATTTAGTAACAGATAGTTTGACATCTGCTATTTGCTTTGATTCTTTGGAGGCTTGATGAGCTCAGCCTTTTAAACTCTGTTTACTATTTCCACTGATATTCCAGTTATGAGAACTTCTAGCCAAGTGTTTGACTAGGAATGAGAAGCTTGCCCTAAGACATATCAGGAGCAGCTACTAGTTTGAAAGCTTTTCTGTAGACTCTAGAATAAAGGTGTTGCCATAATTCAGGACTGATCTTCCCACACCAGGTCTTACTTATTTCTTCACAAGTTCCACATTATTTGAGATTTTGGTTGTTATCCTTTTAATTCACAATACCTTCAGGTAGTAAAACGCTGGAACTGAGGCCAACTATGAGTGTGGGACAGTTATTTGTGGAACTGTCATAGACCACTCTGAAAGATTTGGGGTGAGGGAGAGTTTGATATGGCAGTAAAACCTGTTTTGAAACAGGTAATATATGACCATTGTGTAGCCACATTTTAAAACTGATCCACTCTTTCAAAATTATTTCTGTTATAACCTTAAAATACCTAATGTTCAGCTTGGCATGAGGGTGGCAAATACTAATCCTAATGTGCTATGAAAACATTTCTCCCAAAAAGTGTATGATAAGTGACCATTAAGTCTTTTAAATTACTCACAAAGATAATATTCATTTGAGGAAGAAAAGTATTCACAATATGTGTTTTCAAAATTGGAAGGTGCCGTCCTTTTTGAAGTCTGGCTAAGTGTGATTAGGCAGATGCTCAGAGTTAATTTCTTTTTCTTTTTCTGGCCATGGGAATGCATGAAGAAAAGACTCTGGCCCACTGAGTACAATCATCAGAGAAGAGAGAGAGAACTTCCTAATAAAATGTAATAACATTACATCTTGTAGAGGAAAGTAAACTGATTGTACTGTGGCTCTTGACTCAAAACATAATCTTAGTAAAATCACTTAGAATTTCCAACTGTAAACTAAAATTAAATTGGTTTTTCTGCTGCCATTCATTTGAGAGGAATAGTAAATGAAGCAAGCTTCTTAATTAAAAGTAATGATATAAGTATAGTTGTAAAAGATTGCATTCTTACAACATACAACTCACTTTTAAACATGGTTTTTTCATTAATTCAGGAAGCTTTTTAAACGCTCAATAGATGTGACTTCCTAGAAGCTTTGAAAAGATACTGAGAAAGGAAAAAGCAGTCCCTGACATCCAGGAACTGATTTGACACTGTGGCCTCACTGTTGTTAGAAGTTGGCGTTACTCTCAATGACTGGCTGTCAGAGCTAGACCATGTTACTGTCTTATTGGACATAATCTCTCAGAATACCAACATCAGACAAGATAATGCTGAGCCCATGATAAAAGGAGACAAAACAAGACTACATCGGAATGTTTTCTAAGCACAGACAAAAACAAGGTCACTGTGCCACCCACAAAATACTTAACATTGTCCTCTCCCAGCTATTAAGAGTGACTGCTGCTTCTGTACCTATTACAGCTTGGTCCTCACTCTGGACTGCCCTCCCTGTGGAATTGCCCTTGCTTTCTGACAGCAGCCAATCTGGAATGAACCCCTCCTTCCTTAGAGTTTCCCCAAAATCACCCAACCAAAGCCTAAATTCTATAATACATTCTTTTTCTAAAACCCTCTTACTGATACAACCCATGCTGCCCCATGGTAAGCATTCTCCTTCACTGCAATAAATATCAAACCCAACTCTTTCCACTATTGGTGTGTTCCTGGCAGTCTTTGGCTAGAGGGCTTTGACAATACCAATAAAGCCTAGTCCCCAAGCACCTCATTTGGAGAGATCAGACTTATGCCCAAATCAATTAGAAAACTAGAGTAATAACAGCTTCCATTTGTTGTGCACTGACTTTGTGCCAGATAGGCTCTTAGTATACATTATCAGAATGTTAATCCTGTTATCAGGATCTTAATCCTGTGAAGTTGGTACTTTTTCATCTCATTTGCAGCCAAGTAAAGTGAGGATGAGAAAAACTGACCTAAGTCTCTTACTTCCTTATACTGCCAGTAATTCTTATAACCAGGTTTTGTATCCAGACCTGATTCCAAAGCACACAAACTCTATACTCTAATCATTCTATCTTGCATGTGAAACTAGATGTGATGCATGCTGTTATAGCCCTAGATCTCTTACATTTGGGTATTTTAGCTTCTAATAGTCTGCATTGTCATTAATTATTTAAATAGTTGTTAAGTGATGATGAATTGTAGCTGTGTCATATCATTGAGCAAGGTTAATATCTTGGTAATAAATTTCTACCGACGACCGCACAAATTTATGTTTTATACACCTGGGTAAGCCATTCTGTGTTTCACTAAAACAATATACATTCTTATAAATGCCTGAATACCACTTCTGGAATTGTATTCAGTATAGATCTATATTCAAGAATTCTCTTAGAGGGGGCTTCAATCAGTGAAAATTATGACTGCAAGATGATACAGTTATGATTATTTAGAGAAGTGGACATATTACATTTCCATATGGACCTTATAATCTACTTTTATTGTCAAATATGTGACTTTGGGCGAGTTCCTTAATTTCCCTGAGCTTCTGCACCCTTATCTACAAATAGGGACCATAACACCCAGCTCCCAGAGTTCTTAACAGAGGTGAAAGTACCAGGGCACACAGTAGACACTAATCCATGTTGTATGCCGGCCTCTCCACAGTGTGCCTCACCGGGCTCTTGACGCCACTTCCTTGCTCTCATGACAGTGTGTTACCATCCAGAAACAAAAGGAAAATAGCACTTGGAAAGGGAAAGAAGTAAAACCCACCAGTGTTGTTTCTGTTCATAAGGAAACCTTGTGTCGAGGATCATGGAAAGGATTTGCTTTAAAGGTCTCGTCGCATATTGAGTGATATTAATATACATTGTTATTACGTATTTAAGGGATGTGATTTATCATACTACTTTTGTCCATCTTCATTCTGCACCTCCTTTTGTGTAAACAAATGTTCTGTTAAACTCTAAATCAAAAACTTACATAATAGTTTTGAATAATTCCTTCTTCATACTATACCTTTCTATTGGAGAATAGACACCTTTCTTTTTTTTTTCTTTTTTTTTTTTCTGAGACAGAGTCCCCCCGTCAACCAGGCTGGAGTGCAGTAGTGTGATCTCGGCTCATTGCAACCTCTGCCTCCTGGGTTCGAGTGATTCTTCCACCCCAGCCTCCCAAGTAGCTGGGATTACAGGCGTGTGCCACCATACCTGGCTAATATTTTTTTTAATTTATTTTTAGTAGGGACAGGGTTTCACCATGTTGCCCCGGCTGGTCTTGAACTTCTGACCTCAAGCGATCTGCCTGCCTCAGCTTCCCAAAGTGCTAGGTTACAGTCGTGAGCCATTACGCCCAGCCTCTGTTGGAGAATAGACACCTTTCTATTGTAGAAGACCATGTAAGAATAATAAAATTCTGAAATTCCCTTATGAAACACTGTAGTGAAGCCAAAATTAGATCAAGCCTACAGACCTTTAGATTAGAAAGAATATTTTCAATACAACCTTCATGTATAGATTTAATTATCTGTGACTACCATAATAAAGTACCCATGGAAATCCACATTACCAACTTATACCCATTTTAAAAATATTTATATTATTGAGAAGTTACTTTAGCAAAAATATCATATAAGTCATCATTTAATCTCTGTGTTTTGTGCTTGTATAATTTTAGCTACTAAGATTTCTGAGGGTATTAAATAGGTTTTAAATGTCAGTCTAAATAATAACACTGGGCGTAAATTCCAGACTTATGAAAATATTTTCCTAGTCTTTCAGGTAAGATATTAAAAGCTGAGCCTTATTTTTGTCTGTAAAATAACTTCCAATTCCTTTTTATAAATATAGGGATAAATTTCTGGTCAAAGGCCAATTCTAGTTCATGTCTACTGATGGTAGACTGCCTCTGCGGTTTAAATTTGGCTTAGTATTCTTTTGCTGCCTTAAATTGCTGTGTTGCGTTTCTGTACTCTTGGAACCACTTTCATATCCAATCCTTTTAGTAAGTCAGGTTTGCCTATATCTCTTAAACTTTGCAGTTAATGTGGGGATAGAATAAGTAATTGTAAATGTCTTAAAGGAAGGAGCAACTTAAATGAGTTTCAATAGTTTGAGAGCATTTGTGACTCTTAGAATTTTATCAGTGATTTTAAAAAATAGCTACTATAAAAACTTCTTCGGTAGTTGGTTACAAGCAGTAACATAAATTCAGCCACAGACTACTTTTGAATTTTTTGGTTAATTGTCAGACGTTATGTGTTCCTCTTATTTGTGTCTTGTATTATTCACATATTCAAAAACTACAGTTATGCCTTGTTTTTAAATATTTCCTTAGTTTTTTATACAAACGTATTAGCATATTATTTATTGAGATAGACATTTCTTAAAATATAAAGATTTGTTTATTAGTTTATGGATTTAAATCTAACTCTATGCTGATCTAAAGACAGTTTTGAAACTTGCACTAAAAGTGCGAGTCTTATATTTCTTAGTTTCATAACTGTTAGAAATGACAAGGGGGACAAACAAGCATGCATAGAAGGTGTTAAGAGTTTCTTGGAAAGTAGAAGGTAAAAAGAAACATGTAGCAAAGAATCGTTTTGCAAAAGATTTAAACTTAAGGAGTAGTACTGTGAAATTCGTATTAGGGCCAACTTATTTTAATATTGCAAATGTTCAGTGGCCTCTTTTTTAAATATACTGAATCCATTCTCATTTTTAAAACCTAATTATTACTTCTACTGTATCTTGTTGATTTCTCACAACTGATACTGATTGTCACATGTCACAAACATGTTTCTCTTTTTAAAATGTGCATTAGCAATACACTGACCCATAAATATGTACCTACTATATACCCACAAAAATTAAAAATTATTTTAAAAAAAATGAGAGGAAAACAAAGTACCTCTCACTGTTTATTATCCTGAATCCATTGTGGGTTTTCAAGGCCTGAAATCATAGAATTTTAGCACTATATGGAACACTTCTCATCACATTCTTAACCCAGCCCCAACCCCTCTCCAGATAAAGAGAGGTTGAAGTGATCTAAAGCAGACATTACAGCATAATTAGAACTCACATACGATGGATTCTACTCAAAGGTACTTTTGTATTGCATTTCGTTTTACTTGTTGCAGTCTTGAATTTGAGTGTTTTATGTTAAAGCTAGATATGAGATTCTTCATGAATTTATTTTATGTTTTATTTTCTATAACTCTGTGTACTTTTTAAGTTCTTTTTAAGTCTCCTTTTTGGTACTCAGTAACACATCAAGGACTTTTTAAAAAGTCCTTATGAAATCCATTTTGGAGACTGGGCGCGGTGGCTCACACCTGTAATCCCAGCACTTTGGGAGGCCGAGGCGGGCGGATCATGAGGTCAGGAGATTGAGACCATCCTGGCTAACAAGGTGAAACCCCGTCTCTACTAAAAATACAAAAAAAAAATTAGCTGGGCACGGTGGTGGGCACCTGTAGTCCCAGCTACTCAGGAGGCTGAGGCAGGAGAATGGTGTGAACCCAGGAGGTGGAGTTTGCAGTGAGCCGAGATCACACCACTGCACTCCAGCCTGGGCAGCAGAGCGAGACTCCATCTCAAAAAAAAAAAAAAAAAAAAAAAGAAATCCATTTTAGTTTCTGTATCATTTGAAAGGTTTTAATATATGAAATATTAATATGTAGATAAGAATGCATATAATATATAAGTTATGAAAATAATAAAATGAACACTTGTGAACCCACCACCCAGCTTAAGGAATGGAACACTAACAATCCCAGTGAGGGTTGGTCCCTGTGTGTTCCTCACCTGTGACCTTCCCTGTCATTCCCCCACCAACCCTCAGTGCCACATTCTGTCATATATCATGTTTCCAGATATTATAAATACCTTTTATCTGATTAAGAAATTCCCTTCCCACTGGGCACAGGGGCTCACACCTGTAATCCCAGAACTTTGGGAGGCCAACGCAGGAGGATCGCTTGAGCCCAGGAGTTCGAGACCAGTCTGCACAACATGGGCAAGACCCCATCTCTACACAAATATATTTTTTTTAAAAAATTAACCATGCATGGTGCCGTGAGCCTGTGGTTCCAGCTACTCAGGAGGCTGAGGTGGGAGGATTACTTAGCCCAGGAGGTCAGGGCTGCAGTGAGCTGTGTTGGTGCCATTGCACACCAGCCTGGGCAACAGAACAAGACCCTGTCTCAAAAAAAAAACAAAAAAACAAAAGAAAGAAAGAAAAAGAAATTATCTTCTCACATAGAATTTAAGTTTGTTAAATGTATTTTTTATAAGTAGATGTTAAATGCTTTTTCTGCATCTGTTGAGGTTTTGTCCTTTAATCTGTTGATGTAATGAATTGTATTAATGGAATTTCCTAATGTCAGATGAGTGACCTTTGCAGTCATTTGCGAAGTTGGATAAACCAAACTTTTTAATGATTTTTATTGCTTGTACACTGCCACATTATATTTGCTAATATAGTTTTTAGAAATTATGACTTTTGTGTCTCTTTTTATTTTTATTTTTTTATTTTTATTTTTTGGAAGTGAGGTTCAGTTGTAACTTTCTTTCTCACACTGTCCTTATATATTGATTTTTACTGCCTTCACAGAATGAGTCAGAAAGTTTCTTCTTTCTTTGTTTAGGATAATTTAAGATTGGGAAAATCCTTTTCTTGAATGTTTGATAGAACTTACCTGTAAAACCCTCCTCTGTGCTTGGTATTTTCTATAATGTATAGGAATTTTGGAAACTTTTTTTTTTAAGAATGTGTTCATTTTTATAGTATTGTCTCTGATTTCAAAATACTATCTTTTACTATTTTTCATTTTGGGAGGCGAATTCTTTTTTTTAACTAAGGTCTCTAGCTTATAAATTATCAGTGTTTCTGGTTTTTTCATATATATATTTAGAGTTAAATATTTTCCTCTAAGTGCTCTTTTAGTCGCATCCCCAAGTGTTAGCATGATCATGTTAAAATTCAGTTCAAGTATTTTCTAATGTCCCTTTTGTTTTCTTCTTTGACCAATGAATTATTTAGAAGTGTTTTTCAAAACAAAAGATTTTTAAAGGTTTTGAAATCAGTATAAAAAGTAATTAAATTATGATACTGAAATGTTTTTAACTTTTTTGAGATTTGCTTTATAGCTTAGTACATAATCAGTTTTCATAATCAGTTTTCATCAGTGTCCCATGAATGCTTAAAAAGAATGTGTATTCTTCATTTGCTAGGCATAAAGTCACTTATGTTTAGATTAAGCTTGTTTTTTAATGGAGTTCAAGTTTTACTGTGTGTGTATGTTTTATTTTTCGATCTCCTTTTATATAATTTACAGAGGAATATTAAAATATCTTACTGTGGGGCTGGGCACAGTTGCTCACACCTGTAATCCCAGCACTTTGGGATGCCAAGGTGGGAGGATTTCTTGAAGCCATTAGGTCAGCCTGGGCAACATAGCAAGATCCCATCTCTACAAAAAGTTTAAAAATTAGCCAAGTGCAATGGCATGTAACTGTAGTCCCAGCTACTCGGGAGGCTAAGGCAGGAGGATCACTTGAGCCCAGGAGTTTGAGGGTACATCCTTGAATTTTTTTGCTTTATCTGTTTATATGTACAGCATATAAATTTTGAATTGTTGGCCAGGCACAGTAGCTTATACCTGCAATCCCAGTGCTTTGGGAAACTGCGGAGGGAGAATCACTTGAGGCCAAGAGGTTGAGACCAGTCTGGGAACATAGCAAGACCCTGACTCCACAAAATATTTTAAAATTAGCTGGACACAGTTGTGTGTTCCTGTGGTCCCAGCTACTCAGGAGGCTGAGTTGGGAGGATCGCTTGAGCCCAGGAGTTTGAGGGTATAGTGAGCTATGATGGTACCACTGCACTCTAGCCTGGGCAACAAAGCAAGACCTTGTCTTTAAAAACAAATCTCACTGTGATGGTGGATGTGTCCTTTTTCCTTGCAGTTTTTTTGATTTATCTATTTGTACATATAGCATATAAATTTGGAATCGTTGGCCAGGCACAGTGGCTCATGCCTGTAATCCCAGCACTTTGGGAGACTGAGGCAGGAGGGTCACTTGGGGCCAGGAGGTTGAGAGAAGCCTGGTCAACGTAGTAAGACCCATGTCTACAAAAAAAATAATAATAATAATTTTTAAAAAATAAATTTTGAATTGCTGTATTCTGAATTGAACCACTTATCATATTTCTCTAGTAATATTTTGCACCCTAAAATATATTCTCTCTGATATTAATATAGGTATTTTATTTGGGGTAGTTTTTGCCTGGTTTTCTTTTTTTATCCTGTAACTTTCTGTTTTCTCTGTCTCTGTAAATTAGATATATCTCTTATAAATAGCATTTAATTCATCCTGACAATCTGATTTTTTTTTAAGTATCTTAACTGGAGAGTTTAATTCATTTACACTTATTATGGTTACTGATAAGTTTGCTTTCTTATGTTTTCTCTTATTTCTCTTTTCAGCTTTCTTTTGAATTGAATAAATTTATTTTTAATTGTATTGTTTTCTTTCTGGTTTGGGAGTTACATATTACTACTTTTTGTAAATACCTTTGAAATTTTAACATTCATGCCCAACCTAGTAAAGATCTGTACAATACAAGGATTTTTAAATCAGTGCTCTTCATGCTTTTGCTATTGTTATTTATAATTTTAGTGCCATCTTATTTATTTGTTTGATACTTCTATAAATTCACTGTTTCCATCACTGAATGTTTTCAGTGTGTAGATTTATTTTCTGTTTATCTCTATTCCTTATTGTGTCTTGATCCTTCCATCAAGTAAAATTTTTCTTCTTCCAAAAATACGTGCTTGAAAAATTTCTGTGGTAAAAATGTATGGAAGGTAAACTCAGTTTTTGCCCATCTAAGAATGTTATTTTGGCCCCATTCTTCAAATTTTGTTGGCTAGACAATTCTAAACTGGCAGTTACTTTCTTTCAGTACTTCGAAGATATTGTTCTACTTTCTTCTGGCTGCTTTTTCTATCTCCTATTGATTGTTTCCTAGAATTTGAATGTATACGTTCCATGTTGAACTCAATTTGTGAGCTTCTTCCTATTTCTTATGCTTGAGATTTGTTGTGGTTGGAATTTGTTGTAACCTGCATCCAAACTGGAAATTTTTTGTGAATTCACAGTTAATACATTTCTCCCTTCCACCCAGAGCCACTAACCCAAGAGAGACAAATTGATTTCCTGTCCGGTTTTGTAGGACAGATTTTTTTCCCCTAGTTGTGTGACCTTTTCTCTGAGAATGAAGCCTTTGCTGAGCTTTAGCTTTAAGCAGAGGTTTCTGCAGTCTTACTTCCATCCTACAAAGGCCCAAGGCTTTATGATCCATTCCTCTGAGTGCAGCATCCTATGAAAACAGTAGCTCTAGGCCATTGGTGTTCAGTTGAAATTCCCAGGGCTGTCAGCTTAGGCACTTGCTAGTTTCCTGATCTTGTTTTGTTTCTAATCTCAGAGTATTTCTTAGTTTCTTGCAAGTTCATCAGTTTTTAAGAGGTATCATGTGTGAGTGCATATAAATTTTTACATATATATAAGAGAGGATTTATTTTGTTGTTTACAAGAGTTTTTTGGAGATCTCTAAGTCTCTTCTTTGCCTTTTAATGGAAACATTCTCATTTTTTGATCAAAAAATCACATTTTGTTTCTCCTGTCACTTCTTGCTGTAGGTGAGCAGTAGGTCATCCAGTCCCAGTGTCAGAATGATTACTACCTCAGGACCAACCTCAGAAAAGCCAACTCGAAGTCATCCATGGACCCCTGATGATTCCACAGGTGACCAGTCTGTTTCTTCATACTTACAAAGTTCAATCAATCATGTTTATATTCATTTTCATTTGACCATGTCATTACTCTAATTTTTACAAAGGCAGGCATTATACTGCTGTTTAGATTTTTATATGAAATAAACTATTTAGGAATACGTGTTAAAATGCCATTTTGAATACAGAGACAGAGACTGCCTTGCCTTCTGTATTTTTTTTTATCCAGATACTAAACATGTATTTTAAAGATCATCTGTCTGGGGTTTTTTCCAGTTGCAAAGCATATTGAATTCTTGATACTTCAGCCTGTGATTTTCCTACTAGATGCATCTTACTAGATGATAGTAGTAAAGTCATTATTTTTTCAGTAACCAAAATCGGAGAATGGTAAAAATCATCCTTATCATCTTCCTCTCAGTCTTTTGTTCTAAGGACATAAGATGTACCTTAAGGTGAAAAAAATTCTGACCGTTGACCTTTTGAATTATTTTTAACTGATAAGAGACCCCATTTTCAGTTATACAAATATTCTATTAGACCTTTAGAAGCCTGTGAAGAGTTATTAAAGCTCCCCAACATGAATAACTAACTGGTCACAATATTAGTATTAATGTCTACCTGCCTAAAGGTAGTGATGGCACTGTTTCATTATGGGCAAACAGGAAATGATGTGCTACAGTAGAATTAATTTTTCCTCTAACTTTAAAAGAATACCTTGATAAATGTTTTTAAGTGTACTTATGAAATTTTTTATTTATATTATATTAAGTCATGAAGGGAAAGATGATCTCTTAAGCCCTTGGAAAATTAAAGCATTTGGTATTTTATATAAGATCGACTATGTTATTAATAGTAGCAATTAGATTGAAGTTTAAAAGTCAGCTTTCTGCCTTTACAAACTAAAATACAACTCAAGTATTTATAGTTATCTGATGTGGTTTGGTCAAGTTTATAATTTAATTTAAAAAATTAACTGGGTGGTTTTTCTCTGTGTCATGTAAGATAGAACTATGTTTAGCCAGGGTGTACTCTCCAGTTTTAGGAAGTTTAAATTTAGTGGTGGCAAAAACTCCTGTTTCACCCCTAGCACAGCCCAACCTAGGACTGTCCAGAGCATTCACCACTATGCAGCACATGTATAGAATTCATTATAGACTTGCTCCTCCCCAGTGGTAGACAGGGAAATGCTCTTACCCAATTTTATCATTAACATTCATGTGACAGCAGCTCTTTTTGATTTCTGAACCCTTTGGCAAGGGAGTACGCTCCCTGACATTACAGCATTTGCCCAGGTCTGGTACTCAACTCAGCAGAGCCTCCTGTCTTCAGTCTATACTAATCTATATATGCCAGTCAACAGTGTGGCAGATTGTGACTTCATGGGGGTAAAATAAAAAATGTTTAAGCCTCTGTCTCACATAACTGCTACATTTCTGCTTCATGTGTTGCTTCTACCTTCCAACTCCTGTCCCACTGTTGCTTTTTTGTACCTAGAAACACCACAAAATACCAATTGCTAGAGATAATTTGCAATATCAGTTGAATTTTGTCTTTGCCTCGAAATATATTGCAAATGTGTGGCTATAATTTTGAATACATTTTGAAAATGGATGCTCTGGTTTAAGTTTATAATTAATTCAGCTTTGCGGTATTTCTAAGAAAACTATTGATAGCCAAGCTAATAGATTGGGAACCCTAAATTAGGGAACAGATAGGTAAAGTCTTTTTCTTTGCAGGCCCACTGACCAAGGAAAAAATTAAGAGTGTAAACCTAAGTTAAAACAACCTAATTAAATTTTTTTAATTTGAGAGGTTTTTGCATATTTTCAGAGAAAGCTAAAGAGCAAAACAATTTAATAATCCTAGCCAATAATGAGTGCTCTTCAGTTCCTATTTATAATATAATGGGTGTTTAAAAAGATACACATACTGAGAGGATCTAGTGAGAGAGATATCTAGACGCACAATAGAGGGAGCCGCAGAGGGGGAAACTCACTAAAGAATTTTCACCTGTGCTTAGTACTTTGTGAAGATGTATTAATATAAAGTATAAGGCATGACCCCATTCCTTGCAGTCTGGTTAGAGGCATAATACTGACACATTAAAAATAAACTTATACTATATAATAACTTACTAAATTTATAGTACAAGCTGAGTGTTTCGATAGTTATAAGAGAAATCAATTAAACAAGACCTGGCATGGTCTCTGACCTTTTCATAAAATGATGAGACTTGTTCTTTAGTCATAAAGCAGAAAGGAGAAGGCAACATTCCACTGAAGGGAATGCATACTCAAAGAATATGAGATAGTAACAAGTGTTGTGTTTGAAGGGTCAGAAAAGAGAGTTTGCCTAATTTAACCAAACCGACATGTGCCTTGACATTCAGGAGAAGCAATTAGATTTGATTAGCAATTGAAACACACACACACACACACACACACACACAACTTTATTAAATAATCTTCCAATCTTTGACCAATTATTGCTAGTAGGGACTGGAAGTTCAATTTCAATTTAGTTTGAAAGTGAGAAAGTGAAATCCCACTTACTTGTTTTAGAGAGAAGATGAAATTCAATGAAGGACCTTAAGTTCCCCACCATAGAAGGATTTTAATTATTTGAATAACACAATCCTTGGACTTTTTTCCCACTCTCAGAATACCGTGCAACATTGATGCATTATACTTAATTCTAAAATACATATCAGATACAGGGTGCTGATATAATGAGATAGATAATGTATCAGTGATCTAAGAAAGAATAATAGGAATGAAAATCTTAAATTGAGGAAACTTTTTCAAGACACTTAAATTTTTCTAGTAAATCAGAAGGAAATCAGTCGTTTTAAATAAGTTTTAGTTTTGTGGAAAGCAGTATTTATGTGGGAGCATAGTTTGAAACTACTGTTGGGGTGGGAGGAGAGTTGGTCAGAGAAATAACAAATTAAGTGTATTTCTCGTTGAGCCACTTCAGAAAAACACACATTTATGTTAGTACTGTGTATGAGCTTTAATGGTAAGTGCCTTAAGTCTCTACTGTTTTTCTGTATTGCCCTCCAATATTTAATAAACATTATTTTTCAATATGCAATTCATACTGTACTGTTTTAAATTGTTCTTTCTTTCTAATTCTCCATTTAATATGAATGATAATGATAACTACCATGATGTGTTGACTGCTTAATATACGCCAGCATTGCATGGTGTTCCTCACAGGTATTATCTCATTTGGTCTGATTTTGCTAATTAGCTTTTGGAGTTTCTTGCAAGCACATTCTCAGTGGCTTTAAAAAAAACAAAAGCAAAAAAAAGAGAAAAAAAACTGGAATATCAGCTAACAATAAATTGGAAGATTACTGAGCCAGCAACCCATCTTGAGTTTTTTTGGATTGCATACAGTGCATCTGCTGTCATCCTGACTTGCCTTTATCCACACCACTCCTTCAAGGAGTTATTCGTCAGAAAAAGGCTGAACAGCTCACTCATTTAGCTCATTTTTTCTCTACTAACAGTGGGAAAGCAACTACTTCTGAAGTAGAAAATTCTATATTACTTCAGAGTTATTCTGCTTACTTCTGGAACTGTTCTACGTAACCATTAATGTTGAGAAGAGACTATCCCATGCATCTCAGTCAAGTTGTATGGCAGTTTTACCTCTTTTGAAATATAAACAAAAGCATTCTCTTCAAATAATTTTATAAAATTGACTGGTTGTTTGAATTAATCAACTTACCTGTTTTGGGCATGACATTGAGCCACAGGTTTCATCCTCTTTTTGGTCCCTTACTGTTCATATTTGTAATACACTCTCATCACCAACATCTCATTTTCTGCAGTGATTCTTACTAGGAAGGGTGAGATGAGTGGTGGGGGTCACATTATAACCTATATAAATTGAAAGTGATCCTCTGGAAGAGAATGTATCTCTGCTTTCTCCCTTTCCCTGTTAAGGAACATGGATATTAACAGAGTTGACATAGCCTTCTATAAAATAAACTTAGCATGATAAAGAAAAGAGATGTGGGGTTTGATTAGATAGGGTCAATTAAGACTGAATTTAAAATATAAAGGTCTCATATCACTGTTTTTGTTTTTAATTAACTCAGAGCTTAGAAGCTCTGATATATTGTGTTCTATTCAGTTTATAGTCAACTTAAATTATAGATATGAGAATATGATTGCATTCTAATATCTGATAATTGAATATCCTTTTTTTAACCTTTAGAATTCAGAAACAGACTCTTCCATTACCAATAGCCATAACTTTTAATTTACATAATATTTACTTTAGGAAAAAAAAGCATTTCATTCATGCTTTCTTGCTGTTCATTTATAACTATTTGTGACAGAAAATGAATAAAATACCTGCTTGATTCCAGATACCAATGGATCAGATAACTCCATCCCAATGGCTTATCTTACACTGGATCACCAGCTACAGGTAAAGGAGTACTTTCTCATTGGAAGCTGACTTTTTTCTTCTTAGAGACTTTAAAGCTGATAATTGTGTTGCCACCCATCATTCTATAGTCCTTAATTTATCCTTTTAGTTGGCCTCCTTAAACTTTTTAGAATCAAATCAAAATAAACAATTTTTTTGGTTAAGTTAATTAAACATTAAATTGGCAGACTCATATTCTTTTCAGTCATCTTAAAATCCTCCAGTATCTTTCCTTAGTACTGCTAAGCGTTACATTTTCACTGTTTAATTTTAGTGCATTAAAACAAAACTCATAGGTTTATTTCTATCTGATACATTTGTGATACATTCTCGTGTTCGTAGTGACTGAAAATGTAAATAATATACTTCAGTGCCTCCTCATGAGTATGAGGTCTATAAACATCTTTTAGTTTGATCCTGTTTGCAACCTGAAATGTCATACCAGAGACTACAACTCCAACAATCATGGTTCTCTGTAACAAACTGTTAAAACAGCAAGAGTAAATTTAAATGCTGAGTTAACTCTGACAAAAGGACCCTGAGATTTTCTAGGGCATGGTTTAACAGTTATTTTTAAAAGATCATTGCTTTAGTGCTATAAAAATATATCACAGTCTCTGTGTTAACTCTCAGCTAGATATTGAAATTTGATGTAATTATGTTTTAACATTCCTGATTATTTTCAGCCTCTAGCACCGTGCCCAAACTCCAAAGAATCTATGGCAGTGTTTGAACAGCATTGTAAAATGGCACAAGAATATATGAAAGTTCAAACAGAAATTGCATTGTTATTACAGAGAAAGTAAGTTATTTTTTATGAATAAAAATAAAAATACATTAGTATTTTGAGTTTAAAATATGATAAGGTGCAATGAAAACGTAGTTTTTAGAATTAGTCATTAAGTATACTTTCAACTTGTTTAAGCTTTAAGCACCCTTTTACTAAAAATTTTTTATGCAAAACTCAATCCTTTTGACTATATCATATTAGTGCTATGGAAAATAAACTGTTGCTCTATACCCATTGTTTTATGTTCTCAGAGCTGTTTAGATTTATTGGTATAAAGACTTACTGTTTTCTTGTACATAGATAAAATAATTTGATTTACTAACATTCAGTTGTGCCTTATCTTAAAAACATTTTTGTAGATACACTTTTTCCAAGTGTATGTTTAGGATTGGATTACTTATTAAAAGACTGTATTTCATAACTGAGTGTTTTTCTAAGGTGTTATAGAAACTGCCTTCCTCCCTTTTTAAAGAAATCCAGTCTAATTTCCTTACTACTACATTCACAGTTCTTAAATATGTATGTATCTTCAGTTTTCTTAAGCATGACCTTCAGGAAGTTTTATACTTAGGAAACTGAATTATTAGTGGTAACTAAAATGAAGTGTTAAGGAAAAAATTTTGGCAACTTTATATATGTATGATAATAGGATTCCCTTCATTAATTTTAATCTAAATAAATGAAAGTTTTTTTTCCTAAATTTGTGAAAAGCTTTCTGTATGTGCTTCAAAAACAAAGAGAGAATAGATTGTTTTATCACAATTTATTGATACAGTGATTTAAATGGAACCAACCTAGTATTTGAAAGGTAAGCCTAAATAGGAAATTAAATACTACAGTCTGGAAATCGTAGAAGTAATTATGGAACTGCTGGCACTTTATGTTGAAAAAGCTCGATTTCTTATTTCACGTATTTAACCTATACTTTTGCCATACTTTAATCATTTGAAAGAAGAATTCTATGCTGGAAAAAACAAATGGTAGAGTAGGCTGTTGGCTGTGAAAACTGTGACAGTTTTAATTAATTTTAAATACTTTCAGAAATAGTATTAGGTAATTATTTTGCTTAAGGACCTTTTATTAATTATTCATTGATATCCAGTAACCTCACTTTAGGAAATGCCTAAAGATGCATCTTTTTTGGGAATACTTAATAGTTCCCGAATAAAAGGGACTTAAGTAAGTTTATCAGACTATAAAAGAATGAGGGTCTTTCCTGAAAATGCTTGCAAATGTAAGTATTTTAAAAGAAGTGGTACTTTGTAATTTTTCTCACTGCTTTAAAATGGGAAAAAGCTTTAAATTCGATAGCATTTATTTTAATTAGCTTGCAAATTTTCTGTTAGCTTACCACTCTCTACTATAGTTAAGTAGGACTGTGACTTCAGAATGCGAATGAGTATAAAAGTAGAATGTGAATGATAAAAACTTCATGATATTTTCCCATAGCCAGATGGAACCTTTCCCAGCCTTTTTTCATCCTTCCTATACAAAAAGAGGAGAGAAAATGAAATTTTCTGAAACTTTTATTTTACCATTTTATCTGCTTCACTATTTATCCAAGTACAGTTACTTAATAAAAGGATTATGATATTTGTATGATTACACTAGAAATAGATGAGAGTTCTACCCCAGTCCATAATTATGCTTGAGCAGTGTACCTAAGATGCAAAATGATAAACCCAGAATAAAAATTCTCATTAATTGAGCTTCCATCATCAGCCAGTAAGGTATGAATTTTTCCATCATGTGTAATATTATGTGGTATTTGTTTGTAGGCAAGAACTAGTTGCAGAACTGGACCAGGATGAAAAGGACCAGCAAAATACATCTCGCCTGGTACAGGAACATAAAAAGCTTTTAGATGAAAACAAAAGCCTTTCTACTTACTACCAGCAATGCAAAAAACAACTAGAGGTCATCAGAAGTCAGCAGCAGAAACGACAAGGCACTTCATGATTCTCTGGGACCGTTACATTTTGAAATATGCAAAGAAAGACTTTTTTTTTAAGGAAAGGAAAACCTTAAAATGACAATTCATGAGTGTTAGCTTTTTGGCGTGTTCTGAATGCCAACTGCCTATATTTGCTGCATTTGTTTCATTGTTTATTTTCCTTTTCTCATGGTGGACATACAATTTTACTGTTTCATTGCATAACATGGTAGCATCTGTGACTTGAATGAGCAGCACTTTGCAACTTCAAAACAGATGCGGTGAACTGTGGCTGTATATGCATGCTCATTGTGTGAAGGCTAGCCTAACAGAACAGAACAGGAGGTATCAAACTAGCTGCTATGTGCAAACATCGTCCATTTTTTCATATTAGAGGTGGAACCTCAAGAATGACTTTATTCTTGTATCTCATCTCAAAATACTAATAATTTTTTTCCCAAAAGATGGTATATACCAAGTTAAAGACAGGGTATTATAAATTTAGAGTGATTGGTGGTATATTATGGAAATACAGAATCTTTGGGGATAGTTCAGTGTAAGGGCTTTGATGCCAGCATCCTTGGATCAGTACTGAACTCAGTTCCATCCGTAAAATATGTAAAGGTAAGTGGCAGCTGCTCTATTTAATGAAAGCAGTTTTACCGGATTTTGTTAGACTAAGATTTGATTGTGATACATTGAACAAAATGGAACTCATTTTTTTTTAAGGAGTAAAGATTTTTAATTCTGTGATTGTGTGTATGTGTGTTGAAACTGTAAAGCTTTTATGACTAATATTAATCTCTTAAATGAAATTAAAAGGCAAAAGAACATGATTGAGCTTAAATGATCATTTCTTCCTGCAATGATTCTTGGATTGTTTTCTCATGTATTTGAAACAAAAAATGAAGAAAAATAATGGAAAATGGAAATTATTGCTCCAGCTAAAAAAGGCTTGGGCTTAAATTTCTTTTTATGATACCAAATGAGGAATAAACCAGGCAAATCAGAAGGAAGTTAAAAAAGTAAATATAAATTCAACAAGTATCCTAACTATCCTGGATATTGAAATATTTGATTTTCCTTACAATCCCATAGAATGCCTGCTGCCTTTCTACACTTTTAAAATAATTTCAACACTTACAGAGTATTTATATTGTTACCAGTAATTTTGCTACCAAAACCTTCAGAATAACTTTAATAATAATATGACATTGAAATAATAGACTATGCAAACTATATTTTTTCAGTTGGTGTTAAAATAAGTCACATTTTGATACCAATACAAGGTGTCTTTCAAACAAGGATGTCATCAATCTGATTTTTATAGCATTAATGTTTTAGGAAGAAAAAGTTCAAAATGAAGGCATTAATTGCTGTGATTATTAGAATTCTGTCATGACCGTATTGCAGTTTTTGCTCTATTTCAGATAAGCAAGATCTAAGAAGTTATCAAAACTATTCTTTAAAATGCTAAAGCAGGTA
This sequence comes from Macaca thibetana thibetana, assembly GCF_024542745.1. Lineage (NCBI taxonomy): Eukaryota > Metazoa > Chordata > Mammalia > Primates > Cercopithecidae > Macaca > Macaca thibetana. Next base: position 87,527,598 of record NC_065581.1, on the reverse strand, counting down.
ACTTTTTCTTCCATTATTTTTTCCTCCTACCACTGAGTTTTATAATGAATTCCTTGTGTATACAAGCAATACAGGTGAAGGACAGTTTGTACTAAACTGTTATTTTTAGCTTCTTCAAAAGCTATTTTAGAAAGCTTCCCGGAAATAAATGTCTTCTATCATTTAATTTAAATAAAAGGAGTGTTATTGTTCCCAAATAATTTGATTACCTAGCTGAAACAGATATTGGGTTCAGCATAGTAATAGTAAAATAAAATCGGCAGAGAAAATAACTGTAGACTAGGATAAAGCATGACTCCTCCATAGCATTGTTGCTTGTATGTACATGTCACTCCACTGAAAGGGACCTAGTCGCTTTAAAGAGGCCTTTTATCTCAGAGCACGAGATATCCAAGCGTGAATGCTAAGGCTTGATGTTGCCATTAGGATTTAGCATTCAAGATTTCAGATTTTATTTCTAGTCATTGATGTGTTTTGCTGTATCATAACACACTTAAAGGGAAATTTTATTACAGTTTTTACTTGTAGTCATTTCATAAAAATATCCAAATAGCTAAATGGAAGAAAATAGTAGATTTAGTCATGGTACCAAATGCAAGAGGCTGTTGAACAGTTGCTTGTTTGTTTACAGTAAGTTCCTTGGGATTTTCAGTACTGTAGTTGCCCTGGACAATTGAGTACAGTTCAGCCTTACTCTGTTTTTAAGTAGTTGTGTTGTCAATTTCATGCTTTTAAGTCCTGATGATCCCTGGAGATGGGAGAAAAAGATACCGGGGATAATTAAAATCCACAGCCAGTTTCATCAGTGTCCTTATCCATCAAACCTGCAAATAAAAATGTTAACAAGGAGCCAAACTTATTCGCTCTGGTTTTACAATTTATTTTGACCTTCCTTTTTTGGGTGGAAATCGCAAACAGCCAAGCAAGTGGCTGGAATGCTCCAGTCTAAGAAATTCAAAAACAATCACTGAGTAAGCCCTAATTACATTTTACTCTTGCCTCCAGGGAAAGAAAGAAAGCTTTTATCTAATCTAGTGGGAAGTATTCATGAGCAATAAAAATCACTTTTTTGAGTTGAATGATAATCAGTTAAGAATATTTACCGTATAGCAACACAGCGTATAAAGATTTGTTAAAAGTTGTTTACAAATGTTTGACTATTTTTGCTGAAGTATTTTAGAGTATTGAATGTCTTCTCTCTTCAAGTTTCTTTCATGTTCCTAATTTCAGCTCCTGTAGCCAGAGATCACAGGTCTTCCCTGTGAAACTTTGGTTTCTTTCTATAAATGTGTGTGGTTTTCAGCGCTCAACTCCTGTCTTCAAATGGTAGTAAGTTCTCCTTCTACTTCTGTCATTCAGAACATTTTATGTCAAATGATGTAATGCAGAAATTCTTGTCCATACTTGTAATTGAAGGAAGCTTTTTAGATTTATTTTTGTTTTTAATAAAATTCAGATTACTATTCTAAACTGGTACGTAAAAGTGGTGAATGACTTGTATCAGCAAATGAGCTGTGCGGTGTTCTGCTGTAGCACCGCGTTTACCTTACACAGAATCTAGTCAAAACTGAAATGGCACTTTTGTACGACAATCAGGGTTTTTAAGAGGCTGGGTAATTGGCCGGTTAACACATCATCTCTTGCATTTCAACGTTTTGTGTTAAATGGAGCTCTTCACAATTTCGTGAGTCCTAATTTGTATGAAGCACAACACGTCATATATCGCTAAGTGATTCTTCTCATCAGAAAGCTGTTTTCTTAGAGTATTTCTAAGTTAAATTAGGTATTTCATTCCTTTATCAACCTGCTGGCTTTCCAACCTAAACATATGCACACATTCTTATAAACTCTACCTTCATTTAAGTAAATCCATCCATTCATTTGCTCATTCTTTTAATAAATATTTGTTTATCATATATTATAAACTGCACTGCTATTACCAATACCAAGTTACATGTCCATTTCAGTCACAGTAGTTAGATAGTATTCCCATCTTACAGATGGGAAAATAGGCTCCTAAAGGTTAAGACTTGTGCCTAAGTCTGCTTTTCCATCATCATCTGTTTCAGGCAGAATCTCATGCATGGGGACGCCGTGGCCACTGTTAGTCCATGATGCAAAGAAAGCATAGGAAAAATCTTAGATTGAATGGCAAACAAAGGAAGAGAACGAGATAACATAACTAGAAGATGCAGGGGCTTTGTGACCGCTCTATAGATAGCAACAAAGCCAACACTGAGACCCACCCCTGTGTCTTTTAAAACCCAAGTCTATTATCTAAACAACTTTGCCATGCTGTAATTTTAAATGCTCTCCAAATTCTGAGGTGATTTAGCTTTCACATTGACTTATTTGGCAGGTGGGAGATCTGCATGGTTTCAAATTGGGGTATAATTCATGTATGATAAACTGCATCCAATTTTTTAAAATGCAGATATCCTACCTGCCAAATAAGTCAATGTGAAAGCTAAATCACCTCAGAATTTGGTGAGCATTTAAGTAAAAGTGTGCTGCTCACAGAGTTTTGACTTATATATTCACTTGGGAAACCACACCAGCAGTCAACATCCTCAGTATGTCTACCACCCCCAAAAGTACCCTCTTGCCCCTTGCAGTTGAGCCCTCCTCTCACCCCAGTCCCCAGACGACCACTGTTCTGCTTTCTAATAATATAGATTAGTTTGCATTTTCTACAGTTTTACATAAATGAAATCCTAAAATACGTACACTTTACTTCTTAAGCCTTTTCCCCCACTTGAGTAGTTTTTGTAATTCCTTTGAGAGGAATTTTAAATCTGTTGTTTTTCTTTTCTTTATTTTTTTAAGTTGCAGCTGCTTTCTGTTTGCTCAAAATCCCGGGAAAGACTAGGTTGGTTGTTATGCCACAGAACAATTTGCAAAACAGTATTTTCAGTAACAGTGAAGATAAGTCTTTGTAAAACTGTTTGACACTGTCTTACACAGATGTTGTCAGTGGTCCTTCCTGATATGGTGATGCACATAGAAATAATATTTGCATTGGCAGATGATATAACGCTTAACACCAGGCCCTATGCTCCTTTTCCATCCATGACTAGACACTGATCTTGGAGGTTCCAACACCCCCTGCCATGCAGTTCCACCAAAACAGAACTTCAGTTTAAATGACCTGCCCATCAGTTACTTTAGGCAGCCTTTAAATCAGTAGCATCTGTGTTATGCATAACTTGAGTCTTCCAAAATACATACGTCCACTTTTCAATGAAGCTTTTTTGAGAAATGAATGGCTATTTAACTCTATTTGAGTGTCATGGTACTTTCAAATTTCCAAGTCATGAAAGGCATTCCTTTTCCTTTAATTTAATGGTTAATGATATCTTATCAGTGCCATATAGCAGCAGGATTATTGCTTTGAAAGCACCAGAAATTACTGAGTAAATGCTGGATATTTATCCTCTGAAAAGCAACAGTAACTTACAAAATGCAATTACTTTTCAGACTTATTGCCTGTTTCTATTTGTGGATACCTCTTCTTTAGTTATTACTGGAATGATTACATTAATCATTGATTGGCCCATTTACTAAATTCAAATTAAGAGACTGAAGAAACCTGAAAATGGGTGTGACTTAGGTTGTAGAATTAATGGTGGTATTCCCTCATCACATGCTCTAGAACCCTTTTGGCTTTTAATCAGTTTCCTACAAAAGTCCTTAACTAAATATCTATCCAAAATGTGATAGACATCTTACTTAGAAAAATTGACACCACTCTTGTTCCTTTTGCATGTATCCTGAGAATATTATCTGAGTTGCATATGAAATGGATGAATTATATGCTTACAAAGCAGATCTACTTCTGTACATTGGGCCCGTGATACTATTAGTACATTCTTAGAATTATGTAGTCAGATTTCAGTTTCACTATCTTCGCATTCATGGTTCCAAGTTTTATGTTTAGGAGGACTGAGGAAGTAGTATAGATTTCCTTGGCCTACACCGAACATTTCTTCCTATTGTACTTTCTTTTTTATCCGTATCAGAAAATTCCTTAACCTCAGTGCCTCAGACCATGTTCACTATCTCTCTATATTCACTAGGATGTAAGTTTGGCTGCTGCCCAAAATAATGGCTGAAACAAGTTAGCAGTTCTTTTTTTCTCATATAAAAAACTAAAATAGTATAATTCTACACATCTGTGTTGCCGCCAAAGGGAAGAGGAAAAGGATAAGAACTGGGAAGGTGCACATCATTTACACTTATGTTTTGACCAGAACGTAGTCACATGGCCACTCCTAGCTGCAGAGAGGCTGGGAAACATCTGTATAATGGATAGCCACATGCTTCACTTAGGAGATCAGATAGAGTTAAATTACAGGTGGAGGACTGAAAGGTTGTAGGGGACAAGAATAGCCTCTGCCACACTCCCTTGGGAAGGAAAGTAGGCCACTGCCTTAACCACTTCCTCCTTCCCCACTCTCCACAATAAAAGGGGAGCAGGAAAACTTGGCCTCTCCTAGAATGCACCAGTAACTTGCATCTTCATTAATGTAAAACTCTGATCAATATGGTGTACACATACCTGGAGATTTTCATGTATTTATAATTGATACAGCTTGGGAAAATAAAACTTTAAAATGTATTTTAAGTTGAAACACCTTAGCTGGAAACTAGACTTGAAATCATTTAAATATTCAGTATCAGACAGTGTCCCTTAGAAAAGAAACTTTGGTAGGAAGTCCATTATGAAAAGAAAACAAAATTTAACTTACAAGGATAAAAAGGTGTTAACAAACTTAGAGATGTCAACAAAGACAAAGAGAAAGAAACTAACATTTATTAAGTGTATATTATGTTTCAGACATTTCTTAAATGTGACCCTTGCTTTAGAGGTAAGCTGAAGCACAGAGGAGTTTGAAAGTTTGCCCAGGTAGTAAAAATTATGGACTGTAGTTCAAACCCAGGTCTTCTAAGCCTTAAGCCCTACAAAACTCTATTTTTAATTAGTGTAGAACTTGGAGTGTATTTTCTTTTTAATAAAAGGGAAGAGAGCTAGAGTCCTAGGCTCATTCACAAAAAGTATATTTGATCCTTAATATAAATGAAATAATAATGCCATTGAATGGAATAATTACAAAAGCCTCTGAGAGAAAATTAAAAAGTGAAGTGGTTAATGTCCAGATGTTGGCATTGTGGTGATTTTTCCCTTTTAAAAGTTATTTCCCTTCTTACTGTTTTCTGTGCAATAAAAATAAAAACCAAGATGTGGGGAAGTCTTAGACAACACTCTGACCAAGTTTTATTGTTGTGGGGAACTCCAGAGGACAGCTTACTGGGCCAGGTACCCAGTCCCTTTGCCATGGACACAATTACATTCAGCCTACAAGAGCTGGAATTTCTCATCCCACTATTGACCCCAACCTGGATCCCTCCAGGTAAGGGTGGATCTGAAAGGAGGGGATTCTAAAGGTATTCCCATGGATTTGATGGGAGAAATGCTGTTTCCAGAGTTTGATGGGAGAAAGTATACATTCTGGGGAAATTCTGCTTCACAATGACAGTGTAGGACCAGGGATATAACTTTTTTCCCTATTCCCCAAGTGATTCTGTTGCACAAATGTGGGAACCACCAAGACTTCTGGTTCCAAAATGGTAGCACAGAAGCAAGCTTGCTTTACTCCCCACCCCTCTAACTCCCACACACAAAAAAAGACAACATATAGTGCTGAAATTATCACCAGCAATATTCTAGAATTAAATATAAAGAAGATATAGTTCCTAGAACCATAGAGAAGTTAAAAGACCACGTAGTCAGAGAATTGGACCTCCATGTCCACAGTGCCCTTCCCCCCAAAATTTCACCCCCCAGCTCAGAGTTCCTACACTGGAAAAAGAGATCAAGGTTAACAACCACCTTCCCCACCATCTTGAGTTCTCTGTCAGGAGACCTGTTCCTGCCTCAACCCATGGGAAGCATCAAGAGTGCCTGAAGGGAAAAATATCCCTGAGGTCATCCAGAGACAAAGGCAGGAGGCAAGCCTTGGCAGCTCTGTAACTCAGCCAAAGGAAATACCAAATCAGAGTGGCTTCTCAGCAGCATCAGGGTATATAAGGTTCATTCCACAGGCTCCCTGGGCATGAACCTCTGGCCAGCCTTCCCACACTACCAAGATACCCCTTTGGGTACCTCTCTGCCCCCATTTGGGTGGGTGGCAAACCTGGGCTTAAGACACCATCTAGTGCCAGAAAAGAGGCAGCGACTTGGGGGGGGGGGGGATGGGCTGGGAAATCAGTAGGTCAATGGCAAAAAAATCTCTAACAAACGTATCCAAAAAAAAAGCCATACAGAGAAGACAAGAGTAAATAACTAATGCTTTGATGCAAAGACATAAATGTATATCCACAGGAAACATAAGCAAACAGGGAACTATGACCTCCCAAACAGACAAAATAAGGAACCAGGATGCCAACAAGGTTGTGATATGGGAACTCAACAAGAATGCAAAATAACAGTTACAATGAAACTCAGTGATCCTCAAGATAACACAGAAAATCAATTCAGAAATTTATCAGAGAAATTTAACAGAGATTGAAATAATAAAAAACATCTTGGAATTGAGAAATATTTGCTGAATTGAAAAATTCGCTAGAGACTTTCAACAGCAGAATAGATCAAGCTGAAAAAGGAATCAGTGAACACAAAGATAGTCTGTTTGAAAACAGAGGAGAAAAAAGAATTAAAATAACATACCAGATACAGAAAATTACCTCGAAAGACCAAATGTAAGAATTATTGGTGTTCAAGAGGGAGTTGAGCAAGAGCAAGGGGTGGAAAGCTTATTCAAAGAAATAACAGAAACCTTTCTAAAACTTGAGTAAGAGATAGCCAGATACCGGAAGGTCAGAGAACACCAAACAGATTCAACCCAAATAAGACTACCCCAAGGTATATAATCAAACTTTCAAAAGTCAAGGACAAAGGCGAGGCGCGGTGGCTCATGCCTGTAATCCCAGCACTGTGGAAGGCCGAGGCGGGCGGATCACTTGACTGCAGGAGTTCAAGACCAGCCCGGGCAACATGGCCAAACCCCATCTCTACTTAAAATACAAAAAAAAAAAAATTATTAAAATATAAAAAAATTAGCTGGGCATGGTGGCATGCACTTGTAGTCCCAGCTACTTGGGAGACTTTGATAGGAAGATCGCCTGAGTACAGGAGATGGAGGTTGCAGTAAGCCAAGATCACGCCACTGCTCTCTATCCTGGGTAATAGATTGAGACCCTGTCTCAAAAAAGAAAAAAAAAAGTCAAGAGTCAAGGAGAAAAGAATTCCAAAAGCAGCAAAAGGAGAGAAGCAAATAATATATTAAGGAGCTCCAGTTCATCTGGCAGCAGACTTAATGGACACCATGCAGGCCAGGAGGGAGTGGGATGACCGTTCCAAAGTGCTGAAAGAAAATAACTGCCATCTAAGAGGGACACAACCATCAAAACTATCAAACAAGAGAGGTGATCTTTGTAGATGAGCAAAAGCTGAGATAATTTACCTCCACCAGACCCATCTTACAAGATAAACTAAAAGGAGTTCTTTAATCTGAAAGAAAAAAAATAGATACAAAAATCCTCAACAAAATACTAGCAAACTGAATTTAACAACATATTAAACAGATCATTCACCATGATCAAATGCGATTCATCCCAGAGTTGCAAGGACGATTCAAAATATGCAAGTCAATAAACATAATACATCACATTAACAGAACCAAGAACAGAAACCATATGGTCATTTCAATAGATGCTGAAAAATATTCAATAAAATACATTCCTTTATGATAGAAACTCTAAATAAACTGGGTGTAGAAAGAACATACCTCAAAATAATAAAGGCCATATATGACAAACCCACAGCCAACATACTGAACAGTGAAAAATAAAAAGCCTTTCCTCCAAAATCAGGAACAAGACAAGGATTCCCACATTCACCACTTTTATTCAACATAATATTGCAACTTGTGGCCAGAGCAACTAGGCAAGAGAAAGAAAGGGCATCCAAATTGGAAATGAAGTTAAATTAGCCTTGTTCACAGATAACATGATCTTAATAATTAGAAAAACCTAAGACTCCAACAGAGAACTGTTAGAACTGATAAATTTAGTAAAGCTACAAGATAAAAAATCAGCATACAAAAATTAGTAGTATTTATGTACTCCAACAGTAAGCCATCTAAAAAAAGAAATCAAGAAAACAATCTTATTTACAGTAGCTACGAATCATATAAAATACCTAGGAACCAATCTAACCAAAGAAAGATTTATAAAGGAAAACTATAAATCACTAATAAAAGAAATTGAAGAGGGCACAAAAAATGGAAAGATAGTTCATACCCATGGATCAGAAGGTGTAATACTATTAAAATGACAATACTACCCAAAACCATTTGTTGATTCAATGTATATCCTATCAAAATACCAATAACATTTTTACGGCAATAGAAAAAAAAAATCCTAAAATATATATGGAACCAAAAGAGATCCCAAGTAGCCAAAGCAATCCAAAGCAGAAAGAACAAAGCTGGAAGTATCACGCTACCTGAATATTTTTTAATATTCTAAAAAGCTATGGTAATCAAATCAGCATGGTGTTAATACTAGCATAAAAATATAGAGAGGCCAATGTAATACCATAGAGAACCCAGAAGGAAATCCATGTGTTTGCAGGCAACTCATTTTTGACAAAGTCTCCAAGGACATACAATGGAGAAAGGAGAGTCTCTTCAATGAATCATGCTGGGAAAACTGGATATCCATATGCAGAAGAATGAAACTAGACCCCTATCTTTGACCATACACAAAAATCAAATCAAAACGAATTTAAGACTTAAATCCAAGACCTGAAACTATGAAACTACTAAAAGAAAGTAAAGGCTCCAGAAAATCGGTCTGGGCAAAGACATTTTTTGTGTAAGATCTCAAAAGCACAGGCAACCAAAGCAAAAATAAGTGGAGTTACATCAAGCTAAAAAGCTTCTGCACAATAAAGGAAACAATAAAGATACAACCTACAGAATGGAAGAAAACGTTTGCAAACTATTTGTCTAATAAGGGATTAGTAACCAGAGTACACAAAGAGCTCAAACAACTGAATAGGAAAAAACAATACAACTTTAAAATGGGCAAAAGATCTGAATATACATTTCTCAAACAAAGACACACAGGTGACCAATGGGTATATTAAACAATGCTCAACCTCACTAACCATCAGAGAAATGCAAATCAAAGCCACAAGGTAATATCGTCTCACCCCAGTAAAAATGGCTTTTATCAAAAAGGGAACAATTTGGTGAGAATATGGAAAATGAGGAACCCATGTACATTTTTGGTGGAAATGCAAATTAGTACAGCCACTATGGAAAACTGTATGGACGTTCCTTAAAAAACTGAAAACAAAACTACCATGTGACCCAGCAACTCCACTACTGGGTATATACACAAAAGAAAAGATATCAACACATTGAAGAGATATCTGCACTCACATGTTTATTGCAGCACTATTCAAATAGCCAAAATATGGAATCAACCTAAGTGCTCATCAGCGGATGAATGGATAAAGAAAATGTGGCATACAGAGTAAATGTAAAACTATAAATTATTAAGTCAATGCCAAAGTAATTGTGGTTTCTGTTGTTACTTTTAATGGCAAAAATCGCAATTACTTTGGCACCAACCTAATTTTAGAGATATACTACTCTATAATTAGGTTTATCACAGCATTGAGTAAAAAGAGAAAAGGACAACTTAAATACTCATTAATCAGGGTTAAGTAAGTTATAGTAGAGCTACACCATGTAATACTGTGTAGCCATTAAAAAGCATGATATAGTTCTGTTGGTGAAATCTGTCCATATTGAATCCCTTAAAATATTAAAAGATGGACAGACCAAGAAGCAGGGTTTATAATACAAATGCAACATTTTCATTCATTATGTATTCATTAGGTAACATAATTATGTAAACAACTATGTAAGCAATGTGCTGAATTATATAATCAATTATGTGATATATTAATTAAATAATTTAAAGGAGAGAAACTAGTTATATCAATAGATGCCCAAATGACATTTGATAATACTTACAAATAAAACAGGATTAAAATGAAATTTCCCAAACTTGATAATATAGAGGGTTCATGAGACTCTACTTAAATACTGTTAGAATTAATAAGAGAATTTGATAAGGTGACTGTATCTGATATATATCAAAATCAGTAGTTTTTCTTTATAATAATCAGAAGTAAAAAATGATGTTTTTAAAAACTTAGTGGCAAGAGCAATAAAATTATAAAATATCAAGAAAAACATTTATCAGGAAATAGCGCTAAAGAGGCTTCATTAATAATGCAAAACAAGACCTGAATTTAACATTTTCCTAAATGATAAGACAGTATCAAATATTTGGTATAGATATACATGCATATAGATTATGTATTTGTTTAATGCAATTTCAATTGGAAATCCAATGGAGTTGAGATTGGGTTTATTATGAACTGGACAAAATGATTTTAAAGTTCTTAAGAAATAAATGCTCAAAGGTTGAGGTATAATTTATATGCAAACTGTACATGTAAAGTGTACAATTTGATAGGTTTTGTCAAAATGTATTCTCCTGTGAAACCACCACAATCAAAATGGTGAGTTTCCCCAATCCCAAAAGATTCCTTGTTCCCTTTGATAATACATCTCTCCTCCACCCTCATCCCTAGGCAACTACTGGTCTACATTCTATAACTATAATTTTTTGCATTTTATAGAATTTCATCCTACAAGATGTAGTCTCTTTTTGGCTGACTTTTTCACTCAGCATGAGTTGATATTCACCCAAGTTATTAACATATATTAATAGTTTCTTCCTTTTTTAAAGCAGGATTCCATTGCATAGGTGGAACAAATTTTGTTTATCTTGTCACCTATTGATGGATATTTTGAGTTATTTCCAGTTTGGCACTCCTACAAAAATGAGTTGATATGGATGTTTGTGTACAAGTCGTTAGGTAGACCTGTGTGTTCATTTCTTTTGGGTAAATACTTAGAATAGCTGAGTTTTATGATAGGTATATGTTTAACTTTTCAAGAAACCGCCGTACCTTTCCAAAGTACTATGTGATTTTATATTCCCAGCAGCAGTGTATGAGAATTGTGTTTACTCCATATCCTTGCCCACACATGGTATAGTCAGTCTTTTTCATTTTAACCATTCTAATAGGTGTGTGGTGGTACCTTATTGTGGTTTTAATTTGCATTTCCCTGATGACTACTTTTAGCCCCTTGGCATGTACTTATTGGGCTTTCATATAATTTCTTTTGTGAAGTGTCTTAAAATATTTTGCCCATTTAAAAAATTGTGTTGTTTCCCTTCTTCATATTGAGGTGTAAGACTTTGGTATATTCCTGTTACAGTTTGTTGTCTGATATTTGTGCTGTGAATATTTTCTTTTATGCTTGCCTTTCTATTTTCTTACTGATATTTTTCAAAGAGAAAAAAGTTTAATTTTTATGATATCCAATTTATTAATTTTTTATTTTATGCTTCCTGTGTTCTGTTTTGAAAAATCTTGCCTACCCTTCACAAAGATTTTTCTTTCTGTTCCTTCTGGAAGTTACTTATTAGGTTGGTGCAAAAGTAATTACTTTTAATGGCAAAAACTACAATTGCTTTTGCACCAACCTAATAGTTGAGCTTTTACATTTTGGTCTGTGATCCCTTTTGAGTATTTATTATCTTTGGTTTAAGGTAAGAATCAATGTTCATTTTTTTTCCATACAGATATGCAGCTGTATTCCAGCACTATTAATTGACTTTCTTTTCCTCATTGAATTGCCTTATTGCTTTTGTTGAAATCAGTTGACCATATGTATATGAGTCAGTTGGATAATTCACTATTTTTCTCCATTGTTGTAGCTTTTTCCTGTTGTAGCTTTATAGCACCTCTTGAAATCAGTAATGTAAGTCCTCCAATTTTGTTCTTTTTAAAAACTTATTTAGTAATTTCTGCATAAATTTTAATATCAGCTTGTTAATTTTTACCAAAAAAAATGTCTGTTTGGATTTTGATTGGGATTGCCTTAAGTTTATAGACCCAAGTTGGGGAAAATTGACATCTTAACAATGTTGAATTTTCCAATCTATGAACATAGGAATTGTCTCCGTTTAGTTAGATCTTTTCTAATTTCCCTCAGCAATGTTTTGTAGTTTTTAGTGTAGAGATCTTGGACTTGTTTTGTTATAGTTCTTACTTAGAAAGTATTAATATATTATTAATTTTGTTATATTTATTATATATTATATATGATAATAGATACATAATATATTATATTATATTTTGTTATTACTTAGAAAGTATTAAATATAACAAGGCAAGCATCTATTAAAAGTAAAATTATACCCTTGGACACAACATTCCTACTCTGAGGAATCTGTAGCATTAAGAACATCTGTATATAAAGACATAGATACCAAGAAGTTATTTGAAACAGTGTGTATAATGGCCCCCAAATTTTTTATTTTAAAAAAACCTCAACAACAAAAATGTCTATCAATAGGGGGAAGATTGAACCAATTATGGTAAATTAATATTGTATTTTTAAAGGAATGCATTCAATCTATATATATAGATCTACATGGATGTCTGTGACCTATTGCTACATGAAAATAAGACATTGAAGAGCAAATATTCTATTTTGGTTAAAAAAACTTAAGCAAGACAAAAATATTATAATCTGACATGCATATGAATACAGAAAACAGGAGGGAAGGATGCTCTTAACAGTGTTTATCCCAGGAAGGGTGGATGGTTTTGGAAAGGTTATTACCATTTTTCTTATACATTTCTTAATCACTTGACATAAAAATACATGGTATAGGCATTATAGCATATATAATACAACTGTCCCTGATATCAACCTGCTATATTTACCACAGTCTGTAAATAGCATGGCAAAGAATCTAACCTTTTGAGGAGAGATGTGAAGAAAGGAGAGAAGACACAAGAGCCCAGCATAATGAATCAGTCTGTAACAATTGAGAGAGAACAAATTGTGACTAGCAGTTTTCCAGATTATTCTACAGTAATAACCACCTACATATACGTGAATCATAAATCTTTCTGCAGCCCAATAAGGTTTTCAATCTGAAGCACACAAGGAAAGCTACAGGAAGTGGTATTGTCTCTTTTGAGGGAAAGAAATGGAGGCACATTCATTAATCTCTGAGAAACAAATCTCAATCTCTGCTTGCCCTGGAGACACTTAGTTTATGGAGTTGTCAACAGACTCATCAACAGAACATACATATGAATCTTGCACAGACAAAAGCACCTTTATGCCTAACTGATCAGACACTGAAATTGGGAACCAAAGGAGCATGTCATCTTCATGCTTACATACCTTTAAGAACAGAGTGAAATGGCCTTTAAACTTTGCTTAGTCATTCATTCAAACAGATAAAGGGAAAGTTTCCTGCTGTGCTCTTGTTCAGGCCTTGCCAATAGATGACACTTGCCAGCCACTTGGGGACATCACAGCAGACCAGAAAAATTACCCTAGAGAGATACCTTAGTTTTAAACATGGTTTAGCGTATTTGCACGTTTGGGAGGCATCGGGTTAATCTACTTTTTCCCATATTAGCCATGCCAATTATTGCAGTTAAAACTGCATACTCCTAATTTAGGTGACTTTATGTTAAAATCAACAGAAATCACACACTCTTTGGGTCGGTCTATAAATCAAAAATATAGGAAATATGCATTTTTTTCTTGCCTAAACAAGCTTGTAGTTGAGACAATTTTGCTGCCTGAAATGTTTAAGCATTGTTGCTATAATTGGTCCTTAGAGCTTCATTCCTTAGTGCTTCATTTAGGCTTTCAACAACCTGCCATTCCCCGTAAATAACAACCTGTCATAATGACACATGTGGAGGTGGTTGGTCCGAAATGCAAAGTATTCAGGCAGGCTGTTGTAGCAGACTGTTCCGTGGGTAAGCAAGAGGCAGGTTCATCAAAATGAAACAATGAAACAGCCAAGTTTGCCCCAACTCAGAGACAATGCTTTGATTATTTGAGAGAAAAAATGTCTTATTTTGTACTTTTTTTCCTTTTTTTAATTTATTGTATTTATTTATTTATTTTAATTTTTTTTTTTTTCTTTTTGAGATAAGGGCTCCCTCTCGCCCAGCCTGGAGTGCAGTAGTGTAATCACTGCTCACTGCAGCCTCAACCTCCTGGACTCAAGTGATCCTTCCACCTCAGCCTCCCACATAGCTGGGACTTCAGGCACGTGCCACAACACCCAGCTAATTTTTCAATTTTTTGTAAAAATGGAGTCTCCCTATGTTTCCCAGGCTGGTCTCAAACTCCTGGGCTCAAGTAATCCTGCACCTTGGCCACCCAAAGAACTGGGATTACAGGCGTGAGCCACCATGCCTGGTCATTATTTTACACTTTTAAAAAGCCAAATGGGACCACCAATTAAATATTTATTACTTAAAAGGTCTCCTTTACCACCTTTGTTCCAAATTCTCTTATACTGCTGGCAGTTAGGAGTAGGGCATTTTAGTAGCCACAAATATGTGACCTTTCATCTTACAAGACTGTCCCTCTTCAAGCTGATTTTAAGAACATGTGGATATGCTCCCTTTAATTATTTTTATGAGTAACATTTTTTAGTGATCTTTATATGTGTGTATATGTGTATATATACATATACTGCATATATGTAAATGTGATTTATATACATATACACAGAGGGATAGCCCAGATCCAATTCCAAATGCCTGTAATCTTTCAGTATTGTTAATGTTACCATCTCCATTCTCCACTAGGGATAATTCATTTCCTCCATTACAGATATTTCAGGTGTTAATGATAAAAATGTATCAAAATATTGGTAGAAAAATAGAATTAATGTGAATTTGTTTATTCCTCCTTTTAGAAAAGATGCTAAATCCTCTCACAGTTACAACAATATTAACATAAATTCTTCACAGTCATCTTGAAAACATTACCTTGATTTAAGAATCAGTAAATATCCTGGGAACAAAGGTAAAGGTCAGGCTCCCAGTGGAAGATCTCTCAGACAGTAGGAAGAGTCCTTGTGCCAAGTTACTGCTGCTCTGTAAAGGGATGCATATATATATATACACACACACACGCATATACATACACATATACACACACATATATACATGTATAGTGTGTATATCTGTATAAAAGTGTATATATCTGTATGTATGTATACATATGTACATATATATGTATTTACCACATATATGTATATACATATATACACATATGTGTGTATAAGTATCTATATATACACGTGTACATATATGTGTACATATTTACAATGTATATGTACATATATATTTTCTTTTATATAACAAAGAAAATTATACAGAATATTTATGATATATATGTATATAAGTTTATATATATATATATAAAGAAAAAGAGGAAATGGAAAAGGGAACAACCATAGTAATGGGGACACAGACTATTCACTGACATGACAATCTCCAGTTTTTATTATTTGTAATTCCAAGGTAGGCTTGCCAACTAATGAGTACATTTCTACTTTCTCTTACATCAGCATTCATAAAATTGCACTAGGATGCAGGAAAGGAGCTGCAGTCATCAAATGAGTTTGACTTTGGAGCCTCAAAACAGGATGATTCGAGCTGATTGCATGAGCAAACAGCAAAGATCTGGGAGGCAGATACGTGCTGGCCCTCACTGGACACCGCTTCGCAGTTTGATCTGGTCAAGCCTGGCCCCAGTTTCTTCACTAGGTGAACGCAGAGGGATGGCCCAGATCCAATTCCAAACGCCTGTAATCTTTCAGTATTGTTAATGTTACCATCCCCATTCTCCACTAGGGATAATTCGTTTCCTCTGTTACACATACTTCAGGTGTTAACGATAAAAAGTGTATCAAAATGTTGGGAGAAAAATAGAAATAACGTGAATTTGTTTATTCCTACTTTTAGAAAAGATGCTAAATCCTCTCACAGTTACAACAATATTAACATAAATTGTTCACAGTCATCTTGAAAACTTTACCTTGATTTAAGAATCAGTAAATATCCTGGGAACAAAGGTAAAGGTCAGGCTCCCAGTGGAAGATCTCTCAGACAGTAGGAAGAGTCCTTGTGCCAAGTTACCGCTGCTCTGTAAAGGGGTGTGTTGGCAATACCAGCTCACTAGCAAGTCTTTAGGATAAAATGGCAGGGTAACATTCCCAGATACAATATACGACCCATTGTAAGTCTTGTTATATAAACCTGAGGGACACCAAGAAAAACAGCTGCTTCCAAACATAAGTGGAAATTGAACTTAATACTCTAATCACCATAAATTGGAGCGATTATTTTTGTAAAACCATAAATGTACACTATGACTAAATGAGTCATTTACAGAATATCCCTTCAGTTATTAACGTGGCATGAATACTAATCCCTGAAGATTAAGTTGAACACTAATCACTTTGAACATTCAAGGACCTTTTGTAATCCTGACTTTTGTATGTACATATGGTAATTTCCCCTGTGATAGCCGGGCATAGCTAGTAGGGCAGATCATTGCCATGTAAGCAATAATGCGTGACAAGGCATGCTGTAACAAGGAATGGGGTTTCCATCTTTTCTCCCAGTTCCCCCCTCCACCTTCATTCCCCATGTGAGCTTAATTAAAACTCCTCAGAACTTGGCTCTGTTTAACGCAAGGGCAAAACAAGCTCAGAAGTGCTGACAAGCTCTTCCACCTCTGCCTGCGGGGTCAGCTCATTAAGGGCCATGATTTTATGGCACATGCATGGTGGCCTGGCCACAGGTTTGGAGAAGCCTCAAACCAATAAGCAGAATACACCTTAGTAAATTAACAATTTGCCTTACCTTTTAAATGTCTTTTATTGATGAATTTTAATTTTTAAGATAATTCGTGCACATAGTTTCTAAATCAATTTTTTTTTTTTACAAAATGAGCAGCTGCTGCCCAATCTCCTGCTCTGAAACCATTTCTTCTATTTACCCATATGTGTAAATAACATGCTTATACTGCTATTTCCTCATTTATCAATATTGCACACCAAAATTTTGACTAAACCATTTCTCAAACCATTTCTTCTATTTACCCCATATTTGTAAATAACATGCTTATACTGCTATTTCCTGATTTATCACTTTTGCATACCAAATGTTTGACTAACATGATAGTAATGGAGGATTTAGCTGGTTTACGCACACCTCTGCCATCTCCTTTACCCTCTTATCCCTGTAGCGTTGGATCACAATGTTAGAATCGATCACAGTAAATATTGCATTATTATTTTATAATATCAAGCTTATGACTATATAATTTATGTTTACTGCTGATTCAAGTAATGTAGTACTATGATTGCAATGGTCTGAATGTTTCTCTCCTCTCAACATTTATATATTGAAATCTCAATCCCCAAGGTGATGCCATTAGAAGGCACCTTTGGGAGGTGATTAGTTCATGAATGTGGAGCCCTGGTGAATGGGATTAGTTCCCTTATGGAAAAGAGACCCTGGAAAACTCTCACCCTCCTACCATGTGAGGACACAGTGAGAAGATGGCACTATGAACGAGGAAGCGTGTCCTCATCAGAAGGCAAATCTGCCAGAACTGTGAGAAATAAGTTTCTGTTATTTATAAGCCACCCGATCTATGGTATTTTGTTGTAACAGCCTGAATGGAATAAGAAAATAATTATATTGCCTTTCTCTTAAGATTATTTGTTTTCTCCTGGTACATTTTTCATTTGCCCATAGATTTATCACCCTTTTAAATACGTGCTTCAACACATGTATCACCCACATCTATCAATAATTTTTCAACACCAGACTGCTCAAACACCAGACCTCTCAGATCCATTTCTCCTTCAAAGACATCTTTCTGCAGCTGCCTCATACAATTTCTCCAGCTCCAGTACAAACTCTGTGTAGGCCGGTGCTGAGCTGTCATCCTGTGACTTCCTTTTGCTGTTTTCTTGGGATGGATCCCTACTTCCTGGATTTCATGTTTTTCTTTTTCATGGCTTACTCTTTCATTCACTGATTTTGCCCAATGGTTTCATCAGAAAGGGCACAAATGAGGTAAATTTTTAAATTCATTATACGTCTGAAAGTATCTTTATTCTACACCAGCTGCCCAGTGGCCCCTTTATTTCTTTCTCCGAAGATGCACCCAAGTTCTGCAGTCCCTGCCTTCATACTCAACTGTTTTTGTTACAATTTTAGACTTGGGGGACTGGTCTTTTCAGCATTGAAAGGTCCATCCTGTTAACAGTTAAGGAAATTCTTGCCTAAAAAAAAAAAAAAAAAAAAAAAAGAACCCTTGGGTTTTTTTCTGTACAAGGACATGGATTGGGATGAGGGGAGGGAGAAGGTACGAGTGAAGAACTCAGTGGCCTGAAATCGACTCTCTTTGGACTATGAGGACTTGGCCATTTTCCACAACAGAAAATGTAGAGGAATGCTGTCTTGTGCTCCCCCTCATCCAGCACCTGCTGCCCTGTCTCACCGTGGGCCACAAGGTATGGTGGCAGGTCTCATATGCTCCAACATCTGGCCCTGAAGAATCATGGTTGGCCAATCTCAGAGGGAGGAATGAGCTGCAAACCTGTAAGAAAATCAACACCAATTATCCAAAGCAATTCTACATACTTCTGACAAGGAAGCAGGAAGGGGAATCTAGAGTGCTGCTCAAATTAAAGAGAAAAAGAGAAGAAAGATTATTGGCTACCACCATCTCACTCACCCTTCCCCCTTGCCTGCCTCACTCTGTAGAGGCTAGAAACACAAGATTTGCATTTCCGGCTCTTGTTGCAAATCAGAGTAGCTGAGTGACCCATATTTGGCCAATGAGTACTTGGGGGGCAGGCTGCTGGGAGGCTTCTGATGGAGCCTTCTTTTTCCAGACAAGCAGAGGCTTGGGAGGAAGCAAGCTCTTGCTCCCACCTGTCCTTCCTTTTTAGGATGTGCTGTGAGGACCTAGTGTCTGCAACTATCATGTATGAAGGTGACAAAGAGCCCAAATGCAGCTGAAGGAGCGGAGAATGGGAATGACCTTGATGGGCTGCACCAGCAATCCTGAGACCACACATCTAACTTCTTAAGGAAGCAATAAATGTCCCTTTGCAGTAAGTTACACCAACTCAGGTTTTCTGCCACTTGTAGCTGAAAGTATGCCTAACTGATGCCAGGAGTCATGGAGAGCCTTTCCTATACCACCATGTCCCTGCCATGATTGTTCATTTGCTTGGTTCAGTCCTATCCACAGATGGGGGATGTGGGTCATGCAGGGACTTACCATTGACTTCTCCTTACTGCTGATCTAACTCTGAGCTTGTACCCTCATAGGATGACTGCTTCACTTTAGGGTTGGAGTCCTGCCTTGATCTTCCCTTGCTGGCCCTAAACCCACCAATGCCCATCATGGAATCTGAAATTTTATATACCCCATTCTGTCGGTAGGGACCCTCTTAGCAGCACACCCATCCTTCTTGGGCTGGGCAATTCCATGCTAGTCTGGACAAATATGGTCTGTTCCCAGATGTCCCATCCAGCAGCTCATGAGACCCTGTCACCCTCTGGTGGACCTTTTCAAGGTCAGCTACTTGCCTGAATGATCACACCATTACCTTCTACTGGGCACCTTGCTCTCTGGACACCAGAGTCCTCCTGCCTGGATAAACTTCTTTCCTGACCTTCAGCTGAGTTTGCTGACCTTTCCTTCCCCAACCCTTGTTCAATCTCAGAGAGGTGCCTGGCTCCGTATCCTGCCCCCTGAGTAACATCACAGTACCCAGCAGATGGCATCTAGGCCAAATGACTTCATCCCTTACATGGCTTCTAGTCTGATTAAATCCCTCATTCTATTACCCATTATATTGCAGTTATAACTACTTCTACTTACTTTTCAGATGAGCAGAGTATAATTGTTCAATAAACTGAAGGTTAATCAGAAAGTGGATAGAATAAAAAATGTCTCTATCATGTAGTTTTGCTTAAAGAAAACAAAATCATCCCCTCAAAAAATACTTTCCATTCCTAATTATTCCTAATACTGTCCCAGATTATTTTTTATCAATTAAAGGCTTAATTGATATGAAAATTAAGTTTAAGCTGTAATGCCAGAGAATGTTCTCTTTTCCTTTCTTTTGATAGGTGGGGATTTTTTTCAAACAGGCTAGGGATTCAAGAGAATATTTTTATCTGTTGAATCAACATCATGGCTATGATAACCAGACCAAGGTTCCCAAGGCTACTGTGACTCCAGAAGGATGTGTTTTGCTCCCGTGGGTGACTGGAGTGCAGCAGTCTTCCTGGGCCCGACATTGGCTGATCTGTCTTCACTCAGCAGATAAAGGAGTAGGTGGGATTGTGCAGACAGGAGGTCGCAGCAGCCGCAGTTGCACAGCTCCTGTTGCTTCCTCTTCCTCAGATGGGATTTGTTACTGGTGCAATTACCAGCCACTATTCTGAGTGTATTACAAGTATGAACCTACTCCATGATTACAAAATCTTTCTGAGTTAGGTACCATTATTATCCGCAGTTTACAAATGAGGACAGTGACGGAGTTCAGAACACGCTACCCCAGAATACGTCATCTTGGCATACTATGTATTTTAGACTCGAAGGAAATTGAGAAAACCACAAAAGCAGAAGGTGACTCTCTGATCTTCCGTCGCCCTCTTTCCCCTGAAATGGGCCATTAAACCTCACTGACCTTCCCCTGAAAATTGGTCGTAAAACTCTCGTTTCAGAAGGGCCCTCCCTATACCCGGAAGAAAAAATAAGACACAGAGAAGACTGAACAAACAGACCTTACTAAATTCTGCCCCCCGCCCCCACAGTTTATTACCATTAGACCATAGCCTTTCGTCCTCCAGTCATACTTCCGTGCAACTATCCATAAAAATACAGAGCCTCCTCTTACTCATGGAAATACATTCCAACATCCCGAGTGGATGCTTGAAACCATGGATAATACTGAACTCTATATACACTGGGGTTTTTTCTGTACATACATACCTATGACAAGTTTAGTGTATAAATTAGGCACAGTAAGAGATTAACAGCAATAACTGATAATAAAGTAGAACAATAATAAAATATAACTGTAATAGAAGTTATGGGAATGTAGTCTCTAAAAACATTTTAATATACTCACCTTCTTGTGATGAGGTGAATATGCTGGACAAAGGATGTTTCACATCCTAGGTGAAACACTCAGAAGAGTGCACAGTTTAAAACATGAATTGCTTATTTCTGGAATTTTCCACTTAATACTTTCAGGCCATGGTTGACCTCGGGTGACTGAAACCATGGATTAGGGAAGACTACTATACACGTATTTCCCTGTTTCTTGAAGTCTTCATTTCTGAAAGCTCCCGTGCCCCATAAAACTTATATTAAATAAGTTTGTATGCTTTTCTGTTGTTTTTGTTCATTTGTTTTTAGACTGGGTCTCACTCTGTTGCCCAGGCTGGAGTGCAGTGATGCAATCTCAGCTCATTGCAGCCTTGACTTCCTGGGCTGAAGCGATCCTCCCACCTCAGCCTCTCTAGCAGCTGGGACCACAGGCACGTGCCACCACACTTGGCTAATTTTTTGTATTTTTTGTAAGGTTGGGGTTTCACCACATTGCCCAGGCTGGTCTACAACTCCTGAGCTCAAGCAATCTGACCGCCTCAGCCTCCCAAAGTGCTGGAATTACAGGCTTGAGCCACCGTGCCTGGACTTTTCTCTTGTTAATCTATCTTTTGTTATGGGAGTCTCAGCCATGCACCTGATGGGTGAGCAAAATATTATGTTTGGTCCCTATCACACAAAGGCGTGGGGAGGTGAAACGGTTTGCCTAATGTTACTTAGCTAGTGAGTGGCAGAGGTGGGATCAATGTGGGCAGTTTAGCTCTGGACTCAACATTGTGCTGAAGTCTGAACACCACTCCAGGGGAGACAGTAGGTGAATGTTTTGAGAAAATGTAAAAGTCCTGAAAAACATTTAAATGAATTTTTTTCTGAAATTTTTTCCCCAAAAGAGGAAAAAAATTGGCCAGCACTTATAATCTGAGTATGAGATGTTCATTAGAATTATAATATCTTGATTAAGAAATCAGTTATAAACTGGCAGTTTTCATATTAAAGAACTAGAAATGTGATCACGGAAAATGAGGGAAATTTTTCTGCTAAAAAACATTTCAACATTTTCCAATGTGTTCTCTTTACAAAGGAAAGTAATGGTGAGAGGCTTGTTCACCACTGAAAAGTTTGGAGAACTAAAACATAATTCAAGCTTTATAAGGATGGAGAGATTCTGAAAAGTGGGAAAAGGCGAGCACTTCAGTAAGGGGCAGTATCTGTGGGAGATGGAAACGAACATCCTCAGGAGAAAAAAGATAGGGGTTAAACAAGAACTCAAGGGAAGATTGAGGAGCACCACTTGAGTTCTAATTCACTTCTCTTGAAAGAATTCATTAATTTACTCAGGCGCATGTGCTAGTGACACCAGGACAAATGAGTTTCTGCCCTAAGGAATTCATTACTTAAGGGAAAAATTCAGGGGGATAAAGGAGGCTGTGGCCACCTGCTATGGTATCCGCTGTGGTAGAGTTAGGCTCAAGTGCTGGAAGGTGCTTCAAAGTCAGGCCCTATTAAAGCCTGGAGCCAGGACAACATCTGGAAGGGGGTGATGCCTTAGCAGAATGCTGAAGATTGGAGAGAACTTGGCCAGGCAAATATGGGGAAACATGCCCAAGGAGGAGCAGACTGTTCCAAGGCCTGAAGAAAAAGAGCTCACCTCTTGAACTTCCTATGGCTGGAGCAGAGAGTGTGAGGTGGGCAGAGAGAGAGACACGCCAGGGGATCTGGGGAGGGACTAGGTCGTGGAGCCTTGTGTGTCCCCTGGAGGGATATGGACTAAATTGACAGCCCCAGGGAGCCTTGGTCACCATTGTCCTTCCCTGTAGCTGCTGTGATTGTGCTCCTGTGGGCCATTTCCACAGAGCAGCAAGAATGAACTTGAGAACAGATAGATTGTTCTGTCGTGGTCCCTGGCTGAAAGCCCTTCAGTAGATTTCCCAAGGCATTTGGGTTAAGATCGGGGACATGTTGCATGACCCACAGAGTTGTACCATATCTGGCCCCTGCCTCCCCTCAGTTCCATCCCATACCCTCTTCCTCTTGCCAGGGACATGTTCTTCCCTACATCCTTCTCCCAGCTAGCTCTTGCTCAGTCTTTAGGTCTCAGCTCAAAACCATCCTTGATCCCCAATCTAATTTAAGCCCCTTGTTATACTCTTTTTTTAAATGGAGACGAAATTCACATAACAGAAAATTAACCACTTTAAAGCGTATAATTCAGGGTGGCATTTAGTACACTCACAATGTTGTGCAACTACCATTTCTATCTAGTTCGAGAATGTTTTCATCACCCCAAAATAAAACCATATACCCATTAAGCCATCATTCCGTATTTCCTCCTGCCCCCAACCCCTGGAAACCACCAATCTACTTTCTGTCTCTATGGCTTTACCTGTTCTAGATATTTTATTTAAAAGGAATCCTATCATATATAACCTTCTGTGTCTAGCTTCTTTCACTTAGCATAATATTTTTAAGATTCGTCTCTGTTTAGCCTGTATCATTGCTTCCTTCTTTCCTATGACTCAGTAACATTCATTGTAAGAACAGACCACATTTTGCTTATGCATTCATCATTGATGGACATCCGGATTCCTTCTTCCTTTTGGCTATTGTGACTAGTGCTGCTGTGAACCTTCAAGTGTTGTAGATACATTTGTTTGAGTACCTGTTTCCAATTCCTCTGAGTATATACCTAAGAGTAGAATTGCTGGTGATTTAGTAACGCTATGCTTTATGTTTTGAGAAACCTCCAAACTGTCTTCCACAGTGGCTATGTGCCTTCCAACTTTTTTTTTTTTTTTTAATGTTTCTGTGCATCTTCCTGTTTCTGTTTTTTACCTGCCTTGCAAGCTCTGTGAAGGTCCCAGCCAAGCCTGGTTTACTCACCACTGTATCTCCAAGGGCTAACAAAGTAGATACTCAAAAATATTTGTTGGCTAAATGAAAAATGAGTGAATGTGACAGATCAGTCTAGACAGATCTTAACTGTGAGTCTAGACAGATCACTCCAGATGCAGGGTGGTG
Organism: Macaca thibetana thibetana; assembly: GCF_024542745.1. Classification (NCBI taxonomy): domain Eukaryota; kingdom Metazoa; phylum Chordata; class Mammalia; order Primates; family Cercopithecidae; genus Macaca; species Macaca thibetana. The sequence goes on along the minus strand of NC_065581.1, from coordinate 87,503,380 downwards.
GGTGGATTGGAGGGGTGAGGTGTTACAGAGACCAATAGGGGCCACTGTGCTAATCAGGAGCCTGACTGAACTCTTCGACCGGGTGAGAGACCGGCCTGCCAGCTGTCATCGCCGCAGAGCATGGCTCCCTCACACTGCACAGCACACTGCAGTAGACCTGTTTGCTTGACTTCTTCCCCCGCTGGGCTGTGAGTTTCTATGGGCAGCTATCAAGTTTTCTTGACATTGCCAAAGTATATAGTAGATTCTCAACCAAGGTTTGCTGAATGAATGAATGATGAATTAATGTGAATGGAGAAACAGATACTAGCTGTATGATCTTGGGCAAGATACCTACCCTTTTAAGTCTTAGTTTCTTCAGTGGTGAAATTGAGACAGTGATGTTCCCTGCCTCATAGGATTCTGGTGAGGAGCAAAAGAAATGAAGCCAATAGGGCTTTTGGCACAGTGCACAGTGCTGTGCATTCTTTATGACTCTGAGGTCGTAACTAGAATGAATGGGCCTAAGGTAAATGGACAAAGTTTCAATTAAAAAAATAGAAGAACATTCTAATGTAAACTTTATGAGAGTCAGACCACATCTATCTCACTCCCTTTGGTATCCCCAGTACCCCCTGCACAATGTCAAGACAAACTGTTGAGTGAATGTTTAGTAAATGAGCCTGATCAAAGTGGAACGGGCAGCCTATGAGTAGAGAGCTACTCATTACTGAATAGAATGTAGCCCCCTCAACCTCAGACTTCTCAGCCTCCAGAAATGTAAGTAACAAATCTCTGTTGTTTATAAATTGCCCAGTCTCAGGTATTCTGTCATGACAGAACAAAAAGAACTAAGACACCTGCCTTGGTAAGATGATGGACAAGTTTGCACAGAGATCCCTACATTTCTGAGATGATTCTTGTTTTGTGATTCCTCTTATAAGACGGTGAACTTCTCCAAGGCAATGATTGAGAACAAAGGAATACAAAAATGTCTCTAGAGATAAGGGCTACAAAATATAGTATTTTTATGCTCTCTCATGGGAAAAAGGAAGCATGCATTCAAATGCTTCAAAACTGAAGAGGCCAAAGGAAACCAAAATTTGGAATTTTCTTGGGAGTCTAAGTTTAAGGAGGAAGGAAAGCTACATAAAAAGTTAAGAGCCTAAGACTCTCATCAAATTATGCTTCAGTTAATATGCTTTTCCATAGCAATTGCAGATACTTTCATATTTGCCAGTTGTACAATTCTGAATATTATTTTTATTGTGGTAAAATATACATAACATAAAATTTACCATTCAACCACTTTAAACTATAGAGTTCAGTAACATTATGTACATTCACATTGTACCATCACCACCATCCATCTCCAGAACCTTTTCGTCATTCAATCTAAACATTACTTTTAAATATAAATATTTTACCTAGGAAATGTGTTCAAAAGTTGGAAGTATACTATTGATCAGCAATTAGCAATTAGCTTTTTTTTTTTTTTTTTGAGATGGAGTCTCGCCCTCTCATCCAGGCTGGAGTGCAATGGCGTGATCTTGGCTCACTGCAACCTCTGCCTCCCGGGTTCGAGCGATTCTCCTGCCTCAGCCTCCCAAGTAGCTGGGATTTACAGGTGCACAACACCAGGCCCAGCTAATTTTTTTATATTTAGTAGAGACGGGGTTTCACCATGTTGGCCAGGCTGGTCTCGAACTCCTAACCTTGTGATCCACCTGCCTTGGCCTCCCAAAGTGCTGGGATTACAGGCATGAGCCACCACACCCGGCCAGCAATTAGCTTTTTTGAAAAAAGGAAAACCGGGCCAGGTGCAGTAGCTCATACCTGTAATCCCAACACTTTGGGAGGCCAAGGAAGGAGGATCACTTGAGCCGAGGAATTCAAGGCTGCAGTAAGCCATGATCATGCCACTGCACTCCAGCCTGGACAACAGAGTGAGACCCTGTGTCTAAATAAATAAATAAATGGAAAACCAAATATAATGTTATTTTTGTCAATATAATCAGATGAAGTTGTTATCAAGAGGAATAAAGTAACTGAATTTCCTGAATAGAAAAGGTGTTTTGAAGATATTTTCTATGTTTATTAACTGTTGTTTAAATGTCCTTTATGGATCTGGAGAAACAAAAAATGATATAGATTTTATGCATATAAACCATACTGGTCAATAAAAATCCCCCAAGCCTTCTATGTCAATAGCCAATAAATGCAGCTTTATAATCATAGGTGCTACTAGAAAAATTAAAATCATTAGCCTCAGGTAATCTGGTTATTTGCTTTATTTGCAGCTATTTGAAGTACGGTTGCTTTCACAGCCAGCAGTATTAGCATCTCCATGTGCCCAAATCAGAATCCTACAGATAAAACTTGAAATCTACTAACAATCAAAGTCATTTTTGACAACAGAGTGGGTTCCTATTTCTTCTCCAGATGACCTCATGGGGCATCTTGAATCAGGCCAGCTCTGTGTGCAGGGCTTCACAGGGCCTGAGCTGCACAGATCACAGTCACCTGGGAGGCCACACCATGATGGTCCCACCACAGGGCCTAACAAGAGTGCACAGCTGGCCCACCAAGACCGATTATAATCAGCTTCATATTGTTTTATTTTACTCCCTTCATTTGATAGAAACAAAATCACCAAATCCAAAAGATTACTGAGCAGCAAAGGTAAATGAAGCAGACAGCTAATATCAGACACCGTTTCAAAAGCAACTGCCCGGATAAGCCTCTAATGGAATTTCCCAGTTTACAGCTCTGAAGATGAAGAAGGCAAGTTACCATGGAAACAAATAGTCTCTTTAAAGAGAGACAGGCTCTTCTCTTAGTCTGAGCTCTTTCCAGAAGGGAGGAGGGGGGAGGTGGAAAAGGCAGGCCAAGGATCTATGACTAGAACAATGAAGGGAAGTTTTCTTCTCATTATTAAAATTTTACCAATGAAATCTGTGTGGAGGTTCAGCTCAAGATTCTTTCATTTTCTTGGCTATACCATTAAAAACTTCAAGTTAGACATTTTGAGATACTTAAACAGGATGACTTTTTACTGATAATTTCTTTAAATTGTTTTTCTTTATTCAGTTAGTAACACATGCTGGTAATATGTGGAGCCCTCCAGTACAATTACATAAAAGACAGAAAAGAATCACGTTTGCTCTTCTTCCACCTCAACACACACTCTCTGAGGTAACAGCCTGTTGTTTCTATACCTCTGCCTTGTCTATATATACATTTAAAAGAATATTTCCAAGCAAAAACCACACAACTTAATTTAAAAATGGGCAAAGGGCTTGAATAAACATTTATCCAAAGAAGATATACAAATGGCCAATAAACACATGAGAACATACTCAACATCACTAGTCATTAGGAAAACATGAATCAGAATGAGATTTCACACCGAGATACCACTTCACATACTTTAGGATGCCTTTTATAAAAAGAGTAATAATAGCAAGTATTGGTGATGATGAGAAGAAATTGGAAGTCTTGTGCACTGCTGGTGGGAATATAAAACGGGGCAGCTACAATAGGAAATAGTGTGACAGTTCTTCAAAAAATTAAAAACAGGATTGTCATATAATCCAGCAATTCTACTTCTGGATATGTAACCAAAAGAACTAAAAACAGAGACTTAAACCCCCATTTGTATACCCATATTTATAGCAGCATTATTCACGGTGGCCAAAAGGTGGAAGCAACCCGAGTGTCCATTGATGGATGAATAGAAAAGGAAATGGGGCCGGGTGCAGGGGCTCACACCTATAATCCCTGCATGTTGGGAGGTTGAGGGGAAGGACCACTTGAGCCCAGGAGTTTGTATATACATACAGTGGAATATTATTCAGCTTTAAAAATAAAGGAAGTTCTGACACATGCTACAACAGGGATGAACCTATATTAGGCTAAGTGAAATAAGCCAGTCACAAGAGGACAAACACCATATGACTCCACTTCTAAGAGGTTTCTAGAGTAGCCAAATTTATAGAAATAGAAAGTTAAATCGTGCTCACCAAGGGTTCTGAGGAGGGGACTGGAGAATTATTGTTTCATGGGTATAGAGTTGCAGTTTGGGAAGTTGGAAAAAATTCCAGAGACAGACAGTGGTAATGGTTGCACAACAACGTGAACATACTTAATGCTATAAATCTGTGTACTTAAAAGGAGTTAAAAAAGTTAAACCTTATGTATATTTTAACATAACATTTTTTACTTTAAAAATATATATGCAGATGTTCAGGAGTGTTGGGTTTTGTTTTTGCTTTGCTTGCTTTCTCTTACTAAAAGAGAGTTATAACATACATATACTTCTGTGAAACAAACCACAACCCTTAATGATACAAAACAGCCAGTTAATCATGCTTAGAATGAGGGATTCTATGCAGCAGGAATTTGACTTTGGCACAGAAGGGACAGCTGTGTCTGCTCCATGGCATCGGAGGCCCCCTCTGGAAAGACTCAAAGACTCAATAGCTGGAAGCTGGAATCATCTGGAGGTTTCTTCACTTATGTGTCCAGCACTTGAATCTGGGTCCTCACCTGGACGGTTGATCGGAACACCTATCTGTGGACCCTCCATGTGGGCAGCTGCTTTGCACTTCCTCATAATGTGGCAGCCACATCAAAGGGCCACATTCCAAGGTGCAAAGCAGAAGTATATAGAATTTTTACAATCTAACAGTAGAAGAGAAACTTTACCCAAAATAAATTTAACAGAGTATCTTTGAGCAAAGAATGACTTGAGAATTAAGTAATCCTCAGAACAAGAAAAGGTTCCAAGAACGCCACTCTGCAACATGGACAGTTGAGAGAAAAAGGCCAGAGAAGGCAGAAACAAGGAACAAAAAGCAGATTGGTCATTTCAAAGCTACTTTCCTTGTAAAGCAGAGTGGATTTTCCTATCCTGCTGGCCAAAAGTGATCTGTTTCAGAATTTGGCTATTATTTCTCTCTCTTTCCTGATTCCTGGGAAGGTCAGACAAATATTGGTGTGGTGATATGAAACTTTGGCATGAGTGATGCTGTTTTGGTTTGGTCTGTTGAGTCTGCAGGAGCTCAGTCCAAAATAGTGAACTCCTGTAAACTGTACTTAACACTAGCCTCACAAGTTACATTGTGTCACTGCCAGAGGCCTTGGACCCAGAGTGACTTCCTCTTGAATAGGGGCTGGGTAAAATGAGGCTGAGACCCATTGGGCTGCATTCTCAGGAGGTTAGGCATTTTTAGTCATAGGATGAGATAGGAGGTCAGCACAAGATACAAGTCACAAAGACCTTGTTGATAAAACTGGAAGCGGCGTAGAAGCCAGGCAAAACCCGCCAAAACCAAGATGGTGATAAAAATGACCTCTGGTCACCCTCACTGCTCATTATACATTAATTATAATGCATTTACATGCTAAAAGGCACTCCCACCAGCACTATGACCATTTACAAATGCCAGGGCAACATCAAGAAGTTACCCTGTATTGTCTAAAAATGGGAGGAACCCTCAGTTCTGGAAATTGCCCATCCTTTTCCTCCAAGTAGCTATTCTTCTGCTCCTTTACTTTCTTAATAAATTTGCTTTCACTTTACTCTGTGAACTCACCCCAAATTCTTTCTTGTGCGAGGCCAAGCACCCTCTCTTCTTGGGGTGTGGATCAGGACCCCTTTCCAGTAACATCACTTCTACTATGTTCAGCTGAGGCAGTGACAAAGGTCTGTCTGGGTTTTGGGGGAGGAGCTCAAAGGAGGAGTGTTAAGGTCCCATGGGAAGAGGAGCATGCAGCAGTGGCAATCTTGTGACCATCTTTGGAAAATTCAATCAGTAAGGTGTAATTTCTCAATTTTTCTCATTTCTTTATCATTACAAAATTACTTAAAATCCTAAAAGTAATATAAATACAGTAACAAAACTTAGAAAACATAAAAGAAAAATCCATAATTGTCCTCCTTCATGTAATTGCCCCACAGGTTCTTCCTGCCTGCTGCACGGACAAAATCAATCCACTGACACCATGGCATTGCAATAAAGAAAGAGTTTAACTGAGGTGAGACTGGCATACCAAGCAGGGGAAGGAGTTATTATTCAAATCAATCTCTCCAGAGGCTAGAAGGTTGGGGGGTTTTCAGGTGGTTTGGTGGGCAGGGGCCTAGGGAAAGGGTGCTGCTGATTGTTGGAGGATGCAATCATAGGGGTGTGGAAAAGGGTCCTTATGTGCTGAGTCCCCTTCTGGGTTGGGGCCACAGAACTGGTTGGGTCCAGGTCCAGGTGGGGCCATCCAGTCATCAGAAATGCAAAAGCCTGAAAAGATCTCAAAAGGCCAATCTTAGGTTCTACAATAGTGATATTAATTACACGAGTCATTGGGGACATTTCAAATCTTGTGACCTCTCCCATCCCCTTAACCTGGCGGACTTGTATTAGTTTTACAAGGGCAGTTTTGTTTTTGGGAAGTGTTGTTATCATTTAAACTTTAAATTTCTCCCAAAATCAGTTTGGCCCACACCCAGGACAGCTTGGAGGGTAGAAGGATAGCTTGTACAAAGAGTTTAGGGAGATTTTTTAATTTTTCTTCTTTACATTTTTTTGAAGAGACAGAGTCTCACTCCATCACCCAGTCTGGAGGACAGTGGACCCATCACAGTTCACTGCAGCGTCAACCTCTTTCTATTTCCCCTGTGGAATATAAGCTCAAAACTTTTGTTTTGCTTTCACACTGCTGATAAAGACATACCTGAGACTAGGTAATTTATACAGGAAAAGGGGGTTTATTGGATGTACAGTTCCACATAGCTGGGGGGGGTTGGGCTCACAGTCATGGCAGAAGGGAAGGAGGAGCAAGTAATGTCTTGCATGGATGGCAGCAGGCAAAGATAGAAAGCTTGTGCAGGGAAACCCCTCTTTATAAAATGATCAGATCTCCTGAGACTTATTCACCATTGTGAGAACAGCACGAGAAAGACCTGTCCCCATGATTCAAACACCTTCCACCAGGTCCCTCCCACAACACTTGGGAATTGTGGAAGTTACAATTCAAGGTAAGATTTGGGTGGAGACACAGCCAAACTATATCACCTACTCCTACCTAAAACTCACTAAGAAAGATTGCATCGAGGCTTCCTTAGTCTTCCATCTTCTCTCTCTAGTGAACATGAAGCAGAGTCACAACACACCAATTATGGAAAGTGCTGTCAGAATTACTTTCTGACAGTACTTTCAGAATGTCAAGTAACGCCTACTTCCATAGTTGCGGAAAGAGGAAGCAGGTGACTGCCCTGGGCATAGAATGCCAGCAGGTGAATCTTAACTCACTTTTCTGCTACAGAAGGTTGGCTTTGGCGTTTCTACAGAAAACAGGGATCTAGCATATTAAGTTAAAAACAGCCATTCCCAAACACTAATCTAAACTACTGCCAGTTTTCACTGGTCTCCTGTAAAATGAGAAAAATAACTACAATGTGCTGTGTTTTTAATAAAACTATATTCAATTAAAAAAAAAACCTGGGCTTTATTCTGAAACAGTTCCTTATTTTTTAGTATAAAACATTTATTTTCTTTAAGGCATAATTCTGGCCATATATTTTCTTCGTATTCCTAATTAGCAAGATTAAAAGATGGCAATCCTACAGTCATTCCCATATTGAGTTTCAAAAATGTTACCAATTTGTGACACCCAGTGATCCCCTCCAAACGACTGCCTTCTGGGGACTCTTTGGGGTCCTTGTGCATTGCTTATCAAAAAGGGATTCCCTTCTGAGGTCAGAACAAACTGCTTGGCATGAGAAGCAGGTCCAAAACTCTGAATTCTGCCTGTGACAGTCCAGTTGCCTAGACTCGAACAAGTCATTTATCCTCAGGGCCTCTTAGCCGTCAAATTCAGTCAATAACTCGGGCTTCCCCCCCACTGGGCCGGGAGAAGTGAAAGGCTTAATTGTGGCAAGAGCAGAGCGCTGTGTAAGTGCTGAGTGTCTTCATTGTGCAGCATCCTAGGAGCTTTCCTTCACAAAGCCTGCTCAGCAGGTCCTGTAATAGCTGGAGAAAAAAATGTGAGGAGGGAGACTCTAACACATCAAGTATTTCCCTGGGAGTTTCTCATTTCAATGAGAAGAATATTCTCTAATTAAAATGCCACTACATTTTTTTAAAACAAATTGCTGTCTAATTTCCCTTTGATCTTTTTTCTTCATTTGGGTTGTAAGGTTTTACAGAAACTTTCCAAACGTTTAGAGTCTGCAGTTATTTTCTTTTATTCTGATTAAACTTCAAAGGACAAAACAAAAAGCCATCACAGCAAGCTAAGCTTTTTTTCTGCATATGCAATAAGCGTCTATGGGGCATCTCCAGCGTGCCTGTCATTGTGCTGGGTGTTGGAGATACAAAGATGAATAAACACAACACAGAACTTGCCCTCACTGAGTTCAATGTTTCCAGGATGTGATCACACCATCAACAGAACACTGGAATGCAATGTGGTAACAGCAGAAACACCATCACGCAGCCATCTTACATAGGGCACTGTGACTGAGCTGACACTTTAAATGAAACTTAAAGGATGACTAAAATTCACCCAAAGGACAGCAAGGACATCCCAGGCAGAAGAGATAACATATAAGCACAGGTTCGGGGGTGGAAAACATCCTGTCATGGCCTGTGTGTGTATGTGTGTATGTGTGTGTGATTCTGTCTCCGTAATGAGAAAGGGTCAGTGTGGCTATGGTTTAGGGAGACTTTACTGAATGACATGGGCACAGGCCTGCTAACCTGAAGCAGACCATAAAAGAATTCCCTGAGCTTCCCCTAAAGTAGGTCATAAGGCCCTCGTTCCATGGGTGAGGAAACGATATTACCTTCCCTCCCCTACATTGTTACTGTGGGGTGTGACTTCTATGCATGAAGCAAGGCCAGCCACATCTTACATCACAGATGGGTCAGGATTCAAAGGTTTACTTTAACAATCTGGAAAGAAATTTAAAAATGATTCCTGCATAAATAAATTAGACTTTAGTGCGTGTTTTAAACACAAACACCCCTACTGAAGGATTTGCAGATACCTTTGCTGACCCTGGAGGGAAGAATTATCTTGCCAACAGTTCTCCTGTGTAGTGATTTGAGGGGCATTTGCCCACTAGGGGCCAACCCAGGGCTCAGAAGGAATGACTGGAAATCTTGTTAAGATGAAGATTCTGATTCAGTGGGCCAAGATTTATCATTTCTAACAAGCTCCAAGGTGACCGCCAGTGCTGCCGGTCCACAGACAACACTTGAATATTGAGATCTAATCCACTCGCTGCCCACCCCATCCCCCAGTCTTGATGGCACAGCAACTGAGACGAACCATAGGGATCCACTGCCCTCAACTCCATGGCCAACAGTGCAGAGGCTGCTGGGAGATTGTCCAGATCCTCCCTGCACCCGAGGCACAGGGTCCCATCCAGCAGGAGTCCAGCCAGGCCCTCAGGGCTGGCAGAGAGCTGACTAGTATGTAACTAAGTCCACGGACCCAGAATTGGATGGTGGGGAGGAAAGTGGGGAGGAAGGAGGTAGAAATTGTGGGATGGAGCTGGTGCTTGCTCAGAAAATGGGCCCCGATATCTCCTATGGAAGGAGCTAAGAACGATACTAAGGGACATAAAAAGAAAGATAGACGAGCTTGGGCAAGGGACCAGGCAGAGCCTCTGAGTCATGGCATCAAGCACTGATTTTGTGCCAGGGACTGTTTGCATGCATCACATAGATGTCACATTTCATCTCCACACAACATCCTTGCAAAACAGATTTTAAATCCCTGCTAACAGATGAGAAACTTGAAGTGCAGAGCAGTTCAGCAAATCACCCAATCTCAGCTGGCATACAGTGGAGCCCAGCTCACACCCAGGTCTGCACAATGTGAAAGCCCAGGTCTTTCAGGTACCCCCTGCCCCCACTGTGCACTATCTTCATAAAGATGGATGATACAGGACGTTGTGCCCTAGGGGAGGGTCTTTAGATATCTGAATCTGAAAGCAAGTGATATCAGTGATGACTGAAAGAGGTGCTAGGCCAAGAGAAAGCAGGTCAAGAGAAGGTGACATCTAAAGAAGACCTGAGTATCTGGAACTGGACCACCTTTGGACAAAGTGACCTGGTCTTCCTGGTCCTGAAGGGGATTTGCCTTCACGTGAGCCAGCCAGGGATTCATGGCGCCTCATAGTCTTGGCATGCACTGGTTGGTGGGCATCTTGGCAGAAATGGAATATTTACCTGAGAAAAAAGAAGACAGATGTATTAGTTCATTATCACACTGCTATGAAGACATACCCAATACTGGGTAATTTATAAAGAAAGGGGTTTAATTGACTCACAGTTCCACATGGCTGGGGAGGCCTCAGGAAACTTACAATCATAATGGAGGATGAGAGAGAAGCAAAGTCACATCTTACATGGTGGCAGGCAAGAAAGACAGCAAATGAGTGAAAGGGGAAGAGCCTCTTATAAAACCATCAGATCTTGTGAGAACTCACTCACTATCACGAGCAAGGCTCATGGGGAAACTGTCCCCATAATCCAATCACTTCCCACCAGGTTTCTCCGTAAACATGTGGTGATCCTATGGGGATTACAATTCAAAGAGAGATTTGGGTGGGGACACAGAGCCAAACCATATCAACAAAGAACTAAATGGAAAAGACTATCACATGACAAGGTGTCTAGAACACAGTAAGCAATCAACACTTGGTAGCTGCTATTTACTACTATTGTTGTGGTGGTGGTGGCTGTTGATGAAGATGAAGCTCAGGACATGCTACCACAATACATAGCACCTCAGCATTTTAGAAAACAGAAGCAGGAAGTTCTCTCTGACCTTCTCCTGCCATTCTGCCCTGAAGCAGGCCATGAAAGAATTATCTAACCTTCCTCTGAAGTAGGTACAAAGGCCCTCATTCCATGAGTGAGGAAAAGATACTACCTACCCCTCCTTACACTGTTGTTGTGGGGTACTATTTCTGCACATGCCTAATAACCAGTCAGCAGTACGCTAGGAACATTCTCAGGCATAATTATACATAGAAGATTTCTGAAAATCCAAAGTCTGCGTAAGTCCAGCTAGCTGGCCAAACAAATCAGCCAAAGTTGCATAACTTATTATGAAGGTGCATTCACCCCATGGTGTTTTACATCACTTTTATTTAGGTATCAGGATGATGTTAGCAGGTGGTCAGTCACTGCTTATGCCTACTTGTCCCTCCTTACTGAGTTGTGATAGTTTAAAAATTGTTTTTCTAGATGGAGGGAGCCTCCCTGCCAAAAGAGTCTCCGCCTGGAGTTGAAAGACCCACACTGCTCCTCACTGATGTGCTCTCAGTCTCCTCATCTGTAAAATGGGGACAATCAAATCACACCTGTGCTGCCCACCTCAGGATCACTGCTGTGAGGACCGAGCAACATGATACATGTGAAAGAGGGGCAAAATGGCCACGTCCTCCACACGTAAAAGCCATGCTGACTTTGCAGACGTCTTGCCATTCTATTCTAATTTGGGCACTAACTCTTTATTAAAGCTTTATTTTTATACCTTCTGTGTTTCCTCTAAATGCCTCAGATTCTCTGGGGAACCAGCTGGCATTTACTTTCATGTATACCTCCATAAAAGTTTACATGGAACTTAAATGAAAACTTACATGCATATATCATTCATATGTAGATATATGTATGTATACACACGTAATTTTTATATATACATAAAATTTCTTCTCTGTACTACATTTAAAGGGCTTCTTGTTAAAGTGGATGAGATGTTTGCACAATCAGTTTAAAAGATTATTATTTAAAAACGGAAATTGCCCAAGGCAGACAACTGGAAATCATTCCTCACTGCAACTCAAATGGAGGAAGTCGTCTAATTCTTGGGAATTTAGACACTCGTCTAGTAATGTAGCACAAAAATGGGCCTGGCTCAATCTGCTCTTCACATTTTGGTAATTTAAAAGGACATAACGGAATTTTATTTTAATGGTAATTGCAAACTCATGCAGAAAATGTAAATGCACATTTCATGATTAGCTTGCAGCATAAACTATGGCTTCTATTAATGTATTCCAATTTGTAATTCTTTTCACAGTATGAGATTTGAAAGCTGTGATTAAAATTAATTAGGTTAAGTAAAGTTTATCCCCCCTGAGCACTGCTATTGGGAACAAGCAAGAGGAAAATGCGAGCTACATCTGGCTCTGCAGGAAGCTGTGTCTTCACAAGAAGTCGGCTGACTTCTTTTCTCCCCACAGAGGTTGCATGCTGCTTATTTGGCATATCTCAACCACCATGTATCTCCTCAAGGAGCTAATTGAACCATTAAACTATTCTTTGCTGGCTCACAAAACCACATAGGCTGTGACTACATCATCTTCAAATAATGATAGTAGGTGGATCCATCAATTGTTTAAATACAGTAAATCTTGGGGGGGGGAACGCATACACCTGGTAAACCTGAGGTAATGGTGGTTACCCCAAATCCAGTACCGTAATTGCTATAGAAGAGGTGCCAAATGAGGGAACAATCATAAAGACAGTAACTAACACCAGTATGGGCCTCTCTGTTTTACACATAACTGTCTCAAACATTACCTCACTGGATCGCCTTAACGATCCTGAGAAGTTCTTATTATATAGTCCCATTTTACAGATGAGGGTGCTGATGTTAAGTGAGGAGCCCAGAATCAAAGGGCACTGGAGAGTAGACCAAGGTCTTCAGAGTTCCCGTCCTATGCCCCTTTGCGCTCACACACCACACTAGAGAAGTTTAAAATTCCCTAACAGTAGGTTTACAGACTATTGACCCTTAGGATCTTGAACCTATCACTTCAACACAACACCCAAATTTTGTGTATCAAGAGCTTGGCACATTTGGGGGCAGAGCTGGTGTAACTGTTGCTATGTCAAGGAGAAAAGCACCCACAGAGAACGGGCCAATGTAAGCACTGTTTGATATTCCTGGAGCAGTTGATTCACGGGAACAAACCCACGTTCTGAAACCAAAGGATCTCCAGAGACAGAGACTATTTCGCTCAAATTCAGAAATTAAAAAGAAATGCAAAGAACGTGTGCTTAGAAGCCAGAGAACATGGGGCCAGGGAAGCAGCATGCTAGAAAGAGGAGAACAAGTGTCTCCACATTTCAACCTCACAACCATTTACTGAGAGGTACACTTGGGGAATTAACTTCCATTTTTTTCCTAGAGAAAACAGAAGGTTTAAGCCACTTCCTCCAAGTTACACTGGGAGTTGTCACTCAAAGGAGACTTTGAACCCCTAGGCTGGTGCTCTTCACTCTGTTTTGACTCTCACAAACTTTTCAGTGCTTTGTTGGGGGAATGATGAAATTAAATTAGGAAATTAGCATGCCAAGTTTTCAATAACATATTCATCTTATTAAATTTTCATGAGGAAGATGCTGACTTAATGATTGACTGCATAGCTCGGACTATGGGATCCAGGACCCTTCCCAGAGCGGGCCTTACTTTTTTTAACCACTAGGTGGCAGTACAAGCACAGCCTTCCAAGGACCCCTTAACGTTGCCTGCTCTCAGCAGTGACGGGAGAGTTTTCTTACCCGGGCAGGGTGAGTCATCGCACAGCTCCAGTGTGTGGTGTCGCTGTAGTGTATTTGGTAATCTGGAGTTTTCTCTGTGCTCTCCAGCCTCACGAGAGGCTGTGTAGTTTTGCTGGGGAGATACCTACTCTGGGATCTTGAATATAGTGAATGAGAGAAGAGCTTAACTGGACTCCCCACCGTTTAAATACCAAGTCATTTCCATCCTTATGAATAAGCAGGGCCTCTCGGATCCAGAAGGCGACACTTCAGATCTCCTCTACAGAAGCAACTCCTCAGGCTGCAAACACTCCAGTTCCTTCCACGTTGTGACCAGCCGTAGAGTACGCGCTGTTAAAAGGAAATCAGAGACTCAGAGGTAGGGATTTACTAGCAGCAAATTTCTTCCAAAACATGATGTTCAGCACACATCTCAAAGCATCTTTTAGGATGATCCAGCCTGCTTGCCTCTAGAAAGGAGCACCCTGCACCAATGTTATTAATATTAGTTAATGCACATTGGACACACAGTAAGTGCTACATTATATATTTTATGTAGATTATCTCGTTTAATCTCACAATGGCTTTAAGAGGTAGGTGTTCAAATGGCCTGATTTTCAAACAAGAAGGCTGAATATTAGAAAGGTGAAGTGACTTGCCCAAGCCCCAGAATTTGAAATCAGGGCTCTCTAATTGAAGGTTAGAATTTGACTCACGATATTAGTGTTTAGCACATCGTTTAACAGGGCATAGCATCTCACTTCACCCATCTCTGCCACAGAAGGTTGCACACCCGTGTTCTGGTTCAGAATTCTTTGGTGAGGTCAAGCAAGATGGCAGGAGGGAGAGCGTGAGCTGACCCTCCCCACCAGCCTGGAACCTGAATGCAGTTCCGACAGGCCTGGTTCAGGAGAGGTTCAGCTCAACGACCCCATCCCTAGGGCCAAGGAGGCTTAGCAATCATCAGTTTTGATCCTGACAAACAGAAGGCTGAGGTGGCACAGATGAAGAGGGAGGTGGCTCAGCAACACACCCAGTACATATGCAGTGATTCCTGTGTGCTCGCCTCATCTTAGTGAGTGTCCTAGTCCATTTCTGCTGCTATAACAAAATACCTGAGACTGGGTAATTTATAAAGAAAAGGAATTTATTTCTCCCAGTTCTGGAGGTTGGGAAGTCCAAGATCAAGGTGCTGGTAGGTTCAGTGTCTGATGAAGGCTCATTCCTTCCTCATAGATGAGGCCATCTAGGTGTTGTCACGTGGTGGAAGAGCAACAGAGGAGTCTAAGCTGGCTCCTTCCAACCCTTTTATAAGGCACTAAACTCTTCATGAGGGTGGAGCCCTCACAACTTAACCACTTCCCAAAGGCCCCACCTCTTAAGACAATGCAGTAGAGATTAAGTTTCAACACACGAATTTGGGGGACATTCAGACCACAGCAGTTAGTTTTATCAAATGGCAATCCCTGTTTCTTCTTTGTGCCTCTGGACTGAAACTTTACTTAGCTCTTAGATTCATTTTGAAGATAACATACCACAAGATCAATTGTCTTAATTTCACTCATGGAAACACAACCTGGAATTATAAATCTTCCTCTAGGTTTATTTCCCAAATGCTTGTTCATGATGATTCTTTCACTGGTCTGCATCAAAATGGGCACAAAAGGACAGTGTGGTAAGTTTATCATAAAGCTACATTTGGGGTTTACAAGATAATTGCTTGTTTTGAGATTCTGTCCTTTCTATTTCTTCATGACTAAAATGTTTCCCTTAGGGAGCAGTGGAAGTTGATTTATATCTTAATGATGTCCCCTGGCAAAATAAAAACTTGGCAAGTCAATGGCTCTCTCCTGTTTTCTTTTATAAAGGCAGGGTCTCATTTCGTTGCCCAAGCTGGAACGCCCAGAGTCTTGTTTTGTTGCCCACACAGTGTGATCATGGCTCACTGCAGCCTCAACCTCCAGGCTCAATCAATGCTCCCACCTCAGCCTCCCAAGAAGCTGGGTCCACAGGTGTGTGCCACCACACCTGGCTAATTTTTTTATTTTTTGTAGAGATAGGGTCTCACTATGACTGGTCTCAAATTGTACTCAAGCAATTCTTTCACTGCAGCCTCCCAAAGTGCTGGTATTACAGGCATGAGCCACCACACTCGGCCTTCTTTTTCTTTTTAAAAAATTTTACAGATAAGAATCTGGGAATCGCAGCTCTGGGCAGTTTTCAAACTTCATTCACCTGAGCATCTAAGAAGTGTTTTATATACTGTCATCTAGTGGTCATCCTAGCTCACCCTCGCCAACTCTTCCCTTTGAGAACACAAATGGTAGGACTATGGAGCCCCAACGTGTGTGTGTGTGTGTGTGTGTGTGTGTGTGTGTGTGTACATTAAGATGCCGACAGCAGAGATGTGCTAGTATAAAAATATGCAGGTTTTGAAGATTGCGTAGAAATATTCAGAGGGAACAAACCTCCTGCACCAAACTCATGTGGGCAGAATTGAAAGCAGGCGCGTAGGATTAGCAGTCTATTTTTTTCCAACGTACCCAAAGGGCAGCAGCACAGAGACTTTCATGCTCAGGAGTGTTCTCAGGTAAAAGGACATGAAAAGTTCTAGAAGAAAAGTCTTCAAAATTGCAACCAAATGTGTTCACAATTGAACAACAGAAAATACCCCTTCAAACTCTCAGAAGACCTGTCAACCTTTCAAACATGGGTAAGTATATATTTCTTCAAGAGCCTGGTGCCCTAGAGGCAGGAGGGGAGGTGGTGCGGGTTTGCAAGTGTCACACAGTCCTTGCCTTTTGAGTATCCTCCATGTACACATGGCCTGTCCACTAGTGCTCCCACATCCACCTCTGTCCTGCCCTCCATGGCTGCTGCAGTCCCTGCAGCTATCTCCCCTCAGCCTCCCATTGACATCCTCCTCCCAGCCAGCCGTTCCCCCTCCAGACAAAGGGGACTCCATTTCTCACTGTTTACTTTTTTTTTTTTTTTTTGAGATGGAGTCTCGCTCTGTCGCCCAGGCTGGCATGCAGTGGCATGATCTCAGCTCACTGCAACCTCTGCCTCCCAGCTTCAAGCAATTCTCCTGCCTCAGCCTCCTGAGTAGCTGGGATTACAGGCACCTCCCAGCACGCCTACCTAATTTTTGTGTTTTTAATAAAGATGGGGTTTCGCCCTGTTGGCCAGGCTGGTCTTGAACTCCTGGCCTCAAATGATCCAACCACCTCAGCCTCCCAAAGTGCTGGGATTACAGGCATGAGCCACCACCCCCAGCCCACCTCGGACTGTTTAATAACAGAGAGATTAAAAGGGAAAGAAGAAAAGCAGAGAGATGGCAAAAAGCCCCAAGGCTGGGGACACAGGAAACTGGTGGTTGGCTCTGTAGAAGGTCTGCATGTGGACAGCCCTTCTGAAACCCAGAAGACCACATATAAAAGGGATTTCAACCATAAGGTGTTCTGTAATTCACCTGAGTCATTTTCAACTGAAACATAGAAAAGCAGTTTTTGGACCTTGGTGCACAAGCAGGCGGCATATAACTTGCTGGCAGTTATGTTCTGAAATGCCATGTGTATTGCTACTGTTTGAAATTTGAAACACATTTACACACAAACCCAGTGAATGACAGCGCTTAGGTTCCCAGGCTAGCTCAGGAAATCCCTTTAAGCTTTTCTGTATTTCTGAACTTTGGTTCTGACCTCCTTCAAGCCACCTGAGCTTTCCCTATGCTGGGCAGAGGGTGGGGATGAGGAGGTTCTGCAGAAACTTAATTGTTAATTCTTTTAATGATTCTCAAGTACAGACCCTTAGCACATCAGAAAAAAGAAAAAAAAAAAAAACTAGAAGTAAATAAATCTAAATATCATTAATCACATTTGCCAAGGGGATGTGTTCGAAGAATTCTTTTTTTTTTTTTTTTGAGACGGAGTCTCGCTCTGTCGCCCAGGCTGGAGTGCAGTGGCGCGATCTCAGCTCGCTGCAAGCTCCGCCTCCCGGGTTTACACCATTCTCCTGCCTCAGCCTCCAGAGTAGCTGGGACTACAGGCGCCTGCCACCTCGCCCGGCTAGTTTTTTTGTATTTTTTAGTAGAGACAGGGTTTCACTGTGTTAGCCAGGATGGTCTCGATCTCCTGACCTCGTGATCCACCCGTCTCGGCCTCCCAAAGTGCTGGGATTACAGGCTTGAGCCACAGCGCCTGGCCTCGAAGAATTCTTAGAGAAGGCAGCAGCCAACCAATAAAGAAAGAAATTCCAAGAGTGAAAACAGAATTGTTATGATGCCCTGGCTCTCCTGGGCTTCTGGACACCAGGGTTTACTTTCAATTGTTTCAGTTTTCTCCTTGACTGTCTGCCAGTCAGACTGTATGCTACAGGACAGCTCTGCACCCCTATGGGTGTGGCTTACAGTTGGTACACAATAAGCATCTGATGATCCGAACTGCCAAAACCAGACATAATCTATTTCTTTCATTCATTGTATTTACATTAATCAAGTGCCTACTATGAACAAGGTGTGTGCTAAGTAGTAGGATCAACAGCGAGCAAGGCAGGTCAAGTCCCTGCTTTTATAGCTTGTCTAGGCTAAATACTGAGTCCTCCAAAGATGTTTATATCCCAATCCCCAGAACCTCTGAATATGTTAGCTTACGTGGCAAAAGGAATTTTGCAAGTGTGATTGTGTTAAGGATCTTGAGATGAGACGATTATCCTGGATTACCTAGGCACGCCTGATGTCATCACAAAGATTCTTCTGAGAGGGAGGCAGGAATATGGGTTAGAGAGCTGAGGACCACGATCCAAGGAATACAGGCAGACTGTAGTCCCTGGGAAAGGCCGGGACACAGATACTCCTCCGGAGCCTCCACAAGGAGCAAGGTCCTGCTAACATCTTGATTTTGACCCAGTAAAACTGATCTTGGAATTCCAACTTCCAGAACCGTAAGATAGTGAATTTGTGTGTACTTAAAGTCACAGCGTTTATGGTAACTTGTTACGACAGCAATACGGAATGAATACAAGCCGAATGTAGCTTTAGTTTATGAAACATCTTGCCTCATGTTTAACAGACATTTAAAAAGTCCCAATACAATGTGATAATGCAAGAAGTATAGAGTGCCATTAGCTCATTCACCTTATTGTGGCTTCGCAGACTGGCTTAATAATTTATTCTTCTCTTTGCCAATCAGAGTACCTGCCTATCTGAGGCTATACCTTCCTTGGGTAGCAGGAATCCAGTTTGTAGCTTCCAGTGCCAAGGCCTGAGGCTGCGAATACTTATAGAAATCATTGAGTAGTGAATCCCTCACCATCGTGACAGTTTGTACTTAGGAGGAACGTTGCTCCTTAATTTTCAGTCAAGTTCAACTTGGTTTTGCAGTCGTGGTACCTTTAAGAAATAGAGGGGAGCTCTTATTTGCATCCCCTTTTTCCAAAGGGGAAACTGAGGCAGCAATCTCCTCAAGTTTCCTTCACCACCCAGGAGCAAGAATGTGAGCTCAGCTCTTTGACACCTAAAACAAGGGTGTTCCTCTGGTCTCTACTTACTGTTTCCCAAGGGAATAAGGAGGCAAGAGAAAAGGATTACACTTATAGGAGGAAGGAGATTGTCAAGGTACCAGAGGGAGAGGAGAGGAATTTTGGGGGGAAAAAAACTAATCGTTAAAACCTATGAAATAAGAGAGACCTCAGTTTTAAAACTTAAAACCTGGGGGAAAATTTGACAACTGGATGCATTTCATTTTGAAACTTACTTAACCCTAAAAGTCAAAATGAAACTCCAGGGGTGCAAACCCACAACAATCAAAATAAAAACAAGTTTTTACAAGCCTGCTGCAAAGCTAAATATAGATTTTTAGCTAGACCTACTCACCTCCAAGTTCATGACTCTTTTGAACGATTTCAAACATTATGTCAAAAAAGAATGTTAAGCAAAAGAAAGGTAGTTTTATGTGGGAGGTGGAGGACAGGCTGGGCTGTATAAATATGTGGGAGGTGGAGAGTTTTTTGTTTTGGCCCCTCCAAACCGTCGAGATGTTTTCAAATACCATTTGTGGTCACTACACTGGTAATATTTTCTAACTGTGGTCAAAACAAGCTGACTAAAGGTTCATGTATTTGTTGCAGAAGGAAATGTTGCTGTCATGTGCCACTGCCTTAGTGCACAGGTGCCTTCTGTCATCTCCTTTATGACCTTGTTTGCTGGTGCATTTGGATGCAACTCTCTTCATTCTGATATGATGAAAAGCAAAATTAAAATTGGAAACCAGGCCGCTTGTGGTGGCTCACACCTGTAATCCCAGCACTTTGGGAGGCCGAGACGGGCAGATCACCTGAGGTCGGGAGTTCGAGACCAGTCAGGCCAACATGGTAAAACTCTGTCTCTACTAAAAGTACACACACACACACACGCACACACACATAAAGGCTTGGTGTGGTATCAGGTGCCTGTAATCCCAGCTACTTACTCAGGAGGCTGAGGCAGAAGAATTGCTTGAACCTGGGAGGTGGAGGTTGCAGTGAGCCGAGATCACACCACTGCACTCCAGCCTAGGTGACAGAGCAAGACTCCATCTCAAAAAAAAAGAAAAAAAAAAGGAAACCAAAGTCCTCTGACTTCAGCTGGGAACACTAGGGCCCTTTCCTTTTTCTCATCCCGTAGCACCTCTGGGCTGAGGAGAAGGAAGCGGGAGGGTTCAGGATTGACAAAGATGAGGGCGTCTCTAAAACACCCTGTGCCCTTGTGCAATCTGTTCAAAATCACCCGTGGCCTGAGGGTTACCCGGAACAATGGCCTCAGGTTCGTCGCCTTGTGGGGAGGGCTTTGAACCGGGGCGTTTGAACTGCTGAGCAATTTCTTATTAAGGCATGAACAGAGTCAGCTGGGGTTTTAGGCTTTTATTTGTGGTGGGCTGTTTTCCTGCCACAGTTGTTGTGGTTTACCGTCTACCTGAGTGTTCAAAACTGCTTTGCAAAATCCAGTGACTTTGTTTCAGATCAGGCGCCTCTCCTGTGCCTGACCGGCCTTGGTTCCCCGTGACACGCCGCTGTCCCATCTCTCGGGCCTCTGTGAGTTACCATCAGGAGAATCAGCTGGTGAACAAGCACTAGCATTCTCAGACCTTCAGCATAATGTGTGTCTCTAGGAATGGTCATTTGGGGAAATCTAAGATGGACCTCCAGACTGCTGTGCAAAAGATAATTTCACAAACTGGGCAACAAAAGCCAATCATCAAAGCATGCAGTGCAAAAAGGAATGTTTTGTTCGCTTGTTTGGAGACAAGGTCACACTTTGGAACCCAGGCTGAAGTGCAGCCCCGGCCTCCCAGGCTCAGGTGATCCCCCCACCTCCACCTCTCGATTAACTCAGACTACAGGGATGAGCCACCACACCCAGCTAATTTTTGTATTTTTTGTAGAAACGGGGCTCTCCTTATGTTGCCCAGGCTGGTCTCAAACTCCTGGGCTCAACTGATCCTCCTGCCTCAGCCTCCTAAAGTGCTCGGATTATAAGCACAGGCCCCTGTGCCTTGCCAAGAATTGTTAAATTAAAAGGCTTAACATTTTGCAAACCACTCCTAGAGATTAATGCTAAGGAAATAATCATAAATATGTAAAAAAAAAAAATAGTCACAAGAGTGCCCACTAGGAGCTTGTCTATAATAACAAAAATGGGGTGAAAAAACCTCCTAAATAATCAATAGGCTATTGGTCAAATAAATTATGTTAACTATATTATTGCCATAGTCAATAACTAGCATTTACTGAATGCTAACTATGTGCTAGGTGTTATTAATTGCTTTATGTGTATTATCATCACATTTAATCCTTTAAACACCCCAGGGAAATGACACTTAGAGTACTCAGGAAGTAAGGCTCTCAGAGACGCTCTCTTAGAGGTACTCAGAGAAGTGAAGTTCCTTCTCCACGGACACAGAGCCAGGGTAGCAAGATAAACAATGACTCCCCTCCCCCAAATTCACGTCCACCCACAACCCAGAATGTGACCTTATTTGTAAATGGGGTCTTTCCAGATATAATTTGTTAAAGATCTTGAGATGAAATCCCCGTAGATTTAGGGTGGGCCCTAAACTCAATGACTGGTGTCTTTATATGAGAAAGGAAGGAGCGACTAGAGAAACACACAGACACAGAGCAGAAGTCCATGTGAAGGTGGAAGAGAAATTGGAGTCACGTGCTTCCAAGCCAAGGAACGCCAAAGGTTGCCGGCAGTCAGCAGAAGCCAGGAGACAGGCAGGGGACAGACTCCCTCTCAGACCCTCCAAAAGGAACCAACTCTGCCAACACTTGCATCTTACACTTCTGGCCTCCTGAACTGTGAGATTAAATTTCTGTTGTTTTAAGCCACCTGGTTTGTGGAAACGAACACAGCTAGTGAGTGGTACGCTCCGGATCTGAACCCACAGTGACTCCAGAACCAGAGCTCTTCCAGCCCACTATGCTGCCTCTAACAGCAGGGCCCAAGACTGCATGTACAAGATCACATTTGTATAAGAAATGTGAATATATGCATGGAAAAGAAGTGGAAGAATGGACAGCAAAATGTTTCTTTCTGGGTGGTGGGATTCCAGATGGATTTTAATTACCTTCTTTTGCCTGTCTGCTTTTTCTTTTTTCAGCACTGAAGTGCAATACTTTTCATAGTGAGATACACTGAAGGATGTATGAGTAAAGCAGCATCGTGCTGTAACTTACTTTGAAATCATTCAGACAAAAAACTAATAATGTAGATACACATGGAGAGACAATGATAGAGTAAATAGGGAAATCAACTATTGGAGAACCTGGGTAAAGAGCATGTGGAAATTCTTTGTATTATTTTTGCAGCTTTTCAGGAATTCTGAAATGAGTTCAAAATTTTAAATTTACCAATTTTTTTTTTAATTTTGAGAGTCTTAACATGAAAGAAGTCCACAGCTGAAACAGAAATGACTTTATAAACATAAATACCAAGAGGACTGCCAAGAATTAGAAAAGTTTGAGGGACAGAAGAGAATATTTGTGTTATAGCAAAAATAACTTTCAAAGGAAAAAAAATGCAGAGCGTAAGAGAGACAGACAAAGAAAGAGGTAATAGAACAAAGCAATGCCCAGACAAAGTCCCTGTTGAATGATAGGCTAGGATAGGCTGTGCAGCCTCACTCAGCTCTCAAATATCATTTTTTGCACATACTTAAGACCCTATAACATAGGGTGCAGCCTAGACAAGAAGTCAGAAGATGAGGGTTCGCCTGACCTGCAGGAAGGGAAGAGAGGCCAAGATCATCTTTACAGTGTTTTCAAGCTCTGACAGCAGCTTCGAGTCACTGGTTACTCATCCCCATAGAGGGTGTTCATCAATAATTCTACAGGTGACATTTAAATATAATACAGATAGAGACAAGCCAGAAGAAGGTTTTGTGGTCGTTAGAAAATGTTAAAGTATTAACAAGCTACTCGATATTTTTATTTTAGTAGGACAGAGATTCTAATTATGTGCCAATTTTAAAGCTCACTTCCAACCAACATGTCTCGTTTACCATCTGGGCAAATACAGGGAACAGTATGTCCGTAATGTGGACTTATCTAAAAGGGGAAAAAGTCACATTACTAAATGGCATTATTTCAGATGGCCCACTTCTCTCTCACGGATTTCTATAAAAATCTGTGGCCATTACAAAAACTAACCTAATGCTATTGGCATCATTCGACTTGTGTACAAGATATTGTGCAATGGAGCTAGTTCTCATCCATCTGAAGGAACTGCTTGTTCCTTTCATTCCAAGTTGGTAAGGGCCAGGGCTAGGGCCAATGGGCCTTGGGAGTAGTCCCACCCTCAGTCTCAAACAGCAGAGGTAAATATATGGTTTGGCAAAAGCAGACCGAATATATTATGTGCACTTAATTGAGTCAAAGAACAATAGGTCCGTTTTTATTCTACTCTCAAGTTGTTTCATGTTCAGCATTCCTTCATCACAAAGGTTTGCTAATTGTTCCAATTTGCAGTGCCAAGTAATTTGTGCCTAGTAATTCCATAAATTTGGCATTTCTGGGTTCCTACAAAGCAATCCTACTTCACAATGCCTCCAAGTAGCCATTTGTAAGGAAATGGTCCCCCAAAGAGCACAGGTAGAGTGCGCACCCTGTCCTGCCATCACGTGTGCATATTCTATGTGTCCCTGAAGACACGGCGAGTACACAATGATGTATCAGCTGCACAGGATGCCACCCACAGACCCTCCAAATAGAAGGACCAGCAAGGGGGAGGGTGTCTGGGCAGGAGGTTTGTTGTGTGTATATGTATTTTTTCCTAATGTATTTAAAACTCATTTGAAGTACAAATGGGAAGATTTCTTTTTAGCCTGACTTCTTATGGAAAGAAAAGCAGCGTCTTGGTAAGATTCCAGGCCACCAGCCCCAACCCCACTTCAAGCTGTTTTGAACCCTTTTTTTTTCTGGTTTTATTAACACTTTCTCCTTGGAGCCATCATCATGAGGTACAAAGAATGTTTCCCTTTAAGCCCCCAACCCTTCTTTTCAAAGTAAAATCTCCTCCCAAAGCCTGTAGTGGTCAAGGCATTTTGGATTTTTGTTCTTATTGTGTGTGTTACAGCAATAGCGCTTACAAACTTACGCATAAAGCATGACCTACTGATCATAATGAACTCTGAGTCTAAGAGTAGTTTTTAAATCAGTTAGGTCAGCCAACCTTAACAGATAAATATCTGTGGAGCTGGTGACATGATTAAGATGCTTTCATCCAGCCTGGGCCACTAGACCCACAGTCCTGCAGAGAAAGGACTGAAGCCATTTACTGATAAATTTTTAATGGATCCGATGATAAAGTTAAAACCTTGCTTCTTGGAATAACACTGAAAACAGTGTTATCTTTTCAAAAATGACTAGTGTTTTCATGATTTTGGTTGAGACTGTGTTTTCATATTTGAACTTGGGGCACTTCGCCTACATACATTCTCCGGTCTGTGTTCCTCTAGTCCACTGATAAGGGAGGGAAGAACAACATTGTTGCATTTCTTTGTATACTTCCAGGGCACAAGGATTACATACATTGTGTCTGATGAATTCCACTTTGTCCTAGAGTCAGAAAAATGTTTTTCCCTGAAGGTTTACACATTGAGTTCATGATGCTTGGGGCAAAGGTATCTTTTATAGCATTGGACCCCAACCTTTTTGGCACCAGGGACCAGTTTCATGGAAGACCGTTTTTCCACATAAGGGGTGTGGAGAAGGAGATGGTTTCCAGATGAAAATCATCCACTTCAAATCATCAGGTATTAGATTCTCATAAGGAGTGTGCCATCTAGATCCCTTGTATGCACAGTTCACATTAGGGCTCTCACTCCTATGAAAAATGATTGCTGGTGCTGACCTGGCAGGAGGCAGAGCTCAGGTGGTAATGCTCACCTGCCACTCACCACCATCACGACCCGGGGTTGGGGACCCCTGTCTTAGAGGGTTACTTATCTCTGAGACAGTGATTCTTGAACCTGCAGTCAGTGCAATGGTCACCAAGCTAGCAAAAGTGCCTTGGGTTTAGGGAGGTGACTCACGAACTCCAGTGTCCGTAAGAATCACCCATCAGTGATGGAAGTAGTAAGAGTGTGGGCTCTGGATGGGTGTGGTGACTCATGCCTATAATCCCAGAACTTTGGGAGGCCACGGTGGGAAGATCACTTGAGCCCAGGAGTTCAAGACCAGCCTGCACGACAAGTGAGATCCCATCTCTACAAAAAATTAAAAAATAAAAATGTGGGCTCTGGAGCCCCTACCCCAGGTATTGGTTCTGTAGGCTGGGGGAGATTTGCATGTTTAGCAAATACTCTGGGTAATTCTAATGCACACAGTTTGCATTGAGAAACACTGTTCTGTAAATTCTGATGGAGAATATTTAGACATGTGCTTTATAGTTTTCAGATTTTCCCTTCAAAATTGTATTATTTCAAATATTTTTCTTAATAAGAAACATTTAGGACATGAAAAGATAACCAACACCATTAGTCATTACAGTTATGAAATTGAATTGAATTATGTAATAGAAAATTGCAATGAGACACTACTATACACTCATTAGAATGGCTGTAATCAAAAAGACTGACAATGCCAAACATAGAGGATGTAGAGGAACTGGAACTCTCACATACTGCTGATGGGAATGCAAATGATAAAACCACTTTGGAAAACAGTTTGGCAGTTTCTTAAAAAGTTAAGTATATACTTACATATGACCCAGTAATTGTACTCCTAGCTATGTACCCACAAGAAATGAAAACATGTCTACACAAAAACTTGTACATAAATGTTCATATGAGCATCATTCATAATTGCTCTAAACTGAAAACAACCCAAATGTCCATCTACTGGTGAATGGACGTACAAAATGGGATATATCCACACAATGGAATATTATTCAGCATTAAAAGAATGAGCTTCCAATACATGGTACATGGATGAACCTCAAAAACATTATGCAAAATGAAATAAGCCCGACACAAAAGACTGTAGATCATACGATTCCATTTAGATAAAATTTCTAGAAAATACAAATCTATAGAACTCTATAGAAAGCACATCAGTAGTTGCTTGGGGCGAAGAGGAAGGATTGACTGTGAATGGCAAAAGGGAACGTGTTAGTGAGATGAGATGTTCCAAAACTGGACTGGGGGAATGCAGAACTCTAAAGTTACCCCCCCAAAATCATTCAACTATACAGCTACAGGGATTAATTTTCAGGTAGGTAAATTATACCTCAAAAAAGGTGTTCGAAAAAAGAAGACTCCCCCAAATGGCAATTGAATGGTAGATGAGTGAATGAATCTAACAATTAAACAATATTTCAAAGTATTTAGGAGATGGCGTTCAGATATATATATCTCTATATGACTAGGTAGTGCTTTCTGCATTTTGTTATCAGCTATGGTCAAATGTCAGTCTCGCTCGTAGGTGGCTTTTCTTCTTTTCAACTCACTCTGAGTCACAGTTTCAGCCCCAGCCTTCACTAACTTATCCACAACTCGCAAGCAGCTTTCGTCAATTTTAACTACCGTGAGGCTCTTCCCCTTTAGGCTAAGAGGCTATTAGGTCCTTTCAGCTTTCCTAACGGCCAGAGAGGACAGTCCACCATTACCTCTGACTCATCTGCTTGCTTTTCCATGTGGCAGGAGAAGAAAAAAAGAGTTTTCAGTCACATTGCATGTCTCAGTGTCAGCAATTCAATTGTTCCCTTAGCAACCATCGCTTTTACCGCTGGCTTTCTGAGACACACTGCCTTCTCAAAGAGCTGAGAGTCACAAAATGTCTTGGTGCATGCCAGAAGCTGTTTTCTAAAAAGGCCAGTATGTCTTCTAGAGCAAATCCTTTTGAAAACAATGTTCAAACATAGGATACCATTTTTAGACAAGGGTGATAATGGAGACAATGCTGAGGAGATGATACTTCTTGGGGTCATTTGACTTCCACTGAGATAAGGGGTGTGTGCAGTCACAGACTCCCTGCTCCCATCCCCGCCGCTGGATGTGATGGGTCACAGGGAACTCAAGAGTGGAGAGGAGGGAGAATGACTCTGGGCAGAAGCAATGCAGTGACTCTCCTGCCCATGGAGGGATTGATGGAGATACTGCTTTTGCGTATGAAGCATCCAAATTTACCATTTTCTTATCTGACTCATGGGAGTATACTGCCCCGCCTACATTTCTACAGCCAGGTGACAACTAAGACCAAGGGATAGCTCAAAAGTGTGGTTTCCTTTATTATTCCATCCATGATTTATTTTCAAAGAGGACCTTGTGATGGTTAATACTGAGTGTCAACCTGATTGAAGGATGCAAAGTATTTTTCCCGGGTGTGTCTGTGAGCGTGCTGCCAGAGGAGAGTAACATGTGAGTCAGTGACTGGAAGAGGCAGAGACCCACCCTCAATCTGGGTGGGCACCATCTAATCAGCTGCCAGCTCTGCTAGAATAAAGCTGGCAGGAGAAGTTGGAAGAGCAGACTTGCTGAGTCTTCCAGCCTTCATCTTTCTGCCGTGCTGGATGCTTCCTGCCCTCAAACATCGGATTCCAGGTTCTTCAGTTTTGGACTCTTGGACTTACACTAGTGGTTTGCCAGGGGCTCTCAGGCTTTGGCCACAAACTGAAGGTGGCACTGTCAACTTCCCTACTTTTGAGGTTTTGGGACTTGGACTGACTTCCTTGCTCCTCATTTTGCAGATGGTCTCTTGTGAGACTTCACCTTGTGCCGTGTGAGTCAATACTCCTTAATAAACTCCCTTTCATATATACATCTATCCTATTAGTTCTGTCCCTCTAGAGAACCCTAATACCTGTGTTTAAAAAACAAAAAGCAAATATCGGTTTACTACTATTTGAAAAGCAAGGACATCTCAGAATGTAGAGATCATGTGAAGGTTGTCCAGAAAATATTTCTCAAACACTTTGAACCGGATGTGGAGTCTGTGATAATTTTCTACTTCACAGGTCCATCTCTAGGAATAAAATATCTTACTAACAACTTGATAGTTGTTTTTAATTAGTAAGAGTAGAGAGGTATTTTAGCACGATTTAACGGTACCTGTACTTCAAACAATTGATACCAAATCTCTTTAATGAAACTGTGCTAAATATTAATTCTTATGTATTAGAAGTTGGGTAGATTAATTACAAGATTCTGGTAACTGCCTTATTTTTATTTTTTAGAATTTCATATTTCTACTTTTCTTTTAAATCAGTTCTCTCAGGTTTTCTTTGAGAAGTGCAAATTAAGGAGATTTTCCTATATACAAATATTTCAAAACTGTTAAGCCAGGGTCTATTGACCCAGTGGGCTTTCAGAAAAGGGAGGAAATCCTCTGTTGTATTTTATAACCTGCAGGAGAGAGACTCCTGGCTGGTAACAGTGTGCCCCTGCTACACTGTTGCCAAGAATCCCAGCTTTGGGGCATGCTTGTCTCCAAATAAAGGTGTTTGGAAAGATTACTTTTCAGGCCCATCCGCTTCCTTAGGTTTTCCCAAAATAATACTAAGTTACCAAGAATGAAAAATCCAAACCACAAGATAAAAGTTCTAACTCCACTCAGAAGGCTCTGAAGATAAGATCCATGGGCGATTTATCTTGCACAGCCTACGCGTAAACACATTCAATCTTTCCCCACCCACAGAAAGACGAAGAACGATTTACTTTTCAGTTCAGAAAAGGAAAAAGGATTCATAACAATTTGAGTTTGCCTTCAGGAAATCAATAAAATTTGGGACCGGGTACAGTGGCTCATGCCTGTAATCCCAGCACTTTGGGACGCCAAGGTGGGCAGATTCCCTGAGGTCAGGAGTTCAAGACCAGACTGGCCAACATGGTGAAACCCCATCTCTAATAAAAATATAAAAATTAGCTAGGCATGGTGGCGCGTGCCTGTAATCCCAGCTACTTGGGAGGCTGAGGCAGGAGAATCACTTGAACTAGGGAGGCAGAGGCTGCAGTGAGCCGAGATCACTCTACTGCACTCCAGCCTGGATGACAGAACAAGACTCTGTCTCAAAAAAAAAAAAAAAAAAAAAAAAAAAAAAATTTTCTTATGACAGAGGAAGAATATATGTCTTCTTAATTCCTCTCTTCTTAATAAAAACCACCACTTCTCGCTGAAGCAGGCAGACATGCGTAGGTCTAATCTGTGGTCACTGAGCTACTGAAGAGTAGGGCTTTCCTGACATCTCTGGGTGTACTCCCTCACCTGCAAAGAGAGGGGCTAGAATGAATGTCCTCTGGGGTCCCTCATGGCTACGATCTATGTTTCTATCTACTTCCTTCTGGTGGACTGCGGAATTTCAAGGCTTTCAGCTTGTCTGTCCCCGCTACCCCCACCTTTTCCTGGGGACCTGTTTCTCTCACATGCAGTGTTCCTGCCTTTCAGTGGACACAAGCATTTCTTCTCACCACCAGCAAAGTCCCAGTCAGAGATGTGAAAGGGAAGAAGGAAAAAAATAGACACAAACACATACATGTGAATACATGCACATATAAAAATATGTGTTCTAGAGCAGATTCAGAGAACTGGGATAACCCTGAGTTTAGTGCTCTTTCATCTCATCAAGTCTCATCAAGGTAACTCTCCTAGGCAGGAAATGACC
Source organism: Macaca thibetana thibetana (assembly GCF_024542745.1). Taxonomy (NCBI): domain Eukaryota; kingdom Metazoa; phylum Chordata; class Mammalia; order Primates; family Cercopithecidae; genus Macaca; species Macaca thibetana. Next base: position 87,473,710 of record NC_065581.1, on the reverse strand, counting down.
CAGTGAACATCCTGCCCAGTCACATGGGGCCTCCCACACATCCTGTTCCTGGCTGGGGAAGGCTTGCCTGCCACCCAGCTTGACTTTTTAGGCTAGAGTGGCTGACCGATTGGGTATCTCCTAACCATTTCGCAGTTTCTATAATAAAGTTATAGGGCAGCGTGTCTCAGGAAATGGCATGCTACCACCCAACCCCTCAGTCCCACTCTCACACATGCGGCCTTCCTAGTTCCTTAGTAAAACTATATGTTAAGAAACTGCATGTCCCGTGGTCATTTTCCCTGAGTCAAAGGCTGATAGGAAAGCCTGAAGCTACTCACTTTCACAGTTGTCTGCTTATGTTACAAACAGGAGCCAATTTATTATTTCCAGGGGTTTTGTTGTGGTTTGTTTTTGGGGCAGGGTCTTGCTCTGTTGCCCAGGCTGAAGTGCAATAGTGCCATCTCAGCTCACTGCAACCTCTGCCTCTCATGTTCAAGCAATTCTCTTGCCTTAGCCTCCCTAGTAGCTGGGATTACAGGCATGCACCACTAGGCCCAGCAAATTTTTGTATTTTTTAGAAACAAGATTTCACCATGTTGGCCAGGCTGGTCTCAAACTCCTGACCTCAAGTGATCCTCCAGCCTCAGCTTCCCAAAGTGTTGGTATTACAGGTATGAGCCACTGTGCCTGGCCTATTCCTAGGGTTTTTCACTCTCATTCAGGAAACAAGAAACAGAAATCTCCCCATGCTCTTGTCTCAGGTTTGGTCATCTGCTCCTTTCCCCATCAAAAACAGGTCAGAGCCAGGATGATTCCCATGTTAGGTGAAGGCTTTGAGACTGTGACTTGCTGTCACTTTTTTAAATAAATGAATTAATGATCAATTGCTGTGTGACTGCCAAAGTAATACTGATGTTCATTATAGACAATGGCTTTCTGGGCTATCACAGCAGGGACTGGGTAGGGGTATGGATATTGAAGGTGTAGAATTGAAAAGGGGCAGGAGGGAACAATCAAAAGAGGAAAACAAAGAAAGACCACAGTATGAAAGTATGTAACTTATGCATATATACATGCATCTATTAAATCATATTAAAAGATTTGGAAAATATAGAAAAGTTCAAGGAAAAAAATTAAGTCTATAACTTTGCTTTGCAGAGAGGACCTTTGCTAAAACTAGGAGCATTTCATGTACCTTATTTTGTTTGTTTACATAAATGTAATGTAAGCCTCCATTTCTGTAACCTGTCTTCCTTCCAGCTAATAATATATCACAGACCATTTTCATGGCTAGTAGCTGTGGGTTCCAGGCAAGTCTGAGCATCTTGAATCACTCCAGAAACCACTGCAACGATTTATTACTTATTTTATGACCAAGGATGCAACCTTTGGTTTACCTGGGTTCAGTGATAGACTCACTCAGTCCTCAGATCCTCAGAATTATAGCCTATGAGAGCTCAAAGGGACCATGAGTGATCCTGGAGATCAGGCCTCTCATTTCAGACGAGAAAACTGAGGACTGAATCAGAGCCAAGCACAGGACTAGATCCAAATCTGCCACTCAGGGTCTATTTCACCCTTGCACATCCAAAGGATGAAAAGTCTAACAGCAAACAGCCCACAAGAGGACTCGAAGTGGAAAAGGATGTGCAGCCTTGTACAGGATTTTACTTAGTGGTGTGTGCTCATCCTCACAAGTGGAAGGAGAGGCCATGGCTGGGGGATGGGGAGGGCATGGGCTGGGGATTTGGCAGGATACAGTGGACCAAAAGCCCAGCTGTTCCAACACAGCAAAATGCAAACTCTACTGTTCCAGAGAATGGGGCCTCAGGTGTTGGAGGTGTTAGCTCTGTCTTCTGTATGAAGAACTGGGCCACTTCTCAACCCTCTCCTCAGCTGCCACCCTGTTCAGGGCCACCTCCTGTTTCCTGGATTATTGCAGGGGCTCCTTACTGGAATTCCTGCTTCCACCGTGCCCACCACAATCCTTAGGCTGAGCTCTTACAAAAGCCAGCCAGACCCTTTTAAAATACAAAACCACTCAAAATCTGCAGTGGCTTTCTATCTTACTCAGGCCAAAAGGCAAAGTCCTTCAAGTATCCACAAGGCTCCACCCTGCTCGTTTGCTTCCTGGTCCTCCCACTGCTTTTCTCTCCTGTTTACTGGGCTCCTGCCACGTTGGTCCCCTTAGTGTTTCTCAAACTTGTCTCCACTAGAATGTAAGTTCTAGGAAGCCTGGGATTTTTGTCTGTCTGTTTACTCAGGTAAGCCCCTTTTTGCTAGTCATAGAAACCAACTACAGCTAGCTTAAGGGGAAAAAGGAAACAATTTACTACAAGAACTCATGAAATATAACGGCAGGAGGGAAACCTGGACTTAAGAAAGGATTGGATCTCTGGGAGAAGGCTCTGCTCTCCTGTTGGCCTCTGAATCATAGAATAGGATATGACCACTCTAACTCCAATTCATTTATTTAACTACTACTTTTTTTTTTTTTTTTTTTTGAGACGAGATTTCACTCTTGTTGCCAAGGCTGGAGTGCAATGGCGTGATCTTGGCTCACCACAACCTCTGCCTCCCAGGTTCAAGTGATTCTCCTGCCTCAGCCTCCCGAGTAGCTGCAATTACAGGCATGAGCCACCATGCCCAGCTAATTTTGTATTTTTAGTAGAGACAGGGTTTCTCCATGCGGGTCGCGAACTCCCAACCTCAGGTGATCTGCCCACCTCAGCCTCCCAAAGTGCTGGGATACTACTAATTTTTGTATATTGTAGTGGCAGGCACTGGTGTGCGTGCTTGGGCTGCGTCAGGAACAATGCTACATTCTAGTAGGAAAGGTAGACCATGAGTGTAATCAATGAGCACATATAGCTTGTTAGATGATAAGGGTTGTAGAGAAAGAAGGATGGAGTGGAGTAAGAGGGGATCCAGAGCAGGAGGTGGCCTGAACAGGGGTGCTGTGGGCAGGATGCACTTTTAAACATGGGCAGAGTAAACCCCAGGGAGAAGGTAAGACTTGAGGAAAGACTTCTGGTCACCACAGAGACTGACTTGGAAACCCCCAGGTGTTGTCCACCTCTGGTCCAATCAACTGTCACTAGGGAAGGCAGAGTCCCATGAAGCAAGCATGGTTTCTGGATGGAGTGGAAAGGTGAAAGCCATTCCCAGAGAAGACAGAGTTATCCTGAGCTGGGAAGACATCTCCAAATGTATCTTCCACTAGAGGGATTTAGGGACCGTCTGTTCTTACCGCTGGAGTGCCAGCAGTGACTTTATAGCCTGCTTTTTTTTTTAAGTTGTACTCAAATTAAACTGTTCAGGTGACTCCCCTGTTGGAAGTCTGTGGTGAACCAGACACCTCGCCCCCCACCCTCACCCCACAATCCTGCCACATTTGTGGGAAGGTGGTGTGCTGCTAATTTCCTGCTGAATTGCTGAAGACAAGAGGAGAGAAATGGTGATATCATAAGGAAACTTGCTGAATGCATATTGACTCAGAATGACTGAAAATGATGCACCACATCCCCAACTGACAGGCTGTTCCTGCCTCCTGGGGCAGGGTGGCCCATTTGTAGGACAAGTGAACTCCTTTCTCATCCCTACCCTAAGGATTTTATCCCTGGAAGAGCAAAAAGTCACAGAGAATTAAGGGCTTGAGAGGGAATAAGGCATGAGACATATTGGATGACATAATGGCAAAAGCTATGCGATTTGGGTTATTTCCTTGTAAGGTAAACAAAAACAGGAATGGAAAATTTGATAAACCCCAAGTCCTCTACTGCTTTGCAAGAAAAGCCTGAAAGACTTTTGAGTCTGGAGGATGAGCTCAGAGGACCCTCAGATATTTACAACCTTATCTGAATTGTTAACCTTTGAAAAGGAGAGAAGTGATATTTATAAACTGATGAACTTAGAAATGTTAGGGCCCCATTATTAGAAGCAAATGACGTGAGACTCTTCTGGAGTTTCATGTAGTTTACTATGGCTGTGAGGTCATGGCAGAGCTCTAGGCTGACCTCTGAGTTTGGAAATCTCTCCCCTGCACTTCCCACTTTACAGGATTTGCAGGCAGCAGACACTAAAGTCTTGACATGTGGAACTCCTTGCTGGTGGAGAAAAATGCTGCAGGTAAGGTGGAGACAGAGTGGAACTAAAGGATGTTCTTTGTTTGCCATGGTCAAAAGAAGAGTGTGTGCATGTTTATGGCTCCAAGTCCCCGGGGCGTTTTTATGGGGGCCGCCTGCCCAAAGCCATCCAAACCTGAAAGAAAGTCCCATTCTGGCTCACACCAACCTACGGGAGCCAGAGGCTCCTGGGAGCTTGTTGGTAAACAGAAGATGCATTGTCCCTGGGTCACCCATGATGGTCTGCCTCCTGAGAGTAAACAATTAATGCATACAATCCCAAGGAACACTGAGGATTTGCAGGAGTCAAAATTAGGAAAATGTCTTCTGATTTGCCTTTGAGTCTCAAGAGAATGCTAAGCACTGACTAGCCTGCAGATCTTGTTATATTTACCTGGGCTTCCCTTCCATAGTTTGAAGCAGATCCCTCAGAAGCTGTCTCCACCCACGGGTGGCTTCTGACTGTTCAAGGGATCATACAGCAAAGACTTCAAAAGCATTTTGGAGAATCCCAAGGCCATGAGAGGTTGGTCTGTAAAGCTAGGGGATCTTGGTTTTATAAACCCAGTAGAAAAATATCCCCATAGGTTTTCTGGAACAGAGGGAAAGACTCCCAAGTGCAGCTGGCTCTCTCTCTACAGAAAGTTCCATCTGAGGAGCCACCAGAGGTTCTGTGTGCTGCACCTTGGCACAGCATCCAAGGATCAGACTTCAGCAAGCCAGGCCCCTCTGCCTCACATAGGTCCACTCCCTGTGCCGGCGCAGAAGCATGGAACCCAGGGCTGCCAATTTGCCACATGCTACTCCCTGCTCATTTTACCATTGTCCAGTTTGGGCCCCCCCAGGAACCTGGGCTTCACCTTGCCACTGTAAAGCTGCTTTCTGTAGAAGTAATATGACCATAGCACTTTCACTTTTCAAACCGTGTGCCTCCCATATTTCCCAGATACCTCACTGAGTTCCTGGAAAGATGAACAAGACCCTGCCAAGCAATGCGTCATCCTGTAGACGTACAAGAGCACAAGGGACTGCTGTACTCAGGGGCCAGTGGAGAGTCCCAGGGTGAACTGGCTGCCCCCACTCAGTTCCAGACAGCACTCGGGTGATATCTTCAACATCAGGATGACACTTTTTCTCTTAAATGACTTCAGGGAGTTGTAAGGGAGCAGCAACTGAGTAATACTTGAAGCCTCTATAAAAAGAACATGTAGAGATTATGAAAAATGTATATTCTTTCGTGTGTAGATTACTCCAGGCTATTTTTGTTGGAGGTACAGAGGCAGTGACTCTGTTGGGAAGAGCATAGGCTTTAAAGCCATGTAAACTCAAGTTCAATTTCTAACTCTGTCATTTCTTCATATATAGTCCTGGGCAAATCATTTACCATCTCTAAGCCTCAGTCTCCTATCTGTGAAATAAGGACAGTGATCTTCATCTTGCAGTGGGGATTACTGTAACTATATTGGAAGCAAGGTAGAAAAGTCAGCTAACACAATGCCAGGTACACTGTAGGTAGTCAATAAATTATAGTTGCAGCTTCTGTTGTCATTTTAAATAAAAATAATGACAGTAATGAAAGTAAGAAAAATGAAATGATCTGGGAAGGTATATTCAGATGCTTTCCTCAGTGCCAGAGAAGCAAGTTAATAGATTAGGCAGAAAGACCTACAAAATGTGGTTATCAGTGTGGGCTGGCCATTCCTAACCCTCATTCCTTTTTGTTTCTTTTCCACTGTGGGGACAAGAAAAGCTAAATAGCCACTTTTCCAGCAAAAGATTGCCATAAGATATAGTTCTGGCCAAAAAGATACGGGCAAAGAGCTTCTTTCTTGATAAAAACATGGCCAGTGCAACTTTTCCTTTCCTTCCTCCTGCCATGAATGGGGGCATGATGGATGGAGCTAACATGGCCACGCTGTACCCATGAAATCATGAGCTAACATGGTTAGGATGTCAGACGAGAACGAAAAAAGTCTTAAGTTCTTATCAACATCGTTGAGCTGTTGCATCAGCCTTGAGCTGCCTACTTTCAGACTTTTGTTTTTTGTTTTGTTTTGTTTTGTTTTTTGAGATGGAGTCTTGCTCCGTCACCCAGGCTGGAGTGCAGTGGCATGATCTCGGCTCACTGCAACCTCTGCCTCCCAGGTTCAAGTGATTCTCCTGCCTCAGCCTCCCGAGTAGCTAGGATTACAGGTGCCCACCACCACACCCGGCTAATTTTTGTATTTTTAGTAGAGATGGGGTTTCACCACGTTGGCCAGGCTGGTCTTGAACTCCTGACCTCAGGTGATCCGTCCGCCTTGGCCTCCCAAGTGCTGGGATTACAGGCGTGAGCCACCGTGCCTGGCCCAGACTTTTTAGTTTTATAAGAAAAAATACCTTTCTATCTATTTCAGTGACTCAGATGGGCTTTCTGTTGCTTACTGCTGAAAACATTCTTATCTGATAAAGAGTTTTGTGATAAACTTCTGAAATACCTTGCTGACCTAGCAGAAAAATTCAGTCACTTTGACTTCCTAATCACACTCTCAAGAGCATTAGCTTTGTAGACATTAGATAATCCTAAATATTTTAGTGAAAATGAATATATATCTATGTGTATATATATACACACATATATTTATATAGCAGTTTATGAAATCTGAGAGATTTGCTTTAGATGCAATTCTTGACCTTTAGTGTGCACATGTGCATCATAATCACAGTGGAATCTTTTAAACACACCCACGCCTGGGCTCTAACGCCAGAGCTTCTAGATTCACACACCTCCAGTGAGGGCAGGGCATTACAAAGTTTTAAAGCTCCCCAGGTACCTATGTACCAAAGGAGAACTACAATGGAGCCCTCCCTAACGGGGACCCAAGCTCAGAAAACTCTGTCTCCTACATAACTAACTCCTCCAAGAGTCGGGTTGGAAAGGTACAATAGTTTTATGGGCACCCTGGCATAGCTGTACTATTTTAACTTAACAGAATTATTGCACATAATTACAAAAAGTTATAAAGCTTCATAAAACACAGAATTTATATATAACCTTCTACTGTAAATTATACAGGTTTTTACTTTAATTTTGCACAACACGTGGTCTGGATTAGCCTCATTCAACCTGTGTTGAATTCTGATATTTCTGGGCAGGGACAAAAATATCAGAATTGCTGCATTATTATCTTATTTTACTAACTCAGATAACCATGATAGAAATTCATATGCTAGTATAGGGCCCATGAGCTAAGCCCAACATAATCAAACATGGCAGAGCAGAGCTCTCTTGATGATAGGCAGGCAGCTGACTCTTCACCTTTTGAAAGGTTGCTATAGTGTGTTGCATCCCTCACAATGTAAAGTATTCATATAGTAAGATGAGAATCCCTCACATTGCTGACCCACTGCATATTTTCCTCTGAATTTTAATTTTTTTACACTATCTGTAGCTTCTCTGTCAGAGTTACACACTTGCTTATATTTCCTGAATAGATTTTAAATGAGACATTTATGTGCATAAAATAAATATGTATAAATATCTGGAGGATTTTTCTTTTTTGTTTTATCCAGTAGCAAAATGTTTGTTTCGTGGGACAAATCTGTTGGCTTGTCAATTAAGCTTCTATTCTAATGTAATCAGTAGAAGTTATTGCTAAGAAATCTTAGGAGTGACTTATTAATACCAGTATAGTAATACATGGAGACCAGACATGGCGGCTCATGCCTGTAATTCTAGAGCTTTGGGAAGCTGAGGCAGGAAGATTGCTTGAGACTGGGAGTTCAAGAACAACCCGAGCAAGTATAGCAAAACCTTGTCTCTACAAAAAAAAAAAAAAAAAAAAAAAAAAAAAAAAAAAAAAGGCCAGGAGTGGTAATACACATTTGTAGTTCTAGCTTTTCAGGAGGCTGAGTCAGGAGGATCACTTGAGCCCAGGAGTCATAGGTTACAGTGAGCTGTGATCACTACACCACTGTACTTTAGCCTAGGTGACACAGTGAGACCCTGTCTCAAAAAAAAACACCAGGGAGTACTGTGTTAATTCCTTCATCAACCCACCTTTGAAAAATAATTAGAATTCACAATACCTGTTGGTGCAATTTATGGCAACCCATCTTTACACTGCATTTTTAGTTTTCACTAGTAGTAATAATGGTACAGTTTTAAAGAATTCTAACTGTATACCAATAACTATGCTCTATTCTTTATATGAATTATTTAATCCCCACTACAACTCTGTGGGAGAAGGTACTGTTATTATGACCATTTTACAGATGAGTAAACTGAGTTAAATTACTTGCCCGAAGTCCCAAAGCCAGTAAGTGGTAGAGCCAGGCTTTGAACCTACATGTGGCTGATGCCAAAGTCCACCCTCTTAACCACTGTGCTCTGTTAGCACCATTTATTATCCATATTTGTCAACCATATTTTTCTCTAAGACATGTTGTAAGAATCTTTGTAACAATTATCCTATCATGAATCACCAGCAATAAACCCTCCAGCCACGTTCTGTTATACCCTCGTCTATGAAATCCTTTTCTTTCCTTTCTTTCTTTTTTTTTTTTTTTTTTTTTTTTTTTTTAGACAGAGTTTCGCTCTTGTCACCCAGGCCGGAGTGCAATGGCACAATCCTGGCTCACTGCAACCTCCGCCTCCCGGATTCAAAGGATTCTCCTGCCTCGGTCTCCCAAGAAGATGGGATTACAGGCACCTGCCATCATGCCTGGCTAATTTTTTATATTTTTAGTAGAGATGGGGTTTCACCATGTTGGCCAGGCTGGTCTTGAACTCCTGGTCTCAAGTGATCCACCCACCTAGGCCTCCCAAAGTCCTGGGATTACAGGAGTGAGCCACCACTCCCAGCCTATCAAATCATTTAAAAACAGCAGTGGATCTGAGTTATACTTTGTTTCTGTGATCATATTTGTCCTCAAGTCACTTCCACAGCTACTGGTATGATGGAAGGAGCACAGGTTTTGGAGTCAGATGTTTCATGTGGCTTAGACAGGAAACATAATCCCTTTAAGCTACAGTTTGCACATCCATAAAGGGGAGGTACATTCACACACCTGGGGAGTTTATAGAGATGACTAAACAAGCTACTGCATGTCAGAAGTGCTTTGAGGCCAGGCACGGTGGCTCACACCTGTAATCCCAGCACTTTGGGAGGCTGAGACAGGCAGATCACTTGAGGTCAGGAGTTCAAGATCAGCCCAGCCAACATGGTGAAACCCTGCCTCTACTAAAAATACAAAAAGAATTAGCCAGGCTTGGTGGCAGCTGCATGTAATCCAAGCTACTTGGGAGGCTGAAGCAGGAGAAGCTCTTGAACCTGGGAGGCAGAGGTTGCAGTGAGTCAAGATTGCACCATTGTACTCCAGCCTGGACTACAGAGTAAGACTCCATCTAAATAAATAAATAAATAAAAGAAGTGCTTTGAGAACAGTGGTGTGAGACACAAATGTTATTTTTAACTTTCTTTTAACCCAATTTCCTGACAAGTTTCACTAATTCATGGCCACAAATCTCAGACTGGCCTTTAGTGTTGCCTTATAGTCCTACATACTCTCCACATCTCTTAACTCTTTCATTCTTCAAGGTAACTATTTCACATCTCTCTTTACATTGTCCCCACTCCAATTCTAGCTGGTGACCGTGCCTCACACTTCATCAAAAAAACTGAAACAACCAAAAAGACCTCCGTCATCATGTTGCATCCTCACCACCACCCTACGGACCTGATGACTTTTTCTTATCACTAAGGATCAAGTGTCCCATGCTCCAAAAACCAACCACCTTTCAGCTCCCATCGTCTTTCCCAGGGACTTTTTTCTCTCTTTCTTCTCTTCAGCATCACCCATTTTACTTTTTCTACCAGATAGTATGATCTTTTACCTCCCATATTAACTAATAGAAAGAAAAAAGATTAACCTTCTTGACCGTGTATTCCTGCCCAGCTCCCACCATTTTACTTTGCTCTCCATCACAGCAAAGCTTCCTGAAGTCCTTGATTATTATCACTGCCTCCACTTCCTCATCTCACATTCTCCCCTCAACCCACTTCTGCTGAGTTCCAGGCCCCCTGCTCTTTATGCTGCAGAGTCCAACCTGCAATACCTGTCCTCATCACACTTGAGCTCTCAGCAGAATTCAGCAGCATTTGCCACTCCCTCCTTTTAAAATCCTTTCTTCTCCTACCCAGCAATACCCTCTCCTGGTTCTGCTTCCTCCTTGCTAATTGCCTCTTGTCCAGCCCTTTTGCCAAATTTGCTTCATTTTCCTGACTTCTAATTCTTAAAGTAGATCAGGATTTGTGCTCTGACCTCTTCTTTGTCTGCACTCATTCTCTAAGTAGCCTCACTCAGTGTTACGGCTTTAAATACTTTGTATGTACCAGTCACTCCCTCTCCCTTGCACCAGCTATTTGAACTCCTTGGCACTGCTGCATGGATGTTAAGCAAGTATTTCAAACTTATGGCCAATCAAAATTTTTTATTTTCCCTCCCAAAGTTTCTCCACCAGTCTTCTCTATCTCAATATGTGGCACCATCATGGTACCACCAATTGGAGCCATTAAATGATACCATTTGCTTATGACAAAAATCTAGAAATTATCTTTGATAACTTTCTTTGCATCACCCTTACACCCAAACCATTGGCAAAACTCTCAAGTTCACCTCAAAACATAGGCTGAATCTATCCATTTATATCCATCTTCTGCCAACACACATTGGCAGAAGCCGTTATTACCTCTCCTGTGGCATACTTCAACAACCCACTAACTAATCTCCTTGTTTCATTTTTACTTTCCTATGATCTCTTTTTAACACAATAAATGGAAGAAAGGAAAGCTCTTCCTTATAGTTGAATTCCAAATAATAAACATAGAAATGACGTATTTAGAAATTCACCAATGTGTGCTAAAACTAGTAAAAGTTTGATGAGCAACAGGCTATTTACATAGTCTCAAAGAAACTCCTCAGGAATTACTTATTAATTACAAAGGGAAAATTAGTCACTTTACAGAGGAGAGACTTGGGGAACATCACCTTAAGCAAGTGATCAAAGCTAACATCACCAGTATTGGGACAAACAATACTCATAGGTCCGCATGGCTGGGGAGGCCTCAGGAAACTTACAATCATGGCAGAAGGCACCTCTTCACTGGGTGGCAGGAGAGAGAATGAGAGCCAGCAGGGGAAATGCAAGATGCTTATAAAACCATCAGATCTTGTGAGAACTCACTCACTATCACAAGACCGGCATGGGGGAAATCACCACCATGATTCAATTACCTCCACCTGGTCCCACCCTTGACATGTGGGGATTATTACAATTCAAGGTGAAATTTTGTTGGGGACACAGAGCCAAACCATGTCACCATTCTTGCAAATTTTTTGTAAGTTTGAAATCATATCAAAATGAAAAGTTTCCAAAACACTATACTCATCCAGGCATGTCATTTTTCTGCTTTCTGCCCCTCCAGTAGTTTCCTAACTTATTTATAGTAAAATTCAAAGCCTTGCCATGGCTTACACAGACCTCTGTGATCTGGCCCCTGCCTGCTGCTCATATCATGCTGCATCATTCTTTCTCAGCCTCCTAAACCAGATGTTGACAAAAAGAGTCAAACTCTGTAAAATATTTGAAGAGATTTATTTTGAGTCAAATGTGAGAGACCATGGCCCATGGCACAGCCCTAAGGAGATCCTGAGAACATGTGCTCAATGTGGCCAGGGCACAGCCTAGTTTTATACATTTTAGGGAGACATGAGACATCAATCAAATACATGTAAGATATACATTGGTTTGGTCTAGAAAGGCCTGTAAGGAGAAAGGAGGGCTTCCAGATTATAGGAAGATTTGACAATTTTCTGATTGACAATTGGTCAAACGCATTATTATTAATAGAAAAGAATGTCTGTGTTATGATAAGGGCTTGTGGAGATCAAAGTTTTATCAGGCAGATGAAGACTCCACGTAGCAGGTCTCAGAGAGCACAGGTTGTAAATGTTTCTAATTAGACTTACGGTCTGTGTCAATGTTGAATGCTGGTCAGTTTTTTGTAAATTTCAGAAGTGGGGAGGGTATAATGAGGCATGTCCCACCCCCTCTTCTTGTCATGGCCTGAACCAGTTTTTCAGGTTAACTTTGGAGTGTCCTGGCCAAGAGGAGGGGTCAATTCAGATGGTTGGGGGCCTTAGAATTTTATTTTTGGTTTACACAGGCCAGGTGTCTTTCTGTCCCTGAAATATACCAACCTCTCTCATCTTAGTTCCTGAGAGCTGTTTCTCTGCCTGGAATGCTCTTCCCCTCAACTTTGCATATTTGGTTCTTCCTTGACATTCAGACATCAGCTTCAAGGTCACCTCCTCAAAGAGGCCTTCCTTAGCCACACCTCCTCACTCTCTCTCATCCTACCTTACAGTAGGCTCCATGTAGAGCACTTATCACTCTGTGTTTTCTTTATTTACTGATTCGCTTATTATCTTCCCCCTGCAGTGGACCGTAAAAGCACGATAACAAGCTTTTTGTCATATTCGTGGCTGCACCTTTCTTGCCTAGAATAGTACGAGTCCCTAGTACATGCTCAATAAATCAGTGCTGAACGCAGTTGGTGTTTTTTACGTATTTTGATAATGCTAATAAATGACAATAAAATTCTAAGTCCCTCTCTCTCATTGATGGGTCTTCCTTTCAGCCAAGGGGACACAATGAAACCTGAGAATCTAGTTCAGGTCATGATGGAAAGGTGGGGGGCAGAGAGGGGGTTGGAGTCTGTCTGACTGAACAGACTCTTTGTAGCCATAAGATACCAAATTTCAACCTCACTATTAGAGCATCACATCACAGATGGCAGGGCCTTGAAAGAAACTCAAGTTTTTTTGACCCTAAAATATGCTTACCTGACATGTTTTGAAATGGCCCTGCAAAGCTGTCTCTTGTGGGGGAAAGTTAGCATTCTGTAGAGAAGCTGCTTCCTTTACTAGGTCTCTCCAAAGAGTCTGATACCTTTGGGAAGAGACATTCACATATATTCTCTCTGAAGCCTGCTACCTGGAGGCTTGTCTACATGACAAAAACCTTGGCTTCCACAACCACCACCCACCCCCGCTTACCTCAAGCTGACTTCAACTTTTCAGCCAGAGTTCAACCCTTTCAACCAATCGCCAATTTGAAAATCTTTGAATTCACCTATGACCTGTAAGCACCCCCCGCCCCCCGCTTTGAGTTATTTGGCCTCTCCGGACCTAACCACTGTATACCTCACATATATTGATTGATGTCTTATGTCTCCCTAAAACATGTAAAACCAAGCTATAACCTAACTGCCTTCGGCACATGTTCTCAGGAGCTCCTGAGACCGTGTCATGGCTCATGATCCTTAACTGGCAAAATAAACTTCTAAATTGATTGAGATCTGTCACAGATACTTTTTGGTTTACACTACGTATTATTTTCATATTGAAATAAGTCACCTGGTAATAGAATCTCCCTCTCACCAGTCATGGATACCCTTTCCTATATAACTCCAGAGTTTTCAGTTCTGGGCATCATTCTGGTTATGTTCAGAACAATAGCTATTTTCTTTCCGTTCTTTTTTTCTAGAGAGCCAAATCTCATTAAGTCCCTTCCCCGTTAGGATCCTTGGGGACCAAGGCAATTACTAAGAGGATAATGGGCATTATGTGCTCCCACCCTTCCCAGAAATGATGCCTGCATCTCATAAATGCCAGGGCCTCGGTATGCGGTGATGATTTTTATCCTCATTGTTTTGATACTGCTGATGAAATATCCTCATATGCCAATTCCTACAAGCCATACAATAGCGATAGTTTTCATAAGTTGGGGCCCGGGAGAGAAGTTTGATCCTGCTGTCTTCTGCCAACTCTGAGTGGGGTCTCAGATTTGCCCTTTGAGTTCTCTGTGGCAGCTGCTTCCCTTTGAATTTAGAGAGTAGCTCTTTCAACTTTGTGAATGAAGCATGGGGCCTGCAGAATCAGAAACCTAGGCCTCCTTCCCACTGGTAACCTATCTTCACAATCTCCTGTATTAGTTGCATTCATGAGCGGCGGTGAAACTCTAAGGACTGTGTGTTGTAAAAGAGACCCTTGATCTGATCCATAAAATTTATGCCTGTCATCATCTTTCATCCACTCCAGGAGGCCTTTCAATGGCACTGCCCTTCAAAATCGCCCCCAAATACTCAGGAATATTGCATCTCCCTGTTAACCCACATAAAGGCAGCTAACTACCCCAGGGAGTAAGAGAGAAATGTGTGGACATAAAAAAAACAAGTCTCTCCTAGTGCCTGTGATCCCTAAAAGATTGGTCCTGCTTGCTGCAGATTCGTAGGAACAGATGTGCCCAGTGAGGGAATATTGCTCAGAGGCACCAATGGGCAGATGGATTAATTACACCATCTAATGAAAAGCAGTGATTCGCCGTGGCCCAGGGGAAGGAAGTTTAGAGGCATAAAGAAGACATACGCACTTGGACACTTTCCCACACAGAGATGTGCAGACGGAGAAAATGCCGTGATGGTTCAGGTGAGAAGATGCTCGTGCTTCTTCCGGAACTGCCAAGAAAGCCCCAACCGCATCCAGTCTATGTTCACATCCGCTGCTGCATGGGAACCTGTGTGACCAGCAGCCTCAAGTTACCATAACCCGCAGTACTAACTGCAAATTAAACAAGCCCACGTTGAGATGATGGCTGGAAACCGGCTGGAGAGGATTTAGATGGACTGCAGTGTGATGGTATCTTGCTTCCTGTTAATTACCAGCTGAGTGACCTTGGGCATTTAATTAACCTCCTAAACCTCAAATGACTCATCCACAAAAAGGAGGTACAGGTTAAGCATCCCTAATCCGAAAATCCAAAATCCAAAATGCTCTAGAATTCGAAACTTTTTGAGTGCCGACATGAAACCACAGTGGAAAATTCCACACCTGACTTCATGTGATGGGTCACAGTAAAAGAATAGTTAAAACTTTGTTTCATGCACAAAATTATTTAAAATATTGTATAATATTACCTTTGAGCCATGTGTATAAGGTGGATATAAAATATAAAAGAATATCATGTTTAGACTTGGGTCCCATCCCCCAGATACCTCATTATGTATATGCAAATATTCCAAAATCTAAAAACATCCAAAGTCTGAAATGCTTCTGTGTCCCCCAGCACTTTGGATAAGTGATACTCCATCTGTAATAATAGTACCCACAGCTGGGCACAGTGGCTCACACTTTTAATCCCAAGGAGGGAGGACCACTTGAGCCTATGAATTAAAGACCAGCATGGGCAAGCAACATAGTGAGACCTTGTCTCTACAAAAAAATAAATAAATAAAACTTAGCTGGGAATGGTGGTGTATGCCTGTAGTCCCAACTACCTGGGAGGCTGAGATGGGAAGATCACTTGCCCCCAGGAGATGAGGCTACAGTGAGCCATGATCCAGCCTGGGCCACAGTGTGAGGCCCTAATAAAAAATAATAATATAATAATAGTACCTACCTCCTGTGGTTAATGTGAGGGTTAAATGTTAATATATATAAACACTTAGCACCATGCCTGGCACAGGGTAACCCTTCAATAAGGTAATAAGGATGTTAGGTATTATCATTACTTCCATTTAATCATTAGGTGCCTAAATGATCTCAATTGTACACTTGCTGCTTTAATAAAATTCAAACTTTTTCATGGCTTACACAGCCCTATACTGTCTCATTCCTACCTGTCTCTCAGACCTCATCTCATATCACTCTTTCTTATTTACACTACTTGAACCGGGCTAGATGTCTTTCTGTCCCTGAAACATATCAAGCTCATTCTCATTTTAGGACGTTCCTGTAGATTAGAAAACAGATTTATAAGCCATGTTCATCTGCTCAGCCAGGGACATTATAGTAAATATAATGAAGTTTGAATTCCAAGTGCAGGACCCAAAATAATATATTCACGAAAGGAAATAAACATTCTTTGTGTAACCTACCTTAAGAGGCCAGGGCTATAAGTGAGAAATCAGTTCTATAAAATTGACAGAACAAGCATAATGCTTAGGATCTCTTGCATATAAAGAGAACCACATTTGAGTAACCAGCTGGTGAGCACTATTTTGCCAGTGAGAAAACTGAAGTTTAGAGAGGTTAACCTTGCCAGAAACAGCACATAACTAATGGATCTGGGTCTTGAACTCAGGCCTGACTCCAAGAACTCTTCTCTGCAATTATTACCCTCTACTGACAAAAAGAGTTTCAACATGGGTTCTCCCATCAGTTTTAAAGGCTATTGGGTCCCATTCCACCCATGGAAAGAGCTTTCAAACTAGGAGGGGCCATTCTGATATCTGTACTTATCCTGCACGCATTGGTCTGATCCAACTTGCCTAACCAGAAGAATTTCTTAAGAGGGCCAGCCTGGCCTACTCTGCCCCACGGGTCTTGGCTCACCTGGCACTGGATCTGCTTTCTGAAAACCCCCGCCCTGCCCTTCAGCCAGCCTCAGGGACTATGCCTCAACTTTCCACCCAAGATCCCTTCCCCAATCTTTTCTCTCCATACCCCTTGGCCCACATTGTTTTCCTCTACCAAGAAACTCCCAGTAGCCACGGTATCTCTTGCTACTTAAAGGACAGTTCTCGGCATCACCCAGGAGCATGTTCAAAATGCAGAGTATGAAGTCCTCTCCCAGACCTGCTCAATCTAAATCTGAATCTTAACAAGATACTTGGATAATCCATAAGCCCATTAAGGCTTGAGAAGCACGGGTCTTGCCCATAACTTGGCAAAGCTTCCGCCACTTCCAACGGTTATAAATTAACTCCATTGTATCTCTCTGTCTGATTCCTCAGCCTCTGTGCAATCAAAACATCTGCCCCCAAAAGTTCAAATCAGCATTTTTCAGCAGCTCCACCTAGTTTCTGCTGCTTCTTTCATAAACCCAGAGGGAATTAATTGGATTTTATGAACAAGAGCAAAATAGAGATGGGAGATCATCCCTTATGACACTAAAGGTGTCATTCCCATGTCAATTGGCATGAGTCCCAGCCAGCATATTATTGTTACCGCTGAATACTACGTCATAAATAGATATGAGTTCAGCATACTGTCCAAGGATAGGGGAGTGTGGTGACTTCCATTTAGGAAATAAACACAGCAAGCAGGGAATTAGATCATAGGCTTCTCCTGCCTGATTCTGATGTTTTCTTATTAATTATGCTATTTTGGGCCAGTCCTTCAAGGTCAATGGCTGGTAGAATAATGTGTCTTAAAACAAAGTTAAAATGACTTGTATTTGTTGCATAAAGGCACTTCCAGAAAGGCTGAGTGTATTGTTCCAGATTGCAATGAGAGTCTATAAGTTTCTTAATTCTGAATCTGTACATAGTCTAGAAGTAGCAGCAATAACAATGATTGAAGTGACATTGTTGCTTTATAAATACTACTGCCAAGCATTAAGTCAGATATTATCTCCATCTTTATCTGCCAGAAAACCAAGGTCCAGGCCAAAGACACGGTGATTATGATTGAACTTCAGTAACAGTTCAGCCAGTCAAACTGCTATCCCTCCCCCCATGTACAGGCACATTGATATTAAATGTGGCTTCACTTTAAAATGGATTAAAAATAAGAACAGCTTCAGTCAAATGCAACCACATCAGAGATTTCACACTGAAAAAGTCACTTTCAGAAAAGGGGTATACTGAAAGGTCAGATGGAAACTTCCCCTTTCCCACCCCTAAGTGCCAACACCTCTGTTACTGAGGCTAGGCTCTTTAAGAAGGTGGCTGTGGGCAAAAGTGATCACCCCTCTTGTCTGATATATATAGGAACTGTCTTAAAAAGAAACATGAAAATGAGTGTAAGGATTCAGGGAGGTGGGAGTTAGGTGATTTTCCACCATCTGAGGTCAGGTATAGTTAATTCAATTTACTTCCCTTATAAACTCAAGCAAACTCTCTATAATAGAGAAAAAAAAAAGGTGTTACTTGAATTACCTTTGGCCTATTTGATTTTTTTGTTCACATTACCTACTCAAGCCAACCTCTTATCACTTACAAAAAGTGATGAGAAAAATTAGACAATATCTTCTCCCTTTAATACAGCCACTAATACTCAGAAAGTCCAAATTTTTTAATGTTCATTCATGTTTCCTTGGTAGTTTTGATCCTGTTAATAAAGCTTAGGCAATAAAAATGTATTTTGAAGTAAACATTAAACTAGACCAACCCACCATTGGGTAGACATTTCTTTCCAGGAAATAAAATGAATAATTAAAAAATTTAGAAACATTTTCCACAGCCTTTACTTCCTGCTTTCCCTACCTCCTTTCTTGTTTAATTTCCTCACTGAAAGTACTTTTTATGGTGCTAGTTCTTAATGAGGATCCTTATCTTCTGCCCTGAAATAATTGACAATGTGAAAGCAGTTCTCTGTTTTAATTTTGCCTTTTGGAACATCACCTTTGTCTCCCTTTCTATTCTGTCTTTCAAAAGAGTTGACTGAACATCTCAAATTTGTCATGTTAATATCCAACAATAAGAATATGTGTTCAAATAGCTTCATTCTTCCATCTTGAATGAAAGTCCTATCTAACGCATGTCTTCAAATGACCATTCTCTATATTTCAATATTCAAAGCATGAAAAATATAAGATTAAACCAAGTAAGTTTTATGGGGAGAAAAAAAGCACTAGTTCATTCAGAGTCGTTTATTCCATTTCTTGTTCCAGCTGAACATTCATTACCTCCCGCCGCCTCCTCTTCAGTTTCTTCATCTCCACGGGCTGGATATTAGCTTCAAATGGTTGAGGAAACAGACTTAGGTATTATTTTAGTAACTTTACACTAACCCGACAATGCAATTTATAGCACCTACAAGGAGCCCTCCATGTTCCAATCAATTGCAGCTCTTCTGCTCTGGGTACCAGCACCAGATGTTATATTTCCCATGAGTCTTTCATTAACACAGCACCAAGGCCCCAAACAGAAACTGAAAAAGCAACAAAGACATAAAGCTTACTTTTTTTCAGCACTGACTTCATGCTGGTCTAGCAGTAAAGAACAGATAGAAATTGCACGGAGAAGTTGGCTGTCAACAAAGGGCTGGTTCTTTGCGACTGATCTGAGTTTTCCACTTGAGGGCTTTTAAGCAAGCAGAATGCAATGCAATACCTCAAAGCATTCCACGCAGTGGCCTGTGTTCTTAAAGAAGACTGGCCTCTGGGAGCTTTACGTGTCGAAACAAAGCTGGGGCTAGAGGTCTGTGAGGGTCCATGGCTTTGCTGAAAGGATCTTGTCTGAGGCATGTCAGGAGAGAAACTTAAAATGGCCTAGAGAACATCAAGAACCCTTCTTGCTGTTTCAGAAGAAGGAAATGTTAGAAACCCCAATGTCATATTATCTGGAGTTCAGAAAGCTCTGACTGTGGACACCAACACATTTACACAATAATCTGACAATTCAAATCAAGCTTTTGTTGAATTCAGACTTGAGCCCTGCTTTTTTCCATAATTCAACCTGAAATTATTTTTCATTCGATTCTACTTTTCAAAGAAGGGAAGTCTAGGATTTTAAAATGTTACCCTTAGAGCTCTACACAAAAACAAAGCCACACATTTTACTAAAATGCATATAATCAAGACCATTCAAAGCTCAAGCTTTGTATATGGGTTATGGGTACTATCTGCTTATGCTTGTCTAGCTATTTCTGAGCCAAAGCCCTTAGTGTCTGTCACCAAAACACAGGTGGAGAATAGATATTCTTACCTTTGTGCAAGGAGGACAGGGATCACAACCCAAAGCTAGGGAAACATAAGACATGAAGAAAAGAAAAATTGGGAAAGGCAAATGCCCAATCTTAAAACATGCAGTCATATTCAATATATAATCCTTATTTTTAGCACAGGACTTTAAAATAATAATTAAGCCTCAATTACTGTAGGCAGATAACAGCAATCCCTCTACCCATACAAAATCACACCAAATGTCTTCAGAAGTCATCACTGATTGCTGTTCTCTATTACACACTCTCTCATGCCCTCCAACTTTTTCTGCTTCTTCCTTGGCTTCATTCTTTGTTCCTATTTTAAGACCAACACTACGATTTCACTAAACTTGAATTATTGCAGTATTGCCCTCATTTGTCTCCCTGCCTCTAGTTTCTTTTCTATCTAATGCATGCTGGATACCATCATTGAACTGTTTTGCTACAACTCCATTATTTCATCCTACTAGCTTCCTGGTTAAGAACCAGCAATGCCTTCCTATGGTTCACACTCTTCAGTGTTCACCCACTGGTTCTGTTTTCATTTACAGCATCCTTCCCCGCCCCTCCCTTTGAGGGAACAGCCACCCTCTGATATCCATGAAGATGCTTTGCTATTATAAGTATTTCAAGTTAAGACTCTAAGTGTTCACCTCTGGTGGGAGGGAGGGGAAGAGGACACCCAAATCACCTGAAAGGGGCTGAGCTGACCTGGGGCTGGGAAAGACCAGCTGTTCCTTGGGCTTAAGACCCACCAGACATCTTTGTTCTGCACATGAGCTGAAAGTAGAGATACCTACTTCTCAGACTGGAAACAGGAATTCAGTGGGGTGTTCCCTTTGGGCAGAGGTTGGAAACCGAGCCTTCCATTGACTAAGTGGGGAGTAGGCTTGAGGTCCAGGGCTCCATGCTCACACAGCTCAAGAAAGATGCAGCCTGGCTGCCAACCTAGAATCACGGAAACGGAAACTGGACATCACCTTAACAAACTGAGTGAAGACAATTCAGATGCAAGGTGGATGCCATGACCTCTGGGAAGCCTTCTCTGACCTTATGCCCTTTCTCTGTGATCTCCACTGGTCTTCCTTAGCATCCCACAGTGATGTAAATCATAGATCTTAGCTCATGTAGGAAGTTATTGTCCCGCCTGTCTCCACTACTGAAAGCTTGTTGCACAATGCCTGGTATGTAGAGCAGCTCAGTAAATGAAATCAAGCTGTTCCGAAAGGAAGAGCCAGGGTAAGAGTAGGATGGATTGGAAGCTTTCCTTGTGAGCAGGACTGTGATAATTTTTTCCTCCTCATAACCCAGCTCTGGACTGTGCACAGATGAACTTGCTTAGTAAATCAGTCACTGATAAGCTAATGCCATTTTTTATATTCTGGTGTCCCTTGCATTTCTTTCTTATGCAAAAGTCAAATACTATTACTATTGTAATTCTAAGAGCCTTATATTTAAAACTAATGGTTAAAAATATACCACTCGCCGGGCGCGGTGGCTCAAGCCTGTAATCCCAGCACTTTGGGAGGCTGAGACAGGCGGATCACGAGGTCAGGAGATCGAGACCATCTTGGCTAACATGGTGAAACCCCATCTGTACTAAAAAAAAATACAAAAATAAACTAGCCGGGTGTGGTGGCGGGTGCCTGTAGTCCCAGCTACTCAGGAGGCTGAGGCAGGAGAATGGTGTGAACCCGGGAGGCGGAGCTTGCAGTGAGCTGAGATCCGGCCACTGCACTCCAGCCTGGGCGACAGAGTGAGAATCCGTCTCAAAAAAAAAAAAAAAAAAAAAATACACCACTCATTGGGTCTTTGATTTTTAAAACTTCTATGTCAAAAAAGTGTTCAAATTCTTATATTTTGTTTTAATCTTTATTTTTCAAGAATGGGAATTTTGAAAATATTGCCTTTTATAATGTCTATTACTCCTTATTTAGAAGAAAAAAGGCCAGATGTGGTGGCTGACACGTGTAATCCCAGCACTTTGGGAGGCCAAGGTGGGCAGATTGCTTGAGTGCAGCAGTTGAAGACCAGCCTGGGCAACATGGCAAAACCCCGTCTCTACAAAAAATACAAAAAATTAGCCAGGCATGCTGGCACGGACCTTTAGTCCCAACTACCAGGGAGGCCGAGGTGGGAGGATCACCTGACCCTGGGAGGTTAAGGATCCTGTGAGCTGTAATTGCACCACTGTGCTCCAGTCTGGGCAACAGAATGAGACTCTGTCTCAAAAAAAAAGAAAAGAAAAGAAAAAAATTCCAAAAATTATTTTAATAAACATTTCTTTAATATTTTTAATAATTTTAATATTTGTGCCAGAGTAGGTTATTAGAAGCAAATAGTGCTGATAGTGTATTGATTGTTCTACTACCTGCACAGTGGTCTTTTCTTGAAAAGATAAATAATGGTGGTCATTTAGTAGCTTTTATAGTCTTGCCAGGTGAGCTTTTAAAAATTAAGTAGCTATCCTTGTCCAGGTGGCTGAGTTTACTAGGTAAAGAGTGAGGGGGTGTCATCACTCAGTAATAAAACTTTTAAAGGAGCTGAATTAAGATTAGCAAGTAATTTAACCACATGCATAAATACTGCAAACTTGATTTGTAAGCATGATTAAATCACGACTCTTTCTTTACTCCAAGAGAATGAGCTTGTGTACTACATTGGTGTATTGTAATGCAGAATCATTATTCACACAAATCCCTTTATCTCTTACATGATTTAGAATGGGAAGATACCCTCCCAAATTTTAATCGCACAAGCCCCTTGTAACTATTTAAAAGGCATAAATGATCTTGATAAAAAAAAAAAATGGCACCAATCAAATGTGCAACTTTAGAGCAACTCTCTTGGTATGAAGGTAGATCTATTTTGATGTTTTACATCGTGCTGCAGATGACTTTGGAGCATTTGCAAGGTTGTCTGTGATTTGATCTCCAGATGGGGCTACAGCAGCACCATGGTAGCTCTCCTAATTGGGTGTGTTGCTAATGAGAGAGAGGGGCTTGCAGTTGCCTGTTTTGTGTACATGGCATCTCTGTGATGCACACAAACTCTAATTTAGAGCACAGCTTAGTCTGCCGGTTAGGGAAATCTGGCCTGCAGGGTCTGACTTCAAAAACAGAAATAAAGAGAATTCCCAATCCTGGTTTCCACTTTGGCCTTAACTAGCTCCTATTGTGCTCCATATGGCAGGACATATGTTTCTCGTGGCAGAAATTTAAAACATCTGAAAATAATATTTTCCTGATCAGGCAGTCATTAGGGATGAGGCAGCATTTTCTGAACAAAAGACTGAGTCAGTGGTGAACCTGAGAGGCAGTGTCACAGGACAGCCGCCACCATGGCTCATTTCAAACCCAACAACAATCTAAAAGTCCACAGTAGGTTGGGAGGGCAGGTACCTTTCGCTGTTGGAGTATGAGCTTCCAAATAAAGAAAAGAACGGACCACACACATTGTGCGAAAAGCAGTGCTGAAATATACATTCTTTCATAGATTAATTTTTGTGATCTCATCTGTGTTTTTCACAAGTCATTTTTAGGCCCTGGACAGTCTCCTGTACCTTATAGGGTACAGGAGAAGAATACCTTTCCCATCAATTACTCTGAATTGGACCACGTCAGGCCTGGCTGGGCCCCAGGGAAACAGAGTTCAGGGGAGGAAATGTTACAATTTTGCTGATGGTGTGGTCCTGTCATCCCTAGGATTCAGGAAGGGGAATTAGTTGGCAAGGAGATTGAGGGCCTCAGGTAAGGGAAAATGAGATATTTGGAGACCTTAGGGTTGTGAAAGGGTAGGATGCAGGGAGAATTCTGGTAAAGCCCAAGGCAGCCAGATTAATAATGGAGGCTGAGCCAGCGTGGCTAAATGTCACATCCCGTAACAGGCCTGGGGCGAGGGAGCCTTCTCATGGGATTCCTAATTCAGGGGATGCCACAAAGTCAACATGCAGTTCACCTCGAAAGGCAGTTTCAACTAAGCCATGACCAGGACCCAGACTGGAAAAAGAAAAAGAAAGAGGAAGGGAGGGAAGAAGCAGCAAGCTAGCACTCAAGGTGCTGTAACTTTCCTGCCACTTCCTTCACTGCTGCAAACCAGCCATCCTTCCCTGACAAGCACTTTTCCACCACATTCATTTGTCCCCAGCCTACTCCCAGAGGCTCTCTCCTGCCTCTCCCTCTCCTAATCTTGCCCATCCTTCAGGGCCCAGCTCAAGCCCCACCTCTTCTGTAGATATCTTTGGTCAAAGTTAATCTCCTCTCAGCTCCCCCATCACTTCATCTGGCTTTTTTCCTCTTTTCCATCATTTATATGAGAGTGATTTGTGCAAATGTCTTTTCTCTTTAACAAGAGGGATTTTTGATCCCTGGAGAATTCATTCATTCGTTTCCCAGATATTTATTGATTGTTGCCTATGTGCAGACACTGTGCCAGGCACTGCATCGGGGGGTTAAGTGTAGGAGAAGATATAAATTAATGAAATCCTGGTTTTCATACTGCTTTCCTTCGAGACCTGACATTCAAAATGGGTCCTCAAACCAGCTGCATCAGCACCACTCACCTCCTTATTCGAAATGCACAATTTCAGGTGTCCCCAGACCTAAAGAAATAGAATCTGCTCTGTCACAAGCTCTGCAGGTGGGTTCGTGTGCACAGTAAAGTTTGAGAAGGTGTGCTCTAGAGGGACAGATGACGAACAGATAAATGAGTGTACAATAAAAAGTCAGGGAGAACTACTTTAAAATGAAGCAGGATGAGGGGAATGAGGAAAACAGTGCAGGGTTAGCTGGGCACCCTGGCTCACACCTGTAATCCCAGCACTTTGGGTGGTCAAGGTGGGAGGATCACCGGAGCCCAGGAGTTCAAGACCAGCCTGGGCAACATAGTGAGGCCCTGCCTCTATATTGAAATATTCACAACAACAACAAAAAAAAAGCAGTAGTAATCAAAGGGGAAGGAGCTATCATAGATAAAATATGACAAGACAGATTTCTCTGAGCAGAAATCACTTGAAGAATCTAACACAGTGCCTTATACAGAAGTGATGTGGTTTGGGTTCAGTAGAGATAGGGTGAATTGAATTAAACTGAGGCCGTAGAGTTCATGGAACTCAAGGTAGGGTAGGATGCACTGGGGAGAACTGGCTATGAAGGGAGACCATGTGTGAAGGATGGAGAAATGACCTGGGGAAGGCCTGGAAGGACATCAGCCCCCAAACCTGTTTCTGTAGCAGAGTAAGGGTGCCTTGTCCCCTCTCCAACACCTCATGTCTCCCTCCCCTGCTTTAGTTTCTCTAACATACCATTTATTTTTCTTACTTATCTTGTTTTTTCACTCCCTGTCTAGAGCATTAACTCCATGAAGATAGGGGATGGTATTTGCTGTGCTCACTGCCCTATGCCCTGTAAAATTGAGTGTCAGGAAAATTGCTCTCATTCCACGCTGCCTCTGATATCCTTGAACTGATCTACAGTTAAGCAGATTCAGGAGAGCCCGAGAAAGAGGCAAGGACTCCTGAAACCCTGAATTTGTGAGGAGAGGCTCCTGTCCCTGAGGAGAGGTGGTTACACAAGACAAGCACAACAGCAGCCACACTCGGTGTGCTCGTGGCCATGCTCAGGTTAAACACCGCAGCACGCCGCTCAGTTCTCCCAGCAACCCGTGAGGCAAGCACAATTTTTACCCCTTATATTTTACATCATTGAGGAGCAGAGAGGTAAAAAAAAAAAAAAAAAACAGGTTGTGTCATATGAAAATGTACATAAAAAAGCATCAAAGTCAGAAATATCATATGGCTTAACGTAGCTCTATGCCCAAGATAATGAACGTCTTAAGTGGCGGAATGCAGATGCAAATGCACGTCCATCTGTCTGACCCCAGAGCTCAAGTTCAAGGGCAGAGCTCTTCCTGGAGTTAGGGCACCATGGGGAAGCCATGCCATTAAACCTCATTAGAATATTCATACAATGAATCCTGGGAGAGAGAAGAAAGGATCAGAAATAATTGTCTCTATGAACTATGGCCATATGGTCATCCCAAAGTACCTCAATTTTAAAATGAAATCTCCTAATTCAGTCTTAAAAAGGCATAACATTCTGACATAGGCTACAACACGGATGAACCTTAAACTCATCATTCTTAGTGTAATAAGCCAGACAAAAAAGGACAAACAGTGTAGGATTCCACTTAGAGGAGGGACTTAGAATAGTCCAATTCATACACATGGCAAACAGAGTGGTCATGGGCAGAAGCTGGTGGGAGGAGGGAATGGAAAGATTAGTGTTTAATGAGTACAGAGTTTCAGCTGGGGAAGACAAAAGTTCTAGAGATGGACAGTGATGATGGTTGCACAACATTGTGAATATATTTAATGTCACTGAACTGTACACTTTAAAGTGGGCAAAATGGTAAATAGCATGCCATGAATATTTCACCGTAAAAAAAAGGCAGCCCTTGCTTCAGTTCAGACTTGAGTTAATCATAAGCTTTGTTGGATACTTCGATGCTAAAAGATGAGGACTATTATTTCAAGTCTATATCTTTGTGTCATAAAGTGTACATATGTATACAAATATATTTGCATGTATTATATGTAAGTAATAGTAATAATAAGGATAGCTAACATTTATTGAGCACTCACCTTGTGCCAAACTCTGATTTAAATATTGTATATGTACTAATTTACTCAATGTTCACAATAGCACTATAAAACAGGTATTTTGATTATCTCTGTTTTGTTTCATACCCACTCCCCTATAACATATATACATAAATCATCTCTTGGTATCTGAGGGGGATTGGTTCCAGAACCCCTGTGGATACCAAAATCAGCAGATGTTTAAGTCCCTTATGTATAATGGGACAGTATTTACATATATTGTCTGCACATTCTCCCACATGCTTTAAATCATCTCTAAATTACTTTGTATAACCAATACAAAGTAAATATTATAGGTGTTAGTCTGTTTGCATTGCTATAAAGGAATACTTGAAGCTGGGTAATTTATATAAAGAAAAGAGGTTTATTGTGGCTCATGTGTCTCCAGGCTGCATGGAAAACATGGTACCAGGATCCGCTCCTGATGAGGGCTTCAGGAAGCTTCCAATCATGGTGGAGGGAAAAGGGGAGCTGATATATCACACAGGGGGAGAGGGAGTGAGAAAGAAAGGAGGTGCCAGGCTGCTTTAAACAACCAGCTCTCACATGAACTAACAGTGAGAACTTGGTCATCACCAAAGGGATGGCACTAAGCCATTCATGAAGAATCCACCCCCCTGATCCAATCACCTCCCACCAGGCCCCACCTCCAACATTGGGGATCACATTTCAATGTGAGATTTGAAGGGGACATACCCAAGCCATATTCCTATGTAAGTCATTGCTACCTTGTACTGTTTAGGGAATAATGGCAGGAAAAACATGTGTACAAGTTCAGTATAGACACAACCATCCTTTTTTTTTTCTTGAAATATTTCCAGTGCACAGTTGGTTGAATCCATGGATGTGGAATCCGCAGCTACAGAGGGCTGGCTGCACAAGTTAGAGTGCCTTCACCTTGTTTTGTACTATTTGGGGATCTCCTGGAGGGCTTTAAGAACAGAACACTCTGTAATGAAGACTGTTTAGAAACGGAGGCTTGGAACAATCTCCGAGTGAAGTCCTTAATAAATTTTTAACTGAATAACAACATCACAATGAAAATTTATGCCAAAATGCATCCTGATATTTCTACTAAGTGGAAACGTGACTAGATATAGCCTACAAAAGCTGGCCCTACTTAAAAATGGTCTTCGGTTTGTATGTTTCACCCAAATTATAGTATCGTAAAAAGGCCTTTTTTAGATGAAGGAAATTTCATGCAATGGTTTTGTGTCACCTCACCGTTTCTGTGGGTAATATGACCTCCCTCTCGCTAGTTTCAACCCCACCTCATTAGAAGCAGGACACTCTATAGTTTGACCACAGAATATTTTTAGTTTCTTCTGACAATATTAGAACTGGGTGTCGGATAGTCAGCTAACAGTTCTAATTGTTGCACCTACTGCATAGAACTGAAAAAAAATGATTGAAGTTCCAGTCACAATTTTGTGGAAAAGGTGTGATGTCTGTCAGCTCTTCAAGAGTTAAGCAGCAGATCTTGCACTTTCAAAGCCGGTTGTTTTGCAAGAAGTCTTAGGTGAAAACAATGAGACAAAACGATGCTTTGTGAAAGACAATGACATCCATTCAAATGCCTCTCACCAGCTCTTTATACTCACCTACTTTGCACAGACGTGTATCCAGAATTATCCTGTTCTGTTAACTAGTCTGGTGTAGGCTCAAAGGAAAAAAAAAAAAAAAAAAAAAAAAAAAAAAGATGCTTTTTTTCCCCTTAAATGCAGGGTTGGGGGTGGAAAAAAATGAAAGCAAAAAGACATCTCTTTCAACTCATTCACTCCCAGCATTCACTGGGTGGAGAGGTTGTTTCTAGTCAAAGTCCCTTTCAGCACTTTACGAGAAGAGCCAAAAGCTTCCCAGAAGTGCAAATTCCCAAGTGCATGCTTCGTGGTTTAAAATAACTCACTTCAGGCCGGGCGCGGTGGCTCAAGCCTGTAATCCCAGCACTTTGGGAGGCCGAGACGGGCGGATCACGAGGTCAGGAGATCGAGACCATCCTGGCTAACACAGTGAAACCCCGTCTCTACTAAAAAAATACAAAAAACTAGCCGGGCGAGGTGGCGGGCGCCTGCAGTCCCAGCTACTCTGGAGGCTGAGGCAGGAGAATGGCGTAAACCCGGGAGGCGGAGCTTGCAGTGAGCTGAGATCTGGCCACTGCACTTCAGCCTGGGTGACAGAGTGAGACTCCGTCTCAAAAAATAAAATAAAATAACTCACTTCTCTACAAATGAAGTAGCCCCCATGACAGAGGCAAAGGGAAATGTCCTTTTGTTTCTTTTCTTTTTTAATATGTCAACATGATTCATTGCAAAAATCCTGAAAATTGGAGAGGAAAACAGCTTATTAGGTCTCTGGTCCATTTCATGTCTTTCTCCTTCAACACATTCCTCAGAGATTAATCCCATCTTATATATGTTGAAGGAATATATTAATCCTATCTTTTTTTTTTTTTTTTTTTTTTTTTTTTTTTTTTTTGAGACGGAGTCTCGCTCTGTCGCCCAGGCTGGAGTGCAGTGGCGCGATCTCGGCTCACTGCAAGCTCCGCCTCCCGGGTTCACGCCATTCTCCTGCCTCAGCCTCCCGAGTAGCTGAGACTACAGGCGCCCACAACCGCGCCCGGCTAATTTTTTGTATTTTTAGTAGAGACGGGGTTTCACCGTGGTCTCGATCTCCTGACCTTGTGATCCGCCTGCCTCGGCCTCCCAAAGTGCTGGGATTACAGGCGTGAGCCACCGCGCCTCCTATCTTAAATATGCCCACCACTTCCCAAAGAACTTAGTGCACAATTTATGAGATTCTATGGTTAGGACACTTAGATTTTTGGTCTGCGATACAAGTTTATTGCAGTTCAAGTTCACAGGGCTCAGAGTGTGAGGGAAATGGGTGTCAGGAAGGTGATCTCCAAGCAAAACGACTCAGGAAAGGAGAGGGCGGTAGAGGAAATGGCCAATCACTGAGACGAGCTGGGGTCCTGGGTAGGAGTTCAAGGCTTCCTGGGTCAAGAAGGGTCAATGAGGTCCCTCAGTGCAGCCTTTGAGATGCACCTGTTAGGCACCCATCAGACTGAGGGGCTGTGAACACAAGGCCCTTTACAAATTGCATTGGCAGGAGCAAGCGTAACCAACCAATTGCAAGAAAACTGAGTTGAGTATAGTGCCCTGTGTGAAAAGGCCCAGGCTGATGAGTAAAACTCTGGCCCTCTCCATTATGGGCTATAATGCCTCCCATCGTTACATCTTTTCACTTAAATAGTCAAAAGCTTGCTTTCATCTATGCTATCACTTTGTCCCTGGTTTCACCAACCTGTGAATGCAAAATAATTCATGTTTACAGTTAGGCCTAACTTATAAAGGCTTCAAGCCTCTATTACTTCTGGTAAGAATTCCAGTCTTTTCCAGAGTTATTCACTTCAAATATTTAAGAACTTCCTCAGAGTGTCTTGCATGTATCTGTGAACTAATCTTTATTGCAGTCCCTTACAGTGGCTGCAGAAACCCAGACAAGGCGCTCTCTACCTGATATCCCAATCATCAGCCTGCTCTGCCAACATTCCATGGCAGGTGGAGCTAGAAGCCCACTATTGCTGAGTGCCAGGCTGAAAATCCTACACTCCAGCCACGTGGCTATGACCAAGCCATCCATCTGCTGTCCCTCTGCCTTGCTGTCAACACTGTCACCAACTCCACCAACAGAGCCATCCCCCCCATGTACCCCACTGATGCAGGAGACACCCTAACCATTCAGCCCACCAGGCCATGCTGGGCTTACACACCAGCTCAGCTGCAGGCTGAGCTGGGCATACCTCAGCCCACCTTTGTTATAACTCATATCCACATTGGGTGGTTCCCGAACTCTTGTCCCTCATCCAAGAAGAATGAAGATAGGCTGACAACTGAAGGGTGAGGAGAGCAGATAATAATTTTATTAGGCAACAAAATAGCCCTCAGAGGAGAGGGGACACTAGTGTGGTCAGCCACGGGTGGTTTTTCTCTCTTAGTGTGACTAAGTCCAGGGCTTTTATGGGCTCAGAATAGGGGAGTGAGGGCTGATTGGTTTGTGAGTGTTCAAAAATGGTTAAAACAAAGGCACAACTCAAAGGTGGGCATGACAGCAGAAAAACCAATTAGGAAAGGGTAGGCATACGTAAAATAGGTGAAGGATGGGGATCAGTCAGAGGAAAACATGCAAAACCAGAAGACAGGTTTGCAGTTTGGTCCATGGATTTAACTTGTAGTTAGGCTTTCAGGCTTTAAACTATCTTTGGCTCAGAGGTGGGGTTTCACCAGGGACCCACCCCTGTCTCCTTAGGATTTGTCTGCCTCCTGCCACTATGACCAGGAGAGAGCTCTGACAATTTGCCCAGGCCGGTGTAGCTTCTTGTGGTAGGAGTGTAGGTGTTCCTTCTTGCTATTCTCTCCAGGTATGACCCACAGCAACACTGCCTGAGCTAGGCATTACAGCATTTCAGTTGAATAGCACAGCTCTTTCAATTATCCTGTTTACAAACATTTACCCCAAAGCTCTCCCATGGCCACAGGTGGCTGCCTCAGCAGTGTTGCTAGTATCTTTCTGCAGATCAGCACTTCACAGAAAAGATACAAACCCTGGTATTGAGTGCAGCTTACCTCTTCAGGCTCATCCTCTCTATGGTGAAGTTCTTACCCAAGGCCCTATTGCCTTCTCTGTCAAACTTTGATCTGGGACACTGAAGCCCATCAGTCATGATTTTATGTTTTTACTTCTCCTTTTGGGGACCAGGGTTGTATCCCTCCATTCCCATGTGCATTTGTGGAGGGACAAGGTTATACAAAGCCACAAAAACACATGGCTAGGTTGGAGGAAGGAGAATCTTTTGGCATCTGAGCCCCAGATCCTGAATTAGGCCATATAATTCTGGTATGAAAAAAAATTTTATCAGATTCTCCTTGTGCCCATTCAGACAATGGTTATCAAGTGTCTATTACAATTCACTTATCCATTTATTTATCTAGCACCTATTTATCTAGCACAAAGATGAGTAAAACAGGGTTCTTTAAGTCAAGATACAGTCTATGTGAAAGATATCTGTATAAATTACTTACAATATAATGTTATCTTTAGGGCTATGAGGAACAGAAGAGCAGAAGATTCCTTCTGTCCAGCAGAGTAAAAGTAAACTTCTCAAAGTCAGTGATATTTAGGCTTGGTATTAAGGAATGAATAGGACTACCTTAGAAAGAGAAGTGTAAGGAATTTCAGAGGTCAGTAACGAGCATTGGCCCTGGGGCATGGAAGTTCCTTGCTAACTTGGAGAAGCACTAGAATTAGATGTGGCTGGAGCACATGGCTGAGGAGAGACTGGAATAGCATGAATGAAGCTGGTTAGTTGCACTGGAACAGCTCACAAAGAGCCTTCCCTTGTAAGAATGTAATTGTGTTCAATTTTGAAAACATTTATTAAACACCTACTAGGTTTCTGGCATTCCATTCTTTGGCCCCTAGAGGTGGAAAGATTACTAAAGCAAGGCTCCTACCTTTGAGGGGGTTAAGTCATCTGAATAGACAAAGTTATACAGATCATTCCAGTTTGATGTTAGGACAGGGCTAAATACAAGATGCCCTGGGGCACCCAACCTGAGGGGACAAGGGGTGGGGGCTTGTCTGGAGCAGGTTTCCTGGAAGCATTACTACCAAAGTTTAATCTTGAAGGATAATCTTCCAGCAAAGAAAAGGGAAGAAAAGCTTTCCACGCAGATAGAGCAAAGAGTAAAGACATCATTTATTGTTTTCCTTTATTTTGGAGGGGGAATGTAAGAAGCAGCTCGGTATTACTGAAATATGAAATGAAAGGCTGGATATGGCAGGAGGTAAGAATTGGGAGACAGGTAAGAGTTAGAATATTTGAGATTCTGATACACCGGGCTGAAATCATTAGATTGAGTCTTAGAGGAAATGGAGAGCTATGGAAATGTCTCAATCAGGGGAGTGATGTAATCAATTCTGCATTTTAGATATGTCACTCCAGTGCAGTGGGAAGCAGGACAAATCTGGGGGCAAGGAGACTCGGCTATAGCAATATTCAGGCAAGAAATGCTGAAGTCTTGAAGGAGGGAGTGGAGGGAGGAGATTACTTCATCTATGACTTGTTTGCCTAGATATCTTCTATTGAGCTAATTTTTAAATGATACTATTATGTTAAATGTGGCACTTTAGGTTCATGGCTGATGCTAGACCTAGACAGAAAGAAAACTCATGCTTTAAAAATGAGTCTGGAACACATGTTTATAGCAGCATTATTCACAAAAATCAAAAGGTAGAAGCAACCTGGTTGTCCATTGAGGGGTGAATTGATAAACAAAATATGGCGTATACATACAATGGAAAATATTCAGCCTTAAAAAGGAATACAATTCTATACATCCTGCAAAATAGATGAACTCTGAGGCTATGCTAAGTGAATAAGCCAGTCACAAAAAGACAAATACTGTATCATTCCACTTATATGAGGTACCTAGAGTAGTCAAATTCGCAGGGACAAAAAGTAGAATTATGGTTGCCAGGGCTCAGGAGAGGGAAGAATGGTGAGCTAACTTTTTAATAGATACATATTTCCAGTTGGAGAAGACGAAAATTTCTGGTGATGTATAGTGATGATGGTTGCACAACAATATGAATGTCCTTAATGCCCCTGAACTATACACTTAAAAATGGGTAAAGTGGTAAATTTTGTGTTAAAACATATATTTTACCATAATTTTTTTAAAAAAGGAGACAAAGCCATGTATTAATTATGGTATATATTGGTCTTGTCAAATAAAAAAGAGGTAGATCTGCTGAAACTAGATTCACAGAAATGAAGAAACGTAAGAGGTAAAATGATATATCGTTGAATAATCCAATTCATGGCAATCCATAGCAAAACCTTTTCAAAACCGAGACTGAATTCTGTAATACATCTTGAAATATGAGATTTAAAAGACTAAAATACAATCTAGCACCAATTTTTAAAATAATAAAAATCCTAGACCACCCCACCATCTGTTTCTGTAAATAAAGTTTTATTGGGACCTAAGCACACTCATTTGTGTTACACATTTTCTGTAGCTGCTTCCACTCTATCATTACAAAGTTGACTAGTTGCAACAGAGAATGTCTGACCTGTAAAGATTAAAATACATACTGTCTGGCCTGATACTGAAAAATTTTGCTGAACCCTGTCCTAAATATTTGAATATAAACTTTGCCTTAGATAAAAGCCTTGTACCAATGTTAAATGCACCTAGTGTGAGACCATATTTTGGTTATTGGTGAGAATTCTTTTTTTCTTAGGAAAGGAGTGTTGAATATTTATGGGAGAATATTCAAATGGTAGGTAGATAGACCGGTGGGTGAATGAAAAGAGAGAGAGCAAATGTGGTAAAATGGTAACACTTGGTGGATCTTCATGAAGAGTAAAAAGGTGTTCACATATTCTTCCTGCAACTTTTCTAAAATTTGAAGTTTGTCAAAATAAAAATAGGAGAAAAAATAAATAAATAAATAAATCTACCTTTAGAACCCAATTCCTTTCTGTTCTACTCTGCAACTTCTTGAGCACTGGTGATTTTATGACTTCTTATGATTGCAGATTAGAATAAAATGTTCAAGTTAGAGACAAGATCATGCCCTCTCTGCCCCATAAAGGCACAAAACTATTAAAACCAATCACAACCAATTCGTTCCTGGGTGTTTTTTTTTTTAATTGCTTTTGGATTATTGTGTTTGGGACTCTCCACATGCTATACAGGTAATGCCAGCAAGTTCTCTTGTTGATGGGCTATAAAAATAACAAATGAGTAGCACACTTTCCCTACCTACATTTCTATAGACACTTAGAAGTAGAATGAGTCTGCTTATGTTCCACTTGCCACTTTAAGGCACCACTTATCCCAGTGTTGGACCAGCTTTCTCTTCACTGTTTTCTGTTTTAAGAGCTGAAAGTGACCTCACTGCTCACAAGCTAATTAGGGACATATAACATGCATCCAGAAAGAGATACTTGAGAACAACTGTCAAGGAGTATATAGCTTCATACTGTCTCAACAATTTCATACTTAGAATATATTCTTAAGACATGCTCAGCACAAGCTTTAAAGTGACATGTATGGGATTTTCTTTGCAGGATTTTTGTTTATTTGTTTGAGGTGGTAAGCAATTGAAGGTAATCTGGGAATTGATGGGGGAGTGAATAGATATAATGTGGTAAATGCCCACCATGGAGTGCTTTGTGTCCTTAAGAAGAACAGAATAGACATGTCCATAGGAACGTGTGCACAGCACAAAAACAGTGCTTGGTGAGAAACAGAGTGACAGATAATAACACAATAGCATTTGGGGAAATTAGAAGTACCTGCACAGAAGACACTGGTAGACATTTTTCAAAAAACACTTAAAGCTAAGTGATACACATTAAATACTTTTCAATAGTTGTTAGCAGAAAAGGGGAATAGAAAGGAATATATAATTAAATTAAACATTAAGAAACTCTTGAAAAGGGAGAAGAGACTTGTAGCCCCAATGATGAGGTTTAAGGAAAAGAAAAAATAACTTACCAGAAGATCCAAGCAACAACATACAATATATAAGTGATGAATACATGAAGCCAAGAAGCAATCAGCAAGAGTAGTTTATCAGGGAAATCTTCCTGGAAAAGGTGACTTTTAGGCACAATACTTTATCCCTTGTTCATTACCATCCCCCACTAATACTCCTATTAATCCCACAGAATAGCTGTAGCCATCATAGAAACTAATAATACTTGATGATAACACTGACTATATTCTGGATATTTATTTAGTGCCAAAATACAATCTTGAATAATTTACATGCATTATTTTATTTAACCTCCACAAAACTCAGGACATCAGGATTATTATCATCCTATTTCATAGATGGCGAAACTGAGACTCAGAGACATTAATTTTTCCAAGGTGATATAGCTGGAATGTGGCAAAACAAGATTGATACCCCATATGTTTGACTACAAAGGCTGTGCTCTTAACATATTTTCTGGTGATGACACATGGCAGACACTCAAAAAATGCTTGCTTAATGCCAAACCAAAGAAGGCAACAGTGCTTTTAGAGCTTTCTTCCAGATTTGAAGCCATGCAAGTGGCAGCCAAAACAAATTCCTGTTAATTAACATGCTTGTTATGACAGGTAGTCTCAGTCCTGGATCTCTGTAGGTTTATTCACTCATTGAAAAAAAAATTATTTGATTGAGAATGTACATGTGCTATAGTGTTCTAAGTGCTGAGGATACAGCAATGAACAATTCAAGCAAGGTTTCTACTTTCATGAAGCTACAAATATGTTGGGGGGAGAGAAGGGAGGCTATATTAAAACCAAGATTGTCACCTATCATAGTAAGTCAAAATATAATTGTAAAGTATTAAAAGGTAGCAATATACATGTTATTTAAAGAAAATATACAGGTAAATACCAAAAGAAACAGCTATTTTATGTAGTAGCTACTGAAGAGTGGAGTGGATCTTTGGGTGTATGTGTCAGTGTCTTGTTACAAGGTTTTTAAGAATTATTTGACTTTTTAAACTACATACATGTTTTACTTTGTTAAAACAAAACACACTACAAAGCTACCATTCACCAAACCAGGAAGGGCCTTTGAGGGATAGAGAGAGATATGACAATTGTATCATGTATCTTTAAATTTATTCACAGCCTAGAAATCATCATAGAAACTAACCTTTCCTTCAAATTTTATACCCTAAAATTTCAGCGGACATACTGTCCATTTATTTTTTTTTCTTTTTATTTTCATACTGTCCATTTAATAAATAATATTAGGGTGGGCATGGTGGCTCGCACTTGTAATTCCAGCATTTTGGGAGTCTGAGATAGGACGAATGCTTAAGGCCAGGAGTTTGCAACCAGCCTGGGCAACACAGCAAGACCCTGTCATAAATAAATAAATCAATGGTTTACAGCCTATAATCATAGTTTTAAATTAGTTGGAAAATTCTGTAGAGTCATAAAGCACATGTTTGCTCACTATTTGGATTACCAAAACAAGAAAATGGTATGTTCCCAAAGACCCATGCTCAAAGAATTCTTAACTAGTTAAAATCACCAACTATCAATAGAATTAAATTCAATGATTACAGAGAAAGGTTAGAAAAGTATAGGTAGGAATAATAAAACTATACTTATATGAGATAAAGAACTGGAAAATATTCAGACTGACTAGTAAAGATTCTGGATTACTTAGAAATGACCAAAATAGACTAAAATTGAAATTGAACTTAACCTTTTATTTATTTATTTATTTATTTTAATTGTATACAAAAATCATAACATGATGGCGGAAATTGCTCATGGTAAATGTGACAATTATGTAAGGCTTGGATTGCATCTCATTCTGATGTGTTACCTGCTCTGAACTGTTCTCTTAGCCAATACCAGGAGAATACCTATAAGTTTCTTTCTTTATTTATTTCTTTATTTATTTCTTTCTTTCTCTTTTTTTTTTTTTTTTTTTTTTTTTTTGAGATGAAGTCTTGCTCTGTCACCCAGGCTGGAGTGCAGTGGCACAATCTCGGCTCACTGCAACCTGTGCCTCCTGATTTCCAAGGATTATCCTGCCTCAGCCTCCCGAGTACCTGGGATTCCAGGTGCACACCACCACACCCAGCTAATTTTGTATTTTTAATAGAGATGGGGTTTCACCATGTTCGCCAGGCTGGTCTCTAACTTCTGACCTTGTGATCAGCCCGCCTCAGCCTCCCAAAGTGCTGGGATTACAGGCGTGAACCACTGTGCCTGGCCAAGTTTTTCTATTTTTATTACTAGTACTTACTACTATTTTTCTGATTCTTCTGTCTCCAAAACCTCACTGCCATTCTTTTCTATAGAACTTTTTTTTTCTCTCTCTCTTTTCTTTTTCCTTTTGTTTTTTTTGAGAGAGGGTATCACTCTATCACCCAAGTTGGAATGTGGAGGCTCACTGCAGCCTCCACCTGCCAGGCTCAAGCAATCTTCCCACCTCAGCCTCCTCAGTAGCTGGGACTACAGGGGCATGTCACCTGGCTAATTTTTTTACAAATTTTTGCAAAGATGGGGTCCCACTGTGTTGCCCTGTCTGGTCTTGAACTCCTGGGCTCAACCAATCCTCCTACTTCAGCTTCCCAAAGTGCTGCGATTACAGGCATGTAATCAGCCTCTTTTCTACAAAAATATTCAATTGCAGTACTTGATTTAGGAGACTGTAGAAAATTTGAGGAAAAGTTCCAAGATATTGACACTTTGGTAAATAATTCTTAAGAGAAAAACCAAAAGAGCTTGATCTATTAAGTCAGAAGTGAGATAAGGAACATAAGGACTTTTTCTTGTTTGTATCCAGACCAATAACAACAACAAAAAACATAGACCTATGAGCAGCTGACATGAAATTTGTGGTGACTAATTAATTTTTAATTAATAAACTTGTGCTGCCTTGTTCATCTACTAATTTCCAGGTTCCTAATGGCTTACTAATAAATTAGTCCTAATGAAATCAAACAAATCTAAAAGGAACCAGTGCTTCTCTCTCCTAGGATTATCTCCATGTTTCTAAAGACAGACTAATACTAGAAGGTTACTTCCAAGATTTAATCTGTACCAACCAGTCTAAATATTACTGGTTTTCAAGCATTTGATTTCCCCACACAAAGAGCATGTACTTTCTTACCAGTGACTTGGCACTAAACTCCATCTTCAAATTTAGCTATGCAGTCTTGACTTTGAACTAGACAGGGGATTTCCATATTTTCCGCATCTTCATTTTAATAAAATGCCTCAATTTTCTTCAGTAGTACTTTAAAAAATTCAGGCTCTGTCTCTAAGAAATGAAAGAGTAGAGTGTTGTAGTTTCATAGAAATTTAAATTTAAAGTTTCATATATTATAGGCACCATTCATAAAACTACATATGAAAATTTAGAACTTAAATTAAGCATAAATATTTATCAAAGAGACAGGAGTACGGGCAAGAAACACATACAGCTAAGGATATGGTAGCTTGAATTAGGATCGTGGTAGTGGAAATGAAAATTGAAAGCATTCAGTAAGTGTTTCAGAAGTAGATGGATAATAATGGGGATGGTGGGAGATGACGGATGGCAACAGAGGAGGCAAGAATGATTTCTAAGTTTTTAGCTCAAGTGACTTGGGGGACAGAGTGCCATTTACTGGGATATGTAGGCTAGAGTACAGGTTTGAGAAAATAACCCTTTCAATTTTGTAGACATTTTACTTTTGAGAAGCCTAGTAGACTTCCAAATGAAGATGTCAAATAAGACGTTAGATATATGACTTTGAGGTTGTGGGGTGAGGTCAGGGCTACAGATGTTGATTTGGGGATCATAGGCATAGAGACAGTATTTAAAGTCATAGTCCCTAATGAAATAAGAAAAAAAGAGAGAGAGAACTGGGGCTAAGGAGCTAACCCTCATACATGTCACAGTTTAGAGGTTTTACAAAGAGAAGACAGAAAATGAAACTAAAAAGATGTGAATAGAGAGGAGGAACACCAAGAGCATGAAAGATGAAACAGAGACCAAGAAAAGAAACTAACAAATGTTGCTGAGAGATGAGTCAAGTGAGGAAAGAAAATGACCTCTTATTTGGTTACATGAAGGTCAATAGGTCTTCAATGACCCCAAGAACCTTGACATGAGTCCACGGAGTTATGGGGAGAAAAGCCTGAATGGAAGGTGAAGAAGTGAAAACTATGTCTGTAGTCAACTCTTTTAAGAAATTTTGTTGGAAAGGAGGCCTAGAAGTGGTATGATTGTGAGAGGGGAAGATGAGGTCAAGGGGTTTGCCCTGTCATTGCTGTTGTTTTTACTCCTTTTTACTTTGGAAACGTAACCTACAAACGACCAGAGAATAATATAAAGTACCCTCATGTACTCATCACCAAGCTTCAACAATGATCAACTTTTTAGTTTGTTTCACCTATTGCCCCATTAAAATTGTTTTATTAAGGTAAATTTACATAAGTAAAATTCACTGTTTTGGGTGCACAGTTCTGAGTGTGTATAATTGTATACAGCCATATAACCACCACTAAAATCAAGACATAAAACAGTTCAATCACCCCCAAATGGTGTTTCCTGACCCTTTGTAGTCATCTTCTCCTTTCACTCATAGCTCCTGAGTCCTCATCTAGCTCTTCTAGACTCTAGACCTCCATATCTGACTCCCTGCTGGATAGCTCTACTTGTATGTCTCATAGAAATGTCAGATTCACTATGTTTAAAACTGAATTATTGGAAATGAAAAGACAAGCCACAGACTGGTATAAAAAATACTTGCAAAACATAGCTTCAACAAAGAACATATATCAAACAAATACCTTACTACTGAGCTACTATGATTCAATAATAAGACAAACCGCTCAATTTTTTAAATGAGCAAAAGATTTAAACAGATACTTTACCAAAAAGATATACAGATGCAAATAAACACATGAAAAGATGCTGGACATTATTAGTCATTATGGAAATGCAAATCAAACCACAATAAGATAGCACTGCATACCCACTAGAACGGCTAAAATTAAAAAGCTGGACCATATCATATGTTGGCAAGGACGTAGAGCAATTGAAGCTCTCCCATATACTGCTGGTGGTAATGTAAAATTATATCATTACTTTGGAAAATGGTTTGTCAGTTTCTTTAAAAGTTAAACATATACCTAACCACATAATTTTGCTATCCCACTCATAGATATTTACCCAAGCTATAAATGAAACCATGCCCAAGAGAAAGAAAAATATCATCTGTACACACAAAGACTTGTACACTTATGTTCCTAGCAACTTTATTTGTAATAGTCTAAATTAAAAACAACCCAAATGTCCATCAACAAGTGAATGAATAAAAAAAATTTGCTATATCTATACAATGGAATACTACTTAGCAATAAAAGGAAGTGAACTATTGATACACAACAAGGATAGATTCAAAATAATTATGCTGAATGGGAGAAGCCAAACAAAAAGGAGTAATTCATATAGTAGTCCATTCATGTCAAATTCTAGAAAATCCAAACTAATATACAGTGACAGAAAGCAGATCAATGGTTCCCTGAGATGACAGGGCACGGATGGAGGGATGGATTATAAAGGAACACCAGGAAGCTTTTGAAGGTGATGGAAATGTTTATTATGTTGACCATGGTAATGGTTTCATGGCATACAAACATGTTAAAACCCATTAGATTTTACATTTTAAATGTGAGCTTCTCATTATATATCAATTAGGTGTCACGAAACTATAAATAAAACTTAAATTATTTATCCTTCCCTTAAAACTTGCTCATCCTTTGCTATTGCTTCTGTGAATGCCTGCACCCTCTGCTCAACCACCCAAGTCAGAACGTTGAAGTCATCCAACTCCTCTCTTTGACACTCACCCTCCCATTCAGTACTTATGTCCTATTCACCTGAGCTATTTTCATACAGAGGTGTAAAAAAAACTCCGCTCACCCTAAAGCATGTTTCAGAGAAACTCCCAGAATCCAGAATATATGGGCTTTAAGACGATAAAACCATAGGTAGAAAGGTTAACAGTGAAGAGTACGTTTTTCTCTTAGCAGCCCTATCCCCTACACTTGAAAACTTTTCCTGAGTAAAAGCTTGGGATGATGATCCAATAAGCCTGAGCTTCCTGTGACCCTTTAGAGATAGAGACATGTCCTGTGTGCTGCCAGGTCACTAGGAGGAATAAGGGACTTGAGATTTTAGGAAGCCAAGTTCGTATACAGAAGGCACTGCTCTTAGTGGAAAATTGTACTAAAGTTGCTTTCATCCTAGTGTGCACATTGTTTGAATCACCATTTGGAAAAAGCAACCCTTAATATTAATAGGTCTTGGATGGGAACACAATGCTTAATTAGGAGGAAACAAAGTAAGTAAATTGCTCAAAAAGAAGTGGAAATAATACACATGGGAAACCCAGGAAATAGAGAAAATAAACATATATAGGAGAACTTGAAAAGAAAAAAAATTAATGAGAGAAAATAGACCAAACCACTAAAACCAACCCAATGTGACAAAGAGGAAAAGCAGTAAAGTACTAAAAAAAATATGTATACACAAATGAAGCGACGCATAGTTTTTATTGCTTTCCTCTATATGCAGTTTTCCTGCCAAAATATTAAACACATGTAATCATAATTTACATGCTGTGTATAAAACCAAACAAAATATACACAGCCTTCGAATAAATGTTCATTGTATTTTACTTATAATTAGTGATGTCCCATGATAGAGGTATCTGGAATATCATATCTAAATACTTTTTTATTCAACCCAAGAAAGCATAAATTTAAAAAGATGAAAAAATAGAAAAAAATTAAAAACGTAAATACTTTTTGAAAGCATGACACGACAAATATTCTTTGACATATGTAATCGCAGCACTTTGGGATGCCGAGGTGGGTGGATCACCTGAGGTCAGGAGTTCGAGACCAGCCTGACCAACATGGAGAAACCCCATCTCTACTGAAAAATACAAAATTAGCCAGATGTGGTGGCGCATGCCTGTAATCCCAGCTACTCGGGAGGCTGAGGCAGGAGAATCGTTTGAACCCTGGAGGCGGAGGTTGTAGTGAGCTGAGATGGCACCATTACACTCTGACCTGGGCAACAAGAGCAAAACTCCATCTCAAAAAGAAAAATAAAATAAAATAGATATCAGTATTATTCATATAAGCCTATGACTTAAAAATTGTATTTTATTTCTGGGACATTTTCAAATACTGTCCTTAATGTACCTCTTAATGCATGATGGTAGGGAAATACAAGCTGTTTGAGAATTAATTATAAGAAATTGGAGGGAGTGGGTTATATGGAGTGCTGCCTATTTTTAGCTCCTCAACCCTAACACTACACATCTGATATTTTAAAATGAAGATCAAATACAGTTCTCTTGGATGCCCGCCCTCAGCTCCTGCCTCACATGCGATCATTTTGGCCACAGCTCTGCTCTCAGTGTGTCTTTGCATGACAGTTTTTTCTTCCTGTTTTTAAGCATTGCTGACTTACACTGTCTCTCTGGACCCCTCTAGGCATATTGTCGTCCAGCCTTTTAGCTCATGGACCCTTTAATTATGCCATGTACAGGAAGCAGGCTGGAAAGGATGGCAACTGTAGACATATCTGCCAACAGATGAGTGAAAATATGCCTTCACTTGCCTTATGCGCTGGGAATATCTCTGACAGAAAAGAAAAAATATATATTACATATATATATGACCTCTGTCTTGCTGTCAGGGTAGTGAAATCCATTGTGATCTGCTGTGTAGATGTCAGCTCCACCATTTTCTAGTGCCTGGAGGCAGATTTAAGTTGAATACTCAAATGCAACCCAAAAATCCTCTCTCTGAAATCTAAGTGAAATGCACCTATTTTTTCCCTTGCTCCATTTATCAAGATTATCTGGAAATTTTCAACTACTTCTATTTATATATTCATTTTCTGTATTTTATCACTTTGAAGTTTCCCCTAATCACCAGGCAATGGCTCAACATATTACTGTTGCTTGAACAGTCACTTCTAGCAAGATGATGTTGTCACATTAATGATCCTGTGACCTTTAGGAATAAGAAATATATAAACACCAACTGTTTCCATTAGAAACGGTGGTTCCTTCATCCACTATAAAGGAAAATATAATGTTCACATATTGAGTGCAGAGTAATGGAAATCCCATTCCAAGCTTAGAGAAAAACTTCCCTGCATTTATGGCTATAATACCTGAAGTTATCATCTGTTGAATTTTTCCATAAAATCCTCTCTGACTGCTGTGGACTAACTAGCATGCTTTCTGAAAATAAATTGGTATAATTTCCAGTAAATGTGGTAGATGGAGCTGACAAGTTCAGGCCACTTTCCCACTAAAAACACCTAAAATTGTAGGATAAAATAAAGCAAACTGATTTACTTACTAGAGTTGAGCTCAAACTAAAGAAA
The DNA here is from genome assembly GCF_024542745.1 of Macaca thibetana thibetana. NCBI lineage: Eukaryota > Metazoa > Chordata > Mammalia > Primates > Cercopithecidae > Macaca > Macaca thibetana. The sequence goes on along the minus strand of NC_065581.1, from coordinate 87,430,201 downwards.
GGAAAATTTCCAGGAGCTGGGAAAGAAGCAGGCACCAAAACCTAAAATGGCAAGAATAGAAGTGTTGGGGACCACACAGCCAACAGACCCAGGCGTGGGCCTTCGGGGCTTGAAGCTAATATTTTAATGTCTTTAGAGGAACAGAAGAATTGAGGCTTCAGCTATTCAGAGGCGAGGCATGGGAACAGCATTATTTTTTGCCATCTGTGAGGTAGGACCCTGGCCAGCTCCTCCCGCAAGCCCAAGAGTGCATCTCCTGGGCACTGGGCAAAGAGAATCACCTGTGAATTGTCACTAAACCTGAGCCTTTGTCTGTGGTATCTGAATCTGTGATACCAGCACGATATAGGATTTAACAAAACTGGTCCAGAACAGACAAGAATCCTAGATTCTCTGCAGAGGAAGACATAAAGGAAGCATAGCTCAAATGAGGCTTCCACAGAAAACTCGATCACAGCTGAGTTCACAGTAAAGTATTACACTTACGGAAGGAAATAAACTGCTGTGAGGAAGAGCAGGGCATGCAGACCCAGGAACTGAGATAATAGAACAATCAGAAAAGGTCTATACAGTAAATATGATTATAATGCTTAAATAGATTTTAAGGGTAATATGGAAAGCAATCAGCTAACACTTTCCCCTACAATGAACTAGGATGGGATGAATAGGGGCGGTCACAGACACACTAGCTGGTGTAATGTCCCAAACATTGGGAGAGATGAGGGAAGTGATTATTATAAGGACTGCGGAATTTAGTGGCTGTTGCTAAGTACCACTGATTGAAGGATGAAAGAAAATGACAGACTCAGATTTATTAACCAAGAACTGAAAGGAAAGTGTGAGAATTAGGGGACAGGGAGCTTCTTAACAGGTTTTAAAGAGACTCTAATCTCCTGCAGCCAGAGGGCAGAGGACAACCAAAAGATGAGCACAAGGCTTAACCAGATGAATGGCAGAACTTCAGAGAAGACTGAATTCTCAGCCTAGGCCAGTCTCCTATGTCAAAGTCAGGATCCCCATGGGGAATGAGAGGGATCCTGAGAGCTGGGATGAGATATTTGGGTAGATTCAAAAGAGAGCCTTAGATCTCCAGTTTCTTCTGAAACTTCTGGAGCTTACAAAAAAAGTCCCCCCTCACTACTTTCCTGAAAACTATTTAGAGGCATCAAATGAAGCAGGAGCTTGACCTCCAGGATCTGCTGTTTCCATGGCCACCACCTTCATACTTAGGATCAAATCTCAGCATAACCAAAATGGGGGAGGAGGGCCTGCTAAGGGAGGAGAGAGATGATGTCAAGATTGCTGTAGGATCTGGCTAACAAGTAAAACAGGAATGGGGGTGGTTTGGCAAGAGTGAGGAGGACATGCAAGGAGAGGATTCTCTGGGTACCAGATCAAGGTGAGTGAAACCTAAAGTTAAATAAGGGGGAGTTTACTGATATGAGGACACTCTGCCATAACCTTTAACAAAATTTAACATCCTCCCAAGGGCCCTAGGCGACAGTTCTAATACTCTGCTTAGATTCCTCTTAAAATCTTAGAAAAAGTGATAGCTTACATTCAATAAAGTTGAGATGTGATTACTGTAGTGGCAAACTGTGGAGAAAGTGATCAAAAGGCTCAGAGAAGAAGACATGTAGAATGGGTCTAATCTTACTGGCTGACCACTATGGGGTCAGTCCTTCCTGGAGGACAGTCTAGTTTCCAAGGTGAGAAAGAGTGCACTGGTGAGGGAACACCAAAATCATTGAAAAGCTCAAGATGCATGTTCTTTGTGGATGACACTGGAAAACAGAAGATGCCAATTCATATCTCAGCTCCCTGAAAGCATTGGAAGCAGTGGTATCCCAGAGGAGCAAAGGCCAAATGGCAACATCTAACCATCAAACATAAGATGGGCGTCACTTCAATAACAGGCAGCAAGGATGCAATGGCAGCATAGATCCACAGGGGTCTATGAAGATAGCTCAAGGAATGTGGTGTTCTTAGGGCAACACAGATGGGCAACTAACAAAGGTATACTTAAAAGAGATCAAGAATATGGGAGGCCGAGGCAGGAGGATCACTTGAGCCCAGGAGTTCGAGACTAGTCTGGGAAACATGGTAAAACCCCATCTCTACCAAAAATATTAAAAAAAAAAAAAATTAGCCAGGCATGGTGGCACGCCTGTAGTCCCAGCTACTCGGGAGACTGAGGCATGAGAATCATTTGAACCCAGAAGGCAGAGGTTGCAGTTAGTTAGCCAAGATCCTGCCACTGCACTCTAGCCTGGGCGACTGAGCAAAGAGAAGGACTCCATCTCAAAAAAAAAAAAAAGAATGAGAGAGAGAGATTAAGAATAGAGGAGCAGAGCTCTCTCCTCCCACTGCCCAAGATGCCAAAAGGAAAGAAGGCCAAGGGAAAGAAGGTGGCTCCGGCCCCTGCTGTCATGAAAAAGCAGGAGGCCAAGAAAGTGGTGAATCCCCTGTTTGAGAAAAGACCTAAGAATTTTGGCATTGGACAGGACATCCAGTCCAAAAGAGACCTCACCCGCTTTGTGAAACGGCCCTGCTGTATCAGGTTGCAGCGGCAGAGAGCCATCCTCTATAAGCAGCTGAAAGTGCCTCCTGCTATTAACCAGTTCACCCAGGCCCTGGACCGCCAGACAGCTACTCAGCTGCTTAAGCTGGCCCACAAGTACAGACCAGAGACAAAGCAAGAGAAGCAGCAGAGGCTGTTGGCCCGGGCAAGAAGAAAGCTGCTAGCAAAGGGGACGTCCCCACTAAGAGACCACCTGTCCTTCGAGCAGGAGTTAACACCATCACCACCTTCGTGGAGAACAAGAAAGCTCAGCTGGTGGTGATTGCACACGATGTGGATCCCATCGAGCTGGTTGTCTTCTTGCCTGCCCTGTGTCATAAAATGGGGGTCCCTTACTCCATTATCAAGGGGAAGGCAAGACTGGGACGTCTAGTCCACAGGAAGACCTGCACCACTGTCGCCTTCACACACGTGAACTAGGAAGACAAAGGCGCTTCGGCTAAGCTGGTGGAAGCTATCAGGACCAATTACAACGACAGATACGATGAGATCCGCCGTCACTGGGGCGGCAATGTCCTGGGTCCCAAGTCTTTGGCTCGTATCGCCAAGCTCGAAAAGGCAAAGGCTAAAGAACTTGCCACTAAACTGGGTTAAGTGTACACTGTTGGCCGGGCGCGGTGACTCAAGCCTGTAATCCCAGCACTTTGGGAGGCCGAGACGGGCGGATCACGAGGTCAGGAGATCGAGACCATCCTGGCTAACACAGTGAAACCCCGTCTCTACTACAAAAATACAAAAAAACTAGCTGGGCGAGGTGGTAGGCACCTGTAGTCCCAGCTACTCGGGAGGCTGAGGCAGGAGAATGGTGTGAACCCAGGAGGCGGAGCTTGCAGTGAGCGGAGATCTGGCCACTGCACTACAGCCTGGGCGACAGAGCAAGACTCTGTCTCCAAAAAAAAAAAAGTACACTGTTGAGTTTCCTATACATACAAATAATTAAAATACAAATTTTCCTTCAAAAAAAAAAAGAGTAGAGGAGCAGAAGCCTGGGGTCAGCAAGCCCAATGGAGAAACACTATCTCCTGCTCAGTGCCCAGGCCAGAACTGATTCTCTAACCAGAACCCACTGACTAAAGGAGAAGCTGAGTCTCCAAGAAGCTGGGCTCTGCACCACCATGGCAAGAATATACTGTATTGATTCTCCCAGTCTTTCCCAAGACATCCTATGACTACTTGCTCAGATAAACATATATTAGGGGAAGGGAACTACTCAAAGTACCACCATGGCCCTCCCATTGGAGTAGTGGTAAATGGTGGTTAGATAGTCAATGGAGTTCTCACCTAGTGCCATCTCACAGCAGGTTTCACACATGCACAGACCCATCTCATGGTCGTTTCCTTGGTTCCTAAATGCATATTTGGAGTAGGCATACTTAGGAGTTGCAGAAAGCTCACATTTGTTTTTTTGACCTATAACATAAGAACTTGAAGTAGGAAAAGCCAAGTAGATGCCCCTGAAACTATCTTCTGGCCAAGACAGAAAATCTAAACAGTATCAGCCCTGGAGGGAGTGGCAGAGATTATTGTCACCCTCAAAGACTTGGAGGACTCAAGAGTGCTGGTCTTTGTTATATATCCCCTTTTAATTCAATAGATTCTCCCCCATACAAATTGAATGGATGAAGGTCCTTAATGGTTAACTGCTATAACTTAACCAAGTAGGAGCCCCAGCTGCAGCTTCTGTACCAGATGTGGTATCTTTGCTAGAGCAGATGAACACAGCTTCAGGACGTGGTATGGGGTCACTGGTCTGCCATGAAGGAGGATCAGAGGCAGTTTGCATTTGCATGGGACAGACAAAAATATAGATTTATAGTTTTGTCCAGGGCTATGTTAATTTTCCTGCTCCCTGTCAAAACAGAGTCTGAAGGTGCTGTTAGGTGACATGAAAGGCTGCTAGCTTTAATAACAAGACTGAAAGTGCCTGTAGCAGGGCTCTGTAGTAGGCCCAGGCTTCAGCACGAGCAGCCTTGCCACTTTGGCCACATGACCGAAAAGATCTCTCAGCACTTAGGGGTGTCTGTGGTGGAGGAAGACAATCTGTGGAGCCTCTCACAAGTGCTAATAGAAGACATTTAGGGTTCTGGTGCAAGACCCTGCACTCTACAGCAGAGAACCATAGACCATTTGAAAAGCAGTTCCTGACATGCTTCTAGACCCTGGTGGAAGCTAGACAATGCCAGACTCAACAAGGCCTAAACTGCATGGGTCTTGAACAAGCTATTATAAAATGAAAATGGTATATTCGGGATCAGGCTCAAGAGAATCCAGAGGGCACAAGAGCTTGGTTCATGGGTGGAGTGGCTTTATAAGTTGTTACAAGTTGAAAATGGAATGTTTCCATACAGCAGCCCAACTCAAGTGTCTCAGGAAGAGTGGTGAGGGGAAATCTCTCTGATGAATAGATTCAGATAATGCACATAAGCATCCACTTTGTGTGGAAAGAGAAGTGACCCAAGATAAAGCTATATGAGGGCTCATGAGCAGTGGCAGATGGCTGAAGGGAAATTACAAAGCATGTAATTTTCAAGTTTACTCTTGATTCAGAAAAGTGGTGTATGCTGGCTTCTTTATAATGTTTATATTATTAGAGAAGAGAAAAGCCCATTTCTTGGTGTCCCTAAAAACAAAAGAACAAGTTACAGTTGCATTCCATCTTTGCCAATTATTCTAGTTTATAAAAAGGGAGTTAGGACACCTTCCCTAACTAGGAAACAATTGCAAGTTTATGTCCACAGAATGACAGCCTTTGAGTCCACCTTTCTCAAGATGGGGCAGAATGGGGAGCTGGCTCTTAACTATGCAGACTTTTGAAATACAAGAAGTAACTTCAGCAGCAGAAACTGAAAAAAACAGCATAGTTAACAGTTATTTTGATCTAATATTATCTTGGTTGGAAAACAAAAAAGACTTCCTTGAAAAATCTTTAAGTTAATTTTTGTACACTGTTTTAATTTATATCTCACTGTTATATAAAAGAACCAACTAGTGAATTCAGGTCTGCCATCGAGAACATTAACCCTGCTCTTGCCAAGTGTTCCTAAGATAGCCATGTAACCAACAAAGCATCACTGCCCAGAGTGCTTGAAGAGCGCCTACAAATAAATAGGATAAAGTAAACCCCAAAGAGAAACCAAGCAAACAACTCACAGAAGATGAAATCCTGAAAGGCTAAAAAAACACTTCAAGAGATGCTCACCTTCAATACTAATCACAGAAATGCAAAGTAAAACAGTGGCAAATTGTTCATCATACATTACTAAGTATTGGTAAGGTTGTGAGGCAATTAGACTTCTCATTCAGTCCTGGTAGATGGGTAACCATTTTGGAGAGCAATGTGGTAGTACCCAGAAAGCTGAAGTTTGTACACCATATACAGATTAGAAATACTATGATACAAGTGCACAAGAAGAACTACACAATAAGATTTTAGTCATACTGTCATAGAAAAATAGTGAAGCAACCTAAATATTCATCAATTGGGGACTGAAACATAATTATGATACATTCCTAGATGGAAACTACATAGTGATTTACATGTGAATGAGCTAGTTCTACAAGCATCAAAATAGGGTAAGTCTTGAAAACACAATATTGAATAAAAACAGCAAAATACTATTTATTTAAACAGCACTACAGGCAATATTGTTTGTGGATCCATACATATACCATAAAATTCAAAAGCATGAAAAAGAAATAAGAACCAACTTCAAGAGAATAGTTAGCTCTGGGGTGGAACAAAGAGAAGATTCAAATTCTATCTGTAACTTTTTAATGTATTTTAAAAAATCCTACAGGGCATGGTGGCATGCACCTGTAGTCCCAGTTACTCGGGAGGCTGAGGCAGGAGCATCACTGGAGCCTAGGAGTTCGAGGTTACGGTGAGTTATGATTACACCACTGCATTCCAGCCTGGGAGACAGAGGAAGATCCTGTCTAAAATGAAAATAAATATTAAAAAAAATCTGAAGTAAATATGGCAGAACGCTAACATTTGTTAAATGTTGACAGTGGGTAGTTTTATGTTTGAAATGTTTTGTCATTTTAAAAAAATAGTCAATTCATTAAATTAAAACATACAATGTAATAAAGCAGAGGGAGCACCAGTCCTGCAGCAGGGCGGCTATTCATCATGGGCTAGGGCAGATGGGTGGAGGGACTCAGGAAAGCCAGCAGGGGCCCCCAGCTCAGTGTGGGTTGAGAGCTGTGGCTGTGGAAATGAGAATGGCACAGGGAGCAGGTGAACTGCAGGGAAAGTCTCCTGGCCTGGGTTGGATAGGCCTAGGGTGGAGGAGGAAGGGTGTCGGCCCTCGCCTTGGGCTGTCCGGGTCCAGCCAAGTCAGGGCAGGTAGAGGGGAGGGCATGTGGGCTGAGGGTCAAAATTGCACAGCATTAGGTGTTGGGGCACCCATGGGGATGCCTCCCTTCCCCCTTCTCCCCCCAGCCCCTGTGTTGCTCTCCTGCCTCCTCTTTTTCCAGCCCCCTTCCCTACACAGAAATGGTCTTTCCCTTTCTCCAGCTATCCATCACGGGCACCTCTATTTTGTCTATATTATAGTACTGGTGTCAGCATTAATTTCTTTATCCTCCTGCCTCAGCCTCCTGAGTAGCTGAGACTACAGGTGCACATCACCACTCCTAGCTAATTTTTTATTTAAATTTTCAAGTTAAATTAAGTTTTAAAATGTTTTGGCTTCCAATTCCCCCACCCTATTCAGCAGCTGTTGAAGAAAAAAAAAGGGCTTCCCTTTTAATACCTCCCTTCTAAGACTTTATTTCACATCTTTTCTAATAATAATAATCCACTAAAATCAACTGTGTGTCAACTATTGTGTGGGCTCAGTACTTTACAGAAATGATTTCATTTCATTCTCATTTTTAAAACAGTCAAGAAAAAGAAATAACCCAATGAGAGAGTTTAGCCCCTTGCTACGGGTTATCTCCATCTCATAGATATAAAACTGAGGTTCAAAAAGGTGAAGTCACTGAAATAGGGTCCACAAAATGGCCCAGCAGAAATTTAAATTCAGCCAGCTTCTAGAGGTCAGCCGTAGGGCTGATGGAACCATGGGGCTACAAGGGAAGACTTGTCCCTGGCCAGAAGTCTGAAGGGCTCTGGAGCATACTATTTTACTTAGTGTTATAAGTTTTACGAGTCCTGTTTTCCTGTAAATTTAGGACTTTGTGACTTTTCAGTATAAGTGCTTAGATTATTAGATTTTCTACAACAAAACCGAATTTTATTTGGAAGGCGTCACATCATTCTCAAATATGAAAAACTATATTGTGGAAGAACATCAAACATCTAATCAACCCATTTCAGTCTCTCTCTCTCTCTCACACACACACACACACACAAACACACACACACACACACACACAGTCTCTCTCACAGGCACCCACACTTCCGGATCTACTAACCGAGATCAGCAGGCTAAAGGGCTTCTCAGAGACTCCCCTCAGTATTAAGGATGCTAATTGCTACTCTAGCAGTTACTGGAAGATCAAAGACCCGCCCACAGAGCAGAGCTGCGTTTCATCTTCCACAGACCAAACACTAATACTGCCCATCCCCCACCAGCCTCTGCCCTCTCAAGCTGAGGGGTTGGACCAATTCCCTTTCCTCTTCCTCACATGCTCTCCCTGGCCCCTAAAATAGCTCTGCACCAGAAATAAACACTCAGAAAAATGCTTGTGGAATGAATGGAGAAAGGTAACTTCACTATCGTATGATTCCCTTCTAATTACCACTGGCTTGTGGAAGGATGTGCTTGTTTGTTTCTGGTAGCCATTCAGAAACCCATCACAGGGAGTCCTCCCCAGTCCCTCTCCCAGGAGCGGGAACAGCAATTCTACAGCCTCATCACCCTTCCCTCTGGCACCAAAGGCCCTGGGCACACACCACGAATCCCCGTCCCACACTCTGGGTCCCAGCCCTCATGGGCTGCGTGGTCACTGGGCTTTCACTCAGGAGGGTTCGAGTTTTGCTGGAAAGCAGCTCTGTGGAAAAGGCTTCCCCTTTCCTGGGGCAAAGCATCGCCCTGCTGGGGCTGGCACAATAACAGGCAGGGGGAGGGGGTGCCACGCGTGGCAAAGAGGAGTCGGCACAACCAAAGAGGCCCGGTCACTCTGATGGTGTCAACTGTCTGGCTCTGAGATGGGATAAATGAGGCGACCCTCCACACTCCAGGAACTTCAGCAAAGCTCTTCCTAGTTCCATGGAGGGGAATGAGACCGAATGGCAGGACAAGGAGCCCCTCAGTGTAGGGTGAAGAGATGGGAAGTCTCAGACAAGAGACTTCCTGAGGAGCCTGGCTCAAGGGCACTGTGATGGGGCATTATTGGTGGAGCAGGTGTATCGGTGCCCCTCCCAGCAGACGGACGCCCATGCACTGCAATGGGTAGCTGGAGTCTTCAGTTAAGAAGCTGCCCAGCACAGAACTGGGTCCCCCTTCATGCCGTGGTCTGCTTCCTCCCCGATCTCTGGACAAGGAGCCTCTTTCCACAGTCAGGGACAGCTCTTACAGCTCTAGTCACTAATGAAGAGCAGAGGCCTGGCCCCACATTCACACTCCCTGTCCTGGGCTCCTGGAGTGAGCTCAGTTCTGTTCTCAGCTCAGCTCCCGCTGCCAGCTCAGAATCTCTGTGTCCTGGGGGTCCACAGGTTTCCCAGGCCCTCCTCATCATACTGAGCCTCCTCATTCTGTTCCTGGCCTACAGCGATTTCCATGTCCTCCTTTCGTTCTTTCCTTTCTCCCTTTCCTTCTTCCCCCAATCCCACCTTCCTTTTTGCCTTGCCTTGCCTTGCCTTGCCTTGCTTTGCCTTGCCTTGCCTTGCCTTGCCCTGCATTGCCCTGCCCTGCCCTGCCCTGCCCTGCCTTGCCTTCCCTTTCCTTTCCTTTATTTCTTTCTCCTTTTTTAAGCATGGTTCTCCTCCATGAAGAAACACTCCTCCAGAAGTGTTTCTAAACCCATCCCCGCCTTTCCACATGTAGCTCAGTTCCTTTGGTTCAAAGTTTTTCTCCCTGGGCCCATTATCAGTTTCCTAACAATTTGCCATTTCCCACCTCTGCTCTCGCAAATCTGTTAGGGAACCACTGCCAAGTGCAGTCTTCTCCAAAAGCGGTTCTGTTCATTGCATGTCCCTACTCCAATGCCCTTGATGACCCCCATTAAATACATTACTATTTAAGCTGTGCTGAGGATCCCCAAGTGGAGGTATGTAAGTGAAGTATCAATCCAGAGTTCTAATTTGTGCAATTTTTCTCTCTGGGCAAATGCACTTGGCCCACCAGGGCCAAGTTGCAGAAATGTCCTAGGAGACTGACTACAAGATAGGAGATAAATGAACGGGTGTTGGCCTTTGGCCACCAAGACTGAGAACCCTTAACCCTAGTAACCATTCCTAGGTAAGGTGCTCGGGGGAAAAAATGTACTCCCAGGGGTTAGAGATTCAGGATGCACAAGTTTCTTCTAGGAACAAAAGTTGCAGGATATTTGACTATAATACAGTGCAGAGTCACCTAAATTGTCTTCCATCTAAAAATCCCTCAAATCTACCATCCCTTTTAGTGCCAGCTTTCTGGGCTAAAAACTGACAGGATGAGCAGGATGTGGTGGCACATGCTTGTAATCCAGCCACTTGGAAGGCTGAGGTGGGAGGATCACTTGAGCCCAGAAGTTTCTTTTTTTTTTTTTTTTTTTTTTTTTGAGACGGAGTCTCGCTCTGTCGCCCAGGCTGGAGTGCAGTGGCGCGATCTCGGCTCACTGCAAGCTCCGCCTCCCGGGTTCACGCCATTCTCCTGCCTCAGCCTCCCGAGTAGCTGGGACTACAGGCGCCCACAACCGCGCCCGGCTAATTTTTTGTATTTTTAGTAGAGACGGGGTTTCACCGTGGTCTCGATCTCCTGACCTTGTGATCCGCCCGCCTCGGCCTCCCAAAGTGCTGGGATTACAGGCGTGAGCCACCGCGCCCGGTTTTTTTTTTTTTTTTGAGACGGAGTCTGGCTCTGTCGCCCAGGCTGGAGTGCAGTGGCCAGATCTCCGCTCACTGCAAGCTCCGCCTCCCGGGTTCGCGCAATTCTCCTGCCTCAGCCTCCCGAGCAGCTGGGACTACAGGCGCCCGCCACCTCGCCCGGCTTATTTTTTTTTTTGTATTTTCAGTAGAGACGGGGTTTCACCGTGTTAGCCAGGATGGTCTCGATCTCCTGACCTCGTGATCCGCCCGTCTCGGCCTCCCAAAGTGCTGGGATTACAGGCTTGAGCCACCGTGCCCGGCCAAGCCCAGAAGTTTGAGTCCAACCTGGGCAACATAGTGAGGGAGACTCTGTTTCTAAAATATATATATATATTTTTTAAGTGAAGGGATAATAAAGTCAAGTGAAAGCTGAAAAACATCCAAGCTGCTCTCGTAGAGGTGATTGTCAGACCCTGGGTGTTCCTCTGCCGCAGTCAGCAAGACGACAGAGTAGTCCAATTCTCAGCAGCCGGAAAGTGCCTCAGCACTGCAAGCCAGGCCCCTCAGAGTCAGAGGAAAGACCAAGGCTGAAAGGAGACAGAAAAATGCATTTGCTGTAGAGTTCACCTGTGAAACATGCCAGGGAGCCCTTACACGGAAAGGCAAAATTATAGGGAGGCACTTTTCTAGGTGTCAGTTTCATTCTAGTGACAGTTATCCCTCATTTACATATTCAGGCGGATAACCTAAGGGATGGTAGATTACAGCTGACTCATTTGTAAATTGAACAGAGAAAGTCCCTTCTCCTTAGCCAGCACTCACATTTGGCCCCTAGCCGTCAGACCAAGCATGAACTGTTCACCTCTTGGTGAACACACCCCAAACATCTCTGCCATTGCCCTTTTGCTCATGCTATAGTCAGCTGGGTGCCCTCCCTTCCTCCACTTCTCTGGCCTTCGTTTTAAAAATATCACCCGTCCTTTAGAACCCAAGTGAAATGCTACTTCTGACATGAAGCTTTACATGATTGTTTCAGTCCTAAATGATTTTCCTCTCCTGGGTTCATGTGGCTCCTGGGTTCAAGTTCATTTCAACTTGCATTTTGTTTTCCACCACATCCCACTTTGTGATGGAGCTATTTGTGCAGGTCTGAGGGCACCAGTGACTTGCGGGTGGCTAAACCCCTGTTCTTATTGTTCTTGGTCTCTTAATGGTCTTTCTTTCTTTCTTTCTTTTTTTTTTTTTTTTTTTTTTTTTTTTTTTTTTTTTTGAGACCGAGCCTCACTCTGTCACCAAGGTTGGAGTACAGTGGTGCGATCTTGGCTCACTGCAACCTCTGCCATCCAGATTCAAGCAATTCTCCTGCCTCAGCCTCCCGAGCAGCAGGGATTACAAGCGCCTGCCGTCACGCCCTGCCACCATGGCTAATTTTTGTATTTTTAGTAGGGATGGGGTTTCACCATCTTGGCTAGGCTGGCCTTGAACTCCTGACCTCATGATCCACCCACCTCAGCCTCCCAAAGTGCTGGGACTACAGGCGTGAGCCACCGCACCAGGCCTTAACGGTATTTCATACTCTTAAATATACTTTCCCTCTTAGAATTCTTATCACTTTGGCATCTGTATAGACATCTGGGATCTTGCCTACCTGACTTCTTCTCAGTTTCTTCAGGTAACAGCACCCTGATTTTCTTTTGAGGAACCATCCCTTTCCCAACTTTCAGTCCATGTGAAGTGTGGGTAGAGCTGATGTCAACCTCTAGCTCAGAGTTGGGCATCTAGCCTGAGTCAGGCTAACAATAGTCACACCCGGTGTGGTTGCTGGAAGCAATGGAAGAAGGACATTTTTTACTTTGAGTAGGATGTAAACCTGAAGCCTCTGCTGGTGACCCAATCAGGCCACCACATGGGAAGATCCACCTGGCACAGAAGTCCATTCAGGAGACAGAACTGAGAGATGGGGCGAGAGGCCATTTCCCAAAGAGCTGGATGTTTGAGCACTTGAACCCAGGCATGTCTGACCAGTCCTGATTTCAGGCTATAAGGGCCAATAAATTATTCTTTTTTGCTTATATCAGTTGAAGATAGATTTCAGTAATGTGCATTTGAAAGATTCCTAATTCAGCCTCTAGTATACTACACTCTCCTGCCTTTCCACCTACCTGGCTATTCCTCCTCAATCTCCTCTGCAGACAAGTCCCCCTCTACTCAGACTTTAAAGGTCATAATCCATCAAAGACTGGTCCTAGTCCCCCTTCTCTTCCTGATCTTTATATCTTCCTTGGCAATTCCAACCACCCATGATTTCAATCACCATCTCAAAATTCACAGCTAATTCAACCCAGGTCTCTCTAAATATGTACATGCATCTGCCTACTCACCGTGTCTGCTTGAATGGCTCCCCAAACAGCTCTCCTCTGTTTCTAGCATAGCATAGCAAAAAACCTGGAGTCATCTAATCTATTCTCCACACTTTAGCCATTAACATAAATTAGATCTTGTCTCTTCTGCCCATATCCTTCCAAAACTTTCCCAGTGGTAGTGGCAGCACAGACCCCAAGGCCCTGCTCAGAGTAGTTCCTGCCCACTTCACCTCTCAGGGCTCTTCTCCCTGCTCCCTAAGCCCAGTTCCTCTGGCTACTTATTACTTCTTGGAAGGTCGCGTGCTCTCTTCACTCGGGGCCTTTGCACTCATTCTTCCCTTTGCCTAGAACTCCCTCCCCCATCTTCACCTAGTTCACAGCAAATCATCCTCAGATCTCAGCTAGAAGCTCCAAGAAGCCTTGCCTTACTCTTCTAGACTAGATCAGGCCACCATTATATACTCTCATAACATCCAGTAACTCCTTCATCATACTCACTATTCAGTTGATTCTTTGATTAATAGCTTTGTCCCTCAGGAGATTTTGTTTCAGGAGGAAAAGACCATGTCTGTTTTTCTCATTTATGCTTTCTTAGCATTTAGGCCTGCTGTATAATGGGCACTGGGCATCAGTGAATAGTTGTAGAATAAAGTGATGAATGCTTAATGTCTCCTGCTAAGTGAATAAGTGCTTCCAAACATGTGGAAGCAGGTGGGCGTGCAGGCAGGGTGGCCTCCAGGCAGTGGGATTGCCATGAAAAAGGCCAGAGAATTGCAAAGGGAACTTCCAAGGGAACTAGCACCCCCATGGCAGACAGAGGCTTGGGAGAGCAGCAGCATGGTGGGACCATGCCTGAATTAAGGTCACACTGATAAGGGTAAGTAGGATGAAACATGATCACAGGATGGTGTGTTTGTAGATAGATATTCACTTGGCCGGGATGTTGAGAATGGAGTGGAAAGTCCCAGGTAATATCTTCTACTATAGATGAATTTCAAGGATAAGCATTTATAATCTAATCGAAGATCCTGTGTGTGTGATGTGTATCATATATCAAATTAAAGTAAGATGCAAGGCCGGGCATGGGGGCTCATGCCTGTAATCCCAGTACTTTGGGAGGCTGAGGCAGGCAGATCACTTGAGGTCAGGAGTTTGAGACCAGCCAGGAGGGTGAAACCCCGTCTCTACTAAAACTACAAAAATTAGCTGGAGGTGGTGGCAGGTACCTGTAATCCTAGCTACTCAGGAGGCTGAGGCAGAAGAATCACTTGAACTCAGGAGGCAGAGGTTGCAGTGAGCTGAGATTCACCACTACACTTCAGCCTGGGTGACAGAGCGAGACTCTGTCTCAAAAAAAATAAAATTAAATTAAGATGCAGTGTTAATGGACTTGTTGTGGATAATTCTGTCAAATAGTCTTCAGCTGTGTGATATTCATGCTATTGTTGTGTGTTGAAACTTTAGAAGGAAATGTGAACTAGTACTCTTGGAAAACTAAGAAGGCACGGACAGAGAAAGCATTAGACTTTGCAAGATACCTGTGCCAGGAGATTGTTATGTGCTATCAAACAATAGAAGCTGCCTGGACAGGGATGTCAGGAACAAAAATAAAAATTTTAATAAATATTTATTTTACACTTAATTTATGCTACTTTTGCTACTTCCTAAGTCTATGATCCCATTTAACTTCTTTGTGTCTCAGTAAAACTGGGATAATAAAGTGTGTTAGGATTAAATGAGCTAATAATACATTTAAGGTCTTAGGAACAGTACCTGGTACAATATAAACAATCAAAAAGTTAGCTGATATTATTTTTAAGTATTTCATCATGCCTACATCCTGGGCCCTTGTGGGAGTTCAGTCAGGCTAGTGGGAAAATTTTTAAGATGAAGTTGTATGATATAGACACAAATCTTCTTGGAATGCTGGAAGGTTTTTGCAAAAGTCTCAGGATAGGGTTATGGCTGAAAGCAAACTAATCCTTACCTTGTGTAAATAACTTAGAGTAGATGCATAGGAATTTAGGGGAGTTTATCTAAACAACTTGTTTACTCATGTGGTCCTAAAACTAACCTTTGGTCATTCACAGGCAGGAGGGCTCTCTTGCGGGGAAGGCAACCAGGTTGATTACCCTCTAATGGTGTTGACTCAAAGCCTTTGTCATTTAATGTGTGCTGAATAAATGCTAGCAGGTCCAGCTAGTCACAGGGGCCAGGGGCTGTGACTGCAACTCTTTACAGCACTCTCCTTGGAGTCTGTAGTGGCCCAGACCCTCAGCTGGACTGACAAGCATAATATCTGTGTCAATGTACGTTATTCATCCATTGTTGGGTCAGGGTCTGCGGGACAGACCCCCCACAGGCCCTCTCTAGGAGCTGAGGCTACAATTGTGAAGCAAACAGACAAGATCTGACTCCCACGGAGCTTGTATTCCAGTTAATGTGGAGACAAATTAGTAAGTGGTAAACAATATAATCTCAGAGAGGGATTGATGCAAAGAATGGTGATGAGTGGAATGTTCTGGGGGCAGAGACCACTTTTAAAAGGGCAGTTAGGAAAGGCCCCTCTGAAAAGGAGGCAGCGGGGCTGGAACCTGAGCGATGGGAGTCCTGCAGACAACCCTAGCCAGGGCGTTCCCAGCCAGATGCACAATGAGTGCAAAGGCTCTGAGGCAGAACTGAGTCGAAGTGTCAGAGGCACAAGAATGCAGTGTGGCTGGAGTGTGGGGACAGCAGAAGAAGGTGGTATGAGATGAGGTCAATGCAATGAGATGAAGAAACCCACCAGCACCAGGCTGGACTGACCTGAGAGCAAGCCAACGTATCCTGCCACGGTAATCATCTTGACAGGACATGCCTGCTGATAAGAGGCTACAACCCAGCAGAATGTGATCCTGGAAGTCAGCACACTGGACTTAGGGAAAAGACAGCAGCGGTGCCAAGGCAGAGCCTTACCACAGCCGGGCCCCAGAGGATACATGGCCTCTAGCAGGCAGGACCTCTCTGTGGGTCAATTTTCTCCCCACCTATTCACAATGACAGACACCACTAGTTGCCTGATTAATGGCCATTCATTCCCTCTTTCTTCCTTACAGCAGAAGCTTGATTTTGTTCATGGTGGCAATAGACCAGCCCAAAGCAGAACAGCGTTAGTCCAACCCAATCAAAACACGCCTGCAACTTGAAGCCTGCGATAAAAGAAGTGCCCAGGACCCCAGCCCCAGGGAAGCAGATCTTCTCCTAGGTGTGAGAATCAAGACCATCTACTCCACACTCAGCCTGGACACCAAGAGCTGAAAGCACTTCTCACTGTCGACATTAACACGACTTTGCTTTTGCACGACTCTTGCCCGAACTTCACAAAAGATTCCTCAGCCCTTCAAAGGAAAGCATCAACAGATCATTTCACCCTAAGACTTTTTGTATCCCTCCTTCCAGAATCCCCACCTTCCTCTTTCCACTGATCTTACTGTTAACAAACTTCCAATTTTCAAGAAATTCAGATGTCACCGTTCTCCTCTGAGTCATTGCCAAAGCTCTGCCTAGATGGCATTTGCTCTTCTGTACTATGGTAAGTAATACTCTCTGCTTTGCTTATCAAAGGGCTCTGGTAGTAATGTTCAGGAAGCCTGCCTTTGACAGGTCTGTCAGCAGAAACTTTGCTTAGTGTTGTTTATAAGTAAACACACCCAAGTTTTATATATGTGTGTGTATACATATAATATATATAAAATATATAATGTTTTATACTTTATATATAAAGTATATATTTATATAACATATACAACACATATATAAAACATATATTTATATAACATATATACTTTCTATATATAAAAAACTAGATTTCAATGGTGATAAGAGATTTGACTTAAAGGAGTTCAGATAAATATGCATCAACTTTGGATAGTTCTCTGACACTTGTTGACATGCCTTTTACCAGAAAATCAGGTTGTAAATCTAGTGTTACAGAAATTCTCAAAGATGTAGGGGAGGAAAAGTATCTGAGATCCCTAAACAATAAAGAGATTAAAAAGAGAAATGCAGCTGGATGTGGTGGCTCATACCTATAATCCCAGCACTTTGGGAGGCTGAGGTAGGAGGTATTGCTTGAGCCCCACAGTTTAAGACCAGCCTGGGCAACACGGGAAGACCCCATTTCTACAAAAAATTTAAAAATTAGCCAAGCGTCATGGTGGCTCACGGCTGTAATCCCAGCACTTGGGGAGGCCAAGGCAGGCAGATCACTTGAAGTCAGGAGTTCAAGACCAGCCTGGCCAACATGGTAAAACCCTGAGTCTACTAAAAATACAAAAATTAGCTGGGCATGGTGGCAGGTACCTGTAATCACAGCTACTCGGGAGGCTGAGGCAGGAGAATCCCTTGAACCTGGAAGGTGGAAGTTGCAGTGAGCCAAGATCATGTCACTGCACTCCAGCCTGGGTGACAGAGTGAGACTCCATCTCAAAAAAAAAAAAAAAAAATAGCCAGGCATGGTGCACACCTGTGCTCCTGGCTACTCAGGAGGCTGAGGCAGGAGAGTCACTTGAGCCAGGGAGATAGAGGCTGCAGTGAACTGTTTTCATGCCACTGCACTACAGCCTAGGTGACAGGGCAAGACTCTGTCTCAAAAAAAAAAAAAAAAAAAATAGAGAAATGCATGCACATTTGTTTAAGTTTTACATGACACAGAAGTCTTCATAAGGAAATGAAGATCCAAAGAAACAGTTAAATCTGTGTATTTTTAAGCTAGGTTTGATAAAGAGAGGACACTTGTGGAGAAATACGATAAGGCAAAAAGGGCAGGATTTAATGTAATAAACTGGGGGATGGAGGGGGACTTAGCAAGGCCTGTGTGTTCAGATTCTTCTCTGTGTCCCTGTGTCTTCAGAGATAAGGCTGTTCCTTTCCTCTGGTGTAGGGAGGACATCTCTTACACAAGAGTCTTATGACCTGCTCCAAGGGAAGGTCAGAAAATCCTTCAGGGAGGAAGGGCAGGGAAGGCCAGAGAGAACTTTCTGCTTCTGCAACTTTTTTCAAATTCCTTCAACTTAAAAGATTCAATATGTGAAAGTACCATCTTTGGGTGTAGCATGTTGAACCCCGTCAATGTCAGATGCCATAAGTCCTTTCCAGAAAATATTTTTCTTAAAGTTTGAAAGCATCAATAACTTAGGCTTTTATCTTTCCTAAATCAAGACAAAAAACAACTACTAACAAGTAAAAGATATTACAAATTAATGGACCTTTATTATTTTCTATGATATTAGGATCAGTAAGCATGTTAGAAACCTGATTTTTAAAAATTATTTCTGCATTTGAAGTTCTAGACAATGGCTTGTTATTTATACGTAATTATTCTGTGGCTGATAATAACAAATTCATGAAATTGACTGATATTATCAATGAACAGAGTTCCACCTCCAACCTGACTAGGCAGGTTTTACATTTCTTTGCAAAATGAAGCAAAGTGTCACCTAATGTCACGTTAAAACAAAACATTCAAGAGTGAAGTCTTGAAATGCTTTCGCAATGCACAATGAACGCGTTGTGGTGGAGTGGTTGATTATGTAAGGTGACTCGTGAGTGACCCAGCACAATGCTTGGGATGTGTACATGCTCATGAGTGAGAGCTTGGGCGTGGGAAGTGCCCTCCAGGGGCTACGGCTAACCTGCTGCCAGAACCCAGATACAGACCCAGGAATAAGCACTTTATGTGGGTCCTCTTATCATCAACACCCTGTGAACTAGGTACTACTTCACATACATTTCACAGAAGAAAAATTTAGGCACAGAGAAGTTAAATACTACAGTGAAGATCACACAGCTAGGAAGTGCTGGAACAAGAATTCAAGCCGAGGACATCTGTCCTTGCCGCTACATGGTAACACCTGTTAGCGGTAGTGGTGTGGCACTGGCAGAGGAGAATGAGAGGGAGCCAAATGACCAAGGTGTCCGCAGCCTCTGGGGAGCTGGTAGGAGACTGGGAGGCTCACATTACACATTGCATCAAACTCTAGACCATGCTGAAAGAGCAGAGATAAGATCCTCCCTTGTTTCCAGGTGTGAGACTTGGGCCAGACCCAGACGCTGCTGCTCTCTCCTCTAGGAGGCTCCTACTGGACACTGACTGTCAAAGAGGTCTTCTTAATAATTCAGATTAGTAACACAAGTAGGATGTCAGCTTTGAAGGGAGGCTTGCCATGGCCCGGCTCCCCGCTGAACACATGTGGAGCAGAGCTATCCATGATGCTAGGTAAGCGGAAGGCAGCCACCGCCAGGGGAGAGAACTGTGAATTCTGTTAGATTGTAATGAGGAAGGAAGTCCAAGGGGGTTCTGAGGCTGAGGACATGGGATGTGGCAGAAGCCAAGAGACTGTGGGGAAATGTCAGAAATGGGCCACCTACTGAGACGAACTAAAGGAAAGGGCAGCATAGCAAAAAGCCACAAGTAACTACCAGGAAGGATCACGAAGAAAACTGCAAGCAGAAGAGCAAAGATGACAAGAGGTGATTCCCTTGAGGGGAGAAAATATTTATTACCTGGACATGGAGGGGCGTTGGGGCAGAAAAGAACCCCCATGGTTCTGACAGGACACATGGTTTACACAGTCATTAGGAGCATTCTTTAGCCACCATTGAAAATGTGGCTGGGTGCCTCTGTGTCCAACATCACTGGCCTCATCTCTGTGGGAACTTAAGCTACAGGATGGCCACAGCTATGATAGGTTGACTCACCGATGTGTTTCCTGGGCACACCGATGTGTGTGCCTGGGATGTGGTCCATGCTCAAATAATAGTTCTTGAATAAAAGAAAGAACGAAGAGGGGACAGGAGGAAGGGAGGAAGGAAGGAAGGAAGGAAAGAAAGGGGGAAAGAGGGAAGGAAAAAAGGAAAGAAGGAAGGAAGGAAAGGGGGAAAGAGGGAAGGAAAAAAGGAAGAAAGGAAGGGAGGGAGGGAGGAAAGGGGGAAGGAAGGAAGGAAGGAAGGAAGGAAGGAAGGAGGAAGGAAGGAAAGGAAGGAAGGAAGGAAGGAAGGAAGGAAGGAAGGAAGGAAGGAAGGAAGAAGGGACGGAGGGAAGGAAGGGCTGTGACCCAGGATGGCAGGCTATGCTTAGTCGCCCTAGCTGACTTTAGGAGGGCTACATCACAAATCATCTCCCTCTTCCTGCCTCTCTACCTCCTGTCTCAACACACAGGCAGAGTCCCACCAGCTCACATACAAAGGGCCAAACAACCCAAGGCGTGTGTGGCAAAGCTCTCAGGAAGCTCTGGTAGCCCACACCCCAACTCCTGGGCTCCCAGGGCATGCCAGCAGGGTGCTAGGTCAATCTCTACAGCTGCTTCAGAGTTAGCTTCTGGTCCTGGGCAGTCTTCAAAATTCAACCCAAATGAGCTGGTTTAACGCCTCCCCATAGGTTCTCAACTGCTCAGTGAAGCCAACGCCACGCCAGGAGCTTGATGGGGCTTCTCTCTCTTATAAGAAATACTGCCCTTTCTCCCCAGGTTGAAACAATCCCGGTATTATGGTCAAGAGGGAGAGGGTGGGGCAGAGAGTGGTACTTTGTTTATCAGGCAGGATAGGCTAGTCTGTGCAACCGTATCAACCCCCAAACCTCAGTGACTGAAAAACAAGGTTTGTTTCTCAGTCTCCCTCCCTATTCATCACAGTTTGGCAGAAGACTCAGTTCTGCATTGCCCTTTCTCTGGCACCCAGGCTAATAAAGTGACCACCATGTTCCTATGGTAGAAGGAAAAACAGCTGTGGAGGTTCTCAGGCTGATATTCAAATACTCCAGTCTGGACGTCACATACATCACATCTGTGCACTGTCATTGGCTGGAATCAACACACAGTCCCACACAGTCACAAAGAGTTCAGGAGTACAATCCTACCACAGGTAGGGAAGGCAAAGAGCTAGAAATAACGACCCTAGTCAGGAAAGGAGCCTTAGAGCTGTGACCCAATCATTCCTAAGCCCTTCTCTTCACGCACTGGTTGCCCTCCATTGAGGAAGTGGCCAGAGGCCTAGCCCAGAGGACCGGGGTTACTTACTAGTCAAGTCTGATGCTGAAAAGTTGTCCTGTTTTATACTTTCTGATCAGAGGATTTCCACTTGTCCTTCAGTCGCAACTCTCCTGAGAGGGACAGTCCTCAATGAGGATGGTGAGTGTCAGGGCAGTCTGGCGGTCCTCCTGGAAGACTCCAGCCCCCTCAACGGACTACCAACTCCCACCAAAAGTCCAGCGAGGGTAGCATTGAAATCAATAACCAAGAGAGTTGGCTTGAGAATTCACTTTCTTCATTTAAAAAAGTATTTCAGCCAGGCGCAGTGGCTCATGCCTGTAATCCCAGCACTTTGGGAGGCCAAGGAGGGTGGATCACGAGGTCAAGAGATCGAGACCATCCTTGCCAACACAGTGAAACCCCGTCTCTACTAAAAATACAAAAATTAGCCGGGCGTGGTGCCACGTGCCTGTAGTCCCAGCTACTCAGGAGGCTGAGGCCGGAGAATCGCTTGAACCCAGGAGACGGAGGTTGCAGTGAGCCGAGATTGTGCCACCGCACTCCAGTCTGGCAACAGAGGGAGACTCCATCTCAAAACAAACAAACAAACAAACAAAAACAAACAAATGTTTTCCCCTATGTTATTTTAGGAATCAAGAAACATGGGAAGTGTTGAGGAGACAGCACAATTGGGCAGGGGGGAGGGTTGAAGAGCAGACAGGCTCGCTGGGAGAGCAGAGGATGGGGATGGGGAGAGAGGGTGGGATGGAGAGGGCATCTGAGGGGAGACAGTCAGAGGTCAACTGCTGTCCTCAAAATTCAACCCAAATGAGCTGGTTTAACGCCTCCCCATAGGTTCTCAACTGCTCAATGAAGCCAGCGCCACGCCAGGAGCTTGATGGGGCTTCTCTCTCTTATAAGAAATACTGCCCTTTCTCCCCAGGTTGAAACAATCCCGGTATTATGGTCAAGAGGAAGAGGAAGCCCTTTTTCAAAGTCATCCCACATCTTTGAAAGGCTCATTTGCCATTTAACAGCTGTTGATGTTTCTTTAAAAATGAATCTGAGGGTGTGTGGCTGGGCAGCAGGCACCAGTATCAAGAGGAGGACAAACAATCCTCCCTGAGCTGAGGATCCCACCCTGGGCAAAGCCTGTAGTGCAGAGAAGTGGCGGGAAACTTAGGGCTCCAAGAGGCAGACCTACAGGGAGCTGGCCATTGCACCCACCCTTCCTATCCTAGGCAAAAAGAGGGAGCAAGCTGAGGAAAAGTTAGAACTAGGCTTCTTTAAAGTAACATATTAAGCACTATTTAATTTCTGGTCTAGAGCTCAAAGGAGTTAAACCAGGTGACTTCCACCAGATTTTCTTGATTCTGTGTTTGTTCCATGAGAAGCTATAGGTTCGATCCTGTGCAAGTTCTAGAATCTTCTGGAACCTGCAGAACCTATACGTTCAGTTGAAGTGAGAGGAGAAAGCAGGAATCTCAAAATATCTCAATATAAAGACACCACTCCTTCCCCTCTCGTCACAGCCTCCACAAAAGCAGGTCCTCCACGCCACTGCTGCCTACGCAGAGCTCTGCACTCTCACTAATGAGGCCATTTCTTTCTTGACTTCGCTGTGCTCTTGGCCCAGTGACAGCCATCAGAAATGATCAGGTGCGATCGAGCCCATGCTACCCTGGACAGGAGGTAATATTCCATAGAGGGCCTCCTAGTGGCTCTCCCTCCCTGAGCAGTGGGGACATGGAGCGGCTGTCAAAACACCAAGGGAGGCCCAGGAAGGATGTTCGTCTCCAGGGAGCAGAAGAGGGGACAGCCAGCGTGTCTCTAGCCAGGAAGGGAGATGACAACACAGGGCAGCCCACGGGGGCATGGTGGGGTGAGAAATCTTCCTGTGGCTGTGGAAATCTTGATAAGGTGGCAAGCGTGTTGTGCAGTGGCATCCTGAGGGCTGCCCGCCCTCCCATGCACCCAGGGCGGGCAGGCAAGCTGCACACTGTCATCGCCTAAGTCAGCGGCATTGGACACACTTAATTACAGGGGAAGCAGAATCCGATTGCACTTTCTGTGCCAGCTCCTGACTTCATTTGCGTCGTCATTTTTTTTTCCTTTTTCATACCTCAATGGAATAAATCTGAAAGATGTTTAGAGCCAGATTTTCACCAGCAGGTCTTCAGAAATAAATACAGGGATGAGGAATTTCATTCGCTTATCCTTGCGTTGGCTGAGCAAATATTTATTGAGTGCCTGTTGTATCCAGATACTATGCTTGGTGGTAGAGGGATTCTCAGATTTGTTTTCTAAGGTGAAACAATTGGGATTTGGAACTACCGATATTTTCCATGCTCATCACAAGGGAGAGGGGAGCTATAATATTTGGACATCATAATGAGGTAAACTGGAAGTAATCAGCCCAGAAGACACTGTCTGGTTCCTGGAAGGTGAAGACCGAGATGCAGGTTCACAGGTGGGAAGCTCTGCCTTAGATCTGAGCTTTTGCGTTATTTCCATTAATGAGGCATAAGGTGGAAAGGCGGTGCCTCGCATCTGGGCCTGACGGTCTTAAATGCCGTAGAAGAAAGTCTTCCCTCCTGTGGCCATTTCTCTTTCTCTTTTCTTTTGTTTGGAGAGCTTGTCAGAAAGAGTATTATACAGAGAAATACTGTTGATCATTGGGTCAGCTATGTCATGAAGGTAAATGATTGAGGATTTATTTTCTCTGCAGTTGGGAACCCCAAGCCAAGTCTGTAGGAGTCCTTTAAAGGATAGGGATTCAGACCCAAGTCTGTGTTTCTCATAATGATACAAGATAATTTTGAAAACTGGCTGAAATGGATATTCCCGAACTCTTTGTCCTCCTTGCTAGAAAAGTCCGCCTCTTCTTTGGCTGGTAAGACTAGGAAAGCAGCTCTCATGGAGAGTTTGCAGATCATGAAATAACACAGCTACAGGGCTTTTCCAGCTGGAGCCTAGAGGTTCCTGAGATTCAGGAGCTGCTGGAAACATACACCTCTGACCTCTTTCCTGCTTCACTTAACCAGAGAAGATTCATGCTTAATATTCTTATATTCTTATATATATGAGTTTTTCTTTCTTAAGAGATCTCATCTAAAGAAAGGGTTTCTATACTGAGAGATAGAGAGGAGAGAAAGAAGGAAGGTAGGAAGGCAGGAAGGCAGGCAGGCAGGAAGGAAGGTCCAAATCACATATTTAATAGAGGAGGAGACCAAGGCCCAGGAAGCACAAGACTTACCAGGCTCATACAGCTTCCCAGAGCTAGCACTGGAGTGCAGGTGGACACCCTGCAGGGAACTTTCCAGATGCCAAGGCCTTTGAGTACCTTCACGTATTCTTAGAGGGCATTTAATACGCTGAGTTTTACTTACCTTTAATTTAGCAATTTTCAAAATGAACTTCTGTTGGGCCTCTACTGCTTTTGCTCTATTCAATAGAGAGATTCTTGAGGAACAAAGCTCTAGCTCAATATCCCTATCTAACTTAAAAGAAAGACAATCCTGTTATGTCAAAGCTTAGAGGCTGTGATGAGCACCACTTGTCACACCCCGTGGTCTCCTTGTTTGGAGGGGGGTGTTTGTAGAAGCAAGAGCATGAGAGAGGCAGTGCAGTTTGCACAGATACAAACCCCCCTCCTCCACAATATATTAGAAGAAGACAACCTTTGTGATGGGAGAGGAGGCAGAAGCTTGGACTAAGCCAACATCTATAATGAGAACGTCTCATTGAAACAAACTCTTTCCTTTTCAACACTACCTTGATAGTCAACTTTTCCATTATTGCCCAGGTTTGTCTTCCTGTCAGCATAAAAAATACCATCATAAGGTGAAATGTGTATGATATTCCCATAAATGCATACTGTCAGGAAGTTTCACTGCCATAAACTTGCCCTCTCATTCCTCCCATTTAATCCAGCTCTGTGCTTATATTCTGGTGCCTGGCAACCCTGTGCCTGCTGCAGTCGCACACACACGGGCAGGCAAGAGGTGAGAGCCTTGGGGAATCCCCTGCAAAAGGGCAGATCTGCCAAGGGCCGTTATCAGATGAGGGTGATATCAGAGGGCGAGTGGTGTGAGGTGACTCAGACACTGTGAAAAGGCATTATTCATCTAGAGCCCTACTTCCCTTTATGGTTCATAAAACGTGTTCTTGAAATGCTATGTCTAAACAAGGTTCTGCAAATCAGGTCCTGTGTTACACGGGTTGGAGACTCTTGCTATTCAAATGATTCCTACAAAGCACCCTCTATCTACAAGACTTCATCCATTTGTTTGTTTATTTGTCCACTCAACAAATACATATTTATTCAGGACTTTGAGCAGGGCACTGGCTCAGTCATTGGGAATATGGGGGAAAATAAGATATGTCCCTGGGCTTATGAGCTTCAGATTATTACACAACTACTACAGGAGAGAAATTCAGAGGTGCTCATTGATCTTTTGCAAAATTGGATCTTCAAAGGTAATTGCTTACAGCAGATTAGTAACTAAATAGAATTAGGTCCTTGGGTCAGCTTCCTCTCCCTCCTAGGTTCCTGTCAGCTGATTCTTCCAGAGCGGAATCTCCCACCTCTTCCCTTCAAAATTGTAGTTTTAGTTTTACTTTGATCCAAGTTTTCTGTTGCAGCCTATTTGAAGTACAATATGATCTGTTGAGCTCGGATCACAAACACATCTGGGAAAATTACTCTTTGAAGAGGCAGCAGGAGATAAGAGCACCTAGTTTGTGCAAAAAGATCATTAGCAACGTCTCATTAACAAATATGTCTCTGCCTGTTTAGAGTCAGGTATCTAAAATAAGGTAGACAAAGCAATTAGCAGGAGGGAGGAGGAAAGATCAAACACCGAGGTTGATCCAGCTGCTACTACTGTTGCTGTCTGATCTCTCAGCAGCAGAAACAAACCCCAGGGCTGGGTAAGATACTCTGCCTGGAGGAGACCAAACAGACACCTGGTGCAAGTTGATTATATCAGATCCCTTCCACCTAGGACAAGAGCTGGGGCAGTAGTTTGTCCTTATTGAGACTGATATGTTCTGGCCTGGGTTTTACGTTCCCTGTCCACCATGCCTGGGCCGGGCCCACCATCTGGTGCTCTCAGAGCATCTGACTTCACATCACTCATACCATTGCTTCAGACCCAGGGACCCACTCTATGGCAGGGGAGTGCAACAAATGCCTATACCTGCAGGATCCATTGTACTTTTTAGACGCTGCACAAGCTGGAGACTGCCAGCTCGAGAGTGTCCGAAAAACCCTCAAAAGGCCCAGTCATCTTTCCAGATTCACAGTATACTTTCGACACTTTGAACAGATGGGAAGTGTGGGGCCTTTCATCATTATTCCCACTGACTGAGTGAGGGAATTCATGCTTCATACTCCTTAAACTTCAGGCACAATCACCAGAGGCAATCAGAGCCTGACAAAAACATGGCAACCAAAAGTTCAGATCCTCAGAGGTAAATTTCTGGATTATTCCACCAGGCAAGCAACCTAGACCAGCAAAGCTGCCTTCTG
Source organism: Macaca thibetana thibetana (assembly GCF_024542745.1). Classification (NCBI taxonomy): domain Eukaryota; kingdom Metazoa; phylum Chordata; class Mammalia; order Primates; family Cercopithecidae; genus Macaca; species Macaca thibetana. The sequence continues at coordinate 87,403,761 of NC_065581.1, read as the reverse complement.
GGAAGACGAATATTAGCCATGGCCTCAGGGCAACATCAAGAATGGTAGCTTGTCCCACCAGACCACAAGCACTCCTCCTGTAAAGTTTTCCTTTTAAGAAACTGAGAGGAAAACTAAGTGAGAGTGGGGTAAGCCACCACCACCTTCTTGCAGAATCAGGGATGGGTCAGCGTGAATCTAACAGGGCACGTGAGTGCATTTAGGCAGTGGAAGGAATAGACTGCCTCAGTGCCTCGTCCACATGCCCTCAGTGCTCACTGCTCCTGTGCACATCCACAGCCTCTGCAAACACCTGCTACTAAGTATGTCAGCTGGACTTAGGATAACGCTTGGCCTATGCACAGGGAAGCCAGAGGTGCTGGGAAATTGATGCACCCAGGAATAGGCTTCAAGTGTAGCAAATGGTATTATTGGATAAGGGACCTGGAGAACATTAACAAGGAAAGCTAACTTGCCTAGTGCTCGGGAAAGGCCTCTCTGAGACCTGAAGGATGAGTAGGAGTCAGTCAGACAAAGAGCTGGAAGAAGAGTGTGGATAGGAAGACAGGTAAGATGAAGTGAGGACACACACAAGGAAAGGGCAGGAGAGTAGAGTGGGACACAGAGCCACAAGGGGGACAGGCAGATCCCATAAAAGGTCTTGGAATTCTTGTCTCAAATCTCGATTTTATGCTCCAACTTATGTGTTGGGAGACCACTCTGCCTGGATTATGAAGAATGGTTTTGAGGGAACAAGACTGGAGACAGGGAGACCAGCATGCCCACTTGGCATTTGGAGATATATGTCTGATGTGCAGGGGATATCACGTGACCAGTGATACAGTAATTAAAACCGCTGTAGAAGGAATGAGATATTCCAAAGGGATGCTAAAAAATAGCCCAGGTCTGAGCCCTGATGGACACAAACATTGAAGAAAAAGATAGAAGCAGAGGCGATGACAAAGATCAAAGAAGAATAGCCGGAGAGGTAGATGAAAAACTAGAATAGAAAGGCACCTAGAGACCCTGGAGAAGAGAGTATTTGTAGAAGGCAGGCGTGGTCAGCAGTATCAAATGCTGTTGAGAGGATAAGCAAGAGAAGTCTCATCCACTGCTCTTGGTAGAGCAAAATAACATAATCTTTTGGGAAAACAATTAGCCATGCACATCAGAAATCATAATCCAACTCTTGGGAATTTATTCAGAGGAAATACTGAGATTCAAGTGGAGAAAGAGATCTGTTTTTATAACTATGATGATATTATTTATAGTGGTTTTTAAAAACTTGATGGTAAAAAACTTTCAATGCCTCTATAGATAATTGACTAAATTAAAAGACATATATTTAATGAAATCTTTTGCAACCATTAAAAATATAATTAAAATTAAATTAAAATCATGAGGTAACATTAAAATGCATGTAAAATAACATCAAATAAAAAAACAAAACGCAAGAATCTACATAAAGAGTAAACATCCATATGGATAAAGACTGGAAGAACATCAAAAATGTAAATACTTCATATGTAAGAGAGGTGGAATTGTTAGTTTTAAAAATTATTCTCTGTATTTACTGTTATACTACTTACAGATAATAAATTGCAATCCAAAGAACATACATGTAGCAACTTTATAATCAGTAGAAAAACCTAGTACATTGCCAAACAACTTGATGTCTTGTTATGATGAGAGAAAAAAACATAAAATTTGCCTCCTATACATAAAAATGGGAACAATGGACGCTCAGGACTACCAGAGGTGGGAGGTAGAGAGGGAGATCCGTGTTGAAAAACAACCTATCAGGTATATACTCACTACCTGGGTGATGGGATCATTCATACATCAAACCTCAGAAACACACAATTTACCCAGTTAAAAACCTGCACGTGTACCCCCGAACTCAAAATGAAAGTTGAAAAAAATTTTCCCACCTATAACACGATTTTTTGCAAGTATTTATGGCTTTCTGGACCAAAAAGGCTCAGGCAACTTAGAGAATAAACGTCCAAATAGCCCCTAATGTGAAAACTGTTTACACTTAGAAGCTAATGAAAATAAAAGGAAATTGGGGCCGGGCGCGGTGGCTCAAGCCTGTAATCCCAGCACTTTGGGAGGCTGAGACGGGCGGATCACGAGGTCAGGAGATCAAGACCATCCTGGCTAACCCGGCGAAACCCCGTCTCTACTAAAAAATACAAAAAGTAGCCGGGCGAGGTGGCCGGCACCTGTAGTCCCAGCTACTCGGGAGGCTGAGGCAGGAGAATGGCGTGAACCCGGGAGGCGGAGCTTGCAGTGAGCTGAGATCCGGCCACTGCACTCCAGCCTGGGCGACATAGCGAGACTCCGTCTCAAAAAAAAAAAAAGAAAAAGAAAAGAAAAGGAAATTAAGTTAAATGCAGCATAATAGTCACTGGGAAATATGGGCTTCTCAGAATCTTCGATTCTATGCACCCTCCCACCCGTGGGGAAAGGAGAAAGATAATTAATATTTTTGAGTACCAACCTGTGCCAAGAATGATGCTAGTCACTCATATCCATAGCTCATGCCAACCCAGGAAGCATGAGGACCTGCAGCAGCATCAGTTACATTCTCCAGGCAACAAGCATCAGAGTCTTGGAGCCTGGTCATGCTTTGTTCTCCATTTCTCATTGAGAATTTCAGTGACCCTCTATACAATGGAAGCAAGTTAGACCCAACCTAGTGAAGTGACGGCTTTGTTTTGTCAACTTACCTACATTTGCAAGTCAGAATTGAATAATCACTTCTTTCTTTTATATTTAAACACCTCCTTTCTCTCATCTCAGATTCTTCATCATAGCCCTGAAATTCATTTATACGGAAGCCTACAGCTGAATGAATCTCTGTTGTGTAATGTTCCTTTATTCTAGTAGTTAATATTTTCATCTCACCCACATACTACAGTGTTATGGAACATCAGGGCAATCCCTTCTAGTTGACTAATAAGGAGGATTTCATTTCATCCCTTGGTAATCACATCCTGGGTTTATTCACTCTTCTAATAATTCTATTAGAATGTTTATAAGATGACGTGCTTTTAATTGTTTTCCTGGTTCCAAAGATACAGAGAGCAAGTTTCTCTAATGGGCTTTGTAACATCCATCCTTTATTTTTATTGCTAATGGACTCTCCAGTAATATAAAATGACTGATGAGTGCAGTCAGAGAAAAGCAGAAAAATCAATACCTTTCCAGACTGCATATTAGTTAAAAGCAGGTGAGAAGCTGAGGCTAGCAGACAATAGGATTTCCTCTGCCTCCAAGTATCAGAAAAGGAGGGAGATTATCTCAGATGGGCTGTGAAGCTCTCTACAAAGGAGACTACAGGATGTTGAAACAAGGGAGTGCTAAAATCACTTGGATAATTCTTAGAAATCTGTGGGAACTGCTTCCAGTAGAGGGCAGTGGTGCACACACACACTGACCCCAGGCACTACCAAACTACTGTTTTCTCTTTTGCAGGGTTTCTCTCCTCACCTTCTACATCCTGTAGTGACTCTGGCACGATCGAATTGGAAAGCGTACCCTTGTTCAGATACGGTCATTGTTAGCAGAGCCTCAGCAGCTGCAGGTTCACATTTGATGAGCTAGATATAGCAGACATGCTAAACTTGGTACATGTATCGTCTCATTTAGTCTTCACAACAACCTTATGATACAGGTACTACTGTCATCATCATCATCCGCATTTATAGGTAAGAAGAGGTTATCTTGCCCAAGCACACCCAGACAGTGGTTCGTAGAGCTGAGATTGGAACTGGTTCTACCCTACAACCCAAGAGCCTAGCTACTGCTGCTACTGCTCCTCCTCCTCTTCCCCCTCCTCCTCTTCAGTGGCATGCCTTACTATCTGTTCCATTCATGTATACCCTTCATTATCTTACTGTGTGAAATTTTTAAACAGTGAGACCCTAGGTTACTCATACTTCCACCCACCCGTAGCTCACAAAGAATTTTATATATTTGGCTGGGTGCAGTGGCTCACGCCTATAATCCCAGCACTTTGGGAGGCTGAGGCGAGTGGATCACCTGAGGTTAGGAGTTTGAGACCAGCCTAGCGAAACCCCATCTCTACTAAAAATGCAAAAACTAGCTGGGCATAGTGGGACTAGCCTGTAATCCCAGCTACTCAGGAGGCTGAGGCAAGAGAATTGCTTGAACCTGGGAGGTGGAGGTTACTGTGAGCCAAGATTGCACTGCGGCACTCCAGCCTGGGTGACAGAGTGAGACTCCATCTGAAAAAAAAAAAAAAAAAAAAAAAATTATATATAATAAGTACACAATAAATAAAGCTGACTAATTCATCATTCAAAAGCCCCTCAGATGTCTTTTACTGTACTGTGACATGTAGAGTAAGCTCTATGTGCTCCCTACTTTGTCTTCATTTACAATCTAAGACAAGTAAATAGCAATGATAAACATGAACCTGTTGAAGACATAGACAAATGAGGAATAAACTTGAACAAATACCTAAATGGAGGAAGTGTTCAGAGAGAGAGATATATATATGATTTTATATATGTAAATGGAGGAAGTATTCAGATGTGTGTATATATCTATATCAAGGGCAAAAGGCTCAGATGTTTTTCTATGCCTGCTTCTTGAATCTTCCCAGTCTGCTACTCCCAGATTTCTTGAAACCTTTCATTCAAGTCCAGGTTAGTTACAACCTCTAATCATTGTCTCCAGGAGTTTCTGCCAGTGGTCACTCCCAGGGAGGGGGGACTTGGGTGGGTTTTTGCACCCAGCCTTTCCTCCGAAGTTTCCAGCCAACCACTAATCTCCTACTGTCTCTCAGAACTTACCCCACTCACCCCAGGATACTCATCCTCATCCTGATTCCTATCAGAGGCAATGGCACTGACTCCTGCCTATCTGTAGTTGATTACCCTTGTTAAGACTGTATAAATATTTACATTTCAATGTGTCTACATGTCATATCTTTTATCATCTTGATTACTAACAAGGATTCATATCAATTATCTAATAGAGTGCCATGGCCTTAGAAAATACCTTATGTTTAACTAAGGTCATTGTGGATAAACTTAGGATATATTTTTATAATTTAAAGAACTAGGCCGGGCGCAGTGGCTCACACTTGTGATCCGAGCACTTGCTGAGGTGGGTGGATCACGAGGTCAGGAGTTTGAGACCAGCCTGTCCAAGATGGTGAAACCCCGTGTCTACCAAATATTTAAAAAGTAGCCGGACGTGGTGGCAGGCGCCTGTAGTCCCAGCTACTCGGGAGGCTAAGGCAGGAGAATGGCTTGAACCTGGGAGGTGGAGGTTGCAGTGAGCCAAGATCGGGCCACTGTACTCCAGCCTAGGCGACAGAGAAAGACTCTGTCTCAAAAAAAAAAAAAAAAGAATTAAAGAATACTATGCTGTAGTGACTCCTGGAAATATTAATGGGTTTAAGAGTCGATAACTGAACGTTTGTTTTTCAAATTGGGGTTCACAGATGATTTCTAAGAGGCCCTAACTGTGCTCTAGGAGAAAGTTTAATTTTGCATTTTATTATATTTCATAAAAAATTAATGTAGGCATATTCTGGATTACAATTACCTGTGAAAGTAGAGCACAGTGGTTAAGAGTTTGGTTCTGAAACAGACTACCTAAGTTTGCATCCTGGCTTTGCCCCTTACTAGCTCTGTGACCTTGAAAATTCTCAGTACCTCAGTTTTCTCATGAGCAAATGGGGTGACTTCACTTGCACCCCAGTGCAATTAGGTGGCAATGAGGGTTACGTGGATTAAAACACATAAAGCACTAGAACAGTATCTGGCTTATATTAAGCAGCTTATAGTTATTAGTCATTTTTATTATGACCAAGAAATGCTATATGATTTCAGGGTTTGTGTTTGCCTGAATATTTATAATCACATCGTTGTCAAATAACACTACTTGAACTTCAGAGCTAAAAGAGAAAAGAAGAAGTTTGGATACATAAATGATGTGCTCACACCAAGTAAAATCCAAATGCTATAACAATGCGCTATGCAAGTGTGGATCTTCAGGAGTTTAAATGGAGAAAATGGGTAGGAGAACTGAGTCACTCCAAAAGCCTACAGTGATAAATATTGAACTGAAAAGAATGCATATCATAGAAGGCAACACCACATTCCCACTGCAAGAGGCAATTTATTCTCAACAAAACCTCATCTGTCAATATTAAAATCACATAATAATCTATTATTTTAAAGTAATAAATCATTTTAATTTTAAAAATAATATAAAGAAATAAGAATTTATTATTTTAAATTTCATTTATGTTTAGTTTTGTTTTATTTCATTTTAAAATTGTTTTTGGAATTGTGTAACAGTTTAAAGCATGAAATGTTTGTGTCTCATTTTTGCTTTAGATATCTAAGTAACATTATCTCCGATTAAGACTGGGACTCCAATGGACTTCTTCCTTTGAAATGACCCTTAAGTTATTCAGGTTTAAAAACACTGCACTAATTGCTACAGCCTTTCCCTCTGGTTTGAAGTTACCTTTTTAAAAAGTTAAGTCCAGTTTTGCTCTGCTTATGTGAAATTCGAATTCTATAAATCCCTGCTTATACGCAGTGGCCACTTGCATATTGTCATTATTTACTGATTTAACTTCAAAGTCATTTAAATTTTAACATTTGAAAATGTTCTTATCACTTAGTTTGTCTTACACACTGTATATTCATTCAAAAGTGCAAACTTAAAAAACAAAACAGCAAAGAACAGGACTTTTGAACTCTTTTTATTTCTTCTTTCTGAAGACATAAAAAATAATCTATACACCCAGCAGCCCCTGTGTTTTTCACGAGGAGAATTCAGCTGCTAGGAAGCCCCCTGAAGAAACCAGACCTCAATAAGACATGAGCGTTCAATCGGAGTGTGGCTGAGGTGACATGAGCCAGGTCATGGCCGCCCTGGGTCCCTCCTCATGCATCACAGTTTGGGCCCATGCTTGGAAATCCCCTGAACATAGAAAGGAATGGGGTCACCTAGATTTTTTATTTTTTGTGCCTTTACTGCTCCTACCGTGCCTACATACCAAGTGTTCTGGCACTTGCAGGGGAAGAGTTGTATTTACAGAAGCCTTGAAGTTTTAATTAACTGCTCTAAACTGTTGAATAAATGCCTGTGTCCCTAGGGATCAAAACCCCGAAACCCCGTTGAATAAGAGGAAAGACTCTAAGTGCATAGACTGAGACAAATTCCTAGGAGTAATGTCTAATTACTGGCTCCTTCTTTACCCGAGTAGTAAAGGACTATTGATGTCACCATAACATTTAAAAGTTTGCATGAAATAGTGAGCAAGGTAGATGAGTAATCAGTCATTTTCAGCATGATGAATGCAAGCCAGGAATGATATTCAAATTAGTTAACAACTGGGAGCGAAAGGGGGTTGAACAATTAACCCAGTTTCCCTGAAGGCCCCAGCTGTGCCACATGTTGACCCTTCAGTTGCTATATTATGGGGGTGGTCCAGGTGGTCAGAAGAGAGAGTGGGGAGGGGTGCCCAAGGGGCTCAGAGAACAGCTATTTATCAGCCAGTGGGAAAATATTAGGACATTCTACTACGGCTATTGCTATACTAGTGTGTACTGGCTAAACAGCAGCCTGAATTTACCAGTCCTCATGCCCCAGCTGTAAACAAATAACTTAGTGAAACACAAAGGCTGGTGGTAGACCCTGGCTCAGGTTACAAAGGAGGGTAGGAATTTGCTTATTTTCCACTGGGGCATGAGAATAGGAACTCCTTCCAGCACTTGGCAGTTTTGACTAATTGTTGAAAGGCAAAGAAAGCAACCCCAACATAAGAGGTGTGCCAGAATCGACCTTGTTTTGAGGACAAGATCTTAGATTTTAGCTGAAGTGAGCAGACAGCAGATTTTCAATGTTAATTGAATGTATGGTTGTTCTTGCAGTGAGGGTATCCTCTTATATATTTGAATCAAATTTCAAAGCATTTGCTTGGTGAATGTTTAAACTGCATGTTCTCTAGCTACTATCAAACCAGTTGCAAAAATAAACAATCACTGATGGATGGGTAAATGGGTAAAACCGGTGTTTTTCTATTTGCTACAGTCCTAGAAGCCACTGATTTTTCACCTCTCTTGCCAGGAACAAGTAGGCTTTTGAGTGAAAGAAAAGTCACGCTTTCATGAATGGGAGGGTGGGTGTTCACAAGATAAGTACTTTGGATCTGAATGATTGAAGGAAATGACTTTTCTAAACCACCCTTGCAAATAATTAAGTCAGTCAGGGTACAGTTTCTTTCATACGACACGGTTCACCCACCCATCCCATCCGCAGCTCCCACACTTGCCACGTGGACCCTGCGTCATGCACAAAATAGCCCACACTCACTTTCATACTGATAGCAAATATCAACACATGAGAACACACAAGCTGTCACCAAATCTGATGTGGTAAACTAAAGCTATCATTATTTCAAATCACTCATCACCTAAATACTTTTCAATCCAGGCAAAGTTATTATGCTTTCTTAAACTAAGTTCCTCAAGTCATATTATTTGAAGCCGTTGTCCAAGCTTGTCATTTAATGGAAACTCTATGTAGAAAATTGCCAAGATGAGGATCTTAAGAGTCAAGAAACTTTAATCAGAGAAAGGAAAGATGAGGATCTTAAGAGTCAAACACCTTTAACCAGAGAAAGGAAAGAGAAGCAAATTCTTCCTATTTCTCTCTTGTCACAGAAGTGTGTCTATGGGGCAGGTTTATTAAGAATATAACTGTCCCCCTCTCAGCAGATGGGGATGGGAACAGTGACTTTGGTGTGGACCTCCCCTTCAAATTTGCAGTTTGTTAGAGCTACCTGTCAATCATCTCTACCTTACTGCCACTCTCTGGGAAGGAGGAGGGGAGAGAGGGAGGAAAACACAGCTCAAGGCAGGTACCTAAACCTAGGTCTGAAAATACCCTGGTCCAGAACCTTCTGGTGATTTCAAGTGTTGATATTTATGGTCTCCAGAAACAAATTTAATTGTCTTTTGGAAAATGAGCAGTCCTGTGTGAAAAAAGCAGGACAAAGTTATGGTTGCCTCATGCCCTTATCTGGGCTTTGTTTTGCTGGACTTTGTGTGAGCCCTAATTAGCTGGTCCCCACCATGCCTTTTGTGGAGCTGAGTGAGGAGGCCCACTTGCTGACCTGGGGAGTTGGGAGTGAAGAGCTGGAGCTATTGCTGCCTCTACCCTTTTCTTCTGCAGCAGCTGAGGTGCCCAAGCATAAGGGCTCTCCTGACAACCAAACCCCAGCAGAGGAACTGTGTGCCTTGACCTCCTTTGCTGATGTCAATTAAAGATCCCTGAAGGTTTTTGAAAAGAGAGAAAGGGAAATGGATGTGGAATGAATGCCTGTTCTATAGTGGACAGTGCCTCATTTAATCTTCCCCAAAGTTCAATTATTTTCCAGATGAGGAAACCAATGCTCACAGAGAAGCAAGATCAATTAGGAAATATGGATTAGGATATAGAGAAAGGAAGCTCCCCTCTCCTTCACCCTACCCTCGCCCAACACTCCCACCTCTACTGCCCCCCAAAAATGAATGCTGATGTCCAGGCAACTCACATCAGAACAAAAGTACTGTGTTTTCCTAGTGGTGCCAGCGAAGCCTGCAGGCTGGCAAACAGAAGCCTGTGGCAGCATCCCAAGATCTCCCCCCTGTCCTGTGTCCAGTCGACTCTAATCCTAAAGGGAACCTATGACTCTCGTATTCCACGTGGCATGGCTCTCACCAGTCTTGCTTCTTCCTCACACCTTCCCTCCTCATGGTCTTCTTATCCTGTGTCTTTTCCCTTCTTAATCACAGTGTTATAGATAAAGGGCCCCTCGCCTCATGAAATCCAATCCCCAGCTGATTTACTTGCCTGGCATACAACTTTTAAGTACTCTCCACTGCAGTCTATAAAGCCAAGACAATAACACTCACCCTCACATCTCAGGATTTTGCACATTAACTTGTTAATGGTTTGGCAAACACTAGCCCCACCATAAAGGCTGAGATAAAACTCTGTCTTCCCTTCCTTTCCATTCTTTTTTTTTTTTCTTGACTAAAGCTAAAAATCTTCCTGCGTGTTAGAAAGCTGATATTTTATTTACGATAATTGTAAAAATCAGCAAGTTGGATGCACTGGGGAAAAAACCAAAATTGCACATATCTGTACTTCACTTTTTATCTAACCAAACGGTGCAATGTTATGGGGACACAGATGCCTTCTCTGTGTAAGTGATCGTCATATAGAGCTTGACATCCCTCATCCATCACACTGCCCTCTGTGCATTTCAGGGCTTGGAATAAATAAATCCGGGAAGCCATATATGTTCTTCTTGTCTAAGTTCATTTCACAGCACATTGTTTAATGTGAATTTTTAATATGTCATCCAGGTTCGTGTGAGTGAGTCAGTCTGAGGAGCTAATGAAGTTGTGTCAGTTGAGGGAGAACTGACTACGTCAGTGCCCTGATCCCCTGATCCCCTAGGGCTCTCTCTCTGTATAATTCTACCCCAGGCTTACAAATACAAACTTTCCCCGCCAAACCTCCCTTGAGTCAAGGCTGTCAGTCATTCCCAGCCCAGCAGTAGTTTTACAAAATGCACAAAGGGTAATTACGGAAAGCCCCCCCACTGATTTTCATATGTAATCTTACCTTGGGACTGGAACCCAAGTCCCCACTTCAACTGCTTCCTATGCAACTTAAACTTGGCAAGCACAATAGCATATAACTGCTTGGAGGGGGAGAAGAAAGCAGGGAGTGGAGGTGGGAAAGGGGAAGTTCAGATTAGCACAGCCTTGATCTTGAAGATTATTATAAATCCTTTAGCACTGTTGAAACAATTAGATCATTTGATTGGCCTTAACATTCCTCATCCCATAAATTAGCCTGGTGGGTGCCTCCTACTGTTAAGCAATGCATTATATTGTTCCAACACCAACATCTGGCTAATGGAGAACAGACCAATTTTAATTTTAGCTCTTAGAAATTATACTTATCCCAATCCTTATGATAACCTCTATAATGAATATGTAGAAATGTGGCTTTTGTCATTAACATTTTATTTGAAAAATTCCTTTTTTTCTAGGTATAACATGAATAAAACTTCTAAATGGTGCTCAGTTTCAAAAGTTGTTTTCTTCCTCAAAATTTGCAAGTAGATATTTTCAAATGGTAAATTTCATTGAAAATAGTTTATTTCAAACACCATCTTTTACAAATTGCAAATTCTAATACTTCTGAGATGCAAATATTCACACAGCATGAAGTACAATGCTTTCTACCACTATAACACCAAAACAAATAGAACATATGTTCCCTGATTCTTTATAATTCTCCTGAATTATAAAACCAAATAGACAAATAAGCACATATATCAATCATTGAACCCATAAAAGTAAAAAGATAGTGTCAAGTTCATCATTAATTTTCACCTTTATTTGAGAGAGAGATGAGACGAAGAGAGTGATATACAGAAAAGAGAAGGTGAGAGGGAGAAAGAGAAGACAAAAAGAGAAAAAAGGAAAGTAAAACTTTGCAGGGGCACCAGGGTGGCACTCACTGAGCAGGAGGCACTGCCTCCATTACATCCCAGGAGGGCAGAAGCAGCAATGGGATCTCACAAGAGCGGGCAAAAGGTACGCGATAGTAATCAGCCCTAAAACAACGCTTTCTATGTGCCAGGTACCCTAAATGCATGAATTGCTTTAATCCTCATAACAACCTTATGAGGTTTAAATCCATTTTTGGTTGAGGACATTAAGATACAAAGAGGTTAAGTACCTTGCCCAAGGTCATACAGCCAGTAAAGGGCAAAGCCAGGACTAGAAACCAGGAGACAGACCCCAAGAATCCATACACTCAGCACCATGCTGTACTCCAATGTACTAGAATTTACCCAGCCGAGTTACTGTTGCTGCATCAGACCAGCCGCCTGAGAGGATCTGCCTCCATTCTAAAGACTATGCCCCTGCTCAGCCTCTGGGTCACCTCCTTTGAAACTGCCCTGGGACCTGTACCACATTCCTTTGCTCTTTAGTGGTGGCAAGTTTTTAACCTCTTGAGAGTGGATGTGGCTTTTTGGAACTGCCGAGAATCAGAGGCATTCATAGAGAACAGAGTGAGCTCTGGAAAATAATTTTTAGATTATTTTCTAAAATTATTTTTAGATTAAGATTATTTTTAGATTAAAAACAGAATGATGTTAAAGGTAATAAAGTAGTTTTCTGTGCGGCCCAGGAATTAGCTTTGCTAGTAACAAAAGAATCTTAAGCTCCAATTGTATTGGCAATCATAGATGACTAAAATTTGTGTTTAAGGATCATCTAGATCTTCTGGAAGTCTGCTTGTTTTGATCACTTTCCAGTCATTTCCAGACTCTGCTACTCACTGTGTCTGAGGAGCCTTTCCACTAAGCTCTTTTAACTTTAGCATAGTCTTTTGTGCCTTCAGCTTTCCTGTAAGGGCTTCTAGAGCATTCTTGTCTTTCCTGATAAGCAGAGAAAGTATTAGGTACAATGACATTGGTAGGACTGAAATAGGAATCCTGGTCTTTTAAACTCTGATATCTAATGAGAGATATGCCAGAAGGAGATAAAACAACTTCAATAGGCAGACTCCACAGGCCACAGTGCTTGGGGAATCTCAATTCTGATGCCGGGGCATCAGTGTTGCTTGCTCCAAGACTTACTAGTTCATGCAGCGTTAATTAATTAGAATCAGGAGAACTGACTCACACTAACTATGCACACTAGAAACTGACATATAAACTAGAGTAGACATTTATTTGTTTGTTTGGGGGGAATTGTCCTTCTCATAACTATACAACCTATTGTAATCAAATACAGTGCATTTATCCAGTATGTTAAAATTTATTTCTCTCTTTCTGGATTTCAAGGACTTTAATCATTGGTTACCACATCACCACTTAAGACAGTAGATATTACAATAGATTAGGTTACTAATCCTGCATTAAGTTATCTGCATTATCCATTTCCTTGCATTATTGTCTGTGTTTGGTCACCTTAAATGGGCTATTTCCCAGCCCATGTGTAACTCACCTCTTGATTTGGACCACCACAGTTTCTCAGTTGATAATTTTTGTTGTTTACTTGGTTAGAATTCAGGTATATAGTACTAGGTTTAAACGAAATAAAAGCAAAATGTTTAACTGTTCCCTCCTCACTAATAACAATAACAATTGTAACTGGCATCTGTTGAGTTCCTCTTATTGCACTTTGCAGGTATTAAGTCATTTAACCCTCACCACCACCCTAGGAGGTACTTTCCATTATTATCTACATTTCATAGGTAAGGAAACTGACCTGAGAAATAACTTTCTCAGGGTCACAGGGTCAATAAGTGTCAGTAAGTGTCAGAGCTAAAATGCAAAAGCAGTTTGATGCCCACAGTCTTAACCACAACACTGAATTACTCTCTTAGCCTCTTTGCAACTTGGGTGTTACTACTACTACTGCTGGAAAAAAAAAAAAAAAAAAAAAAGGAAGCAGCTGTTTTTCTCACTTGCCCTGACTCTAGCTAACGGTTCTCGAGTTTTTTGCATTTTATCCATGCAGAACAAAGCTATATTTGTAATCGAACTCCAGATAAATAAGTACCTGTTTTTTAGCAGTCAAAATTTGAAAATGTTTAGCTGAAGCTGGTAAAATATTTAAATCCAACAAGGTCCTGAATAGAATGGAAGGATTCTTTCCTTTGTTATCAAAACCTAAAGGTTTTGATATCCATAGGTTCATTCCGTTCTGCACTTCAGTTGTTTTCTTACAAACAACCCACCCTCACCCCACCTCTAGTTTCTGGGGCCACCAGACGGGGGCAGCACCTCCTGGGCAGGAGAACATGGAGCACAGTGGCCGTGCACACCATCAGCAGTGAGATGGGGGAAAAGACTGCAGAAATGGTGGGCATCTGGAATTACAGTTCATGTCTGACTGAGAAATCTTAGGAAGCCCATTTAATTGTTCTGCACCCGTTTTCCTCTCTTTGAAATGGCGTTAACAGTACTTGCCTCTGTCTACCTTATGCAGGGACATTTGACCCTCAAGAGGCAATGTTTAGAATAGCACTTTGCCCCCCAGGGTGTATAATTCAAATAGAATTCACATTTGTTGTGTTATTTTCTGCTGCTGTATACCTGCATGAGACTATTTTATTATTACTATTATTATTATTATACTTTAAGTTCTAGGGTACATGTGCACAACGTGCAGGTTTGTTACATATGTATACATGTGCCATGTTGGTTTGCTGCACCATTAACTCGTCATTTACATTAGGTATATCTCCTAATGCTATCTCTCCCCGCTCCCTGCTTCCCACAATAGGCCCCGGTGTGTGATGTTCCCCTTCCTGTGTCCAAGTGATCTCCTTGTTCAATTCTCACCTATGAGTGAGAACATGTGGTGTTTGGTTTTCTGTTCTTGCAATAGTTTGAGAGAATGATGGTTTCCAGCTGTATCCATGTCCCTACAAAGGACACAAACTCATCCTTTTTATGGCTGCATCGTATTCCATGGTGTATATGTGCCATATTTTCTTAATCCAGTCTGTCACTGATGGACATTTGGGTTGATTCCAAGTCTTAGCTATTGTGAATAGTACCACAATAAACATACATGTGCATGTGTCTTTATAGCAGCATGATTTATAATCCTTTAGGTATATCCCCAGTAATGGGATGGCTGGGTCAAATGGTACATCTAGTTCTAGATGCTTGAGGGATCGCCACACTGTTTTCCACAATGGTTGAACTAGTTTACAGTCCCACCAACAGTGTAAAAGTGTTCCTATTTCTCCACATCCTCTCCAGCACCTTTTGTTTCCTGACTTTTTAATAATTGCCATTCTAACTGGTGTGAGATGGTATCTCATTGTGGATTTGATTTGCATTTCTCTGATGGCGAGTGATGATGAGATTTTTTCATGTGTCTGTTGGCTGTATGAATGTCTTCTGAGAAGTGTCTGTTCATATCCTTTGCCCACTTTTTGATGGGGTTGTTTTTTTCTTGTAAATTTGTTTGAGTTCTTTGTAGGTTCTGGATATTAGCCCTTTGTCAGATGAGTAGATTGCAAAAATTTTCTCCCATTCTGTAGGTTGCCTGTTCACTCTAATGGTAGTTTCTTTTGCTGTGCAGAAGCTCTTTAGTTTAATTAGATCCCATTTGTCAATTTTGGCTTTTGTTGCCACTGCTTTTGGTGTTTTAGATATGAAGTCCTTGCCCATGCCTATGTCCTGAATGGTATTACCTAGGTTTTCTTCTGGAGTTTTTATGGTTTTAGGTCTTACATTTAAGTCTCTAATCCATCTTGAATTAATTTTCATATCAAGAGTAAGGAAAGGATCCAGTTTCAGCTTTCTACTTATGGCTAGCCAGTTTTCCCAGCACCATTTATTAAATAGGGAATCCTTTCCCCATTGCTTGTTTTTGTCAGGTTTGTCAAAGATCAGATGGCTGTAGATGTGTGGTGTTATTTCTGAGGCCTCTGTTCTGTTCCATTGGTCTATATCTCTGTTTTGGTACCAGTACCATGCTGTTTTGGGGTTACTGTAGCCTTGTAGTATAGTTTGAAGTCAGGTAGCGTGATGCCTCCAGCTTTGTTCTTTTGGCTTAGGATTGTCTTGGCAATGTGTGCTCCTTTTTGGTTCCATATGAACTTTAAAGCAGTTTTTTCCAATTCTGTGAAGAAAGTCTTTGGTAGCTTAATGGGGATGGCATTGAATCTATACGTTATCTTGGGCAGTATGGCCATTTTCACGATATTGATTCTTCCTGTCCATGAGCATGGAATGTTCTTCCATTTGTTTGTGTCCTCTTTTATTTCACTGAGCAGTGGTTTGTAGTTCTCCTTGAAGAGGTCCTTCACATCCCTTGTAAGTTAGATTCCTAGGTATTTTATTCTCTTTGAAGCAGTTGTGAATGGAAGTTCATTCATGATTTGGCTCTCTGTCTGTTATTGGTGTATAAGAATGCTTGTGATTTTTGCACATTGATTTTGTATCCTGAGACTTTGCTGAAGTTGCTTATCAGCTTAAAGGGATTTTGGGCTGAGACGATGGGATTTTATAAACATACAATCATGTTATCTGCAAACAGGGACAATTTGACTTCTTCTTTTCCTAATTGGATACGCTTTATTTCTTTCTCTTGCCTGATTGCCCTAGCCAGAACTTCCAACGCTATGTTGAATAGGAGTGGTGAGAGAGGGCATCCCTGTCTTGTGCCAGTTTTCAAAGGGAATGCTTCCAGTTTTTGCCCATTCAGTATGATATTGGCTGTGGGTTTGTCATAAATAGCTCTTATTATTTTGAGATATGTTCTATCAATACCAAATTTATTGAGGGTTTTTAGCATGAAAGGCTGTTGAATTTTGTCAAAGGCCTTTTCTGCATCTATTGAGATAATTGTGTGGTTTTTGTCTTTGGTTCTGTTTATATGCTGGATTACGTTTATTGATTTGTGTATGTTGAACCAGCCTTGCATCCCAGGGAGGAAGCCCACTTGATCATGGTGGATCAGCTTTTTGATGTGCTACTGGATTCGGTTTGCCAGTATTTTATTGAGGATTTTTGCATCAATGTTCTTCAGGGTCTAAAATTCTCTTTTTTTGTTGTGTCTCTGCTTTGGTATCAGGATGATGTTGGCCTCATAAAATGAGTTAGGGGGGATTCCCTCTTTTTCTATTGATTGGAATAGTTTCAGAAGGAATGGTACCAGCTCCTCTTTGTACCTCTGGTAGAATTCGGATGTGAATCCATCTGGTCCTGTACTTCTTTTGGTTGGTAGGCTATTAATTATTGCCTTAATTTCATAACCTGCTATTGATCTATTCAGGGATTCAACTTCTTCCAGGTTTAGTCTTGGGAGAGTGTGTGTGTCCAGGATTTTATCCATTTCTTCTAGGTTTTCTAGGTTATTTGCATAGAGATGTTTATAGTATTCTCTGATAGTAGTTTGTATTTCTGTGGGGTTGGTGATGATATCCCCTTTATCATTTTTTATTGCATCTATTTGATTCTTCTCTCTTTTCTTCTTTATTAGTCTTGCTAGTGGTCTATCAATTTTGTTGTTCTTTTCAAAAAACCAGCTCCTGGATTCATTGATTTTTTGGAGGGATTTTGTGTCTCTATCTCCTTTAGTTCTGCTCTGATCTTAGTTATTTCTTGCCTTCTGCTAGGTTTTGAATGTCTTTGCTCTTGTTTCTCTAATTCTTTTAATTGTGATGTTAGGGTGTCAATTTTAGATCTTTCCTGCTTTCTCTTGTGGGCATTTAGTGCTACAAATTTCCCTCTACAACAGCTTTAAATGTGTCCCAGAGATTCTGGTATGTTGTGTCTTTGTTCTCATTGGTTTCAAAGAACATCTTTATTTCTGCCTTCATTTCATTATGTACCGAGTAGTCATTCAGGAGCAGGTTGTTCAGTTTCCATGTAGTTGAGCGGTTGTGATTGAGTTTCTTAATCCTGAGTTCTAGTTTGATTGCACTGTGGTCTGAGAGACAGTTTGTTAAAATTTCTGTTCTTGCACATTTGCTGAGGAGTGCTTTACTTCCAACTATGTGGTCAATTTTGGAATAAGTGCAATGTGGTGCTGAGAAGAATGTATATTCTGTTGATTTAGGGTGGAGAGTTCTGTAGATGTCTATGAGGTCTGCTTGGTGCAGAGTTGAGTCCAACTCCTGGATATCCTTGTTAACTTTCTGTCTCGTTGATCTGTCTAATGTTGACAGTGGGGTGTTAAAATCTCCCATTATTATTGTATGGGAGTCTAAGTCTCTTTGTAAGTCTCTAAGGACTTGCTTTATGAATCTGGGTGCTCCTGTATTGGGTGCATATATATTTAGGATAGTTAGCTCTTCTTGTCAAATTGATCCCTTTACCATTATGTAATGGCCTTCTTTGTCTCTTTTGATCTTTGTTGGTTTAAAGTCTGTTTTATCAGAGACTAGGACTGCAACCTCTGCCTTTTTTTGTTTTCCATTTGCTTGGTAGATCTTCCTCCATCCCTTTATTTTGAGCCTATGTGTGTCTCTGCATGTGATATGGGTCTCCTGAATACAGCAAAATGATGGGTCTTGACTCTTTATCCAATTTGCCAGTCTGTGTCTTTTAATTGGAGCATTTAGTCCATTTACATTTAAGGTTAATATTGTTATGTGTGAACTTGATCCTGTCATTATGATATTAGCTGGTTATTTTGCTCGTTAATTGATGCAGTTTCTTCCTAGTATCGATGGTCTTTACATTTTGGCATGTTTTTGCAATGGCTGGTACCAGTTGTTCCTTTCCATGTTTAGTGCTTCCTTCAGGATCTCTTGCAGGCAGGCCTGGTAGTGACAAAATCTCTAAGCACTTGCTTGTCTGTAAAGGATTTTATCTCTCCTTCACTTATGAAACTTAGTTTGGCTGGATATGAAATTCTGGGTTGAAAATTCTTTTCTTTAAGAATGTTGAATATTGGCCCCCACTCTCTTCTGGCTTGGAGAGTTTCTGCTAAGAGATCTGCTGTTAGTCTGATGAGCTTCCCTTTGTGAGTAACCTGACCTTTCTCTCTGGCTGCCCTTAACATTTTTTCCTTCATTTCAACTTTGGCGAATCTGACAATTATGTGTCTTGGAGTTGCTCTTCTCGAGGAATATCTTTGTGGCGTTCTCTGTATTTCCTGAATTTGAATGTTGGCCTGCCTTGCTAGGTTGGGGAAGTTCTCCTAGATAATATCCTACAGAGTGTTTTCCAACTTGGTTCCATTCTCCCCATCACTTTCAAGCACACCAATCACATGTAGATTTGGTCTTTTCACATAATCCCATATTTCTTGGAGGCTTTGTTCATTTCTTTTTCCTCTTTTTCCTCTAAACTTCTCTTCTCGCTTCATTTCATTCATTTGATCTTCAATCACTGATACTCTTTCTTCCAGTTGATTGAGTCGGTTACTGAAGCTTGTGCATTTGTCACGTAGTTCTCATGTCATGGTTTTCATCTCTATCAGTTCGTTTATGGACTTCTTTGCATTGGTTATTCTAGTTATCCATTCTTTCATAAGGTTTTTAGTTTCTTTGCGCTGGGTGTGTAGTTCCTCCTTTAGCTCTGAGAAGTTTGATCAACTGAAGCCTTCTTCTCTGAACTCGTTAAAGTCATTTTCGGTCCAGCTGTTTTCCATTTGCTGGCGATGAACTGCGTTTCTTTGGAGGGGGAGATGCGCTCTGATTTTTTGAATTTTCAGCTTTTCCGCACTGCTTTTTCCCCATCTTTGTGATTTTATCTGCCTTTGGTCTTTGATGATGGTGGTGTACTGATAGGGTTTTGGTGTGGGTGTCTTTTCTATTTGTTAGTTTTCGTTCTCACAGTCAGGACCCTCAGCTGCAGGTCTGTTGGAGTTTGCTTGAGGTCCACTCCAGACCCTGTTTGCCTGGGTATCAGCAGCGGAGGCTGCAGAAGATAGAATATTGCTGAACAGCAAGTGTTGCTGTCTGATTCTTGCTCTGGAAGCTTCATCTCAGAGGTGTACCCAGCCATGTGAGGTGTGAGGTGTCAGTCTGCACCTAGTGGAGGATGTCTCCTACTTAGGCTACTCAGGGGTCAGGGACCCACTTGAGCAGGCAGTCTGCCCGTTCTCAGATCTCAACCTCCGTCCTGGGAGAACTACTGCTCTCTTCAAAGCTGTCAGAGAGGGACATTTACATCTGCAGAGGTTTCTGCTGCTTTTTGTTTACCTATGCCCTGTCTGCAGAGGTGGAGTCTACAGAGGCTGGCAGGCCTCCTAGAGCTGCTGTGGGCTCCACCCAGTTTGAGCTTCCAGGCAGCTTTGTTTACCTACTTAAGCCTCAGCAATGGCGTGTGTCCCTCCCCCAGCCTTGCTGCCACCTTGCAGTTAGATCTCAGACTGCTGTACTAGCAATGAGGGAGGCTCCGTGGGCATGGGACCCTCCAGGCCAGGCATGGAATATAATCTCCTGGTGTGCCGTTTGCTAAGACCCTTGGTAAAGTGCAGTATTAGGGTGGGAGTTACCCAATTTTCCAGGTGTTTTGTGTCTCAGTTTCCCTTGGCTAGGAAAAGGAATTCCCTTCCCCCTTGCACTTCCCAGGTGAGGCGATGCTCTCACCCTGTTTCAGCTCTCGCTGGTTGGGCTGCACCCACTGACCAGCACCAACTGTCCAACACGCCCCAGTGAGATGAACCCAGTACCTCAGTTGAAAATGCAAAAATCACCCATCTTCTATGTCGCTCACGCTGGAGGCTGGAGTTTTTCCTATTCTGCCATCTTGGGTGCCCCCCCCACATGAGACTATTTTTAAGCTCATTTCTTTTAGCCTACTTATAGCAACAGATATATTTTGAATGTTGACCTTTGCGCAGCCTTAAAGAACATTATTAAACAAAGCAAATGGCCTTTCAGTGACAGCTGAGGTGTAGTGGGAGGACTCCCAGGTGAAGTCAGGGTGTCTGGGTTCAAGTCCTGAGTCCAGGTTCTAGCATCTGAGTTGGATGCCACTGAGGAAGCCACTTATCCTCCCTGGGTCTCAGTTTCTTCATCTGTACAATAGGAGCACTAGTTTGGAGTTCTGATGATTGCACAGGGGAATGAATATGAAATGGCTTTATCAAAGGTCATAAACCTTCAAATGTTCATACTACTAGTAGGCAAGGAGAAGCAGAAAAGCCTCAGGACTGGAAGAAGCATTTTGATGTTGGCATAGATGCTTGGGGCTCTTGTTCAAACGTAGATTCCATTGATCTGAGGGTAGGTATTGAAATCTGACATTTCTAAAATGCCATGGTTCCACAGGCTAACTCCCAGTCTCCTTTTCCCTGGTTTCAAAATGTTCATATTATTCGAAGAGAGCTCAAACATCTTCTGGTCTGATTCTTTCCTTTTACAGGTCAAAAAACTAAGGCTCAGAGAGGTCAGCTGACTTTTCCAGGGCTGACTCCTCACACCTTCTCTATTTTCTCCAACTTCTGAGTGGTTTCTTACAGCAGGGGGCATAGGCTACTTCTGTGGACAAGGAGCTCCTGAAAGAATGGAGGGGGAGTGGGTACTATTTTAGGACGCTAGTCAGTTTGCACCTCAATTGTTTTCTCTGTGCAAAGGAGAAAGGTCTATTCTTAGACATCAACCAGAGCTTAGAAGAAATAGACTCAATCATTAAAGTAATCCCTGTACACCTCAGTAAGTTAATACAGGCATCCATATAGGAGCTAGGTAGGAAGGAAACAACAGGTACTTTGAAAGGTTTACAACACGTATTTGTACGAGGGCCATGTAAAAGCCATTTCCAAGCCAAGAGGAAGGGCATTTATTATTTTCATTTAGCATTTATTAAATAAAGTGTGTTGCAGATCAGGCTCTTATAATCTGAGCCCCTTTTGACTGTGTGCATAAGCTTTTCAGATACCTGCAATTTCTTCCTCTTACTTACAAAGATGCTTATTGAACTGCAAGAGGTAAGTAAACATTAGAAGAGATCTTGGAAGAAATCTGTTAAATAGTTCAAGGGCTCTTCCTGGCAGAAGGAATCAGTTACCTGACCTTCAATATATCACAAAAGACTCCAGCAGAAGGAATTAAACCTTCAAATGTTCATACTACTAGTAGGCAAGAAGAAGCAGAAAAGTCTCAGGACTGACTGGAAGAAACATTCTGATGTTGGACTAGATGCTTGGAACTCTTGTTCAAATGCAGATTCCATTGATCTGGGGGTAGGTATTGAAATCTGGCATTTCTCACAAGCTCCCAGATGATCTCATACTGGGTTAGCAACACCACTTTGAGTAGCAACTTCATTCTGTATGTATCCATTCTTAGTATCACTGGACAGTCTGCAAGCCTTTCTGGGGCTAGCATTAAGCAAAACTATAAGTTGATAAAGATTGCCACTCAATAGAAGAGTAACAAATATTACCTCTATCACCAAACATAGAATCTGAAAGTCCTAAATAATATTAAGGAATTTGTAATTTAATATGTCACTCTCTCCAGGGTTACTTGCCTTTGACTAAGAGCTGGCAGGAAAGGAGATAGCTTAACACAATATTCCTCCAGAGGTGCCATTTCAGGTATGAAGGAAGTGTTGGTGGGAGTCCTATCTTAAGGGTCATGCCCTTTCTAGCATCCCACAGTCACTTTTAAATATTCTGACTTCATAATATGTCTCTTGAGTCCTACACCTGAATAGCCAAAGCTAATTTATGTACAGCTCTCTATAGCCACAGGTTTCACATCCATGGTTTCAACCAACTGTGTATCAAAAATGTTTTTTAAAACAATATAATATGGCAAAATAATACAAAGAAAAACTATATAACTATTTATATAGAACTTATATTGTACTAGGTATTATAATATTGTATATATAATAATGTATTACATGTATTCTATGTAACTATTTATATAGAATTTATATTGTATTAGGTATTATAAGTAATCTAGAGATTATTTAAAGCCTATGGAAGAATGTGCATGGGTTATATGCAAATACAATGCTACTTTATATAATGCACTTGAGCATCCCTGGATTTTGGTATACCTGACCTGAGTTTTTTTCCAGACTCCCTCTCTGTCTCCCAGACTAGAGTGGAGTGGTGTGATCTCAGCTTCTATAAACTTAGGAGGCAGAAGTTGCAGTGAGCTGAGATCACACCACTCCACTCCAGTCTGGGAGACAGAGAGGGAGTCTGGAAAAAAAAAAGTAATAAGAAAGAAGAAAGCAAGCAAACAAGAAAGAAAGAGAAAATAATAATAGCTACCACGAAAACTTGTTGAGATAACACATATTAAGTGAGAAAGAAAGAAAGAAAGAAAGAAAGAAAGAAAGAAAGAAAGAAAGAAAGAAAGAAAGAAAGAAAGAAAGAAAGGAAGGAAGGAAGGAAGGAAGGAAGGAAGGAAGGAAGGAAGGAAGGAAAGAAAGAGAAAGAAAGAAAGAAAGAAAGAAAGAAAGAAAGAAAGAAAGAAAAGAAAAAGAAAGAAAGAAAGAAAGGAGAAAAGAAAAGAAAAAGAAAAGAAAGGAAAAGAAAATAAAAGAAGGAGGAGGAGGAGAAGGAGAAGCAGCAGCAGCAGCAGCAGCAGCAGCAGCTGAGGGAGGGAGGGAAGGAGGGAAGAAGGAAGGAAGGAAGGAAGGAGAAAAAAGAAAAGAAAGAAAATAATAGCCACCATGAAAACTTGAAAATTTGTTGAGATAACATATGTTAAGTGTTTAGAATGGTGTCTGGCATGTAATAAATGCTTAATACACATTAGTCGTTGTTATTATTATATAGACACTTAAAAGCACAGAATTGCAATAGGTACATATTAAAGCCTCTGAGCTGAAAACATGCACAATTCACTCGATAAATAGGTCTTTTACAAGCCTGACACTTGGAAAATGTCTATTTTCCACTTCAAAACGGGTTTAACGAGGACTCGTTCTACAAAATCATCCCATGTAATATGCTAGGTAAATTGTCCTCCTTTCTAACAAGAGCAAGCACCAAGAAAACAAGGCTGAGAATAAGGTTTCCTGAAAACAAACCCCATAATTTGACCCTCTTCAACCCAAATAGTTGACCAGTGGCTCCTAAGGAGTTTCTTTATGACAACCTGGACATGAGACCAATGGCTTTTGAAGCAGTAGCTCCTACTCTACAGTCATACAGTAAGGTTAAAAAAATAATAAAAATTTTAAAAATCAAAAACTTTTAAAAAACACTAATAATTCAATATTGCATTTAAATTAATATTTTAATAATCATTTCAGTATCTACATTCTTGTGGAAAATAGAACACATGTGTGTCAGATGATTATTCATTAAATCAATTCCAAATGCTAGGACCCTCTCAATCAGTCCAAGTGCCCCCAAGGTCCGGAGTTCATACATGGTGAAACTCCATGCTAGAACACTCAGGCACGGCTCTCCTAACAGGATTTTTTTCCATGTTGTGTTTAATGATATCCTCTTGCACTAAGATCATAACATTTTCCCCGAGAGTTTTATGTTTTATTATGAGAAGTCATTGTAGAATGTGTATAATCCACAGATGACATTGTGAAGGCCTCCCAGCACAAGGGAGACTGTTTGATTCCTTTGAATATATCAATTTGTTTGCTTTCTTGACTGTGGCTTCTGACATCTTCCTTCTGATTCTATCAGATCCCTTCTGGAGCTGGTCCTCACTGCTTTTCACAGAGGACGCAAACTGGAAAGTTCCTACCTATTCAGCAAAGGCACTCCAAGTCCTGGGCTCTTTTCTCCTCAGGGGCAAAGATGAGACTTCTCTTTTGTAGAGATCACAGGTGCATCTGCACAGGTTGGAGTGTTCCCCCAACCCTGGACCCCTAGGAGCAGTTGTGACTTGTGACACAAGGCCCCATCCGTTGATCTACTCCTCACACAGCCGTGGAGAGCCAAGAACTGGAGGGAGGTGAGTCAGCGATGAATTTTTCTTGAACAGCAAAGACCAATTGGTGGTTCGCCTTTTTAGTAAATTCCAAAATTCTGGAGTCATTTGAGTCCAAAGGGGAAATTTGTGAGATTAGGGGGAGGGGCAGAAGTGAGAAAATAGAAGCAACAAAAATATGCCTCCAGTGTTCTCACTGCTCATTAGACCAGCACGGAGCCAGTTCTTGTATGGCCTGAATAACTGGTACTTTTTATAAGCAACTGAAGAGCTATAAAAAGCTTAACATTTAAGAAAACAACAAACAGCTGTGGCTAGTGAGCAAGGAAAATCTGAAGAGTGAGCCTGTCTGGGTGGCAGAAGGTCACACTGCTTCATGAGGAAGTACTAAAACATCACTAACATTTGCTACATCAGTGTGTTTCCCTGGTTGGTCACACTTCTCCTTCCTCCCACCTCGGTCCCACTCTCCTATCAAAATAGAAGAATAAACATACGTCACCAGAATGCTCAGCAATTATTTCCTGAAAACAGCATTTCTTTTACATGCGCTTAATCATGTGTTAAGCAGCAGTACACACGAGGGGTTCCTGATCAACAGAGTGAACAAACACCCGGGTCTGAATTTGGTTCCCAATGCATTTGGGCTGAGCCTCACTGACCTGGGACCCCTGGGCTTAGTTCACGTGTGCCTTGAGGTTCTGCACAGCTGCCTTTCCCTTTAACGGAAAATGCCATCTGCAGGACCAGAGCTAGCAACAGGAGCAATAGCTCTCCCGACTTCCTCTCGTAGTAATCCATAATAAGCTCAATGATAAGGCAATTACCAATGGGAGGCAGTAAGGTAAAGTGATCAAATATATTGGCTTTGGCCTCTGAATTCAAACTCTCATGCTTACTACTGGGTGACCTTGAGCATGTTAACTAGCCTTTCTGTGCATTAGTTTCCTTAACGGTTAAATGGTAAGTCAAAATTATCTTCCTCTGGCCTTCAGCTGAGTCTTAGGTGGGCTTGTTAGACAATGCTCTAGGCTGACTTTGAGAGGTACACAATCATCTTCCTTTATTTCCAAGTTTAGATAACTTTTCCTAATAGCACATAATAAATGTCTCTTGGGACAAATAGAAAGTGAACAAGAAAATGGTAGGCCTGAATTCAATCATATCAACAATTACATTAAATATAAGTGGACTAAATGCTTTTAACAAAAAAGAAGAAATTGTCAGAGTGGGTACAGAGCAAAATTCAAAATGAATATATTTCCTATAAGAGATACGATTTAAATATAAAGATTCCAATCAGTTGAAATCAATTGAATGGAAAAAAGATGTTATGCAAACAGCATATATAGGAAGGCTGGAGTGGCTATCATAATATCAGATAAAGCAGACTTCATTACAGAGTTTTGCCAGAGGAAAAGATGGGCTTCTTATAATCACAAAAAAACATAACAATTACAAATGTATATGTACCTAGTAACAGCTTCAAAATACACCAAGTAAAAATTGACAACCTAGACAATTTACAATCACAGTTAAAGATTTTACTCCCCTCCCATAGTAATTGATAGAAAAACTAGACAAAAATATCTGTAAAGATGTAGAGGATCTGAATAACACCACTAATAAATATCAGCTGCTATAATTTTCTCTTTCAATTGATTCACATCTCCAGACATCTGCAAAGCTGCCAGTTCTGGCCCTCTAGACCCAGCGAGGAAGCCACTAAGGCCACTGTCCCCTCAGGAGACACAGACACGTGGATGGCATCATGCTGCAGGAGACTTTCAGAGCTCAGTCTATTGAGAAAATGCTGAATGTTGCAAGGCTGTATCTTTTTTCCTCCTGAACCTGTTTCATATGAATCAATCCTAGGATCACCAGTCTGTCCCCACAGTCATCCTGCCATCTGCTAGGCTTAGTAGCCGTTGCCGGAACACTTAGAATCGTTCCCTAAGAGGTCTAGAATGTTGTCACAACAGATGTTTAACCATCAGATTTCACACATGTTGCCTGGGGTAAGTCTTCCATATGAGGACAATGCTGGAGATCATGTGGGATATAAGAATCTTTGAAAGTGTCCACAGCAAACGAAGTTATTATATTTTGGCTCTGTCTTTTAGGTGAATTCTAAACAAATATAGTCCTCATTTATCCCTATATCCATTAGCAACTGCTCTGATCTAATTGAAGTTTGCATTTGAAGGAAAAAAATAATTGACAAAATGTTTGTCCTTTTGAAGAGTGTGAAAGATGAGGTTTCTCTTTAGAAATCTTTTCTGCCCAGGGCTGTGTAGCTACATTGCAGTATTCCATTCCATAGAGCCTCTGGGGAATTATATGTGTGATACAATGGCCTTCTTATCCCAGGTGAATTGGGCAAAGGCTTCCCCAAATAACTTATTTTTCATTCACTTGAAACACATAAAGTTTCAGTTAAAGGATATGCATACAGAGAATTTGACATTTCCAAGTTTTGTGGCTTCTGTATGTTGGCATCTCTAACCACCATCAATCCCCTTTCCAGAAATTCCACTCATCCCAGCAGCCTTAACAGGCTGAGGCCACAAGGGAGGGAAAAAGCTAGGGAGTATGAATGTGGGCCATGAGGGGGCCTTTGCAAAGCTTCTCTTTAAGATCCATAATTTAAATGGATACCTTTTGTCCATTCAGGCACAGACGGGGATAACAGAAGATCATGACATTAATGACGCAGAAAAGCCATTTCTGAATTGCGAGGGCTCTAGTCTCAGGATGGCCTCCTAACACAGCAGCACTCCCAAGAAAGAAGTGCCTACTAGTTTTCAAACCCTTCAACTTTCTCTCTTCGGCAATTTTCATGTTTTCTCCTTCAAGAGCATTATGAGCATACACCTCCCAAATGGCAGTACCAAAACCTAGTCAGCTACGGAAGACTTGGCCATTGGTAAGAAGATATATTTCCCCTTCAAGAACCTAGACTGTTCCTCCATGGATATGCCCTGTTAAAAATATACAATTCTAATATTCTCCACTTCTTTAAGAGAGTATTATGCTGTACTGACCAAAAGGAGAATCCAGATCATCCCATGATTAATCTTTTCAATGCTCTGGAAAGGCAAACAGGTGACAGGCACAAGGGGAAAGTGCTTCCATGAACACATTTTTTACTGGAACTTGTCCTATTGCAAAGCTCTTCTGCCAGATTCCATTAGGAAATTGCAAGCAGATTCATATATCCAAGTGCTCCTCTCTCTCCTACTCATAAATATATAGACATCATATGGCAGGGAGGGGGGAAGAAGCTGATTCTCTCATGGCATACCCTTGCACAGCAGACGTGTAGGCAAATGCAAATACCGAACATAGTAGTTCATGCATATGTGCACATGAATATATATCATGCTATTACTACTCATCAATGAGATTCCAAGTAGCTACCAGAGGGGAGAGAAAAGTCACAATCAATATAGCTGTACTTCAGAATGTCAATTAAAGACAGTGATAAGAAGATAGGCAGGCTGCCCCCAGCAATACAGAAACAACAGGAACACCTAAGGATTGATTAGGGGCTGGGCCAAATTCCAGGCCTGAACTCATCACAAATTATGCTACGAGCTCATGGGGGAAGGTTCCAATTGGCATTTTTGAGCCACACGTCCCATTCTTTTGATGCAGACATCAGGACTGTCTGGAAGATGATTGGAGAATAAAAAGCCCAAACAAGAAACGAATTCAGGAAGGGCTGTTTCCCATCCAAATGCTTTCAACTTTCCTGAGAATTCTCTCAGCTTCTTTAAAACAGGCCGATATTATTATTCCACTTTACCACTCTGGTTTTTACTGAAGGGCAAAGCCAGCGTGCAGAAAGATAGAGAACAGCAAATGAAAACGTCAGTGGGCAGGTAGGAAGGTTGTAGCATGGGTGTCTTCCATCTGGAATTGTGGATGAAAAAAAACTACTTTTAAAGGAATACCTTTTAAGATTTTTTCCATATTCTTCCAGGAACACTTAGGTCTTGTCCTTTTACAGACAAAGACCTACATTTAATTATAGGTATATTGTATGAAATAAAAATGTATAGAACTTCTAGACCCCAAAATATATAGCCGTGGTTCCAGTTTTCACTACCAGAAATAACTAGAGGAAATGAAAAGCAGGTGAGAGAAGGTTTCCCTGAGCAAGGCCAGGGCTTCATTTTAATTCAGCTCCATGTATGGCCTGCCATTGCCCCCCGGCCTCGCTGCTCGCACATTCAGAGGTCAAGCTGTTAAAATCAACCAAAATGCTCAAATTAATTTCTTTTAGACCCCAGCCCTATATTGCTTGCCAACAAGAGAACACTTCACTGACTTCTGGCAGAAGCAGCAGTAAATCTCTGCAGTAGGAAAAACAGTTTCTTCTTAGATGACACAAAATGTTTGGGACATAAGCTTTAGGGATCTCAGAATTAAAGAGAACATAAAATTATATTTGGGTGGGTGATAGAAATCTAAAATTAGTTCCATATTTCTTCTATTGGTAAATTAAATCTTAATGGAGTATGGTATAATGTGGCTTGTCGATATTAGCAACTGTTTATATCATGTTAATATCTGATAATGTCCCTTGTGACTACTGCTTGGAGAAAAGGAAAAGTGAAGTGGATCTGAAGATATATTTTTTTCCCTTTTTATAAGTAACCCTCATTTGCTTATTTTATGTTCTTTAAGCAGCCCTTTTAGTTCTTTGAAAATTTAAAATGGTCCAAGGATTAAAAAAGAAGTCATTATATATGCCAGAGATTAATGCCCACAGAGAAAATATAAGGGATAGCCAATTCATTGGACAGGATTCTATTTGAAGTGCCTGTTGTAGGACAGTCCTTTGCTTCATCTGCAGCCCTGCTCTGGGACTATCATTAATGGTGATTTCAGCAGAGAAAAAGGATCAGGAAATGGGTTTAAGCCCTGGTTCTGTGACTTATTGGTCGCTCACCTTTGACAAGTCACTTAACCTCTATAGAACTTAATTTCCCTATCTGTAAAATGAGGGATTGAACTAGATGATTTCCAAGGTCATTTTCTGCTATAAAATTTTATGACTCTAAGTCTCTGGCCCTCTTGGAAAAAGCATATATGGGCTGTGCTTATATGAATTTAGTACACTTCACACTCTAATGAGCTAAAAAGACTTTAAAGTAACAAAGGATTATAACTAACAATAAAAGGATAACCATGATGCTCATGAATGAATTTGCTCAAAATTCATCTCCATGTAAGAAACATTAGCACAATATTGGTTTATAGCTATAGTAAACTTTAGAACTCAGGCCCTAGCAAAAGAAGTCCCCACAAAGAAAGATCAGAACCTTACCTTTAGTTCTTAAACTCACTTCCTCCAGTGATCTCACAAAGTGAATGTCCCAAGAATGTCAACTCTCCCTTACTAAGCCTCTAATCCAACCAGGAGAAGCAATAACTTCACACACGGATGTGCAAAGCTCATGGATGGATAGAAATGAGTCCCTATTAAAGGAATGAGTTCTTACATCGGCTGGTCAATTATACCTTCAAGGCTAAGATGCTCTTCTTTTGTAGCTGGAGTCAGAGATAAAGAGCTTCAGTCCACAAATCTGATACCTCCCTAGTACCAGAACTAACCCAGAACTCCATTTCCTGTTGAGCCATCCTTTCTGCTCATCTTATTCTTTGACTATAGTGACTCAAGTGAACCTTTATTGCCTACGTTCATTCTGATTCACACGAGGAACTTCTAAATGTTGTAAACAGCACAGATATAGATATGTACACTGCACTCACAGGGGTGTGGGTGTACATAGCTGTGCTCAAACACGTGCATGCTCCCTTTACAAGGATTGATGTCAAAAAGAAAAACAAGCTCTTTGAGCAACCTCAAAAGCTAAACTGAGTCTTAAAATTTTAGATACCAAATTTACCTTCTAGTCCAA
Organism: Macaca thibetana thibetana; assembly: GCF_024542745.1. NCBI lineage: Eukaryota > Metazoa > Chordata > Mammalia > Primates > Cercopithecidae > Macaca > Macaca thibetana. The sequence goes on along the minus strand of NC_065581.1, from coordinate 87,373,441 downwards.
CAATTTTGTTAAACTCTCATGTTTTGCACTGTTAATGATGGCATGCTTGTGTGGCATTTGCATTCATAAATGCAAATGTATTTACATGGCATTATATCCAGATGTTTAAAAAATTGTTTGGTTAACCACTTTGTTTTAGGCTAGTGAGTCGCTCTCATTTTTAAATAGCTGCTCCTTCTAATGTGAAATATAGTCAAACTTTTTTAAAACTGAAATTTTCTTCTGGACTTAATAAAGAGACTAACATTGACTAGCACAAAATTTCAAATGGATCTACTAGTTTTGTAATAAATTAGCTCTGGCTGATATGGAGACGGCGGTGAGTTGAATTCTGTCCCCCTCCCCTCCATTCAAATGTTGGAGTCCTAACTGCCAGGACCTCAGAAACGTGACCTTATTTGGAAATAGGAGCATTGCAGGTGTAATTACTTAAGATGAGGCCATACTGGAGCAGAGTGGGCCCCTCATCCAATGTGACTGGTGTTCTTCTAAAAAGAGGAAATTTGGAGACAGAGACACATAGGGAGAATGCCATGTGGAGGTGAAGATAAAGAACACAGCGGTGCTTCTACAAGCCAAGGAATGCCAAAGACCACCAGCAAACCACCAAGAAGCTCGGGGAGACGCACAGAATGAATACTTTCTCACAGACCTCAGAAGGAACCAATGCTGCTGATGCCTGGATCTCAGACTTCCAGCCTCCAGAACTGCCAGGGAATACATTTCTGTTGTTTAAGCCATTCAGTTTGTGGTACTTTGTTATGGCAGCCCCCATGAAACTAATACAATAACTAAATTTGGAAACTTTCTGTTCTAAGCTATTTTTTTTTATTATTATCAAGAACAAGGGCCTCTAACAATTTGTATAAGGCTGATTTGTTCATCCTACCAACTACAAACACGCACACACATGACCACGTCCAAACACAGAGATAAATATCTGGACTCAGCCTCATTGAGCGTGGTTGCTGGGAATGCCCTGGAGAGCGTGCTGTAATAGTGGGCGTCAACAGGGATGGTGTTTTCTTACTCTCAGTCTTGAATTAGTAAAAGACGAAGGAAAAAAAAGCACACTTGCGTATTCGCTGGTGTAGGCCCAGTCATGATTCTTTTAAAGACGCTGCCAATAGATTTTAGTCATTCCCTGGCCAAGGTTTCTCTTCAACCGCAAACACTACATAGTTGCTGAATGAGTCACCACCTTGAGTCATCTAATTCCTTGACCAGTACATGCCTGCTGCTGACGGCACACAGTGTCTTTGGTTGTGTGTTTTGTTTTGCTCCATTCTCTGGGTCTTCTTTCATACTTTCTCAAGGGCAGGGTTAAAGATTCGCTATGAATCCTTAGAGGATGAATCTCACTTACTCAGTGGCATGTGCACTGGCTGGTCATCAAGAACCAAGGCAATAAGCTTTATTAAGCTTTCTCATACCTGGATCTCAGCCTTATGTGGCCTTATTACTGGAAAAAAAAGGCAGTAAATGTAAGCTGAAAACATTTTTCCCCCCTTCAAACTGTAAACCTTTGCTCAAAAATTCAGGGGAAAACAAAAGGAAAGAATGATATTCCCAGGAAGGATGACAGTGGAGCACAGCCCACTAAAACAAATAAAACTCAGAGCTTATTTTTGCATGATTTTTAAAAAGTATGGCTTAAAGATATTTTCTTTATCAACATAACCACAAGATTCTTTGTTCTTTAATGGGGAAATATTTTATTCTTCAAGGTTGGTAGACTGAAGCATTTTGAATATTTGTAACTTTCTTTGTAATTTCTATCACTTACCTAATTTTTATTTTTCCATGAGTAGGTACTTACATTATGGAAATAGAAATTAGAAAAATGGAAAAATTCTTTTAATTCATTTCAACTATGCTGGCCTAGCTCCTAACTTTACCAAATACAGGGAAGAGAAAGATACATCTTAAGTTTCTACCTTAAATGGAAAGGCTTCCATAAGCTGAAGAATGACTGTTCAAAGGTATTATTCATAACATATATTTGCATGGCAATACACAATTCTCACAAAACTCAATTCATCCTAAAAACAACCCTGAGAACCATATTGAGGAAACTGAAGTCCTCAGGTTATATGGAAGGTGGTGGGGCCAAGGACTCTTGGCTCAGTGCTCTTTGTTCTCCATCCTGCTAAGGCAACTTGCCCTGGACAGAAGGCACAGCCGTCTTCCCCGGAGAATACTATAGTTAACTCTCCATCAGACTCCTCTCTGTCTAAGGACAGCAAAGCAAGCCACAAAACTTCTCTGTGCTTCCGTTTACTCATCTGCAAAATCAGAATAATGTCACCAACCCTGAAAAGATAAGGTGAGAGTAAAATTAAACAAGGCCAGTGAAAGAAAGTTAATAAACCATAAAGTGTTGCACACATTTTATACAAATCCCTTCTTAGAAGCTATGTCACAATAGAACCACAAATAGTCAAAGCAATCTCAAGAAAGAAAAACAAAGTGAGAGGCATCACACTTCCTGATTTCAAATTATGTTAAAAAGCTATAGTAATCAAAACAGTATCGACACATAGACCAGTGGAATGGAAGCCTACCATATATAGTGAGGACAATTTTCAACAAGGCCACCAAAAGGCTGCAATGGGGAAATGTTGGTCTTTTCATAAATGGTGCTGGGAAAACTGGATCTTCACATGCCAAAGAATGCAATTAGATCCTTATCTTACACTATATGCAAAAAAAATCAACTCAAAATTAAGGACCTAAACATAAGACCTGATACCATAAAACTCCTAGAAGAAAGTGTAGGAGGAAAGCTCCTTGACATTGGCCTTGGCAATGAGTTTTGGATATCATAACAAAAGCTCAGGCAACAAAAGCAACAATGAACAAGTGAGACTACATCAGACTAAAAAGCTTCTACACAGTGAACAATTGGCAAAATGAAAAGACAGCCTACAGATTTAGGAGAAAATATTTGCCAACCATACATCTGATAAGGCATCAATAATTAAAATACATAGGGAACTCACATGACTCAATAGCAAAAAAACAAATAACCCAATTTAAAAATGGGCAAAGGAGCTGAATAGATATTTTCCAAAGAAGACATACAAATGGCCAAGAGATTTATGAAAAGGTGCTCAACATCATTAATCAGCAGGGAAAAGGAAATCAAAGCCACAATGAGAAATTACCTCACACCTGATAGGATGGCTGTTATCAAAAACACAAGACATAACGAGTGTTGGTGAAGATGTGAAGAAAAGGGAACGTTTTCATGCAATTTGGTACAACCATTATGAAAAATAGAACTACCACACAACCCAGCTTTTCTGGATATATACCCAAAGAAAGTGAAACCAACACCTCACAGGAATATCTGCATGCCCATGTTCATTGCATCACTATTCACAATAGCCTAGATATAGAATCCACCTAAGTGTCCATCAACAGAATGAATGGGTAAAGAAGAAATTGTGAGAGAGAGAGAGATATTATACATATACATAAGCTATATATATATATGCCTCTCTCTCTACATATATATACCTCTCTATATACATATATATTCATATATGTATGTGAAAGCGAGAGAGAGAGAAAGCGAGATGTATGTATAGGTATAAGTGGAACTTATACATATATATAACACAATCTCTAATTTATCCATTCACATATATATTCATATATATATATGTAGGGACTCTCTCTATATATAAATATATATTTTCCTTTAATAGGGACTCTATATATGGACTCTATATATATGAAATATATATGAAATATATACACATATATATACAAATATATACATATACAAATATATAATATATACAAGTATATATATATAGAGAGAGAGAGAGAAAGAGAGAGTTCCTAATAAAGCAATGAGCTCTTAAATCAGCTGGTTGTGTGTATACATATATATATATATATGTTGTATATATGTGTTGTGCGTGTGTGTGTGTGTATATATATATAGAGAGAGAGAGAGAGAAAGAGAGAGGGAGAGAGAATGGAATATTATTCAGCCCTAACATGTAGGATATCCTACCATTTGTGACAACATGGATGAACCTGGAGGACATTATGCTAAGTGAAGTAAGCCAGACACACACAAAAAATACTACATGATCTTACTTACATGTGGAATCTAAAAAAAAGTGAAATACATACAAACAGAGTGAATACGGGTCACTGGGTGCATAGAGGGGTGAAGGAGGAATTGGGGAAATGTGGACCAAAATGTAGGCCAAAGGGTGCAAAGTTGTCATTTTGTAGGATGAATAAGTCTAGAGATCTAATATACAGCATGAGAACTATAATTAGTAATATTGCATTGAATATGAAAAATTTGCTAAAAGTTTAGATTTTAAATGCTCTCACCATTAAAAAGGTACCAATGTCACGTGAGAGATATGTAAATTAACTTGACCATAGATATGATTTTACTATGTATATGTATATCAAAATATCATGTTATACTCCTTAAATGTATACAACGTAAAAGAAGCTCTATTACAGAATGAAGAAAGGCACTCATTTGGTATTTGACCTTAGGCAAATTTCTTAATATTTCCAAGGCTTCGTTTCCTTATAAGTAAAATGAGGATAATAAAATGCCAATAAGACTATTATTGAAGAGTAAGGGAGATAATCCATGCTGAGCACTTAGCACTGATTAGTGGATGGACATCGCAAGTCCTCAGTAAATCTTGGTTATCGTTAGGAAAGCCATCCATGCTTGATCCCAGCCCTTTACCAGCTCAGACAAGTAGAAGCAGATGAACGAAGCCCAGAGGGACTCCACATTGCAATCCTATCTGTCCAGGCTCTTTGCCCCAGTGGCAGTTTCAACACTATAGTCTCAAAAAACATTTTTTGAAAAGTTCCATTTATACCTTGTTTTGCAAAGTTAACATCCCAGGTCAACAGCAAACATTCAGCCACTGAACATGGGTCACTGTCCGTTTAGCTCTACTGCACTGGATTGCAGAGCTTGGTTGGAAAATATTTACACCCAACCTCACACCAATATCCAAGGAACAAAACTGACCTACTCTGCACCTCCGTATTCCTCCTAAAAGAGGAACAGCGTGACAATACTACTTCAAAAGATATTTGGCAGTTAAAGAACCAAGTTTTATGAACATACGCAAGATTAAATCATCTTATGTACTAACTGGGAAAAGCCAACTCAAGTTGTCAGCGAATAAAGGAATGTAAAAACCAGCAAAATACCTGACATATCATTGGCACTTAAGACAAGCTGGGATGAAAGAGAAAAGTAATATGGAGTATTTCTGATTCTTTGAAGAACGTTTTAACAGGAAAAGGAGAATAAACACCAGCACAAACTAATCTTAAAATCTCACCAGTCTCTGGCTATGTACACTACCTCTTAATTTAATCAGGTAACTACATTTTTCTGTAACTTAGATCATCTGAATATACAGCTTTACATATTGCCAGAGGGTCAGATGAATTACACAAAGCAACACACACATGAATGGAAACTGTTTACCTGTCTTCAGGTATGGTTTCAGCATCCGGGCCAGTTCCTCAGGATTGCTTTCAGATAATGTTAAAACCCTGAGAAGCCTCAGTGACTTTTAGAGAGGAGAGAAATGTCAGCTTGGAATGGTAACCACAGATGGATGCATCCTGAAATGCTGGCGTTCTCTTGTTTCTTACCGTTCCAGAAGTAAATCTGTTAATCTTTCTCAAACATTTTATTTTCCCTAATTCTTTCCTCTGGGAGGTCCTAAAGGATCTATTATTCAGATCCTGGACTTCTTACCCTCTCTGCCTTGTTTTTTCAGAACTTAAAAATTTGAGCATGTGACTTGCTGTTGAATGGGGACCCGATTCATTCAATGAACTTTCATTAAGTGCCTGCTACTTCAAAGGCATCATACAGGGCAGTGTGGTGGATACTGTAAACCCCATTCATCCGCAAACAATATTGAGGACCAACTGTATATCCACCACTAAAGAGGTAAATTTGAATAGAGCCCAACCTTGTGCTCCGATTTATAGACGAGTGAGGGAGGTAGGCTTTACTTGTGTTGTACGAATTACATCGCAACGTGATTAAGTGCAGAACAACAGACTTGTGAGGTTCCCCCCTTTGCTGACCCCTCCCACTGAAATGTGAGAACAGATGTGGTGGCAATGCCAGAGCACCCCAGAGAAACCGGTCACAGGCCTCCAGCAGCAGTCCGTCATCACTCAGCCGCGATGGAAATACAAACCAAGCACTATAGCCCCTCATCCTCCCACACTCCCACAGGGCTCTTTGGGGTGTTTTTCTTTCTTTCTTATAAAAACTATAGAATTTTCATTTGTCTCTGGGAAGGATCTCTGGGGCCCCTTGTTCTTCCCCTCATTCTCTTTCTAGTCTCATTTTTCTTTCTTTTTTCTCATGTCTGTTGGTGTCTCTGGCGTCCTCCTCCTCCACTGTTCTGACGCCATCCTCTTATCATGTTACCCCCACCCCCAAATAACACCATGTAAATTGCCAAGTCCTGACTACACAAAAGTATTTCTTCTGCAGTGTGGGTAAGTCTTCTGTATATTACAACATTTAAAAGGTTTGACACTACAGTATTTACTTTTAACATTTTTAATTGAAAGCAAAAATCTACAGATAAAATCCATCTTCTATTAAGACTATTAAATAATGGTCTTAAAAAAAAAACCCAGAAAGAATTTTTCCTTCATGAATCTGATCCAAATGAAAGCCCTGGAGAAAAGAAAATTGTCTAATTGTGAGCACTTCCTCCCTGTCTCAGGATGTGTACATTTCTGGAAAAATCGAGAAATGGAGAGTTATGTATGAGATGAGCTAAATCAAGGGCGGGCATCCTTTTTTGTGGCATCTCCCTTGGATGCTGTGGCTTTGGGGTGCTTTGTCTCTCACTGGGTGAGACAAGAATGCCATTGTTGTTGCTTTCACCACAATTCTGGGAATGAAGAAGAGCAATGTTCTTTATTTTTACATCTCAGTATAATCTCTTTATTGAAGGCCTACATTTCAGAAGGTCTCAATTTGAAATGTGGATCTTGGAAAACCATACCTAGTAATCAGGAAGAAACCCACAGGGTATATAGGAGATGGAGCCACGCTCCCAGCTGTACTGCTGTGTGGATGCTCTGACCTAGGACATGAGGCCCGGGGGCTGGGGGTCCAATGCCATGGCTCCAGTGCTGGGAGGTAAGAGCAGAGGCTCTGGAATGTGACTGACTGCAGGTCACCCTTGGCTCGCCACTTTCTAATGTGACTTTGAGATACCTCTTTAACTTCTCTCTGCCTCAGTTTCCTCCCTGTGAAACAGGGGAGATAATAGAGCCTGCCTCATGGCATCCTCATGAGAGGTGAATGCATTCATATTTATAGAGTTCTTAGAGCTGTGTTCGCATGTGGTAAGCACTTGTGTACACATTATTATGATTCCCAAGACTCCAGGGGAAATCCAGTTAATGGCAGAATGGTCTTCTTTGTTCTGGACACAAACCGTGAATTCCTGGCATTTAATACACTTAAATCTCAAGTCACATAATTCCAGATCCTGAAGACAGGTTTTTAAAAAGACGCCATTCCATCATAATACTGTAACCAACAAGCAAAACAGAGGTAGCAACGCAATATATAGGATGCCGTGGAGCCATTTCAAGGCAAGAACAGTAACCGACGAACAGTATTAGGGTTGTGACATTGCCCTTGTGAGACATGCCTTTCAGGATTTTGGTGTGTTTGTGCTTCAGAAAATGGCACCTTTGAGACAAACAGACTTTTTCCTCAGATTCCCGGGTTCAGAGAAACCCACAGTTCACCAAGGCAGTTTGCTCAACTCTAATTAGGAATCTGATTGCTGGTTGGCCTTGCACAAAGGACTTTTAATTAGGGCTGAGAACGCTTAGAAAAATCCACTTGGCAAGTCGACTCCCTCCCTCTATCTCTTTTTTAACATCTTGCCAAGATCATAAGGAAAGGGAGAGCTTAATTACAGTTGGTGTATATATCTTTAAGAAAAAAAATACATTAAGTGCTTTAAAATAGGCTCTCTTGGCTCTGTGATCACAAGGATTTTACTCACTTCTTATCCCTGATTGGTCTCATTCTCAGTTACAGATGAATCAGACACATTTTGAGCAGCTTTAAGATTTGCTTTTCATCCGAAGCCAAGTAGGCAAATGGCAGTGAATTCACAAGCTTTTCCAAATGATCTCATAGGTTCCTCTGGCTCCACTTTGGGGGCCGTTTGCACTCTGCAAGGCTGTTATCTTAAACACTCCCTGCCTGTTTGTGTCCAAGGAGAGGCCACGGTGTAGGACAAGGCAAGGCACTTCACTTTTTAAAAGGCAAGTTTGAGCCTCTTTTTTTTTTTTTTTTTTTTTTTTGAGATGTAGTCTCGCTCTGCTGCCCAGGCTGGAGTGCAGTGGCACGATCTCAGCTCACTGCAACCTCTGCCTCCCGAGTTCAAGCAATTCTCTGCTTCAGCCTCCCAAGTAGCTGGGATTGCAGGTGCCCACCACTACACCCAGCTAATTTTTTTGTATTTTCAGTAGAGATGGGGTTTCACCATTTTGGCCAGGCTGGTCTTGAACTCCTGACCTTGTGATCCACCCGCCTAGACCTCCCAAAGTGCTAGGATTACAGGCATGAGCCACTGCGCCGGCCAAGTTTGAGCCTCTTAACATGTGCATATGGCAGCTGTGAATCAAAAAAGAAGAAGAAAAAGAGCACATGAAAAACCTTGAGCCAGAAAGGTGAGCCTGGAGGAGGTGGGGGTGGAAATACAGCCTTAGAGATGGACGCTGTCCTTAAATCCTTCACGAGAGCATCGTCATCTCTCACTGCCTTGTCCACCCTCTCGTTAAGTCTCCCAGCCTGAAAACAGGTGACCCACGCTCCCTTTCAATCCATTTAAACCTGGCCCCAGCAGCCAGTGGCTTTTTAATTATTTATATGAAATATCTGATACTACATGAAGCAGCTAAACCCAGTATAATGTATGCTCAGGACGACTCTGTGAAGCTCAAAACAGCCACTCGGATACACAAGATTTTTCCGACTGAAGTTTGCTTTTTACCATTCCTTTCGTCTCTGCCTTTTTTCATGTCTTTGTGCCTTGGTGCTAAGGATCCCTTTCATCTCCTCTAGGAACCTGAAGCTCTGCTATTGAATTACATTTCTTCACTTACTATTTATGTTTGATGCAAAAATAAGAAAGCGGGTAGGACCAGAAGATGCTGTCACTTACTTCAGAAAGGGATATGTCGATCATTCTTGAGCTTCATCCAGCTCTTTCACACTTTCTAAATGTGATGCTTCTGTGCACTCTTGAGTTTGGCTTTGTGGGATTATCTTAAAATTCAGGCACACCCTCCCAGTTGAGCTTGAGACGCTTGTGGTCAATAGGAATTTTAGTCTTCTGCCTTTTGACTGACTACTGGGTGAGGGGTGGGGGAGGCAGGCTGCTTTGAAATGTTCCCCACCACCTGGGAATATCTGACGGCTGTAGAGCGCTTTCCTATGCAAACGTCTTTCTAAGGTCACTCTGACTCTGCAGTAGCAGCCACAAATACATTTAATTATCTTTATGGTGAATGTCATTGGACTAAAACCCCTTAATATCAAAGAAAATATTGGAAAGAGAACAGCTTTTTAATTCAAGCCAGGTGAATTTCCAAGATATTTGGCTGATTTATTACACCATATGTATGTCTCTCCTTCACATTGTTTTTACCCTGTCGTAAGAGAGACTAGACATTTGTTTGTCATTGTTAGGTTCTTATGCTATTAAAAATAATCGGGTTTATTAGTTACCTTCTTTCCCAACTGCCAAGAACGCTTTCCAGAATTTAATGTTAGCTCTTCTGATGAGCTGGAGAAGGAAATATCATTATCCTTGTTTTACAGATGGAGAAATCTGAAGGCCCCGGAGACTGTTTTGCCTAAAGGTGAAAGTGTTGTTTTAATCCTAGACTTTTATTTTTATCTCTTCAATTTTCTTCCTGAGGGTAGTAATGAGCTTGGAGGATTCACAAGGACTAAACCTTGTCTGAAGACTTGTTTATAAAATTATTTCAATAAAATCTACAATCAGATTGGCTGGGGCAGGTCTTCAAACCGAGTGGCTTCCCTAATGAGCACACTCATCAGGGTGGCAAAAATCTCGTTACCAGCCAGCTTCTCCCACACTCTGTCAAGGCAGAGGATGGGAGCTGGTGGAAATTTATTAGTAATAAAGACCAAAGCCCTAGGAGCTTTTATACTTGAAGAAAGGAGGTTTCTTTTTCATTTGCTTAATTATTTAAAAAGTTAGGCTGGAAAATGTTTGGGGAGCAGCTAATAATGTGACTTCAGAGAGGGATGGCTTGGGCATATCCTACTCATTAGCTCCAGAGGCCACTTAAAGTTGGACTTTCCTCAATTTAGTTGCTGTCTCCTCATTTCCCTTCCTTTCAGTTGCGCTATTTTTCCCTCTGACTCCTCCCTGCCTCCCCAACTCAACTCACACACTTATTTACAGGAAAGACTGAATTTTCAAATCAAAAGGAATCTAGAAGGAGAATTTTGATGCTTCAGAGCCCAGGGCTTTTATATACTCATGTACATCCTGGTACTATATGTAACGTAAATATGCTGGCAATTTACAACAGGTCAACAGCATTGAATACATAAGGCCAAAATGTGGCCCATTGTGTGACTATGTTGTTAGGAGGCTCCATCACTCAAAGGTGGGAAAGTGCATCTCAGTCCTAAAGATCCACCATTGCGTGCACAAACACACACACACACACACACACACACACACACCACCCTCCCCAGGTTGGCTTAGTTGTCCCCGTGTCTCTGCTGAAATGGGAAGAAGGCTGAGCACAGTGTGCTTCATCACTGACTTCCTTGTGTAATGGAAGCTCAGCAAGTCGGGACCGTTATATAGACTTTCTGCTTCCTACTTGAGAACTGCATTTGGCACAGATGGACAGTTGTAATTCATTTCCATTCTATTTTTGTTATTTTCAATAACATTTACTGTTTTCTGATAAAATTTCTGATTTGCAAATGATAAAGCAATATATGCTCATTGCCAAGAACAAAGGAAAACAGAAAACAAAAAGTATTGAGAAGAAAATGACATTATCCATAATTACCCCACTCAGAAAATAAATGTTAACATTTGGTTTAGACCCTTCCCATCATAAAAGACACCTTTTTCCATTTAGGATTAGTACGTATAGACAGTTCAGATCCTACTTTTCCATTTCACATTATTTCTTGAGCATTCTCCCATGTCATTAAGTCGTCTTTGAAAATATGATTTTTACCAATTACTTAAATTCCATTGTATGACATGATATGATTTATGTACCCATCTCTCTAATGTTGGATATTTAAGTTGTTCTACTTTGTAGAATTATCATAAATAATTCTGTAGTGCACATCTCTTTACAGCAATCTTTGCCCACAACTCTATTTTTGGAGGAATAGATTTTTCAAGTAGAATGAATGAATCAAAGCCTGCTAACATTGTGATAACTCTTAGTATCTGTTTTCGAAAAGCATTCTACCAATTTATATCCCGATAACTATATTTGACTATTTGACAGTATCCATCCCCTGAATCTTTTTTTTTTTTTTTTTTTTTTTTGAGACGGAGTCTCGCTCTGTCGCCCAGGCTGGAGTAGTGGCGCTGTGTGATCTCGGCTCACTGCAAGCTCCGCCTCCCGGGTTCATGCCATTCTCTTGCCTCAGCCTCCCGGTAGCTGGGACTACAGGCGCCCGCCACCACGCCCGGCTAATTTTTCGTATTTTTTTTAGTAGAGATGGGGTTTCACCGTGTTAGCCAGGATGGTCTCCATCTCCTGACCTCGTGATCCGCCTGCCTCGGCCTCCCAAAGTGCTGGGATTACAGGCCTGAGCCACCGCACCCGGCCGCTCAAACTGAATCTTTATAGCACAGAAAATTTTTTTAACTCTTGCTAACTGGATATATATTTACATCAGTAAATGATATCTTACAGATGTTAATTTGTATGTCTTTGATAACTAGCTATTTTTAACAGTTTCACTGAGGTACAATTTACATACCATAAAAATCACCCAGCTTAAGTATACAACTCTAAGATTTTTAGGAAATTTATAGAGCTGTATAATCATCACTAATTTTAGAATGATTTGCAGAAATTCTCATTTTAGAAAGGTCCCTACTATCCCCCTCCGTCTCTACTCCAAATCCTGTCCCTGCGTAGCCACTGATCTGCTTTCTGACTCTGTAAGTTTGTCTTTTCTGGACATTTCATAGAAACGGAATAGGATGTAGTATTTTGTGTCTGGCTTTTTCACATAGCCTAATGTTTTTGAGGTTTACTCATGTTTTAGCATGTTGTAATAGCTTGTATCTATATTTAAGTCATTTTTTAGAGCTGAATAGTATTCTTTAGTATGGTTGTATTGCATTTTTATTTATTTTATTTTATTTTATTTTGAGATGGAGTTTCCCTCTTGTTGCCCAGGCTGGAGTGCAGTGACGTGATCTCTGCTCACTGCAACCTCCATCTCATGGGTTCAAGTGATTCTCCAGCCTCAGCCTCACAAGTAGTTGGGATTATAGGCATGTGCCACTACGCCCAGCTAATTTTTGTATTTTCAGTAGAGACGGGGTTTCACCATGTTGGTCAGGCTGATCTCGAACTCCTGACCTCAGGTGATCCCCCCACCTCAGCCTCCCAAAGTGCCAAGGTGGCTCACCCACAATGACTTACAGGGGTGAGTCATTGTGCCTGGGCTGCATTGCATTTTTATTATCTTATCAACAGGTGATGGACATTTGGATTGTTTCCAGCTTGGGTCCATTATTCATCCTTCTACTATGACTTCGTGTTTTCACATGTTTGCATTTCTCTTGGTAGATCCCAGGAGTGGAACTGCTGACTCATCTAGTTTTTAAAATGTCCGTCAACTAACTAGTGAATAGATAAACAAAATTTGTTAAATTTTAAATTTCACTTATTTTCTGGAATGGTTTCTATAACATATAAATCATACATTTTCTGAAATTTTGAAGAATTCTTTAGCAAGCCACCTGGACCCAGGAAGCTTTTGAAAGGAGATATTTTGATGATTTTATAATTTCCTTCTCAAGGTTATTGGTGTGTGGGGGGGTGGGTGTGTGTGTGTGTAAAACTTACTTTGTTTATATATTACTTAATCAACTTTAGCAATTTTCCCCAGAAAAACATCTATTTCATCAATATCTTCAAGTTATTAGCATAGAACATAATCTTATTCAATTTAAATATCCTCTGTAATATGCTTGTATTCTTTTTCTCACTTCTAATATTGTTGGCTCATCTTTTCTCTTTTCCTGGATTCAACAGATAAAAAGCACTTCTATATTGTTAGCCTTACAAAAATTAAAAACACTTGGATTTATCAATTATACTTTATTTTCTGATTCATAAATTGCCATATTATCTTTCTTTTCCTTTTATTTCTGCTGGTTGGATTTTATTCTTCTATTTCTCATTTTTTAGCCATATGCTTTAGTCATATGTTTACTCTCAGGCTTAATAATGACAGCATATGGCAGCCTCAACATACCTCTCTTGTACTGATCTAGGCAGTTTCTATGAGTGCTTATATATAACATTGTGATTTTTATTATTTTCTAAATAGCTTGTGATTATAGTTTTCACCTTCTTTTTAATGCAGTCTATATATATATATATATATATATTAGTTTCCAAGTGGTTGAAGGGTGAGTTTTTAAAATTTTGTTTACTTTTGTAATTTTTGTCTAGTTTTGTTGCATTTTAGACAAAAGTTCTCTTTGTGGCCTTTATAGTATTTGTTTTGCTCTGGTTTTCAAATAATACATCAGAAAGGCATACTCTGTTGCTAGGGAACAAAATTCAATATTTGTCTATTAATCAACTTTGATAATTGTGGTGTATCAAACTTAGGTGTCTTTTTTTTCCTCTGTTAATTGTCAAAGTCTGGTGCTTACGTCTCTTATAACAATTGTTTTTCTGCTGAGTTCCCCTTTTATTCCTGTCAAATTTTTGTTTTTTATATTTAATATTGAGCTTTTATTGTGTGACTTTAATCATTATAATATCTTCATCCTGCATTGTACCTTCTATCAACATAAAATGCCCACAAATGGCTCTTTTATTCCAAGTGTTGCTTTATGATGAATTCTACTTTGTCTTATTATTACTGCCATTCTTCTTTCATTTTAATTTGCATTTGCTTGAAAAATAATTGGTTATCATGTTATTCTTTTAACTACTTAGAATTAACTCCAATATTTATTGGTGTTTTTCCTGATTTCAAAGTGAACTCATGTTCATTGCAGAAATCCTAGCAACTACAGAAAAGCACACACATACAAAATCATCCTTTACCCAATATGCAGACTTTTCTACTTTTTTCTCCCCTCTTCTTTTAAAATTTTCTTTGGTATGTTCAAAGCTGGAAGAGTCTCACACAGGGGTCTGCAGGCCACAGACCAATTAAACCAGAAACTGTATCATTCTACAGATCCTAGTGTAGAAGAACAAAGTTATCAGGAAACCAGCTCTTGTTTCTGTTTCATTTCTTGAAATCCAAAACAGCAAAACACATTCCTCCCTAGTCTCCTGTGGGAGCATACAAACAAAGCGATTAGATTTCTGGGGATTCAAAGCAAGAATGACTTAAAACTGCGGTGGTCCAGAGACCCCGAAGCCCAGGCCGGCTCCCTTGTGTCAGGAGTTTAGAGAATGTGAGTCTAGCGGCTGCCACTAAGAAACAAAACCCCAGCTTCAGCAAGGGCCTGGGGTGTGTGTCGCTGTGGTGGGAGTCTGAGCGTGTGTGTGTGTGTATGTGTGGCTGGTGGTGGTGTGTGTGCATGCGGAGGGGTGAGCCAAGAGGTCATAGCAGTAGAGAGAGTTTGGCAGCAAGCCCAGAGGTCCCGTCGAGGGTAAGCAGATAGTCAACACACCTGAGTCCATTTCCTTTCAGACATCTCTGGAGGGCAGAGAAACCCGGGGTCTGAGAACTGCCCCAAGTCATGTTCTGGCTTAAAAAAGTAAGGCCCGGAGCTTGAGCAAAAATGTGTCCTATGTCAAAGAATCTGCAAATAGGCTCTCCTAGGAAAGGTGAAAAGGATTGACTGCCTTTAACATAAAAGAAGAAAAGACTAAGTGACTGCTTAATTACTACCATCAAATCCGTGAAGGTGTTCTTAAACAGAGTGCTCAATGGTTTTCCGCTTTCTCTGGAAGACAAAAAGGGTTAAAAGTGATCACTTAAGATAATGGAAATGTCAAGGAGTTTCTTAACCCTCAGATTTACACAACATGAAATGTCCAGGCGCGGTGGCTTACGTCTGTAATCCCAGCACTTTGGGAGGCTGAGGTGGGAGGATTGCTTGAGCTCAGGAGTTCAAGACCAGCCAGGGCAACAGAGAGACCTCATCTCTACTAAAAGCCAAAAGTCAAAAAAATTAGCCCGGTGTGGTATTGTGCACCTACGGTCCCAGTTACTTGGAAGGCTGAGGCTTGAAGATCACTTGACCCCAGGAGATCAAGGCTGCAGTGAGCTGAGGTCACATCACTGCACTCCAGCCTGGCTGACAAAGCAAGACCTTGTCCAAAAAACAAAAACAAACAAACAAACAAAAAACCATGAAATGGTCTACAGGGAAAGACAATAGCATTGCCATTGCCATCCCCAGTGATCATTGAAGAGAGAGAGAAATAGCCATCCAGAACCAGAATGCAGGGTCTATAAACTCCTAGGAAACAGCACAGGCCTCTGGGTCAGGCAGATCTGGGCAGTAGCTCTGCACAATCTCAGAAAGATTACTTAACCTATTTACCCTTAGTTTCTTCATCTGTAAAATGGGCATAATATCACAGATATTTGTTGGATTAAAGCAAATGACATAGTAGGTGCTCAACAAATTTTACCTTCCTCCCCCTTTCAACTATCATTTGATAAATAGTTAATCTTGCACACTGACCACTAAAGAGGATACTAATTAAATGCCATTCACGAAAGATTTACTGAGCATCCACTTTATGTAAGGCACTAGTATGAACATTTGGCATTTCTTGGCTCCCCAGCATCCATTCACCCTTCTTTTGATAAGCCTCCAATTTGTGTATGGATGTCCATCCCACCCTCCTTCTCTCTTGGTCAGTGTGGTTGTGGTGGAGTTTAGCGGGGAGCCGGCCCTTTCTTCTCCTAGACCTGAACCTGAGAGGTGGGGACTAGTGGAGCCATCTCACCTCCTCAAGAGCCTGAGAATGAAAATACACAGAGGAGAGCAGATCTGAGTTTATAGAAACAGGGAGAAACCAGCCTAATACCTGGAGTTTTCAGTTATGTGACTCAATGAATTCTACCTTTTGTTTAAGTGAATTTGAGTTGGGTTGGGTTTTCAGTTGCCAAAAGAGTCCAAACTGATTTAGCCTATGGAGGACATGTAAAAACAAATAAGGCTAAAAAGCTTATACATTATAAATAAGATGTTTACAAGAATAATACATGGCAAAACATTTATTATGTACTGTTTATCTACTAGTATTATGTACTATTTATCTACTAGTATTACTCAATACTAGTCACTATGCTAACTTTTTGTACACATTGTTTTATTTAATCTTTACAACAACTAGTTTTATGGAAACAACAGCATTTGCCTTTGAACTTGAGAGATGGGCAGAAACTGGACAGGTGCAAGAAGAAGGTAAAAAGGTAAATGGAAGGAGGAGCAAATGGTGGCAGGAAAACTCAGGGACAGTTGGGGAAATAGTTGGCATTCCTATTCATTGGGGCACAAAGGGCATGAGAGATGGTAGGGGGAATAATACTGGAAAGGCAGATCGAGATGAAGGCATGAGGAGTTTGGAATGCCAGGACAAGGAATTTGTGCTATTGACAATGAGATGTTCTAAGCAAAGAGGTAAGAGACCCCAAATCCACCCTCACATAGCTTAGATTTATCTGGTGAAAATATTCTTACAATGTAAAGAAGTTACGATCTTTTCCAAGGTGAATAGAAGTGGGGAAATTATTAATATATAAGCATTCATAATTTAGCCCCTGTCCCTAACTTTTAGAGTGACTTTCCTTTGTGCCAGCAGCCAGATGTCCTCAATTGTGCACAGTTTATATAGTGGGGAAACAATGCAAAAACTTTGAAAACCTAAGAGGGTAAGCTGATCATATAAAGAAGGGTTTACTTGATGCAAAGGCAGAGAGACAGAAAGGCTGAGTGTTGGGGCTGGAGAGGTTGGAATTTAACAAGAAAAGAGAGAAAGATTGATTCTTAGGGAGCTGGTGCCGTCCATATGGAAGAAGCTGAGAGTGATAAGGAAAGAGCGTTTTTAGAATGTGATGTCATTTGCTTTGTTAAGAGAAAAAAAACAAAGACTTGAGGCACATCCTTGTAATTACTTTTCCACTTCCAGATTGCAGGTGCTGGGAGTTATTATCAGTAGGGGGAAGAGCTTGACTTGATACTTAGAGAAGGGCATGACTTTCTCTAAGCTTGAGTTGATACTTAGAGAAGGGCATGGTGGTGGGGAAGAGGAGAAGCATTTTGTGTTCAGCTTGCAGGGAGATACAGCATGGGTCCACAGCATGCACAGACACAGCATGCTCTCCTCTGTGTATTTTCATTCTCAGGCTCTTGAGGAGGTGAGATGGCTCCACTAGTCCCCACCTCCCAGGTTCAGGTCTAGGAGAAGAAAGGGCCAGCTCCCCAGTAAACTCTACCACAATCACACTGACCAAGAGAGAGGGAGGGTGGGATGGACATGGGTCCACATAGGGACCGTGCTAGGAACCCGCCTACCTTGAGAAGAGGCATCAAAAAAGAAAAGTGAGAACAAAGGTGGAGGTATGTCAAAACCACGTGACAGGCCTCTCCAAAAGTTAAAATTACTGTATGATCCAGCAATTCCCCTTCAAAAAGATTTGAAAGAATACATTCAAACAGATACTTGCACACCAGTGTTCATAGCACCACTATTCACAACAGCCAAAAGGTGTAAACAACCCAGATATTCATTGACAGATTAATGGATACGCAAAATGTGGTATATACAATGGAATATTATTAACATAATATATTATTCAGCTTTAAACAAGAAATGAAATTCTGGGGCCAGGTGCGATGGCTCATACCTGTAATCCCAGCACCTTGGGAGGCCAAGGCCAACCCAGAAGTTCAAGACCTTCCTGGGCAACATGGTGAACCCTCATCTGTTAAAAAAAAAAAATGCAAAAATTAGCTGGATGTGGTTGTCCCTGTGGTCCCAGCTACTTGGAAGGCTGAGGTGGGAGGATCACCTGAGCCCAGGAGGAAGAGGTTGCAGTGAGTCATGATCATGCCACTGCACTCCAGCCTGGGCAACAGAGCAAGAGAAAAAAAAGAAAAAGAAAACGAAAGAAATTCTGTTATGTGCTACAACATGAATGAACCTTAAAAACAGTATGTAAGTTAAAATAAGCCAGACACAAAATGACAAATATTGTATGATTTCATTTATATGAAGTACCTAGAATAGGCAAATCCATAGATACAGAAAGAATAGAAGTTACC
This sequence comes from Macaca thibetana thibetana, assembly GCF_024542745.1. NCBI lineage: Eukaryota > Metazoa > Chordata > Mammalia > Primates > Cercopithecidae > Macaca > Macaca thibetana. The sequence goes on along the minus strand of NC_065581.1, from coordinate 87,354,860 downwards.
AGGGGATAGGGGAGGAGGAATGGGGAGTTATTGTTTAATGAGTACAGAGTTTCTGTTTGGCATGATGAAAAAGTTCTGGAAATGAATAGTGGTGATGGTTGCACAATATTGTGAATGTACTTAATGCCACTGAATTATGGACTTAGAAATTGTTAAAATGATATCTTTTATGTTGTGTATATTATAGTACAATTTTAAAAACCACATGTGATGTAGGGTTATTGATGCCATACCAGGGAGGGGGAGTTTGCCTACTATTCCCAGAGACAAGTCTTGATCAAAAGGGAGGGCTATAAAAATGTTGTTCTAAGAAGACTGATCAATAGCCATGAGGCAGAGAAGCCTGAATCAATGCCAAGCACCAGACTAGGGTGTGAACTTTTAAAACAGGTAGAATGTGTTAACTCTAAGAGCCAGACGAAGAAAGAATCAGGGGGATTTGTGATTATTGGATGGGGAGAGAGGTTTTGGGGATGCCAGCCAGTTTTCATTATTTCAGCTTTTTTCTCCCTTACCAAATATTTGCTGCAGTGTTTGATTTGTATTTTTCAACAAGCCAGATATTTCCTTCTTAATAGTACCTAACGTTACCTTTCTCAATTGCTGCCATAGTTAGAACTAATCAGCCACAAAGTCTTTAAATTGTCAACCTCAGCCAATAGACAGTATTTCAACCATATGGAAAAAAGTGGGCAGTCATGACTCAGGCTAAGTGACTCTGCTTTTCTGAATGGAAAAAACATTCCACGTTTTGATCTTGGCCAAGAATGTTACTGAATGCAACTCTGAGGTCTGTAAATAAACTTTTTGTGTGTGTGGTAATGCAATGTTTCCTATTGCATCAGTATATGCTTTGTCAAAGAGACAAATGTCAAACTCTCGGCTGATCAATATAAAGCTATTTTCCAACTTGTTTTTCAGGATCTTTTAAGTTTCACTTTGTATGATTTCACAACCTTACTATTCAAATAATATTTTAAAATTTCAACACATTAAATCTTTGTACAAAATCCAAATGAAGTATATTCTTATATAAAAACTTAAATTCCTACATAGTCAAAAATGGTTTATTGTTGCTTTCTATAACCCTTAGATACATCTTAGCTGTGTTTTATTATCAGAGGGGCCCTGGTACCTCTTAACCACAAATGAAGTTAAAACAGTTAACCTGTTTACCCCACTAACCCCCCCATCACCACATAGTAGCAGAGAAGTGTCTTCCAACTTCATGAACTGAGGAAAGAGGGAGGTATGTTTCGATAACAAGGAGAGAAGTCTAACACCAGACTAGGTCAGTGCTAAAGAGATCAGCCTGATTAGGTGCTGCAGTGACAGGCTCTGAGCAAACCAGCAGAAACAGAAAGACAGTCAGAAGAGATGACAAGAAAGGTTGGATCTGATATGAGGAATGAGGTCTACTAAACATTACCTTTGCCTCCAGCAGCCCACGTGTTACATGTGTAAGGGAAATCCTAGTGGGCGCCAATCAGACTAGATCAGCCTGACAGCTGGAGATGGTGATATTCCTCCTCAAAGCGTCTATTTGCATCCACTGATGTATGCAGAACTTTGGGGGCCTTACAGGAAAAATACTTGAACCTTGTTGTATTAGTCTGTTCTCACACTGCTATAAAGAACTACCTGAGCTGGGTAATTTATGAAGGAAAGAGGTTTAATTGACTCACAGTTCCTCAGGCTGTACAGACAGCATAAAGCATGGCTGGGAGGCCTCAAAAAACTTACAATTATGGCAGAAGAGTGAAGAGGAAGCAAGCATGTTGTCATCTGGTGGCAGAGGAGAGGGAGGAGGGGGGGAGAGAGAGACAGAGAGCAAAGAGGGAAGTGCCACACATGCTTAAACCAACAGATCTCATGAGAGCTCACTCACTATCACAAGAACAAGGGGGAAATCTGCCCCCATGATCCATTCACCTCCCACCAGGTCTCTCTTCCAACATGGTGAATTAAAATTCGACATGACATTTGGTTGGAGACATACAGCCAAACCATATCACTTGTCCATTTCAAGAAAATACAGATACATTTACTCCCCAAATATTTATTTAATTCTTCCTGCTGTGACACTATACAAGGTGCTAGGAAGACTGAGAAGACAAGGCCCTGCCCTCAAGGAACTTACAATCTTAGTGGAAGAGACAGCAATAAATAGAATAACAAATACATAAGATAATTAATAATTGTGATAACTACAATGAAGGGAAAAAACAAGGGTGAGGCCCACTTCAGACAGGGTATTCAAGGATTGCCTTAGAAGAGGGTAACATCTGAGCTTAATCTTCAAGGATGAGAAAGGGCCAGTCAGTCTCTCCTAGAAGGGCAAGCATTCCAGAGGTGAGAGAACAGAAGGCAGAGTAGCTGGAGCTGGTGAAGTGGGTTTGTGGAGCTGGCAGAAGCTAAGTCTTTCAGGGCCTCACAGACCATGGTGAGGGGGGGATCAGAAGATACTGAAAAGTTTTAATCAGGAGAATGACATGATATGATTTACACTTCTAAAAGATCATTCTGGCTGCTGTGAGGAGAATGCAGGTAAAAGTGGAAGTAGATTAGTTAGGAAGCCACAGTGATAGTCCAAATAAGTGATGATGATGGCTCAGACCAAGAAAGTGGTTCTCAAAGTGGGGTCCCTGGACCAGCAGTAGCAGCATCCAGCAACTTATTAGAAACGCAAATTCTCAGGGCCTACCCTAGACCCACTGAATCAGAAACTCTGAGAGAGACCAGGCACAATGGCTGGCACCTGTAATCCCAAAACTTTAGGAGGCCAAGACAGGAGGATCACTTGAGCCCAAGAGTTCAAGACCAGCCTGGGCAACATAGTGAGACCCCATCTAGACAAAAATAATAAGTGTGGTGGTTCACACCTGTAGTACCTGCTATTCAGAAGGCTGAGACAGGAGGATTGCTTTAGTCTGGGAGGTCAAGGTGGCAGTGATCCATGATCTTGCAAATGCACTCCAGCCTTATTTTTAGAGACACAGCCAGATCTTGCCTCTAAAAATAAGTTTTAAAAAAGAAACTCTGAGGATGAGGGCCAGAGATAGGTATATTAACAACTCCTCCAATTGATTCTCATGCACCCTAAAGTTTGAGAGCCTCTGGACTAGGGGTATGGAAATAGAGAAGGGCAGAAGTGAACTGCGGTGGAAGTAGATGTTGATGGTTGAACTTGGTAATGTGTTGAATATGAAGGATGAGCTCACTATCAAAGCCAGAGCTAAAGACTCCAGCTTAACCAGCTATGAGAGCAAGAGGCTAACTCAGAGTAACAGTGCAGACATATGAGCCCCTGTCTTGGGACTCTTTGAAAGATGAGGAAGAAGCATGATGGAAGTTTGCCTTCACTATCCAGCATCTGACCCTTCTTCTTAATTCAGAATATCACCTAGAGTGTGGGTCCTAGTGGGAGACACAGCCCCATCTGTCCCTCTGTAAAAGTTAACAGGGGGCTGAGTTAAACAATAAAAGAATTAAAATGTCCCCCTTTTATTTATTTATTTTCTTTTAGAGACAGGGTCTTGCTCTGTTGCCCAGTCTTGAGTGCAGTGGTGCTATCAAAGCTCACTGCACCCTCAAACTCCTGGGCCCAAGCAATCCTCTCCCACCTCAGCCTTGCGAGTAGCTAGGTCTACAGGTGCACACTGCTGCACTTGGCTACTTTTTTAAACGACATTGCCCAAGTTGGTCTTGAACTCCTGGGCTCAAGGGATCCTCCTTCTTCAGTCTCCCAAAGTGCTGGGATTACAGGCATGAGCCAGAACACCCAACCTTGATTTCCCTCCTATAACTCACTATAATCCAGGGCTTGTGAAGATGACCTAGACTCAGTCAATCAGATGCCCACATAAGACTTTGGCTCTGGAAGGAGTTTATTCAGGGCTATGACAGTGGAGTCAAGGGTTCATTGGGAAGGATGGATGACATGAACTTGGCTGTTATTTTCCCAGCCAGTTTTCCCACACTCCCCATCCATGTATGAGCAATCAGATATGCTTCTGATAGACTCCTTTTCTGCCCAATTTACTAGATTTTTCATCCAAGCTCTCTGGTCAAAAGAAGAACTCTATGAGACCATGTGTACATGGGAGCTCAGAGTTCTTAATATATGGATGCTAATTTTTATGTGGTGGTATTTGCACCCACAGGCTGCAGCAGCCAGAGACCTTTGGATTGCAGGTAGCTAAAGACAACAACTTCTGGCAGTTGCTTCCCTGGACTTGTGTCTCTTTGAGTACACAGTCAACAGCCAACTGAGACTTTAAATAACAGAGATTTCCTTTTCTTTCTAAAGCCTTTTGACCTTATCTCCTCATCTTCGAGCCTATTGCCCATCATACTGGTCACATTGTAATGGTCTCCGCATAATCTCTGGCCTCCTCCACTACAGAAGGTGATCCTAGAGCTCAGCCCTGACCATGCCATGCCCTTAGCAAGCATCATTCACACAATGTTCAGAATAAAATCCAAACTATTTAGTTTGGTATTCAAAGTCCTACACAATATCATTTCTACCTATTTTCCCTAACATATCTTTCTGTACTTTCCAACACACACCTTATGCTTAAAATAGTTTGGTCTATTCACTGTGCCCTGGGCATGTGTCATGTATTCCCATTCTCCTCTCCTCCTCTCTTTGTCTCCAAATCCTTCCCACCCCTCAAGACCCATTTCCATCCCTACCTCTCTTGGGCAACACTTCTTGAGCTTAGCCACTATGATCTCTCCTCCTCTAAATGTTTAAAACCTATAATGCCCATGCCAGTCATCTGATGCTCAGCAGGAACTGCCTGATATGTTTTCCTTTTCTTGGGCTTGTGCCCTATTGCATCAACCAGATGATAAACCCATTTAGAGCAGATGCCACACTCTGCACAACGACTCCCTGCTATGATTACCCAACTTCTTCTATATCCTAGACTAGCTCATGGAACATGATTCAGAACAGAATGGAAACATGGATCAGCAAGGATGTAATAAACAGATCTCCTTGCCTGCCCCATCCATGGCCCCTTCTAGAGAATCTAGTCTGCCAGGTTACCTGGAAAGAGCATCACTCCCTGCCCCATAACCACCCTCCCCATCTCCCCAACCATGGCTGAGTGTACCAGGGTTAGACATCTAACCCCAAAGCAGCTGCTCCACTGTGAAGCAACACATGACCTGGACTGATCGGTCTTCTCCTTATGACAATTTGCCCAAGAGACACAGAGACTGTCATCAATTGGCAGTGACTACTGGAGCTTAGAAATCATGAGACTAAGGTGGACTGGGAGCTGTGTGGGAGGAAGTGAGCAAGATGAGTATGCAGAGGAAGCAGGTTTAGGAGAAAGGACAATGATGAAGATTTTCAGAGACAGAGATCTCTGCAGCTCCTGAAGATAAAGAGAACGGCTTAGCTCCTGGTGGCTTTCTGGTTCTCAGGCCCAATCTTTCACAGGGACTGATTGCATTTCCTGTCCATGAGATTTCCCTTTAACATTTCAGGAAATTGGAGCTAGCTTGAATAGCTTTCTGCTTCTTCTCATCCCTCCCGCCTTTTTTTTTTTTTCCATCAAAGGAACCGTGACTAGAAAGAGGCACCACAGGCTGATAATAATTCTCACCCTCCTTTCTTTATACTCTTCCCAGGGTCCTGCCCCTTCCCTTCTCCTAGGGCTGTCACAGCAAAATGTGACTACTAAATTCCTAATGTGGAGAACCAAGAATCAATTGCTGTAATGCTGTCAAAAATGACATTCAAGTTTGAGTGACAATGATGTCTCTGGTCCTGTCCCTATCCACTTCTCTATTTTTAGTTCTGTTCCTACTCTCTGAAATTACAATGCCTGGTGCTTAAGCAATTGCCAGGAGTTATTTAACAAGTACCTTACCCTTCTTTGAAGATGATGCTTTGATCCTGAGCTTACATCCTTTTCTAAGTGACAGAGATTTTGGAATGTGCCATTTCACAAAACACCAAGTCTCTTCTGTTGTTTTCTTTGAATGAGGGGCTTGAGTCCGTTGGCTGGTAACAGAAATTGGAGCTTGTCAGAAGAAATTTTCTATAACCCACTGTCTTCAGCAAGTTACTCTCCATATATTAAATAGGGCTAACACGGCCAGGTTTTCTCAAGGATGCTGTGAAATAAATCAATATAATGGGTTGAAAGTGCTTTGTAAACTAATTCCATATAGTACTATTATTCTTATTGTCAATGCCCATCTATCTTCAGATGTATTATTCCAGGTGTAAAGGTCATACACAGACCTTTGAATAGCTCAAAGCAGAGCTATTCAATGTTCAGAGCTGTGTGAGGATGCAGAGGCTACATTAGACCTTCAAATAAATGATGGCTATTTGATGCGCACTCAAGCATGTATATGTATATACTTCACGTTTGAATGTTTTACATTAAGCACAAATTATATCTTCCATCAGAAAAAAAATTGTCAAATTTTAAAACCCTATGTACAATTTAGGGATCAATTAAGGCTAGGGAGCTTGAGGAAGGAAGGGATTGGGGAAAGAGTTTAAGCAAGTAAAAAATGTATTACCATTACCTGAAGAATTTATGAAAGTTCATGTGAATCTTACCCAAAGTGTATCTCCATCCTTCAGCATTCAGAACATATTGTCAGGAGTTACAGATCAGGTCCTCCAGAAACAGATTGGAAGTTTATTTGGGAGGGTCCCTGGGAATCACACCTATGGGAGAGTAGAGGAAACAGGATTGGACAGGAGGAGAAGCTGGACTACATTCAGGCATCACAAAAGCCTCAACTGACCCCCATGGGATGCTCTGAAGCTGAGATGACCCTGCAGAGTTGTTCCAAGCCAAATTAAGAGGTAGGGTCTTTATGTTCTCATATGTCAGTCATCGAGTGCAGGCAACCCCCAAAAAGGGGCCCAATGCCTTTCTTCAGTCAAGGGCAATTACCAGGAGGGATTACTCCAGTGCGAGCTGCCAGCCATCACTCCCAGCTGAGGGAACGAGCACCTCCATCCTGAAGCAGGGCTATGAGGAGCTGGGCCACATTCGGCATCGACCACACCAGGTCAGAGCTACCATTGTGGGGTTTTGTGTATCAATGAAATAAGAAACTCCACGAAGAAAATGTGCTCTTCACAATAATATTCTTGTCATTCCACTGGCACACTGTCAGGGACAGGAGCATACCCCAAACTAACTGGTATCTGAGTTTCAGTAGAACCTGTGGCCAGAGCAAGAAACCCCCACACAATTCCCTGCACCGATACTCCAAGCCCAACAACAAACACACATACTATCGGCTCCTTAAACCATGAACTTACATCCTTTGTCAGTTTCTTAATTCCGAGAGTGAGGGCTCAGCTTTAAACAAGCTGAAAGGATTATTCTTGTTTCTCAAGCTTGCCATCTCCTTGGGCACATACAACTGAGGGTTGACAATATTATTATTTCAAAAAGGCTCATGGCTATTGAACTGAAAATAAAGACGTATTATCAGAAACAATGTGAAGAATTAAAAGATCAAAAATAACATCTAGAATAATTGCTGTCCCCCCATTAAATGATAAGATATGCTAAAATTTATCTATACACAGTTTTGCAGGATTAAAATCCTTCTAGGTTTTCTTTAAAGTTTTATAAATACTCATTCCTTGTAAGACTTGTATAAAACTTACTGAAATATGTTACAAAACAATCATGTCTTATTTTAATCAAAACTGCATTTTTCTTGTAAGATTTAAGGAAGGGAATCTTTTTTCACTCAATGAAATCTTAAAGTGGCATCTCTAGTTGTCTGTTTGTCCCTTCTTGCTAATTACCTTAGCTCAGAAATTTATCAGTGCAAGAACATGTATTAGCTTCCTGGTTAATTCAAAGTTCACAAGTGTATGCTGTGATTTTTATCACACCTATCTATAATGCTCAATGTGTCCAGGTTATTATATCCCAAGAGGATCACCATTTAAGCTTTTCCTGAGTGCTCAATTCTTCTTTGTCCATTTGCTAGGATTTTCATCTTCAGCCAAGAGAAAATAATGTACATTGTCTTACATTAATGGTTTGGCAGATTACCCTTACCTGAAGATTTATGAAAGTTCATATGAATCTTACTCCAAAGTGTATCTCCATCCCTGCTCCCTCCCACCCTTTCTCTTTTTGATACTCTTCAGATGTTTAAAAATGACTTTAACAAGACCTTTGGGTGCCCCTGGTCCATTCCAAGTTATCATTGCCATACTGTTGATATACCTAATTGATAGAACAGTAACCATTCATTTTATGTCTGAGTATGAAACCAGTCCCTATATTCACTCAATGGTATAGACAGATTCTCACCAGCATGTAAGGCTATAGAAATTACTCGCTAATAGCATGGATTCTTGAGCTAGATTTTCCAACTTCAAATCCTACCTATGCCACTTAGCTATGGAAAAATCACCACCTCTGTGTCTTAGCTTCCCCATCTATAAAATGGGAATATCTAGTCATAGGGCTATTGTTAGAAACAATCAATTTAAAAGCAGTGCCTGATATATTTTTAAAACAGCAAGTACTATTATTGCTATGCTAGTTTTTAGAATTGGTTCTGTTAAAAGCAGTACCTGACACATAAATGCTATATACATACTAGTACAATTATTGGTATGCTATTTTTACCAAAAAAAAAAAAAACCCACAAATTTAAAATTGTTATCACCTACACAGCTAAATTATGGCATTTTTTAAATGACCTCACAAAATCTAACGTGAGGCTTTATCATTCTTTTCTGTTATAAAGAAGATCATATTCTTTTTTTTTTTTTTTTTTTTTTTTTTTTTTTTTTTTTATTTATTTATTTATTATTATTATTATACTTTAAGTTGTAGGGTACATGTGCATAACGTGCAGGTTTGTTACATATGTATACTTGTGCCATGTTGCTGTGCTGCACCCATCAACTCGTCATTTACATCAGGTATAACTCCCAATGCAATCCCTCCCCCCTCCCCCCTCCCCCCTCCCCATGATAGGCCCTGGTGTGTGATGTTCCCCTTCCTGAGTCCTATAAGAAGATCATATTCTATGCCACACTCAAGGTACCAAAAAGATGATATCCAAGCTAATGGAAATATGCCTTCATTTACTCCAAACCATCAGAGCGCTCTCTCTGAGCATGGCCTTGGGCTAGGTGCCAGTGCTCCAGATATGATTAAGCCACGGGTTATGTCCTCAGAGCAATTATCATCACAGCTCCTCCCGGAGGTCCACTAAAACTAGCCCTTTGTGAAGGTGAATCGTGGACTTCCCAGCACATTTTCTTATCTCACATTTATTCTCAAGCAATCTTTGTTAGCAAACGCTTTCATACCCTGGGTGTGAAGCTTTCTTTCAGGTAATTGAAAGCTTAAAAGAGATACATATTGCATAGTAGAGAATGAGAACAGATTCCAATGAAAAGATTTAGCAGAAGCTATGGTATTTTTCTACAAAATCATTGTGATATCCCTACCAATATCTATTTCTAGGCAAGAACCTTTTCAAGATCCCACTTTCTACATATCTGCAATTTAAAAGAACTGGTATAGCTAATAGCTCCCTTTCCCTGTAATTCCTTGGATAATATAATTTTGCTCATGAAATTTCTTGTTTAGTTTCATGGCTTACTGGTGTTGCCAATAGTATTTATTGAGTTTATCTATCACTACTTAGGTCATGTGTACTAACTGAAGGCTTGTTGTGTGATAAACATCATACTATCTATACATAGGAAAATTTAAAATACCTAAAAGGATGTTGACTAAATTTTTAATTCAAAAATATTAATCAGGGAAAACTTCAGGAATGTAAATTTCGAGCCAGAAAAAGTTACATATATAGATTGGTGACATCGGAAAAGAGGGTTCTTGTATCCAACTGGGCACAGAAGAAGGAATTAAGAATTAGAAAACTGGAGAACTGGCCGGGTGCGGTGACTCATGCTTGTAATCCCAGCACTTTGGGAGGCCGAGGCAGGTGGATCACAAGGTCAGGAGATCGAGACCATCCTGGCTAACACAGTGAAACCCTGTCTCTACTAAAAATACAAAAAATTAGCCAGGCGTGGTGGCGGGTGCCGGTAGTCCCAGCTACTCGGGAGGCTGAGGCAGGAGAATGGCGTGAACCTGGGAGGCAGAGCTTGCAGTGAGCCGAGATCACGCCACTGCACTCTAGCCTGGGCGACAGAACAAGACTGTCTCAAAAAAAAAAAAGAAAGAAAGAAAAAATGGAGAATCTTCCTATAGTAACACCTCTCTCTCTCTGTTTCTTTCTCTCTCTCTCTCTCTCTCACACACACACACACACACACACACACCCCGCCCTTCCAAACCTCATGTTTGTATGAGAGCATAAACAAACCAGTTAATGAACTTTTTGTTGTTGTTGTTGCTGTTGTTTTTTTGTTTTGAGACAGAGTCTCACTCTCTCATCCAAGATGGAGTGCAATGGCACAATCTCAGCTCACTGCAATCTTCACCTCCCAGGTTCAAGCGATTCTCCTGCCTCAGCCTCCTGAGTAGCTGGGATTACAGGCATGCACCACCACACTCAGCTAATTTTTGTATTTTTAGTAGAGATGGGGTTTCACCATGTTGACCAGGCTGGTCTCAAACTCCTGACCTCAGGCAATCCACCCACCTCGGTTTCCCAAAGTGCTGGGATTACAGGTATGAGCCACCGTTCATGGCCCAGTCAATGAACTTGACATATGTTGTGGAGTATCTGCCACATGGCTGGACAAGAACCACAGATTATGTGGTCCCGGATGAGGCATGACATTTTAAAGTTCCCCAGATCACTGGAATTCTACATCAGGAATCCCTGTGAACCCCAGGGGAGCTCTCAACCATCAGAGGAAAGCTTCAGATCCTACAAGATCTCTATCATTGGACACTGAGTAGTAAATGTAATTCCCTAAACTGTTGCTTGGAGAATGTTTCCCATCAATACAAGAAGTATTTCAGGGCCACCCAACCCAGAAATCTGTCTCCAAGTAGCTCCTAAAGGGCTTTAAAACTTTCCTCTGATGGCCACAGTATGGGAAAGAATGGACGCGAGAGAAACCACACACTAAGAAGGCTCAGGTTAGAAATTCAGAGAGCTAAAACATCTTGTTCCTGTGCCCACCACTAGCAAGCAAAGATCAAGAACTCTCTGGCAGTAATGAGGAGGCACAAAGAAGCAAATGTCTACACAGAAAGACAAGCTGAGGACAAGAACAACACAAACACACCCAAGTATCAGACAGGACTAGTTCTCTTTCTGTGGGTCTGACTATGACTGAGGCTTCCAGTAGCTCCTGCAAGAGAAGAGACTGTGGCCTGACATCAAAATCCATGCCTTTTTTGCAATCTTAGGATGGAGAGCAAGTTTAAGCATTTTTAACAAATTATTTGGTCTTCATAAAGGTCCTAGGTTAAAGAACCGTTTTAGGTTATCACTATCTGCACATACCTAGACCCAATGGACACTAGCTTTTGAATTAAGTTTCCAGTGCTTGGTGCAAAGCAAACATAATGGGCATGTCCCCACTCCCTCTACTCTTAAAAAATTGTCCTGAGAGAATTACCTGTGTGTCTTTGTGGCATACAACACAGAGCAGCTACCTGGAGATGAATCCTGTGTCTATATCAGGCTGCTCTGGGGCAGACTTTCAGGAATATTCTAAGCACCTGAACCTTCTCTAATCCTGAACTGTTCCTTCAGGGCTGCTCCAGTCAATCTGGTATGAGAAGAAGGAGAAATATACTCATGTTGGTGTTTCCCCAGCTTTCCTAACTTGAACTTGATTCTACATTTATTTATTCATTTATTTGTTTGTTTAACAAGCTCTTATATCATGCTCACTATGTTCCAGGCACTGTTCTAAGCATTTTATAGAATTGACCTATTTAATCTCAATACCACATCAACTATGTACCTTCCTTTACACACACACATCACATATGCACACACATGCAAAACCTCCCTTGCCCCTCATGTGTGTCTACTTTTTGTCTATGCTTTTCATATGATCATGTGTTATGCCCTTATTTATGTGTTTGCATCATCCCAACCTGAATTATAGGCAATAACTCAATGCTGACATCAATCTGAATGCTGTGATTTCCAGGAACTTCTACATTTGTTTCCTCTCTGGCAAACTGTTGACGAGGTGTCCCACTTGCTGTTGGTGTTGTTTCCTCTCAGGAACATGTCCCTCAGGCTTCCTGAGAATCAAATAGCTTGCTTCCTTTGTTAGTCAGGCTTCTCCAGAGAAATAGAACCAATAGGATATTGTGTTCATCTGTTCTGCATAAAGGAATAAGGGAATACTTGAGGCTGGATAAAGAAACGAGTTTTATTTTGGCTCATGGTTCTGCAGGCTGTACAATCATGGCACCGGCATCTGCTCAGCTTCTGGTGAGGCTTCAGGAAGCTTTTAGTTACGGTGGAAGGGAAGAGGAGCTGACATGTCACTTGGCAAGAGAGGCAGCAAGAGAGAGGAGGAGGTGCATGGCTGGATGAGCTTTAAATACCCAGCTTTCACCTGAACTAACAAAGCAGGAATTCGCTCATTACTGTGCAGAGGGCACCAAGCCATTCATGAGAAATGCTCCCCCATGACCCATATACCTCCCATCAGGCCCCATCTCCAACACTGGGATCACATTTCAACATGAGATTTCAAGAGGACAAATATCCAAACTATATCTGATATCTATTAGAGAGAGAGAGAGAGAAAGAGAGAGATTGATTTACTATGGGAATTTGCTCACGCAATTATGGAGCCCAATAATTTTTTTTTTTTTTTTTTTTTTTTTTTTTTTTTTTGAGACGGAGTCTTGCTCTGTCACCCAGGCTGGAGTGCAGTAGCATGATCTTGGCTCACTGCAAGCTCTGCCTCCCGGGTTCATGCCATTCTCCTGCCTCAGCCTCCCGAGTAGCTGGGACTACAGGTGCCCACCACCATGCCCGGCTAATTTTTTGTATTTTTAGTAGAGACGGGGTTTCACCGTGTTAGCCAGGATGGTCTCAATCTCCTGACCTCGTGATCTGCCCACCTCGGCCTCCCAAAGTGCTGGGATTACAGGCATGAGCCACCGCGCTCAGCATGGAGCCCGATTATTAATTCCCATATCTACCATCTGCAATCTGGAGAACCAAAGCCAACAGTATAATTCAACCCAAGTCTGGAGGCCTGAGAACCAAGTGAGTTGATGTCTAAGGGCAGGAAGGGATTGGTGTCCCAGCTCAAAAAGAAAGGGCAAATTTGCCAGTCCTTTGCCTTCTTGTTCTATTCAGGTCCTCAGCAGATTAGATGATGTCCATCAACACTGAGAAGAGTCATCTGCTTTACCAGTGCACAAATTCAAATGCTAATCTCTTCTGCAGACACGCTGATAGACACATGCAGAAATGATGTTGTGCCAGCTATTTGGGCATCCCTTAGCACAGTCAAGTTGACTCATAAAATTTATTATCACAAGTCCACCCCTGTCAACTTGACACCTATACGCTTCTCCTTAAACTGTACTTAATCTCCAAATAAAGACAATAGCAAGGTAATAACTCCACCTAACATTATACAACTGTCCTGCATGCAACCAAAACTGCACTAATCCCTTCCCCAGAAGAGGAGGTAAAATCTTTGAGTGATGTTTACTCCTCTCTTGATATCCTGTCACTTAAATACCATGATGTAAAATTAACAATACTTAAATATTCATTGGTATAAAGTCATTTTATGTTGCATGATAGAGAAATAAGAGGAAAGAAAACAAAGATATTTGCTTATTATATGTATATATACACACAAATGTATTTATAACAAAATAAGGAGGTAATATCCATGACAATTATATGCCTTATTTCTATAACTGTTCATGTGGTTGCAGCTGGTATTTATAACTACTTTCTTCTAGTATGCATTCTGTATTCCCTTTGCCACAAGCAAGAACTGTAGCTGGTCATGGTTCTTTAACCAGTGGGATGACCCAAACCTTCATTTCTGAAAGATCTGGACTATTAATGTTCTTGCCTGGATTTGGTTGTTTTCATTTTCTACTGAATGTAATCACAGGCCATGGTAATAAAAAGAGACACCCTAAGGGATCTGCTGTATTCCAGACATACTCTTCCATACTTCTGTGGTGGAGCACTAGGAACATTTCCCCCCCTTGGTAGTCAGGATCGATCACCCCAACAACACTGTAACTCTTTTTTTTTTTTTTTTTTTTTTTTTTGCCTGTTGACTCAGAGGCATGGAGGAGCCCACAGTGGCCAGTGGCCAGGTGGAGTCTTAACTTCCAGTTTAATAGCATCATTGTTGAATCTCCTGCCAGAAGCATTCCTCCCTCTGGAACTAAGACCGCTAGGGTAGCAGAACATAACATCTCAAGAATAGGAAGGAAGATTTTTGCTAGTGGGTTTCTAGGGGTAATAATGAGTGGTGTCACTCCCATTTCTACCCTCTTGATTCCTGAAACTATGAATCCTGACTATTGGAGAAACAGCATCACATATTGACACCGATTTAGAGCATATTAGCCTTCTGGAGAACCTTGCTCCCAACCTACAAGGTATTGCCACCAATCTGGTGCTGAAATTGAGTCTTTAAAATGCCATTTCACCGTTCTATCAAGCCAGCTGTTTCAGAATGGTAGGGAATGTTTTAAGGCCAGTGAATTCCATAAGCATGAGCCTATTGCCACATTTCTTTCACCATAAAGACAGTTCCTTGATAGGAAGCAATGCTGTGTAGAATACCACGATGGTGGATAAGGCATTCCGTGTGTCCACAGTCAGTAGTTTTGGCTGAAGGTAGGAACCAGTTCTACTTGGGGTGGGATGACTTCTTCTACTAGCAAAGACTCATCAGAATTAGGGGTTCAATGTCCTTAGCTTCATCTGAGTCTTCCCACATACCCCCAATCAACCCACAGGATCCTATTTTTTTCCCTAATCAATGTCTTCACTTTAACAGTGGACATCCTATGAGACTGGGAGTTCCACTTGCATTGTAGCTCAGCCAATCACAGGATGAGTTTCTGCATTTGATTTTCAGCCATTTCAGCCCTACAGCTATAGGAGGTAAGAGTCTCCTTCAGGGCACACCTGGAAGCTCTTAGGTCATTTATGCAGCGCTTCGGCTGACAATTCAAACCCCTAAGCTCATTTTTTTTCTTTCACCACTTTGTCCAGTGACACTGGGAGCAACCACCCAACATCATTATATTCTCTAATTTTCAAAAAATGTTCAAAAATATAATATACAGAGTCACTCAGTTCCTGGCTTCTTAACATTGATTAGGAGTGGTTGATTAGGAATATCCAATGCAGATATTTTATTTACCTCTCTAAACAGTTCACATGCCATGGATTATCAGTGCTCACTTTTTCTTTTTCTTTTCTTTTTTTAGACAGAGTCTTGCTCTGTCACCCAGGCTGGAGGGCTGGAGTGCAATGGTGCCATCTCAGCTCACTGCAACCTCCACCTCCCAGGTTCAAGCAATTCTCATGCCTCAGCCTCCCGAGTAGCTGGGACTACAGGTGCCCACCACCACACTCAGCTAATTTTTGTATTTTTAGTAAAGATAGGGTTTCACGATGTTAGCCAGGCTGGTCTCGAACTCTTAACCTCTGGTGATCCACCTGCTTCAGCCTCCCAAAGTGCTGGGATTACAGGCATGAGCCACCACGCCTGGCCAGTGCTCACTATACTACTGGAAATAGACACATTAAAGTATTTGTATCTTTAAATGTAATCAGATTAGACAGCCAATTCCAGAAACCACAGAACCAATACAGAAAACTCATCCTTAAAAGTCTGTCCCTTTAGAAACATTCTTGGTACTAAAATTTGCATTAGGGTTCTCCAGAGAAACAGAACCAATAGCGCGTGGGTGTGTACCTGCGTGTGTGTGTGTGTGTGTGTGTGTGTGTGTGTGTGTGTAGATAGAGATTTTATTATGGGAATTGGTTCACATAATTATGGAGGCAGAGAAGTGCCACAGTCCTGGTCTGAGTCTGAAAGCCTGAGAACTAGCACTGATAACTGAGGGCAGGAGGAGACGGATGTCACAGCTCAAAAAGAGAAAAATTTGCCACCATTCCTCTGCCTTTTGTTCTATTCAGAGGCTCATAAAATTGGATGATGCCCACCAGCACTGACGAGGTCATCTGCTTTACTCAGTTCACAAGTGGAAATGCTAATATCTTCTTTATACACCCTTACAGACACTCCCAGAAATAATGTTTTACCGGCTCTCTGGACATCCTGTGGCTCAGTCAAGTTGACACATAAAATGAACCACCACACCTCCCTTTCCTCTTCTCTGAGATGGGGTGGGGGTGTCTGTCTAGACCAGCACCACTGCTGCGTGTCCTGCTGCTTTCATGTGCCCCACCCCCAACTCAAGCATCTCAGCATCACTGGGAATACCTGGAAGACATTATTTTTCTGTTAAATTGCAGGACTGTGTGGACGAGGGTAATGGCAATAGCAGTTTTCTCCCACACCCAGGCCTGTCTCTGTCATGCTCAGCTGTGCTGTGGCTGTGAAACTCTCTTTATGGAGTGCTTAGTGCAGCACTCTGGGCAATTAGGGGCTTGACAAATGCTTTTTCATGATGCTGAAGCTGAAGATCAGCGGAACAAAACGTCCCCTAAAACAAAGGATGCATTGTGAGTGAATTCACCTTTCAGAATTGGCTGGCTGGCCACCGAGCCCCTCTATGCCCAACATGTAGGGGATCATCATCCTGAACATAAGCATAGGACTGCGCATGCAGGGACTGGGGCCACGGCGCTAGACTTCAGTGCCAAGATGCCTCTACTGCATGAACAGGGGAATAATAAGATCTTAAATTTAATAACCAAGCTGGGAAAACATTAACTGACATAAAGAATTAGCAACTCACAAACTGGCCTGAGCAAAAACCTCATAGATTCCAAACTCAGTAGCAAGTATTTATTCAAAAACACTAATTAGCAGGTAAAATGCAGGTTCATGAAATAGAGCTCATAAGGAAGTGAGGAATGATGGAGAGGTTGGGGGGAAAAAAGTAAGACAATTTCCTTAGTGAGAATGATGAGAGAATTGCTCGCTCAAGGGCAAATTTTATGGAAAATCATGATCCAGTGCTAACAGAGGGAGAAATCTTTCCAAAGAGTTAATGGAGCAGTTAGAGAAATTCAGGTTCAGTAAATCATGAGGACTGAGAGTATTGATCTGAACATTCTGGTAGATGAAAATATGGAGCTGAGCTGCTGACCAAACTATATAATAGAACAGCTCTTCAAAAGTGGCTGGGAATTTTAGTTGCTGAGTTGATGCTGGAGTCTTGCCCATGGAGCGTGCCCTCCCAAGCTGGTTCTCTTAAGAAATTTTGCACACTCTATCCTGGAGGTTAGGAGGCTCTGGCAGTCTCAAAACTGCATCTTTTATCTCCCTGATGGTTCCCATATCCAAAATTCCCAGCCAAACCTCTCATCTGATCTTCAGGAGAGTATTTTCAAGTCTTTCCAGGACATTTCTACTTAGGGGACTCACTATCATAGTTAATTAGACACTTATCATCCCCAAGGCCCTCAACACCATAAATAATGAAACAAAACAAAACAAAGCAAAGAAACAAACCACAAGACCATCCAAATTGTTTTCTCTGTCTTCCAGCCTCAAAAACATGGAAATACCTGTGATTCTTCCCACTTTTCCAGCTTCTCTACCCAATTTACCAAAAATATTAGCATTGAATCTCAGCTAGGTATTTAGTCTTTCTCTGATTCAGTTTTCGTATCTGGAGAATGTGAATAACAAATAGTTGAATGAGGACTGAACAAGGCCATGCATGTAAAGCACTCAGAGTGATATCTGGCTCATAGTTATACACAAGCCATCATTTTTACCAACACTGGCATTACGTTAAAATCTTTCTTTACTTCTTTCCTCTACAGACTACACCTTCATCACCTCCGCTCTATATTAGAATCCCAAACTTTTAGAGCCAGGAGACTCTTAAGAGAAGAGCGGACCAGTCCTTGCTGCATGCCAAAATCTGCAGGGTGCTTCTAAAAAATACGGAACCCCAAGTCCCACCTCCAGACTTACTGAATTTGAAACTTGGAGAAAGGGCTGCTTAGGAAGTGCTATGGTTTGTCTGTGTCCCCACCCAAATCTCACCTTGAATGGTAGTTCCCATAATCCCCATGTGTAGTGGGAGAGACCAGTGGAAGGTAATTGAATCATGAGGGCAGTTTCCCCCATGCTACTATTCTCTTGATAGTAAGTGCTCATGAGATCTGAGCCCTCTTTGCTTGGCTCACACTCTTCTCCTTCCTGCTGCCATGTAAGAAGGATGTGTTTGCTTCCCCTTCTGCCATGATTGTAAGCTTCCTGAGGTCTCCTCAGCCCTGAGGAACTGTGAGTCAATTAAACCTCTTTCCTTTATAATTTACCCAATCTTAGGCAGTTCTTTATAGCAGTGTGAGAATGGACTAATATAGTAAATTTGTACCACAGAGAGTGGGGTGCTGGTATAAGGATACCCAAAAATGTGGAAAAGACGTTGGAAGTGGGTAACAGGCAAAGGTTGGAACAGTTGGGAGGGCTCAGAAGACAGAAAGATGTGGGAAAGTTTGGAACTTCCTAGAGACTTCTTGAATGATTTCAACTAAAATGTTCATAGTGATGTGGACAATGAAGTCCAGGCTGAGATGATCTCAGATGAAGATGAGGAACTTCTTGGGAACTGGAGCAAAGGATTAGTAAAGAGACTGGCAGCATTTTGGCCCTGTCCTAGAGATCTGTGGAACTTTGAACTTGAGAGAGATGATTTAGGATATGTGGCAGAAGATTTCTAAGCAGCAAGGCATTCAAGAGAAAGCAGAGAATAAAAGTTTGGAAAATTTGCCACCTGATGATGTGATAGAAAAGAAAAATCCATTTTCTGGGGAGAAATTCAAACCCCTGCAGAAATTTGCATAAGTAATGAAGAGCCAAATGTTAATCACGAAAACAATGGAGAAAATGTCTCCAGGGCATGTCAGAGACCTTCACAGCAGCCCTTCCTATCACAGGCCCAGAGGCCTAGCAAGAAAAAGTGATTTCATCGGTTGGGACTGGGATCCCCCTACTGTGTGCAGCTTAGGGACTTGGTCCCCTGTGTCCCAGCAGCTCTAGCCATGGCTAAAAGGGGTCAAGGTACAGCTTGGGCTGTGGCTTGAGAGGGTGTAAGCCCCAAACCTTGGTGGCTTCCACATGGTGTTGAGCCTGAGGGTACACAGAAGTCAAGAATTGAGGTTTGGGAACCTTCACTTAGATTTCAGAGGATGTATGGAAATGCCTGGATGTCCAGGCAGAGGTGTGCTACAGTGGTGGAATCCTCATGGAGAACCTCTGCTAGGAAGGGAAATGTGGGGTTGGAGACCCCACACAGAGTCCCCACTGGGGCACTGCCTATTGAAGCTGTGAGAAGAGGGCCACCATCCTCCAGACCCCAGAATGGTAGATCCACTGACAGTATGTGCCATGCTGATGGAAAAGCTACAGACACTTAACGCCAGCCATCAAAGCAGCCAGGGGAGTGCTGTACCCTGCAAAGCCACAATGATGAAGCTGTCCAAGGCCATGGGAGTCTATCTCTTGCATCAGCATGCCCTGGATGTGGACATGGAGTCAAAGGAGATCATTTTGGAACTTTGAGTTTTAATGACTGCTCTATTGGATTTTGTACTTGCATGGGACCTGTATCTCCTTTGTTTGGGCCAATTTCTCCCATTTAGAATTGGTATATTTACCCAATACCTGTACCCCCATTGTATCTAGAAAGTCACTAACTTGCTTTTGATTTTACAGATTCATAGGCAGAAGGGACTTGCCTTGTCTCAGATGAGACTTTGGACTTGGACTTTTGAGTTAATGCTGGAATGAGCTAAGACTTTGAGGGACTGTTGGAAAGGCATGATTGTGTTTTGAAATGTGAAGACATGAGATTTGGGAGGGGCCAGGGGTAGAATGATATGGTTTGGCTGTGTCTCCAAATCTCATCTTGAATGGTAATTCCCTTAATCTCCACGTGTAGTGGTAGGAACCTAGTGGGAGGTAATTGAATCATGGAGGTAATTTCCCTCATGCTATCCTCATGATAGTGAGTGAGTTCTCATAAGATCTGATGGTTTTATAAGGGGTTTCCTCTTTTCAACTCTCATTCTTCTCCCTCCTGCTGCCATGTGAAGAAAGATGTGTTTGCTTCCCTTTCCACCATGATTGTAAGTTTCCTGAGGCCTCCCCAGCCCTGCAGAACTGTGAGTCAATTAAACATCCTTCCTTTATAATTTACTCAGTCTTAGGTAGTTCTTTATGGCAGTGTGAGAATGGAATAATATAGGAAGTAATATTTTTTTGAATAACTTCTCTATGTCTTCTGCTACAAAGTCAGGTTTGAGAACCACTAAGACAATTATATTGAACTCCCTCATTTTATAGATGAATAAACTGAGACAGGGAGAGATTAAGAGATTTGATCAAGGCTGGGCATGGTGGCTCATGCCTGTAATCCCAGTACTTTGAGAGGCTGAGATGGGAGGATTCCTTTAGCCCAGGAGTTCCAGATCAGCCTAGGCAACATGATGAGACCCCTGTCTCAAAAACATTTTTTTTTTAATTAGCTGGGTGTGGTGGCATGCACCTGTGATCTCAGCTACTCAGGAGGCTAAGGGGGAAGGATTGCTTGAGCCTGGGAGGTCGAGGCTTCAGTGAGCTGTGTTGGTGCCACTGCATTCCAGCCCAGCAAAAGCACAAGAGCCCTTTCTCAAAAACAAAACAAAACAAAACAAAACAAAACTTGATCAAGAACATAGAGCTGGGTAGTAGTAGTTCAAGGACCCCAGATCCCACGATTTTCAACTTAGAGTAATTTCACTTTGCCACACTGACTCCTCCTTAGCCCCATTAATGCCATAGATTTCTCTATCTGCTTTTCCTCGTTTCCAGTGTTCCCTCTCTAACTAGTTGACATCAGCCCCCATTCCAGAACCTATAGTGGTTCCCCAGGGCAAAGCTAGCCCCAGAAAGTACAATCCCCAGGCAAATAAATTTTACAAGGCTGTGTCTATATACATGATTTGATTAGCAAATGAGTTTGTGTGAGGTATAGTGATTTACTGGTAAAAATTTAGAATAATGGGTATTTGTTTATTGTCCAATCAGTGCGTGTAAAAATTCTTGTCTTCTTCATCCCTCATAAATAAGTTACCCAAAATCAACCTGTGGGAATCATTCTAGAGGTCCAATGGCATGCAGTCTAACAAAAGAAATAACCTGTTGGTCAGTGTCAGTGGGAACATACGTTCATCAGACTGCTCTCTTGAACCAGGCTCCAGCTTGGCCCTAAGATAATCTCACAGGTATGCAGTTCAGAGCTTCTCTGGACATCTGGTCAACCTTCCCAGATGGCTAGAGAGTAGGATAGTGCTCTGAAGGAGAGAAATGGGATCTGACTTGGACACTCCACCCAAATAATACTGTAGGCCAGGCTTCAAGCAAAGTCATTCAAATCATGGGGGTCCCTGAGGTGTGAGGGCCCAAAGCAGGAGTCCCACCCATTGTTAAAGAGCAATACTGTCTCATCGACTGGTTAGTAGATTGGGATGCTATGGAAGAGTATTTCAGAACCACTTTTCATAGCTTTATGAAGACATCTGGCCAACTGCATTGTATGTTAAATAAGTAGGAACTTGGATGCATTAAAAATTAATGGAAAATTGTATGAATAATGAATCTGTGGTGGTATGTAAAATGACCATACATTACCTCCAGGTTAGACAATGCCTCCCTGAAATGGTACGGGCTATATGACCTTACATTCTTTTCACTGGTGGCCTGAGGAGGACAAGAACAGAAGAGAAAGTAAATAAAACCTGGGCCAGATGAAGAACTTTCAGCTGTGCAAGTTACTTGTGATTATAAAGGAATGTGCTTAATGGTCTATCCTTGATCCTTATTTTTCAGAGATGTGACTTAATTGCAGATGCTACAAACCCCTTGAACTGACCCAGCCCCCCATAAATGAGAGACCCCTCAGGATGTCAGCAAAACTGGTTTAGGTCAGCCATCTTGGAGCCATGCCAGCCAAAGACGTGGCTTCAGGAATTGCACTGATGTGGCTTGGCCCACGGAGGGTTGAGTGGAGGGGCACCAAGAATAAGGCAGTGTTTACCTAGCACCCACCTTCACCCCATCCTCCTCCTCCCCACCAAGCCTGCTCTGCAACTTCCAAAAAAAAATAGTAGAATCCATGTCTGTCTCCAGCCTCATGGGGTTATTTCCAAAGGTTTGGTAGTTTCTCATGTTTTCCTTTTCATCCTGCCAGTATCCAATTACTTGGTTATGTCTCTCTCTCTCTCTCTCTCTCTCTCTCTCTCTCTCTCTCTCTCCTGGCACATTTTGGCACACACACACACACACACACACACACACACACAGAGTCCTGGCACATTTTGGCTTGCAAAATTTTACATTTTATATATATATATATACACACACACACACACACACACACACACACACACACACACACACAAACACACACACACATATTTTGGGACGGAGTCTGGCTCTGTCACCCAGGCTGGAGTGCAGTACGCGATCTCGGCTCATTGCAACCTCCTCCACCTCCCAGGTTCAAACAATTTTTCTGTGTCAGCCTCCTGAGTAGCTGGAACTACAGGTACATGCCAACATGCCTGGCCAATTTTTGTATTTTTAGTAGAGGTGGAGTTTCACCATATTGGTCAGGCTAGTGTCAAACTCCTGACCTCAGGTGATCCACCCACCTCGGCCTCCCAAAGTGCTGGGATTTCAGGCATGAACCACCATGCCCAGCCAACAAGATAAATTTAAAACAAAAGCAAAAACAAAACAAGAAGCCAAAAATGTGCACTTTCTGACAAATTAAAGAGAGAGGAGCACCTAATAACACAAGTGATGGGACAAAGATTCACAAAGTCTGTCTCCCTGCATAGCTTATTTGATTCAATTCTTTTTCGCCCTAAAGGAATTTCATGGTAATGAAATCTGTACTCAAAAACCAAGCCTTCCTAACTAGAGGTACCTGGGGACTGTTTGTTCTCTGCAGTGTAGCTGTGTGTGGCGTGACCCTCCGAGTATGCGTGTGAGACAGTATGTGTACTGCCGAGTGTGCGTGTGAGAGAGTATGTGTACTGGGAGGAGGGGGAATCTTGCTATCAGTGTGTGATGGCGTCTGCTTTCAAAGCTGATAATCCCAAGGGGTAAAATAAGATATGGATCTAATTTGATGAGACATTAAAATCTTCTGACTTGTCTTATCAGAATTCTGGTGCTTGTTTTTCATTACGAAGATCTAGGGTAAATAACTTTATTTAGTGCTTGGATTTCTTCCCCCCTGGACAGATAGTGGAAAGTCAAAGACTGATTTACAAACAGAGGTTTGTTAAGTACTATTTTTAGAACAATGCTGTACCAGATTTACAAGGGGGTTGGGGGGAAAACTACAGTCACTTTTGAGCAAAGTAGCATTTCACTGCATAATAATGAAGTACTAATTGCTCTTTGTCATCACTTTTTATGCAAATTGCCCTGGAGCATTTGCCCAATATGCATTTTACATTTTAACAAAGAAAGTGGAGTCTTGAGGAATAAGAATTGTATACCCAAGCAAAAATAAAAATATCAGCTATAAAATAAACTGCTTAAGGTGCATTCTGTAAGATATAAATTTTTCTATTATATCATCCCCATTATTAGATCTGTTTGACCAATAAGATTACTTTGAATTCAAAATAGCAATTTGTGTGTCAGGCAAAAAAAAAAAAAGTTTGTGCACAAAACTTGCACATTTTACATATCCTACAATTTACAATAGAAGTTTGATGTGAAAATTATGTTTCCAACAGAATTTAAATAGACCAGGTCAAATAAGATTGTCAAGGGAATCAAACTGTGTCAAAGCATTTATCACAGGTACAAGTCTCACTATTTTAGAAGTTTCAGTTATTCTAATGATTTCATTTTCATAGAGACAGTCAACATTATAAAAAAAAGAAACATGATTTTCATATAATAAATAAATACAAAGTTTGAAACATACGTCAAGGGTGTGTGGGTTCAAATTCTGGTCTAGAGACCAATACTGGTCACTATCATACTGACACCAGACAAATAGAAGAGAGAAATGTGATTTTAAAATTTTCCAGGTTGGCCTTCCAGGTCATTATGAAGATATATTTGTCAAGGTAAGAGGATAGAACATATTTTATTTAACAGTCTGTTAGCTTGATCTATACCATTTAAATATTTAAACATATGGTATGTAGGCCTACATTTGTACTCTTGCCCTGGGCTCCACAAATCTTAGGGGTAGGTCTACATCTTATAATTACTTTCTTACTTCCAACTCAAAGCTTCAGTGAAGTCTATGCATGCTTATTCTAAAAACTGAATGAAATTGGCTTTAAAGGCAGCTAACTTCAAAGGCTATCACCTCTGCTTTCCAGTAAATCCACACTTTACAAATAGAAAAATACAGTATGTGATCAAGCAGTAGCAGATTTCTTCCCAAATGCACTGAAATGAACTATTGCCTTTTATGAATGACCATCTTAGAGTGTTATTTCCAAAGCAGGATAATTCCTTGGAATAAGAATAATAAACTGTGAAGTTCGTTTAACTCCAGACTTCAAAGCTGTTTATATCTTAAGGTCTACAGCCCCAGCTTCTACGTTGGGTCTATAAAGTGTTATACACTCACTTTTACTTTTACCCAACCCCAGATCCAGAATAATACTTCCCTGAGGTCACTGAATGAGTCAGGGGCAAGTGGAGTGTGGAATCATCACTTATGCTCCCAGGCCCCCTCCATTAGACATCCTGATTATGAGATGAAATACTGGTAAACATGAGCTTCTGTACCCAGGAAATGTACTGTGAAGGGCATAATGAATTACTTATGCTGTGTAGTGTATGTATAAATCATATTAAAGCATGCTGAATAGTACATTATCATGCTTCTATTTTGCATTACAAAAGTAACTAATGTAAGCTGCAAAGTGTACTTTTAATCCATTATTCATTTCTAAAAGTAGTCAGACCACTATTCAAGTACCATAAAAGGCTACCAGTATAAGCAAACCTACTTTTCAATTTATGAAGATGAAACAGCAAGATTTTGAAATCAATTTTAAATTAGTCAAGTTGTATTTGTCAAAACCTATAAATCTATGCATTCCTGTTCAGATGGAGGGATTACAACAAACCGTAACTTTTTTGCTCAAAGAATTTATATGTCTCAAGTCCAGAATCAATATAATTACCTTCATTATATGTGATTTTTTAATATCATTTGTTTTACCTCACTTTTAATGCTTACAGTGGGTCAAAAATCTGTTTTTAGTTTCCTTTCTCATTTGGGTTCAGCTATGCACATCTGGTTTTCCACTGGCACTGCCTCAACGGGGTTAGCTTCTCTTCCACAAATGCTTCTCCAGTGCACAAGCAAGAACTTGGGGTGTGCTGATCTCCCTGGAGCACCTGTCTGAGTGCCGCTCAAAGGCCTTTCTGATCGTAGCTCAAGGTTCAATAACCATGACAGAAAAGGTTGATACAAATCATAAAAAAGCAACATAAGCACAGAATACAAATGACAAACTCAGAAAATGTTTGCAACCTATATCACAAAGGGCTGAGGTGCTTCATGATTAGAGTCTTAGAAATTGAGAAAAGTCCAATAACCCAAAGAAACTTAGCAAGGAATGTGAATAGAAAATTCGCAGGCCGGGCGCAGTGGCTCATGCCTCTAATCCCAGCACTTTGGGAGGCCAAGGTAGGCAGATTACCTGAGGTCAGGAGTTCAAGACCAGCCTGGCCAACATGGTGAAACCCCATCTTCACTAAAAATGCAAAAAAATTAGCTGGGCATGGTGGTGGGCACCTGTAATCCCAGCTACTCAGGAGGCTGAGGCAGGAGAATCGCTTGAACCTGGGAGGCAGAACTTGCAGTGAGCTGAGATCGTGCCATTGCACTCCAGCCTGGGCAACAAGAGCATAAGAGCAAAACTCTGTCTCAAAAAAAAAAAAAGAAAAGAAAATTCACAAAGAAATGCTAATTGTCCTCAACCACATGAAAAGGTGTGCAAACTTATTCCTATAAGAGCAATTCAAATGAAAGCTACATGATGACACCAGTTCTCACCTATCACGTTGGCAAAAAAATCCCCAAAGTTTGATTAATGCCAATTGTTAACAGGGCTATGGGGAAATAACCACTTACATATGCTGGCAGGACTTCAAATTAGAATCAATCTCACGGATGGCAATAGGACAATCTCTATCAAAGCTATTTGCTATGACCCAGTAATCCCATGTCTGGGAATTAATGCTCCAGATGGACACACCTACACACTTATGATATGATGTATGCACTATGTTATTCATTGCAGGGATGGGTGTGGTGGCTCACATCTGTAATCCCAGCATTTTTGGAGGCTGAGGTGGGCAGATCACTTGGGCCCAGGAGTTTGAGACCAGTCTGGGCAACATGATGAAACCCCATCTCTACTAAAAATGCAAAAAATTAGCCAGATGCGGTGACACACACCTCTAGTCTCAACTACTCAGGAGGCTGAGGTAGGAGACTCGATCACCTGAGCCTGGGATGTCAAGGCTGCAGTAAGCCAGGATCTCACCATTGCACTCCAACCTGGGTGATGGGAGTGAGACCCTGTCTCAAAAAACAAACAAACAAACAAAAAAACAAGGTTAAGTTATTCATTGCAGTATTATTTGTAATAGCAAAAGTTTGGAAATTACTCAAGTGCCCATTAATAAGTATAAAGGTTAATTTTATGTGTTGACTGGGTCACAGAGTGTGCAGATATTTGGACAAAAACTGTTCTGGGTGTTACTATGAAAGTGTTTTGGGGTGAGATTAACACTTAAATTGATAGGCTACTTAAAGCAGACTGCCCACCTGCCCTAATGTTGGTGGGCCTCATCCAACCAGTTGAAGGCTTACATAGAACAAAAAGGTTAACTGTCCCCCAAGAAAGAAAGAAAGAAATCCTCATGCCTGATGACCTTCAAACTGGGATATTGGCATTTTTCCTGCTTTCACATTTGAACTAAAATATTGGCTTTTCCTGGATCTTGAACTTGTTAGCCTCCGGATTGGAACCACACTCAGCTCTCATAGGTCTCCAGGTTGCAGACTTGCTCAACAGACTTTGGGCCTGGTCAGCCTCCATAATCATGTGAACCAATTCCTTATAATACATCTCTTTCTATATACAGGTTATGTATCCCTTATCTGAAATGTTTGAGACCAGAAATGTTTCATAATTTTGACTATTACAGATTCTGGAATATTTGCATTATACATGCTGGTTGAGCATCCGAAATCCAAAAATCCAAAATCTGGAATGCTCCAGTGAGCATTTCCTTTGAGTGTCATGTCAGTTTTCAAAGTTTTGGATTTTGGAGCATTTTGAATTTCAGATTTAGGGTTTTCTGATAATCAAATATATATTGAATAATCTATGTATTTATCCAATTGGTTCTATTTCTCTGGAAAACTCTGACAAATACAATAAAGAACTGACTAAATAAACTATAATACATATATTAGGAATAGTATAGGCATTCCTCATTTTATTGCACTTCACTTCACAAATATTGTACTTTTTACAAATTGAAGGTTCACGGCAACCCTGAAGTCTATTGGCACTATTTTTCCAACAGCCTGTGCTCCCTTTGTTTCTCTGTGTCACATTTTGGTAATTTTCACAATATTTCAAACTTTTTCATTATTATGACATCTGTTATGGTGATCTGCGATCAGTGACCTTCGATGTTACTATTAGAATTTTTTTGCGGTGCCACAAACTGCACACATTTAGGTAGCAAATTTCATCGATGAATGTCTATGTTCTGACTACTCTACTCACTGGTCATTCTCATCTCTCTCTCTCTTCTTGGGCCTCCTTATTCTCTGAGACACAACAATATTGAAATTAGCCTAATTAAGAAGAGTTAAAGTAAAAGGAAGAATTGCATCTCAAAAGCCAAGACAGGCGGAAAGCTAGGCCTCTTGTGCCAACAATTAGCCAAGTGGTGAATGCAAAGTAAAAGTTATTGAAGGAAATCAAAATGCTACTCCAGTGAACATATGAATTATAAGAAAACGAAACAGCCTTATTGCTGATATGGAAAAATTTTTAGTGGTCTAGGTAGAAGGTCAAACCAGTCACAACGTTCCTTTAAGCCAAAGCCTAATGCAGAGCAAGGTCCTAACTCTCTTCAATGCTGTGAAGGCTGAGAGAGATGAAGAAGCTGCAAAAGAAAAGTCTGAAGCTAGCAGAGGTTGGTTCATGAGGTTTAAGGAAAGAAGCCGTCTCCATAACATAAAAGTACAAGGTACTGACATGATCATTATACATTATATGATAACATCACTATGGACCCCATAAATATGTACAATTATTATAAGTCCATTTTTTACAATGCAAAGTGAAGCCGCAAGTGCTGATGCAGAAGCTGCAGCAAATTATCCAGATTTAGCTAAGATCATAGATGAAGTTGGCTACATTAAACAATAAAATCTCAATGTAGACAAAACAGCCTTCTATTGGAAGAAGATGTCATCTAGGACTTTCATAGCCAGAAAAGATAAGTCAATGCCTGGATTCAAAGCTTAAAAGGACAGGCTGGGCCAGGTGCAGTGGCTCACGCCCGTAATCCCAGAACTTTGGGAAGCCAAGGTGGGCGGATCACGAGATCAAGAGATTGAGACCACTCTGGCCAGCATGGTGAAACCCTGACTCTACTAAAAATACAAAAATTAGCTGGGTGTGGTAGCATGCACCTGTAGTCCCAGTTACTTAGGAAGCTGAGGCAGGAGAATCATTCGAACCCGAGAGGCAGAGGTTGCAGTGAGCCGAGATTGCACCACTGCACTCCGGCCTGGCGACAGAGAGAGACTCCGTCTCAAAAGAAAAAAAGGACAGGCTGACTCTGGTTAGAGTTTAATGCAGCTGGTGACTTGAAGTCGAAGCCAATGCTCATTTACCATTTCAAAAATTCTAGGGCCTTTAAGAATGATGCTAAATCTACTTTGCCTGTCCTCTATAGATGGAACAACAAAGCCTGGATGACAGCACATCTGCACATCTGTTTACAGTATGGCTTACTGAATATTTTAACCCTAGTATTGAAACATAATACCCAGAAAACAAAATTTCTTTCAAAATATTACTACCTATTGACAATGCACCTAGTCACTCAAGGGTTCTGATGAAGATGTACAAAGAGATTAACATTGTTTTCATGCCTGCTGACACAACATCTATTCTGCAGCCCATGAACCAAAGAGTAATTTCAACTTTCAAGAATTATTTAAGAAATATATTTCATAAGGCTATAGCTGCCATAGATAGTGATTCCTCTAATGGATTGTGGCAAAGTAAACTGAAAACCTTCCGGAAAGAATTCATCATTCTAGATGCCATTAAGAACATTTGTGATTCATGGGAGCAGGTCAAAATATCAACATTAACAGGAGTTTGGAAGAAGTTGGTTCCAAACCTCATAAATGACTCTGAGGGGTTCAATACTGAAGTAGTAGAAGTAACTGCAGTTGTGATGGACATAGCAAGAGAACTAGAATTCGAAGTGAAGCCTGAAGATGTCGGAGAATTGCTGCAATCTCATGATAAAGCTTGAACAGATGAGGAGTTGCTTTGAATGGGTGAGTAAAGAAGGTGGTTTCTTGAGATGGAATCTACTCCTGATGAAGATGCTGTGAATGTTGTTGAAATGACAACAAAGGAGTTAGAATATTATATAAACTTACTTGACAAAGCAGCAGCAGGGTTGGAGAGGATTGACTACAATTTTGAAAGAAGTTTTATTGTGGGTATAATGCTGTCAAACAGCATTGCATGCTACAGTGAAATCTTTCATGAAAGAAAGAGTCCATTGATCCATTAATTATTTTCTGATTTTAAGAAGTTGCCACAGCCATCCCAACCTTCAGCAACCACCACCCTGATGAGTCAGCAGCCATGAACATGAGGCAAGGCCCTCCACCAGCAAAAAAAAATTGTGACTCACTGAAGGCTCAGATGATTATTGGCATTTTTTAGCAATAAAGTATTTTTAATTTAAGGTATGTACATTTTTAAAGATATAACGTTATGGCACACTTAATAAACTATAGTTTAGTATAAACATAACTTTTATATGAACTGAAAAACCAACAAATTTACGTGACTGGCTTTACTGTGATGTTCACTTTACTGAGGTGACCTGGAACCAAACCTGTAATATCTCAGAGGTATACATGTACTCAGCTATAAAAAAAACAAGTAGAGATGATCTCTATTGACATTGAAAGATTGCCAGAATATGTTAAGTGAGTAACTGTAAGGTGTGGAACAGGATATCCTGTATGCTAATCTTTGCAGAAAAGGGGGGCGGGAGTAGATAAGAATATATATTTATAATTGCTTATATTTGCATTAAGAAACATTGAAAAGAAACACAAAAGTATAAAAATAAAATTATCCTATTGGAGGTCAAAGTGAACCAGGACATATACTTCTAAATGAATACTTTTTCAATCCTTTTGGGTTTTGAATCATGTGACTATATTATGAAAAAAATTTAATTAAAAAATCAATAATAGGGCCAGGTGTGGTGACTCCAGAGGGAGAAGTTCTGAAAATGGATGACTCTTCAGAGCTGTCTGAATGAGTTGAGGGCTGGATCTTTTTAGTCCTGCTTGAATCTGTCTTTGAATGGAGGCCACACTGGGAAAGAGGGGTGACCTTGGGGGAAGCAGCTTTCCTCAGCCAAAGCTCCTCCTGAAGCAGCGCTGCCTGCTGAGGGCTGGCTGCCAGTAGCACTCCCAACAGCTGGGGGTAATAAGTCCTTAATTCCTGGGGAGACAGTGGCACAACACAGCATCTCTCACAAGTATGAACTGAATCAACGCACAACTGGGTGATTACGCACCTGCTCCGGTGATAATTCCAATGCCTTTGGAAGTACCATTCAATACATTTCATTTTCATAATCTTTCTTTGGACTTCTCAGTATGTGTCTGAGTTTGTGTTCTCTCAAAAGCAGACTGAGACAATGACTAGGTGTCAAGTCGTTTTTTGCAAAACACAGGGAACACCAGTGGAGGAAAGAAGAAGTCAGATAGGGAAGGGAAAGCAGTTGATCCTGCTGGCTGTGGGCAATATAGAAACGTGCTACCCGACACGGGGTTCGGGGAATAGTGCCCATGCAGCAACTGTTTGCCAGTTTGACAACCACTGCGTTTACAACCACAGTTGTTATCAATTCCACCTCATTCTGATTCTTGGTTTCTGATCAGAACTAAGCAGATTTTTTTCACTCATTGCAAATCATTAACTTTAAGTTAACAGCCTATACCTGGATGGAAAATGTACGCTGGTACTTAAGTGCTCCAGAGCAGCTTAGTATAAAAATCCCTTCCCTTTGTTCCCTTCTGTAATAAGAAAACCAAACTACCATATCAAATGGAAAATGTGGGCTTGCCTTTACTGATGTCTCTGCTCTAAGAGGCCAAGGTGAGTTGGAGTCATCTTCCCTCACTCTCCTTCCACGCATCACCATGCATCACCATCAACACAAGGGAAGCAGAAAGAGAAAACAGCCACCTAGAACATTTTCACCCATTCAGAAGATTGCGGCCCCACAACAATACTGTTCCAATCAGGGGATAGTAATTTTCACATTTTTCCAGGAAAGGTAAGATATTTCCCATCCCAAACCTAAGTTTTTATCCTTTGAAGCTTGAGATTCCATATTTCTCATTTTAAAACAATGGTTCCTATGGGAACAAAGTATCAGTTTCTCTTAGAAACCACTGAGCATTTACAACATTGATAAAACTTAGTTTCCACATGAAACTACCTTTAGTAAGAGCTTATTGTTACTATAAAACCAGTTACCATAGTATAAGTAAAAAAAAAAATCGAAGATACAAAGTTAGATATAAATTACAATAACTGTAAAAAATAACCTATGTACAAAATACAAAAAGACTTCAAAGAAGCATATTAAAACAGTAACTTACTTTCTTTGCATGCATATTTTCTAAATTTTTGTTTTGTGTGTAAAATATAGTAGAAAACAGAAAGATAACTAGACACAATGTAATTGGATTTTAAATTAGAGATGGAGGATGGAAGTATTGAATTGTGCAATAAAAGCGAAGCTGACCATCAGAGCACTTTTCTTCTAGCTCTGACTTCATGGCTATGTTACTGGGTGGCAGGGCCCAAATCACTTCTTCACAGGCCTCAGACTCTTCCCATGAAGAAATTAAGTCTACATTTCTTTTGAACTCTAAAATTCACAGACTTATAATTTTACTTTCCCACAATAGTTACATAAGAGTATTGACCCAATATTGCAGCAGTTCTCAGACTTTGGAGAGCATGAAAATCACTAGGGGAGCTTTTCAAAAACAGATGCCTCGGTTGCAACTTTATAGATTCCCCATCATAGACTGTTACCCAGACATCTGTGCAAGTCTTGAAGACTTAAGTATTGCCTAATAAAATAAACCATTGGGTACATCTAACACTAAGTAGTACAATTAGAAGTTGGGGCAGTTTTTGTTCTACAATATTTTACTCAGACTCATCTACTCACCCCAGTCACCTTGTTAGGTTAATTTTCAGTCTTGGATCCATTAGTATTTTTTCACATCTTTGAAGCATCACTCTGCACCATCTGTAGCATCCTATATGACTCATCACTGAAACATAACAGACTCCCTTCACATGTAGAGCCTGACTCTCAGAAAACTCATGCTCTTCCAATGGCACCGGAGGCTTGCGTGCCATTCTCTAACCGCAGCAGTGCTTTCTCTATTGTCTACAATAGCAGCAGATCTTCCACTGGTGGAATGAAAGCTACAATAAAGCATGGGGACAAAAGTAAAAGGGTTTGCAAATTATGTTTAATACTCCGTATTCAGGAGTAAAAGTCCCATATGTTGATAAATCAGAAAATGAAACAATCAGGCTCTGGCTGGGACCTTTCTTCTGTGAAAATCACCAACACACTGGTGAGCAAACAAAAAAGTCCTCATAGAGGAGTTGCTTCTTGAATATAACCAAATTTTAAAAATTCAAAATGGAAATGTCTTTACAAGACATTCATTTAAAAAAGCTAGTTTTAAATTTAATAAACAGGAAAAAGCAATCTGAAAATTGTATAATGCTGTTTTGATGTGCAGTTTGGGTGGGAGATGCCTTTATAACTTGGTGTTTACACAGTTTAAGATAGGTTCTCTTTACATGCACCACGGATGTAAGAAAACACAAGCTCTAAAACAGGTGTGATAGCTCATGCCTGTAATCCCAGCACTTTGGGATGCTGAAGCATGAAGATTGCTTGAGGCCAGGAGTTTTTGACCAGACTAGGCAACATAGCCAGACCCTGACTCTACAAAAAAAATTTAAAAATTAGCTGGGTATGGTGGTGCACACCTGTAGTTCTAGCTACTCAGAAGGCTGAGGTGGGAGAGTCACTTGAGCTCAGGAGTTCAACATTGCAGTGAGCTATGATCACACCACTGCCTCCAGCCTGGGTGACAGAACAAGACCTCAACTCTAAGAAAAAAAAAAGACACAAGCTATGAAAACCAGAATATATGAAACATAAAGTGGGGCATAGTGAAACACATTTCAAATGTGTTCTTACCTTTGTAAATATTATTTACATAAACTTTAAAATACGAATATCCCATTCAGCATGTAAAAAATCAATGGGGCCAGGCACACTGGCTCATACCTGTAATCCCACCATTTTGGGAAGCCGAGATGGGAGGATTGCTTAAGCGCAGGAGTTGCAGGCTGCAATGAGCTATAATTGTGCCACTGTGCTTCAGCCTGAGCAACACAGAGAGACCCTGTCTCTAAAACAAAAATAAATTAAAATGAAAATATCATTGGATTTACTGGCAATATTCTTTCTTTTTTTTTTTTAATTTTTTTGAAACGGAGTCTTCTCTGTTGCCCAGGCTGGTGTGCAGTGGTTCAAATGATTCTCCTGCCTCAGCCACCTCAGTAGCTGGGATTACAGGCACCCCCACAGGGCCTGGCTATTTTTTGTATTTTTAGTAGAGATGGGGTTTCACCATGTTGGCCAGGCTGGTCTTGAACTTGTGACCTCAAGGGATCCACCCACCGCAGCCTCCCAAAGTGCTGAGATTACAGGCATGAGCCACCATGCCCAGCCAGTAATATTCTATTTGTTGATCTAGGTGCTGGTTATATGGAGATGTTCACTTTGAGAAGATGCATCGAACTGTGAATTTGTGTTCTTCATAACAAGTATGTTGTATTTTAGTAAAAAGTTTACCTAAAAATTCATTAGATTTATAATCCCATATGCATGCAACTTTTCATGGATGAAAAACTGCTACATCTGGTTTTTTTTGTTTGTTTGTTTGTTTGTTTTGAGATTTAGTCTTGCTCTGTTGCCCAGGCTGGAGTGCAGTGGCGCGATCTTGGCTCACTGCAAGCTCCGCCTCCCAGGTTCATGCCATTCTCCTGCCTCTGCCTCCCTAGTAGCTGGGACTACAGGAGCCCGCCACCATGCCCGGCTAATTTTTTTGTACTTTTAGTAGAGACGGGGTTTCACTGTGTTAGCCAGGACGGTATTGATCTCCTGACCTCTTGATCCACCTCGCCGGCCTCCCAAAGTGCCACCATGCCTGGCAAAAACTGCTATATCTTTGTAGGTGGTATGTAATAAAACTAAACAAGGGAGGAAAAAAGGAACAGGATAGAACCAGCTTCTGAAATACATGAATGAGGCCACGTGAGCTGAGAGCAAAGGACCAAGTTGGAGTAAAGTGTAACCCAAAGTCTATAAGACGGTGTAGCCATCCAATATGACCATTTTTAGGGTAAAGTCAAATGTCAGAGTTGACCATTATTATTAGTCCCCTTTTAAAAGAAGACTAAGGGAGGGGAACATCACACACTGGGGCCTGTCAGCAGGTAGAGGGCTAGAGGAGGGATAGCGTTAGGAGAAATACCTAATGTAGATGACGGGTTGATGGGTGCAGCAAACCACCATGGCGCGTGTATACCTATGTAACAAACCAGCAGTTCTGCACATGTATCCCACAACTTAGAGTATAATACAAATAAAATAAAAGAAGACTAACAGGCCAGGCATGGAGGCTCACGCCTGTAATCCCAGCACTTTGGGAGGCGAGGAGGTTGGATCACTTGAAGCCAGGAGTTTGAGACCAGCATGGCCAATATGGTGAAACTCCGTCTCCACTAAAAGTACAAAAATGAGCTGAGCGTGGTGGTGTACACTTGTAATCCCAGCTACTTGGAAAGCCGAGGCAGAAGCACTTGAACCCGGGAGGCAGAGGTTGTAGTAAGCTGAGATTGAACCACTGCACTGAAGTCTGGGTGACAAAGCAAGATGCTGTTTCAAAAAAATAAAAATAAAAAATGAAAGAAGACTAACAGATGAAGATCCGACCTGGGGCATGAAGGAACATAATTTTTCTCACAAGAAGACTGGAACTCTATTTCCAGAAACAGTGTGAAATCACAGAAGCCAGGACTTGAATATAGAACTAGCCACTTATTAGCTGTATGATATTGGGCATATTTAACCTATCTGAGCCCTAATCTATTCATCTGTAAAAGGGAGACAATAAAACCTACCATGTGGAGTTGTGAAGATTAAGCAAATAATATATATGAAATGCTGATCCACAGTCTAGCTTAAATAACAACAATTATTGTTCCTGTTCTGTCCATTAGGTATAAATATTTTGAAGAAAAAATATGTCTCTACTTGGAATTATTTAAGTTGGCTTAAAGGCAAAATAGAATGTTTTGGTCAAACAATCATTTTATTTTTCCATGGTAGCACTAAACACATTTTTAGTACCAAAAATGATTTCTACATGCTGAAAGAATGTGATTTGGTGTTTTTCCCTTCTAGTTTTTGAATATAACGCAGTACATGTAGCTAAAAGGCTTCTAAGTGGGTACTGACTGTTGATGCTTAAGATCTTCGTAGTTAATATAAACCCTGGATTTACAGGGGCTTCAATTTCCTTTACAACAGTTGCCTGAGTAGGATTTATCACCCTTGTCCTGGTGCACTCGGGAGGATAGACAAGGTGAAAAGAACAGCCTAGCTAGTTAGACTGCCTTAATGTGAAAGTGTCTTTGAGCAAGCACTAGCTTTAATTTTCCCTCCAAAATCAAAATACAACGCAGTTGTGTTTACACAGGGCTTGGATCTAGATCTTGACTTTACTTGTATATACTTACCTAAATGCTTAAGTATTTGGGATTTTCCCTCTATAAATTACCTCTGTGGTAATCATATGCTGTTTGAGTAGTGTGAAATAGGTCCACATCTACAAAAAGCTTTGTTAATTTAAGCAGAAGTCTGGTAACATAAAAACCCTTTACAATAACATGGAACCCAGATGAAACCCACAAATGCAAGTTTAGAGGTTGAGTGATACTCTCTCCTTCATTTACCCTGCTGCTTTGATAGTTGAGACTCGGTGAACCGGAACCAAATTCACAAGGGGCAAGCTTGCCATTTCCAGTCTCTTAGATTAAATTGAAGTCTTGTTTTTAATTTCATTTCCTTTTTTATTTAAAAAAAGAACTTGTTATTCACTTTTCACAACTATACTAAAATGTAAGTTAACTGTCCCAGTGTTGCCTCTCTGCCTGGTTGCTCATTGGATAAAACACAAATGTATTATCAAAAATAGCCTTGGTGCGGGCAGCCCAGCACAACCATCATAGTCAGCTGAGGAAGACTCTCAGGAATGAAATAACCAGTATCTGGGAATCCCCTACCTGGTGTTATACAAAAAATCATTAACATGTTTATACTCAAGTCCATTTCAGGTATTGGAAAAGAATAGCTGGGGTTTACTCCATATTTTAAAGAGAAAATTATTGGGAAAATAGAATTAATCCTTGAGTTGAGCAAAGATTTATTGCCAACCGTTTTCTAGTTTTGAACCTTGACTCTGTTATTGATAGTTCTTGTCATTCTCAGCGAGTTTTTGAGCCTCAATTTTACCATCTATGACACAGGAATAATACAAGCATGCTTTATTTTCTGCAGTTAATGTACCTGTGAAAATTTGTGTGAATTGAATTGTGGAAAATAAAATTACAAGCTTTGAATATATTAGAAAAAAATCAATATTTTAAGAAACCTCAAGATGAATCCTTTTGTCAAGTAAAGAATCTTCTTTATACCTTATTTTTTTAAATAAACAAAATTTTTAGTATTACATTCTTTAAAACTAGAACATATTTTAAAAGCGAAAGAATGGTGATTTTTGTGGTCCTCATGGCCATGGGCTTCCCTCTCTTGTTGGAAGGTTTCTCAGGAACCACCTTGCTCTGCTCAGCTCCTTGCTGTAGTGCTGGGGTGGGAAGGTAGGGTGGCCAAAGAGGGGTCTGTGCTTGCAGGATGATTCCTCAGGCATTAAAAACACTCTGTGTTATTGAGAGGATTAAGGGAATGGGCAGTAGAAACCAGCGCTGGGGAGATGGAAGGTAAGAAGAAGAGGCGGACTTCGGGCTGATGAGGAAGTTTAAAGCAGAACTGGTAGAGCGCTTGATGTGTTTGAGAAACAAATCATTGCATGTGATTTAGATGTGATGAATGGAGAGTGACTGAAGGTTAGAGGTAGAGGTAAGGGCCAGGTTACACAAAGCCTCATAGACCAGGATATGATGCCTGTGCTTTATCATAACCTCAGTGTGAGGCCCTGCAGGGGCTTTGAACAGAGGGGTGACATGACACCATTCACATGATAGGAAAATCTTTTTACTGCTAGGTGTGTATGGGTTGGACATAGGCAAGAGTGGAAGCAGAGACTGTTTAGGAGCCACTGCACTTGCAGTAGTAAGGGCAGGAAAGTCTACAACTTGGATGGAGATGGATAGCAGTGGACAGGTTCTATAAATGGAATTTGAGGGTAGAATTACCAGGTACGGCTGAAAGATGGAATATAAGGCAGTGAGGGGAGGAGGGAGCGAATGATGACTCCTAGGTTTCTAGAATGAGCGTCTGAGTGCCCTTCACTCTTCCCTTATTTCTCCATAGTCTTTTGGATATAATCTCATTATTTCTATTACTCCAGCTATCACTCTATTCACAGCTATTCTCCAGCTCGAACCTCCCTTCTGAGTTTCAGACCCATATTTCCAACTGCCTGCTGCATATCAAATGCAATATCCCCTTCTTCATCACCCCCGTGCTCAAAAACTATGAATGCTTCCTTATTGATGAAGAAATTAAGAGCAAATATCCATGTCTAGTATTCAAAATCCTCTGCCACATAGACACCAGCTCATTTTAGGAGCACTGTCCAAAGAAGTGGCATGACATTGTGGGAAAGAATACGCAGAAGGGGATGGTAGGATCCCCTTGGGTTGGACATGAGCAGATTGAATATGGGGCTGTGCCTGGATTATCCGAAGAAATGAAGAGCTGCTCCTCTTTAAGAAGGCTTTTCACAAAAATACTGTTCATCTTAGAATCAGACCCATCCCAGTTTATAATAGGTGTCTGAAGGAAGGAAACCCTAGTGGAAATTGGCTCATTTTGTCTGCCCAACACCCCTCTGTCCCTTCAGATGGAAATGTGCCACTCATAGTTTCTCTCTCTCTTTCCTTAATGGCAGGTCCATGGCATAAGCCCGTGATCCAGCAGGGCCACACAAAGGCCCACCAGAGGTGTGCATGTGGACCC
This sequence comes from Macaca thibetana thibetana, assembly GCF_024542745.1. Classification (NCBI taxonomy): domain Eukaryota; kingdom Metazoa; phylum Chordata; class Mammalia; order Primates; family Cercopithecidae; genus Macaca; species Macaca thibetana. Next base: position 87,316,027 of record NC_065581.1, on the reverse strand, counting down.
TGGGAGAGGAAGTGTTGTTGCCCCTCCCCAGAGGTGTGGAGCATAAGGACCTACAGTAAGGAGCCTGGAGCTGCTGGTGACCACCTTTCCCTTCACATGGCAAGTACCAGCTTGAGTATGGGACCAGCAAAGAGGAAAATGAAGCTGAGAGAGTGTCAGGGCCCCTGGACTTGGCAGTCACACAAGACAAATGGTGACTATAAGGATGGTGGCTCAGAGGGAAAAGTGGAACATTCCAGCCCACTGTCCTCATCGCAGGGAGTCAATGTTTCATTTCCCCTAAACCTGCTCCTTGTCCACTGTTATCCACCCCAGCCCTGGGCCTCCACTCAAGCCAGGGGAGGGGCCACTGAGGTTTCCTCACCTCCCACCTCACAGGCAGGCATCTATGAGAATGCAGCAGTCCTGGTTTCTCTCTGGCCACTCCACGCATCCCTACCACACTAGAGCTTTGAGAAGCGTGCATGACTACTCCACTACCTCTGCCCTCTCAGTCACCAAACTGCGCCCACCCTGGGTTCCCAGTGGATTACTTCAATCCTAAATAGAACGAATTATCTAAACATTTCGAGAATTGTTCAAGGTAAAATATGGCACCAGTATACCACCGAGTTGGATATAAAACATAACCTTATTTATTGGAGATCAAAACAGGAGCATTGAAACACACACACACACACACACACACACACACACTCCTACTACACACACATATACACAGCACAAAACTCTGAATTAGTAAGGTTTGGATAGATGCAATAGAGTATATCCTTTCAGCTGTGGAACAGCAACTGCTGTTCCTGATTTTTAATAAACTTATGATAGATTGAAGAGATTTTTATTGCATTGATTCCACATTTGGGGCCAGATTCTCTTTGTACCTTCTTCTTTGAGTGAATATAGAATGTCTTTGGATGAGCACTGGCTCTGTCAGGCCATTACAGTTACTGTTTTAGAATACTAACTGCGACACTAGTGACCTAATGGCATTAATGCACCTTTCAAAAGCGCCCAGTTTTCTCCTTGGAAGTAATTTCAGCAGCGATAGGCTACAACTGAGTAATTTCTGATAAGCAATTAGCACATATCAAATCAAGGCACATTATTCAAGGTTTTATACTGCTAGTGGAGATATAGCAGGGGTTACCCATTAAAAAGCATCTGTGAAAAACTTCTGCTACTATTATGGAAGCAATGGGCAATATTCAAATCGAGGCAACTCAACCATTTAAATAAATGTATTTTTAATCATGAAATGTCACTGTTCTACAGACCTGTTTTTCCTATTAACATGTGGGAGATAATGTTAATGAGATTTAGTTAGTGTTTTAAAAGCAATTGAAGTCTTATTATGAAAGGCAGCAGAAGAGGACACAGCAGTATTCTTCTAAGCTGTGAATCATTCCATATCTGGGTGAAATCTGATAGTGTGGAAATCTACATGGGAATCATCTAAACAACAAAAACATAGACAACAACACAAAATGTCTCCCAAACAAAATGTCTCCTACTCTATATCACTTTTCATACCTAAAATGAAACAAGAAAGGACACTACAGTTGGAAATTTTAATGTGGGGAGGGTCCCCATGTTGATATTTTAGAAAACAGTTCATTCTTGAAGTATGAATGTATTTGAGTTCTCAGTCATTGTATTTACCCATCAATAGTGCCTGTAAAGAAAGAGTATCCTACACACAGCATATGCTGAAGGTGAAGGCCTGGGTGACCATGATTTGTTCCTTGGGACACCCCTCCCCTCTTGCCACCCACCTCAAGCTGGTAAGTTGATTGGACCAGGGTTGGGCAGCCGATCCATGCCTGGCCTGTGTTAAATCATAAATTGAGCCAATCAGATTTTTTTCTCACACACGTTTGAACTAAGATCTAGTAAATAAGAAAGTAGGAGCTGAAGCTAAAAGGACAAGGATAGATGGTCATGAAGAGTCAGATATTTAAGGGACATATTTGTTTTTAAAAGTTTTAGAAAACAGAAATTACGGATGTAAAGGGATATCTCAGCTGGACCCCAAGCCAATGCTCAAATTGGCTTGTATGTGAGGTAGAAGAAGCCCTAAAGATCTTCTGTACATTCACAGAATATGCAAGGGCCATGCAATAAGAATCTAGCTATAGGCTGGGTGCGGTGGCTCACGCTATAATCCCAGCACTTTGGGAGGCCGGGGCGGGCAGATCACGAGGTCAGGAGATCGAGACCATCCTGGCCAACATGGTGAAACCCCGTCTCTACTAAAAATACAAAAAATTAGCTGGGTGTGGTGGCGGGCGCCTGTAGTCCCAGCTACTAGGGAGGCTGAGGCAGGAGAATGGCGTGAACCTGGGAGGCGGAGCTTGCAGTGAGCCGAGATCACACCACTGCACTCCAGCCTGGGCGACAGAGCAAGACTCTGTCTCAAAAAAAAAAAAAAAAAAAAAGAATCCAGCTACATTCCTCAGTTTTCCTGGGCTTGCACACACTAGCAAGTCTGTTTGACAGGCCAGGGAAGGAGAGAAGGAGAGTGACAGGGGCTAAATTGCATGGAGCAACTAACCCCTGGAAGGCAAACCCCCAAAACAATGAAGAAATCCCGTAGGGTGGACTAGAAGAAGAAGGGTTTGGGTGTGGGATGAGAAGAGTGGCTTTGAATACAGTCTAAGGCTCCGTCTGAAATCCAGACTTTCCCTCACTATCTCCACCCCCAGGGAGGAGTGGTGTCATCCAACCAAAACAACTCACACATACATACACACAGCACACCAACCCACAAAACTGAATTAGTAAGGTGTGGATGGATACAACAGAGTGTGCCTCTATTGTGCTTCCCATGCTTCCCATGGGAATCATCGTCCCCCACATCACCTAGATTAGAGAAGGCTAGCAGAAGAAGCCATTTCCTTAGGAGGGAGATGCCTGCAAGTGAGTGAACAGATGTCCTGGGTGTATCAGAGGTCAGGGTTGGCCAGCACCTCTGTGGAGCAGCATGGGCCATGCTATCGAGAAACACGAATGAGGGCTAGAGTGGCAGCCAGAACAGCCATGGCAGAGCCCCAGAAGCTAACAGAGCCATCTCCCCAATCCCCCACTGAGTCAAGGCAGAGCTGAGGTTCTGCGACTTGGCAAGTGGAGACTAGCAATCCAATGGATGCATGGACAATTTACTCCAGGAGACATACCCAGATGCTCACTGGATGGGGCTGAGATTCACATCATGACTTCCCAAGTAAACAGAAAAAGCTGGTCAGAAGCTCAAGGAATGGAGCAGAGATACTCAGAGAAAATCAGAACCCCATAGCCCTTCAGAGACGAACCTGACAGCGTTAAAATTCTAGTTTCAAATTGAATCCATGTTTCCTTACAATTGCTCCCCTGACCCGTTTCTCATAGTGCCTTGGAAAGGTCTCTACTTCTTGCAACAGAAGAACAATCTAATTAAACAACAAAATTAAAAGATCCAAGTACAAATAACCCCGTCATTCCTGTGACCTCCAGCAAATCACCAAGTTGCTGTTGTTTGCCTGTGTGACTAGCACGCTTGTTCTACTGCTCTGTGCTTCTCCCACTTCCCTCCTTGGGCCTGTCCTGGTAGCTGACAGGTTTACAATCTTCTCGAGCTGGCATGTGCCAGACTGCTCACCTCTGGTCTGACTGTGGACTAGAAGTAGCATTACCACGTTAGTGCTTCTGGGAGTGGGAGCGAGGAGTAGAAAAGGATACAGAAATGCAGCAGAGAGGAACTGCACAGGAAGTAGAAGAAAAGAAGCAAACCAAGACTAGATATGGTGGCCGCTAAGTGGTTCCATAGAAATGATAGAGTAAGTGGAGGATATGAAAGCCCTTCAAGGAGAGCCAAAATCCTGCTTTGCACCACTCCACCTTGAAGCTACCTATCCACCATGCCAATCTGGTCCATATTTCTCAATCTCATGCTCACCAAAATTAAAGGCACCGCCAATATGAGAATCAAACAAGAGACCAAATCTCATAGCCAGTCAAGTCTAGAAAGCAATCTTTGGCATTTTGTCGGCAACAAAGTACGAGTTTCCATTTTTAATTTTGGGAACATTCATATTGTACAATTTACTATTTTCCCCACAGCCACCAGTGATATTTGCCGTCTACTTGGTATCTGGACCAAACCCAAACATTTGCTAGCAGAAGCAGCTTATACTGGCTTGGGCAGCCTTGCATGTTGGTCATGAGAACAGGTCCTGGAGCCAGAATTCGTGAGTTCAAATCCTGCCTCTGGTACTTGATAGGGGTATGTCATTAGAAAATCATTTCACTCCTCTCTGCCAAGTTTCCTACTTCCCAGGGTGCTTAGGGTGACCACCCTCCTAGACTGCCCCAGACTAAAGGGCTTCTTGAGATGTGGGACTTTCAGTGCTAAAGCTGGAAAACTTCTAGGCAAACTGGAATGAGTTGGTCATCCAGAGATAAAATAAGATATTGCAGGCAAAGCACTAAGAATAATGAGTGTCCAATACATGTTAGCCATTGACATTACATAAACCTGCTGCTAATGTGACTACTGGGACTGTAAACTTGGGACTCTGGGACAAGGTCCTGGACTTTTCTCAAAAGCAGGACCCCTTCCATTTACACTAAGTCCTAGCACTAAGAATAGGACCAAGAAGAAGGTGGGTATGCCTGTGCTGATAGTGAAGTCCATAAGAAGATGGAGAGTGAGTCAGACCCCAGGCTCCTCTTCTGGCCCAGAATAATGCCAGAAGCCAACCCTCCTTCACCATCCTCCCCTAGACCTGAGCCATGCTGGCTATCTGGCAGATCTACAGACAGAATTTGATCTACTGAGCAAAAACGTCTAGTTTGTAGAGTCAGATTGCCCCTTGGAACCCCCCGACTTCCCCGCTAGGAGTTTCAAGGAGTTTCTCAAGAATGAAAGGGGCTGGCAAAATCAGGACAACCCTGCACACTCTGGTCTGCCATCCTGGGGTTCCATTTCTTGCAGATTCTTCCAGCATTTTATTTCTGAGGGCCTTGTGAGTTTCCTCACCTGGTCTCAGATATAGAAGAGAATGGTGTCCACTTCAATGCAGGGCTTAAGTACTTACAAGTTCTAGACTGCCTGAGTGTGATCGAGGGCAGCTTATCCTCTTTAAACCTTGATTCCACATTTGAAAAGTTGAGTTAATAATTATCAGTATTCCCTAAGCACTTACTATGTCCTAAGGATCTGACATACACTATCTTAATTAAACTTCAAGACAAGCCAAAAAGGTATGCGTTTTAGAAATCCCTTATTATAGGACTCTGAGGCACAGAGAGATTAAATAACTCAAACTCAGAAAGTCTGACTCCAGAACTCAAACTCTCAATTCTACGTCTGCCTCTCTGGGTTATTGTGAAAAACAAATTAACACATGAATAGACACTTTGTACATTGTAAATGTTCAATAAATACTAGGTATCTTTTTTAAAATGTTATTTTACTTTAAGTTCTGGGATACATGTGCAGAATGTGTAGGTTTGTTACATAGGTACACATGTGCTTTGGTGGTTTGCTGCACCTATCAACTCTATCGAACCTATCATCTAGGTTTTAAGCCCTGCATGCGTTAGGTATTTGTTCTACTGTTCTCCCTCCCTTTGGCCCCTACCCCTCGACAGGCCCTGGTGTGTGATGCTCCCCCGCCTTGAGGTATCATTTTTCAAGAAGGAGGAGAAGGGCTGAAAAGACAATCAAGGTAAATGGTTCAGCATCAGTATACCCTTTGTTCACATATAAGAATAGACAGTGGGTCTACTAAGCTAAGCTAATACTATTAGAGAAACTTAACAAGTGTTTATTGAGCACATACTCACTGACAAGTGCTATACAAAGAACTTGGGGTCTAGCTCTGAGCAAAATCAGACACCATTTCTACCATCCTAAAGCTTATGGCCCAGAGAAAAAGATAAAAAATGAATAAATGACTCCACTTGAAAAAAGAGGAATAAATGAACAATTCAAAAAGGAAATTTAAGAAAACAATTCCATTTATAATAGCAATAGAAGAATAAAATATTTGGGAATAAACTTAACCAAGGAAGCAAAAGACTTGCATACTTAAAAATTATAAAGTATTACTAAAAGAAATTAAACACGAAATAAATGGATAGATATCTCATGTTCATTAATTCAAAGACTTAATATTGTTAAAATAGCAATACTATCCAAGATTATCTACAGACCTAATGCATTTCCTATGGAAATCCCAATGGTGTTTTTTGCAGAAATAGAAAAATCCATCCTAATTAATATGAAATCTCAAGGGACCTTGAATAGCCAACACAGTCTTGAAAAGGGACAAATTTGAAGGTCTCACACTCACTGATTTCAAAACTTATTACAAAACTATGGTAATCAAAACAGCATTTTACTGGCAAAAAGACACACATATACACAAGAGAGCCTAGAAGAAAACCTCTCACATGTATGGTCAAAAGATTTTTGACAAGATTGTCAAGACCATTAATAGGGAAAGGAGAGTCTTTTCAACCATGCTGCAAAAATTGGATATCCACATACAAATGAATGAAAACAGACCTTTACCTAATACCATATACAAAAATCAACTTGAAAATGGATCAAAGACCTAAACATAAAAGCTAAAATTATCAAACTCTTAGAAGAAAATACAGGGAGAAAACTCCTTGACATTGAATTTGGCAATGATTTATTGGATATGACACCGAAAACACAGGCAACAAAAGTAAAAATAGTCAAATTAGGCTACATCAAAATTTAAAACTGTCCATCAAAGGACACAATCAATAGAGTGAAAAGGAAATCTAAAAAATGACAGAAAATATTTGCAAATTATCTATCTGATAAGGGGTTCGTGTCCAGAACATATGAAAAACTCCTACAACTCAACAATAACAACACAACAACCCAATCAATAAATGGGCAAGCTGAACACAGTGGCTCATGCGTGTAATCCCAGCACTCTGAGAGGCTAAGGAGGGCGGATCGCTTGAGGCCAGGAATTCAAGACCAGTCTCAACAACAAGTAAGACCCTGTCTCTACAAAAAAAAAAATTTTAAATTAGCCAGGTATTGTGGTGTGTACCTGTAGTTCGAGCTACTTGGGAGGAAGAAGCAGAAGAATCACTCGAGGCCAGGAGTTTGAGGCTGTGGTAAACTGTAATTGTGCCACTGCATTCCAGCCTGGGCAACAGAGCGAGACCTTGTCATAGATGATAGATAGATAGATAGATAGATAGATAGATAGATAGATAGATAGATAGACAGACAGACAGACAGACAGGCAAAGGAATGTAATGGATATTTCTCCAAAGAAGATACACAACTGGCCAGCAAGCACGCACACAAAATTCTTAATATCACTAATCATTAGGGAAATGCAAATCAAAACCACAATAAGATACCACCTTACACCCATTAGGATGCCAACTATTAAAAAAAAAACTAATGTGAAAAAAGTAAAATAAAAAGTATTGGTGATGATGTGGAGAAATTGATACCTAGAGTAGTCAAATTCATAGACACAAAAAGTTGAAAAGCAGTTTTCAGGGGCTGGGGAGTTGTTTCATGTTTTGCAAGATGAAAGGCATTCTGGAGATTGGTTGTGCAACAATGTGAATGTACTCAACATTCCTGAACTGTACATTTAAAAATGATTAAGATGATAAATTGTATGTTATGTGGATTTTACCATAATTTAAAAAGTAAATTTTAAAAAAGAGGGGGTGGATATAATTATAATAATTGCTGCAAAGGATTTAGGTCCAAGGTACCTATAAAGAGGATCTGACCTGAGTAGTGGTGAGGAAAGCTTCATTTAGCTGAGAGCAGGATGAGTAGGAGTTTGCTGGGGGGAAGAAAAGAGGTAGAAAGAACAATATATGCAAAAATCCTTGTGAGGTGAGTGATCTTCATGCACGTGGGATGTGGGATGCTTTCTTAGGTATCAACCAAGTATAAACCTTTGTTTTCACTTGACTATTTCTGTTTTTAAAAATGGAGACATAACTTGTCAACATAGATTGCAAAAACCTTAAGTGAACATCTCAATAAATTTAGTAAAACACTTTGAATCCAGTAACAGTCAAAAAAGGTGCAATTGTGCTTCCTTTATCCCTTCCTGTCCCTTCCCCTATTGCTTCCCTGGGCTGAGCTTTCCACAGTGAAGGAGACTAAAGAGATAGGACAACTAACTGTAACCTGTGATCCTGACTCAAACTTTGCTCCAGAAAGGAAATAGATATTGTTGGTACAGTTGGTGAAATTTGAATAGGGTCTCTGGATTGGGTGGTATTGTTATACTGATGCTCACTTTCTGATTTGGATGTTGTGCTGCAGTTATGTAGCATTATTCCTTTTGAAAATGTGCACTGATGCATTTAGCAGCTGATGGAGCATCACTGTTGACAACTTACTTTCAAATTATTCAGAAAGAGAATAATGGTAATGGGTGTTTATATTAGATATTTATGCAGGCGTACAGAGAGAGAAAGAGAGAATAAATATGTTAAAATATTAACAATTGGGATATCTGCATGTAGGAGATATGGTAGTTCTGTGTATTACTCTTGCAACTTTTCCTAAAGTTTAACATTATTCCAAGATCAATTATTTTTAGAAGATACTCTCTATGATGGCAATGGACTCACAGGTGAGGCAGCAGGTAAGAGAAGTGAGACTACACATAAAGATAAATATTTTATCTGTCACTGAATTTGAAAAAGCAAAGTATCAGAGAAAAGAATTAGTGTTCACTTAGCTCTTGCCAGAATGAAGTAGATTATCCTACAAATAACCCACTTATGGTTATCATAAATTAATAAATAAGCATTCCGATTCAGCATCTGCTTTTATTAGCATAAGTTGGTCATCAGGTCTGGGAGCAAGGGTTCCTCCTCTAGACAACGGCCAGCCACGAATCTTAAGACATCTTGTATCCCAACCCACTTCCCTAGCACCATCCTTTCCAGCTTTAGAAAATTAAGCACCAAAGAAATTTACCAACAGAAGCATGCCTGTTGACAAGACCTGGGCAGGGCTGTAAATCCAGAGGGTGCTGAAGTGCAGCTGGAACAAACACAGCACACCTCCATGTTTTCAGTCTTCTGCAAAATCACCAAAGGCCTAATTCAAGTTGGGGCATGAAGCACTGGGTTTCCACACACACCTAACAACCGAAAGGCAGAGAAATTAGCTCCTTAGTGTGTGGTACTGTGGGAGACCTACTTAGGGAGCATCTGGGGAAAATGGAGAAACCGATGACACCTAAATGTCATTCACATAAGCACTATGCCGGATGCACACACGGGGGCACAGAACAGCTGTGCTGACCAGCACATCGCTGCAACCACTGTTCAGGTCGGATGCCCTTGCATAATTATATCACATAAACAGATTTGTGAAAAACAGATTAGAAACTGTAAGTGCTATCTTACATATTCTTTGGGGAAATTGCTATAGGGTTAGTGAACTCAACTTTCTGTGTCCCTCAAAAACTCCTAAGCTGACTTGAGAAAAATAATTCAATCGCAAGTATATTTTTATCAGAATAAAAGCATCAAGGCTTTCTTTTCACAGTAATTTAAAAATTGTCAGATTACTTCTATCTACAACCAAACTTTTCCAAGTTTCTTTAAGCAAAGATGTAATAAAAGCTAAAAATCAGATCATTGATCAAAAACATCTTTTAGAGGTGGGCAGAATAAAGAGATGGACATTTAGTTAATGGAAGAGTTTAGAAAAACCTAGGCATCACAAACTCTGAGGGGAAAAAAGGGAAACATTGTTAGAGCTTTTTTTAAAAAATGGGAAAAAAGAAAGTAATCTTGTGATTATTATAAATTTTATTATTATTTTGCTTACCTGAGCCTGACCTTATCACCTCCTTCCTTGTTTCCCAAGTAAAAAAAGAAGAATTAAGCTCTTACCCCAAATTTCTTGCCTCTTGGCCCTAAACCTTATCCTGAAACTTCAAAATCTTTGCATTATCCCTTTCTTGGATGTCCCTGTAATCCAGACAGTTTTCAGAGGCGAGATCTGAGTGATCCTCCCTCGTCCTGCAAATTCTGTTTAATGCTTACATTCTGCGTTTCTTCCAGCTACGCATGGCTGCCCCTACCCCAGAGTTCTGCATTCTTGCCATTTTTTCCTCTACATCAGTGCTCCTTCTGTTGTCTGCTCCATTACCTTACCTTCTATCTCTTCCTTCACTCAGATTCCTACCTTCCTGCCTTTCTCCATCTCTCCAGGCCACCACTTCTCTCATTCATTCCCTCCCTCATCTGCAGTGGGTCTAGAACCTCCTTGCTGTCATATCACACAGCCCCTACCTCATCAGACCTTTCTTAATCATGGGATGCTATTCCCAGGCCCCTCATTGAAATGCCCTTTTCCTTGCCTTCCTCAACTTCCCAGTCTCTGTTTGATCTTCTACCTTCCTGTGGGCTCCATTCCTGTCTTTTTCATAAACTCCTTGTTCTGTGCCCACATCCATCCCCAACACAGCTATTCCTCAAACTTCAGCGTTGGCCCTCCCTCCTTTTGATTCCACCCTTTACCAGAGTGATCTTAGCCTCCTCCTGCCTCCTAGGGCCAGTTCCCTCCTAGTCACACATGCTAGAGGCATCCATATCCCTCTACCTCTTCTTCCTCCCTTTCCCTCTCCTCCCACATGCAAATGACCCCTAAACCATAAGCACTTCCCAGCCCTGCTCACTGCCTTGAGGTAGGCTGTAGGACTTCAGCTATTGTCTTATAGTCTCCAGCCTCTTCAGGCCCCTTCATATGGCCAATGCTGTGTTCTTTCCAAAACCAGATCTGATCGTGCCTCTTTGGCAACTGGGGATCAGTCATTGGCTTTCTACCCATGCAGCCAGGCTTTTCAGTGTTTCTGGGGAAATTAGAAGACAAATTCGGAGCATTTTCCTTAAGTACATCCTTCAATACTTTGATTTTGGGTGTGGGAGAGGAACTTTTAGTCCTGATCGTCACAAATTGTTAAACTTTTTTAGTAAAATCAACCCATGTACTTCAAAGAGAACAAAAGAAGTTCAGGTGATTTTTTTTTAACATATAACAGGAAACTGCAAAGACATTTTATGCTTTGAAAAGGCCATTTGGGGCCACGTTCTCAGATCCCTAGGAAGTTAGCATTCCATTTTCTCTGCCATTATGAGCACTTCACTGGAAAAGTTCAATGAGAATTTTGCCCTGTGGATAAAATTACACCTTCATGCTGATTTCCCATGTCTACCTTTCCAGTCCCGTATTCCACTATTGGCTGTCACTTCTAACCATCTCATTTCCTGCACTTTCACCACTCCAATTTTCCTGCCTGGAATGACCTTCCAACATTTTCTTTTCACAAAATCTCATCCTTCAGAATCCAGCTCTTTTGTCACCTCCTCCAGGAAGCCATCCCACATTCTCCTAAGCAAAGTCACTTGCCAGAAGGCTTTTGTCCTATTCGGGCCCTTAGCATGGTGTGCTGTGATGACTTCTTCACCGGGTCACCTTTCCCACTAGTCCAGGAGCCCTGACTTACGCAGTGTTTTATCTCCAAAAGTTAGAATAGTGCTAGTACATACGCTGTGTATGCTCAAGGCATGTCTGGAAAAAAAGAAAACAGGCAGTCAAGTGATTGCTTCCTAACAGGTACAAAGTCTTGGCCACTGGGAGGGGAAAGAAGGAAAAATCTACATTTTGAAAAAATGAGTCATGATCACAATGGCATTTTGTCACCGTAGTACTCCAGTACTCCTTGCTAGCCATGACAGCAGGCACAATTCCCCCATACTTTCCACTTCTGACCTACCCTTCTTGACATCATAACCTCCCACTCTTTCCTAACACTGCACGATATGAATGCCGTAGTCAGATGAAAGTGCAACCTCAAGGGGTCCTTCTGTATTGAAAGTCCAGCCACCTTCCCTCCTCTCTGACTCCTTCCTGGCCTTGAGGTCCAACTCAAATTCCACCTTCTCAGTGAAACCTTTCCTGGTTATTTTAACCCTCATAATGTTTTTCCTCTTAACATCCACAATACTTAAGTTCTTATTAGAATTTAATTATGCTTATTTTGAATTTTACAACATTTATTGGCTACCTTTATTACAGAAGTAATATATTTATATTAGAGAAAAATTTTTTAAAAAGCAAAAGAGAAACCACTTATAGGCTCTTTATTTCAAGAGGACCACTTGAACACTGTGCATATAGCCTTCCAGATTTTTCCTATGCATGCACTGACAATTTTTTTTCACAAGTAGGATTCTACTGTAAATACTGTCATACAAATTATTTTAAATTATACTAATAAAATATTAATATGCCAATATACATAAATTTTCATCACTAATTTTTTCATTATTTTTTTTTTTTTGGTAGAGATGGGGTTTCACTATGTTGTCCAGGCTGGTCTCAAACGCCTGAGCTCAAGAAATTCACCTGCTTCAGCCTCCCAAAGTGCTGGGACTATAGGCATGAGCCACTGTGCCCAGCCACCAATATTATTTTTAATGGATCCATGATATTCATATTTTATATATGAACCACCATTTATTTAGCCAATCATTTCCTGTAAGGCATTTGGATTTTTCCATTTTCTTTTTGCTATCATACAAAAAAGATCTGTACATTCTTAATTTTTTCATTAGTATAAATTCTAACACATACAATTTCTATATAATTTTAAATATTAGTAATATATAAAAGTAAAAAAGCAATCAAATACAAAATTACTACATTTTTCAATTGTTTCATGTATATTAGTTTTGACTCCTTATGTAGATTTAAGTTCCTTAAGGATAGAGTCCAATATTTCTTAATTTTTCACCTCAACATGTAACAGATGCTCAGTAGTGTATGTTGAAAAATTAGTTTATTTCATATACCATATTTCACTAATTTGTTTCATATAAGCTTTTAGATAATAGCGGCATCAATTCTTTACTATAGAAGATCACTACAGACAGTAATATAAGCACATCACTTTCTTTTAGGGACTATTTCCAAAGTTCTTCTTAGGAACTGAGGCAATCTTTGAGGAGATGAAGATAGGACAAATAAGAGATATATAGTTCAAAGGAAAAAGGCTGCCAGCCAAATTTAACAACAGCCAGAAGTAAAATTTTTGCCTTTCCAGTTTGGATTACCCCGATCATTTTTCAAAACATGTGTGAGATTTTGTACAATGAGAAATCTCTTCTTGGCAGTGGTGTGTCCAGAAAGCCGCCAGGAGTGGGCCCCCAAGGTCCTCTGCGCTGTCCAGCAATCCTGCCACATCCCTGGTATTGGTTCACATCTTTTCTCTATCCCCTAAATCTATCCCTCCCTCCTCCACCATCAGTGGATGGTCTGTCTTCTTAATCCACTAAGAAAACAGAATCCCTCAGACAACAGCTTCCCATACTTCCTACCATGATATTCCAGCCTCCCTGCACTTCCCCACCTGTGCTGCCTTTCCTTCTGTTGGTTGGGATGAACTGGCCCCTTTCTCTCTCTGGCTGCTGCTTCTCAGCTTCCTTGGGGGGATCTTCTTTTCTTCATCTTGCTGACCTCTAAATGTCAGAGTGCCCCAGGTCTTAAGCCTTAGACTTCTTTTCTTTGCTCCTCTTCACTCATGTTTCCAGTTGCTGTGTTGATGACACACAGATTTCTATCTCTAGTCTGGACTTCCCTCCTAAATTCTAGATTCCCATGTCTGATCACCTGCTCACCTTTTCCACTTAGATGTCCAATAGACATCTGAAATGTACTATATCCAAATCCAAATGTTTCAGCATTTCCCCCATACCTGCTCCTCCTGGATAAATGAACTCTCCATTAATAAGCTGTTCAGTCCAAAATTCAGAATTTCCCTTGACTCTTCTCTCATAATCTACAATGGAATCATCAACAAAGCTTGTCCAGTTTATGTTGAAAATATATCTAGATTCCATTTATGGCTGTCATTTTAGCATTCTATTAATAGTTTCAATCACCATCACCTCTCTCTTGACTTATCTCAACAGCCTCCTACTTGGTCTCTCTGCTTCCATTCCTGTACTTTCCACGACCCAGCAGAGTGATCCTTTAGGAGTCGAGGCCAGGACATGTTCCTTGTCTGCAGAAACCCCTACAGCATCCCACTCCATTCACTTTTGTCAGATTTCACTGGACGTTAACTTTGCCCTGCCATGCCTTATTCAAGGTACCACATTTGAAATTCTGTCTACTGTTCTGCCTAAGAAAAAAGACAATGTCTTTTCAACATCATCAAATCCTGTACAAGGTGCTGGAGAGCAAGAAAATCAAAGGCTCAAGAACTGCCCATGTCTTTAGTCTGTCTTCTTTTCCTCATCTGTTTCCTGTATAATTTAATTTTTCCTGTTTTATTTTGTACAATCAAGAAGATTTCTATTATAGAAATAAAGTTTATTTGTTTCAATGCCATGATACAGATTTATTGTCCCTGGAAGTCATATCATGCTTAGATCCAGACAAAGCCCATGCTCTGGATCAACACACGCATGTAATTATATAGGAAAAAAAAATGTGTATCAGGAAAGGTTGAATGCTCCAAGCATGAGAAATAAATTGACCTCCACTCAAGTTACTGCCATGATTATACAGAGGGAAGGACCTGCATCTGTTTCACATCGTAAACACCTAAAGTGCCAGAGCAGCACCACAAGCCCAGGAGTGGCCATGCAAACTCATGATGGAGGTGTTAAGGCTGTCCACAGCCCAGCCTCTACAGCAGTACTGTTAAATGAGTGTCTAGTACTTGACTTACCTTTTTATTTTATTTTATTTTATTTATTTATTTATTTTTCAGACGGAGTCTCGCTCTGTCGCCCAGGCTGGCCTGCAGTGGTGTGATCTCAGCTCACTGCAAGCTCCACCTCCCAGGTTCACGCCATTCTCCTGCCTCAGCCTCCCCAGTAGCTGGGACTACAGGCTCCCACCACCACGCCCAGCTACTTTTTTGTATTTTTAGTAGAGATGGGGGTTTCATCATGTTAGCCAGGATGGTCTCCATCTCCTGACCTTGTGATCCGCCTGCCTCAGCCTCCCAAAGTGCTGGGATTACAGGCATGAGCCACCACGCCCGGCCTGACTTACCATTTTCATTTCACACAATTCTGAATATATATATATTTTTTTGCAGACTCGAATTCAAATAACCCACTTCTAACTACCAAAAATAAAGTAGAAAAATGAACTCACTACTAGACTTCAAAGCTTACCTAAAGCAAAGATTTCGTCTTACAGCCACAGAGGTGCATGATTGCAGAACTGGATGTAACCAGAGAGGCTAACTACTCCTAATCCAGCCTCCTTGAATGACTGGATGATGCAACCTATCACGGGTGTATTAGGATTTTTCATCTCTATTTGATGTCCCACCTCATGCTTGAAAATCTCAAAGTGAAAAAGCTCCAGTCTGAGTCTTTAAGCAAGCGGACTAACTGAAATGACCTGTTAGCCTTTGTTGTATCCATCTGACAAGATCAGCTTGTAGAATCCAGAACGGAGGTGGGAGATCAGTTGGCAGCCGCATTTCCCTCCTCAACCACCCCCACGCTGATGTGCCCAACTCCACTCACAGCTGGGCAGCCACGGCTTGCTTGAAAATAAATGAATCTACACCACTCTCATAGGGATGCTCTCAAGCATCCCTTATTGTGAGAAAAACATTTATTGCTGCTACTAAAATGCATAAAGTTATCTCACCAACACATACTTACAAGAATGAGGAACGTGAAACAGAACCATCCATAAGACTATAAGAAACGGCCTAGCCAGGGCAGACCAGGAATTTGTACTCTGTCCTTGCCAGGGGTCAGGCAGGGACCTCAGAAGCAGAGTGTTTTGTCCTAGGGGGCACCAGACCAGAGGTCAGGAGACTGAGGGCTACTCCTAGCTTTAGGACTTTTCCTTATCTGAAGGTGGGGTCGGTTAGCAGAGAAAATCTCACAGTCGGGTGCAGTGGTGTTAGAAAAATTAGCTCAGCACCTTCAGCTTGCTTTCAGCCATCACTTAGCTTTCCACACAGACATTCCAAATGGGGCCTTTCAAAACTCTGCCCTCAAATGAAGGTGGTTCAGAGCAACACTTAAGATGATATCACAAGACTCCCAGGGCGACGCTTCACTGCTTCCTCAGCATATGCCAGTGCCCGTTTTACAGGGGGGATTTATGATCCTTCTCTCAGTAGAGCGAGCCAAAGTTTTATAATATTCATTAAAAATCAGCACCACATGTAATAATATGGAATACTGCCTGTACACAAGAGGGCCAAATTATAGGTGTTTAGGGAAACGTCGCAGAATTTTCTGGCCTTGGCAAGAGGTAAAGTTGCAGGCACCAGCACAACACTAACACAACTTTATTTTATTGCAAATGTACATTCAGCCTAAATCCTAATTACCTTCTGTAAAATCCTAGCCACCACCAAGCTTTCTTCTGACAGGGCACTCACACGATGGCCTTTAAGGGCAGTAACAACACCCTAAGAGCCGCAGAGAGGAAAGGCAGGGGAGAGTGGCTGGAAGGCAGTAGCAGCTGGGGCTGAAGCCGGGGAGGTTGGCTTTTAATGTCCTGAAATTGACCGCTCTTTTTCCAAAAACACTGGCTTGAGGGCTTAAGGTTCGCTCAGTGGGGCAGGCGGAGGGCCTCCTGAAAAGCATTCAGAAGTCAACATTCAAAAGGCTGCTTTTACTCGCCCGGTCCCCACCCAAAAGGGAGTCCGGTCAGCTTTGTGGTGGCCAGTGGAGCATCTTTTCTTGCCCCTCGGGGAAAACGCTAGCTAACCCTGGGATCCCAGGTCTCGATGTCTGCTCTCCTTCCCCAGGTGCAGCACCTAGGGCTCTGGACCCTACCCACGTGCCACACCAGCCCTCACCACCACTCTCACTCTGCTATGGCCCCAACCCACGTCTTTCGCGGCCAGGAAGGCCAGGCAGAGCGGGGCGGTCAGCCGGGCCGGGAGGAGGGGGCTCTCCGGGCCGCGCGGCCGCACAAAGCGGGGAGATCGGCGGCGGCGGCGGCGGCGTGAGGCGCGCCCCCTCCCGCGAGCCGGCGGAGCGCGCGCGCCCGCCCCCGCCCCCCACCCCCCGCCCCAGCCCCCGGAGCGCCATTCGCGGAGCGGCTTACGCTAGTCGCCGGGCGTACCGCGCCCCAGCGGCCGGGGAGGTGCGCTGCCCGGCTCCCGTAAAGTTATTGTGAATGGGGAGCGGGTGACGTCAGCGCCGAATGTCAACAATGTAGCGATTGAGAGTGTGGGCGTTCCGGGGAGAGCGCGAGCCGCGCCGCGCGGAGCAAACAGCGCCGAGCCGCCGCCGCCTCAGCAGCAGCAGCAGCAGCGGCAGCAGCAGCGGCCGTGCACGCCTGGGCTGCGGTCGCACAGCGCTAACGTGAGCGGCCGCCGCCCTCGCCACCCCGCCTGCCCACTCCCGCCGCCGCCCCGCTCTCGCTTTCTCCCCGGCCTCCCCTCGCCCCTTCCCCTCCCCCTTCCCGGCGCACTCGGGGGGCTGGGAACGAGCTGCCATGTGATGCGCGTCCTCTCCGCGAGCTTTCGGTGACCCCCGAACCGCCCACCTCGCCGGCTGCCGGGAGGGGGCTGCGAGCCGGGAAGCCGCGGAGCAGAGGAGGCGGAAAAGGACGCAAAGTTCTCCGGCGAGGTGAGTCCTGGGCCCCGGACCCCGGGCCCCGGCGCCGGGCGGGGTGGCGGGGCAAGTTTGCGGGGGGAGCGAGCGGGCGGGGAGGCGTGGGGAAGCGGCGCGGGAAGGGAGCCCCTGCCGCCGGGCGCGCAGCCGCCCTCCCCGCGCCCTGCCCGCTTTTATGGCATTTTCTAGGAACGCGAAGGGGGTGGGAGCCGAGCCGGCGGCCGCGCCGCGCTGAATATGCGCTCTCCCGCCCGGCTGTTTACGGCGGCTGAGGCGGCATTGTATTTTGTTGGCGTCGAAGGGTGTTTTGGAACAGCAGGGGGAGGAGGAGCAGAGGGTAATAAGTCAGGCGTGGGGAGGGCGGGCTGCAGGGAGGCGCGCGTCTGCGCGAGCCGCAGCAGCTGTCAGACCCGCGGCCCTGCCTCCGACCCAGGGAGGCCCGGGTGCCCCGACCCCCAGCCCGCGATCCCCGCGCAAGGTCGGGCGGCCTCCTCCTTAACCCCCGGCGTGCGCGCCCCGGGCTGCTCCGCTAGGACCTTGGCCGCGGCGCCTTTGCGCTCAGCTGTCAGCCGCCGCCGGGTGGCCCGGACCACCGCGACCGGCGGGGAATCAAAGCCCAAGTTTAGGGTCGCAGGAGGAGGCGAGCTGGGGGCCTCGCGGCGCAGACCTGGGTCGAATCTCTCCTAGCGAAAGATCGGGTTGTCGGAAAGCGTCCCGAGTAGCTAAGACCTAAGGGCTCCAGGCTTCTGAGAGGGAAACCTTGCACCCCCTCTCCCACAGATCCTGCATAAAGTCAAAGTGCAACACACACCCTACACTCCAGTCTCCAAGCCCCAGAAGCTCCACACAGGAGACTGGTTTATGAAGGGGACACTGCCCTCCCCGTCCCCGCGCCGAGGCGCTCCGTGGCCCCGCTGTGCTTCCCTCACCCGGCGGGTGTTCGGGAGCCCGGCGCCGCTGGAGACGGCGGCGGGCGGCGCTCACGGGCTACCCCAGGTGCCCACGGGGGGAGAGACTGGAGCGAGCATCTCCGCGACCTCAGTCTGGCCGAGGATTTGCAGGAACTCGGACCGTGAGGGGAAGCGGGCAGGGCCGGGATTGAGTGTGAAGGGGCGGCACACTCCTGGCTTCCGGGGTCGCGGGCGCGCGGGGCATCCCCAGCACTCTCCCGCGCGTAGGCGAGTTTGGCTACTTGAGGGAAGTTCTGGCGCGGCCGCTGCCGGGGTGGTTTGTCTGTGGCCCAAGGAGGCGCGCCTCGCAGCCTGCCCGCCAGGTCACCGCCGTCGCCGTGACCCGTAGCCGCTGGGAAAAGAGAGGGACCGGGGCGCCCCACCCGCGAACGCGAGATGGACCCGCACCCTCCCGGCGGGCCCGCGGACGGCGAGACGCGGCGTTCCTGGTTTCACCTTCGCTGTCTAGTGCTGCAGCCTCTCACTCTCTGTGTAAATTTCATCTGTTGAGTGTATTTAACTAAAAAGGGTAATTACTTTAGATAAAAATTCTTTCCTGCCTAGTGGGAACCTTGGCGGAGATGATGCCTAATGAGATATTTTGCTTTTGTCTGTTTAGAGTAAAATTAGAGATGTTAACGCTGATAACGGTTTTCTCAGATCATTAAAATGTAACATGTAGGAAAGGCATGTCGAGCTGCAAAGGCTCGGGCTGACATGAAAGAAGCTGAGCGTGAAAGACTGCCCCTCCTTTGGCGGAGAGGGCTATTTTGGTAAAGCAGCGGGCGTCTTGCTTAAAATGTGAGCTCGCCCCACCCTGGTTCTCTGGCTCCTCCCGAGTAAACGGCGTTTTTCATTCTTACAGGTAATAATAAACGTGAGTCAAAATGACATCTTGTTAGAATTAGTCTTCAGTCTGTAAGAGAGATTGCCAAATTACAGTGTTGCATTCAAACTGCTCCAGTGAAAGGTCTGTCAGCATTTCCATTGTAAATTCAGTTTTTCTGGAGTTTATAATTTCACCACAAAACTTTGAGTGGCTGAAATGTTTTCCCTTCTAGTGTTCTGGTTTTTAAAAGAAATGTATTGATTGACCATTTCCAGCGTCCTTTTAACTCCTGAAACCTGAATATCTTTCAAATAGGGGAAGTCCCAGAAATGGAACACATAACCATGGAATAAAGTATTTTTGTTAGAACATAACTTTATCAGTGCAGAGCCGTATTTTCATTTTGGATGGCGGGAGGCTTCAGGTTTGCCATTTGGTAATCATGAATGTGTTGAGTAAATTCTTCTGCTGTCTGTCTATTCTGCAGGTGGACTGAAATGTCAGTTGGTGGTGTGTTTGCCAGGATTACATGGAGACACACACTCCTCAGTTAAGTGTGTGTCTGAACTCATAGCTAAATTATGAACACTCCTGTTAGTTACTTTTTTGGTTCTTTGTATGTTGCATGTCAAGATCTGCTATGAAGAAGAAGGGGTGAGGTGAAAGGGAGGGAGGGGATCAGGATTCACTTTCAGTATTACCAGTGCCTGGGAGAAAGCCATTTATTCTCTTCCTATTGAATTATGCCCTTTGACTCAGTATCTTCAGGCAATTCTTTTCCAGTGGCTCACCTCTGGCTGCTGTGTAAGGGGCTTAATTATTTGCAAACTGCCTTGAAATCCCTGGATGAAAGGCACTGAATAAGTGCACAGTATTGTTATTCAGATATGGAATTTAATGATCCATTACAGTTCATCAGGAAAATGCACTTTGCAGTGATGGTAGGAAATGTTTCCACCTGATAGAGGGTAATAATAACTGCTTAAAAGTAGATTCAGATTACAGATGAGACAATTAACTCTAGCCATGTGCTCTTCAATTTGTTGCAATTCATTTTGTGATCAAAGTGAGTCACAGAGAGCCAGATGGTCAGGTTCATGTTCAGATCTCTCCTAGGCCAGCCCTTCACTTCTGGGCCCACTGTCTGCACAGCCGACAGGACTTAGTTATTCATTAGCGCTTGTGAGCTGTTTCTCAGAATTCGTAATCGAGGCTCCTGTGATGCCAACAAAAGGGCTCAAGCCAATCTGTATTGTTGAGAGCAGTTTAATTTTACTTGGATTAACTTTCAGTGTCTCTGGTGTGGATCCAGTCTTAACAAAAAGGAAAGAGACCCTAGTGGCTCTCTATCTCTGCTGTGCCTGGCCCCTCTACTGTAGTTTTTGAACCTCAGATTTCAGGGGTGTGACATCTAGCTTATTGTAAATGCAGGCTTGATTGTTAATGAATGAGAGAATACTTAGATAAATAATTATCTTCCTGTGTGTCCAGGGGGTGAGAGCCAGGACTAGCTTCATGGGCATAAGACCTGTGTAGTTACATAGGCCCCCTTCCCCTTCCCTGGTCAGAAGGACCTCACATTTGGTTTAAGGTTCTGCTGTTTTCTTCGGAAATTCTTAATAATTTTTGAACAAGGGGCCCCTCGTTTCCATTTTTCGCTGAGCCCCACAAATTATGTACCTACCTGGTTCTGGTGAGGAGCAGGGCATAGTGTGGAGTGGCAGGCTGCCCCTACTTAACTCGTTGTAGATTCTTGCCAGGGAAGAGTTGGTAGGACTACTGGCTTTGTGTTGCCACATCATTTGGTTTTTCCAGGGGAAGCTGGATATTGGATATTTATGCGGAATTCCCTGATTTTTGAATATTGGCTCAAATCTTTAAAACACTTTTGGATGAAAGCATATGTAAGAGCTAGAGTCGGCCTGCGGGCTGCTTGTCTCCCACCACTGAACATACTGAGACATCTTTTTTGTTTAATATCTTTGTATGTCTCTATTTTCTAAAGGCCTGGCATATAGTGGATGATTTGTGAGTATGCACCCAATGAATGGTTACAACTAGCTGGAAAATAGAAAGTTGCCAAAAAAACAAAACTCGAAATCAAATCAACACTGAGTCCCACTCAGGGATTGATCAGCTTCCTTTTTAACAGAGAATTCGGCATGAAAGGCCGAATAAATTAATACCATGAGTACAATGCGATTCCTTGCAGGTGAATAATCCATTACTTTTGAACCACCTGCCATATATTTAGTTGTTATTGACCAAATGGGGTAACTTGGCTGGGTAATGCCTGAGGACCTCCATGGGAGTTTGACATTTGAGGACACTCACCAAAATAATAGTTTTGATTTACTGAATCTGCACCATGTGCCAGACCTAGTGCTGACTACCTTACCTGTATGTACCTCATTGACTCCTCAAAGCAACCCTTTGAAATAGGTGTCGTGCCTGTCCATTCTGCAGAGTTGGAAGAACTAATCTCATGTTGGAATGAACTTAATCTGAATATAGTGCGTGTTTTCTTGAATGTCTAAAGGTTGTTTCCCCATTCTATGTACACAGTCCAGTACTGGAATCAATGACTGGGCATGGTGTAGGACTGTGGCATACGGAGAACATGGTCCCTGCCCTCACATACACAGAACAGAGAACAATATAAAATGTAACATATTTGTCAAAATCTGCAATTCAGATAGCGGACGGACCGGACGCTGTGCATCTGCCTCCCTGTTTCTCTCCTTTCCCTGTCTGGGTGTTGAAGAAGCTTCAGCGACATATGAATCTCTCAGAGGTACTTACAGTTCAGAAGTCAGGGCTGGCTGCAAAAATTGGAATTTCTTTGGAAAAGAAGACAAGCTTTTGGCAGAGCTGGGGCCACATGTGGGAACGCAGCACCAATGCCTTGGAAATGACGGAAAATTCCTTCTGTCTTGTTAATGGCAATATGTGACCTGTGCTGTCCTCCTATCTTTAAATTTTAAGTAAATATTTACAGATTGTTCAAGTCCAAACTGTGAAACCTGCTGTGAACTAAACATTTTGTAAACTCAGTAAGATTGCCCAAAATGTAACTCACCTTTCACCTTTTTTTTTGTTTGCAATGACATTTAATTTTAAAAAAAGAAAGTAGTTCCTTTTTTTTGGTCAGTTCAGGGTCTTTTAATTTTTTTCCTTTACTTTTTTCTTTTTTGTTAATTTCAAATATCAGTCTATCTAAAACTGAAACTTAATTTTACTCTCAGCATGTTACTTAGCTTCTGTAAGGCTGGAAATATCCAAATCTTACCACTATGTCCTTTTCAAGGGCCATTTCATTTCTAAAGAATGTATAAATTGAACCTCATCCTGCTAGTGACACTACTTCAAAACTCAGGCAGGAATTTTGCCATTTGTTTTTCCTTGAGCTATTTTTTTCCAAAATAATAAATCTTCCCAATCCAGAAGCATTTCACGTCCTCCTTCATTCTAGTCATTGGAATTACAGCCAAAATGCCTCTCAGTCTTCCCCAGTGACTTCATAATCACCGTTTCTTCAGCATATTCCCTGGTTGACTTCTCTTTTATTCCTTAGCTTCATAATGAATTGCCCTTTGGTTCTGAGATGTGTCATTTTCCTCCCTGACCTTTTTGTTCTTTTCCTGAAGGCTGTAGGACATGCTGCTGCTGATGTGATGAGAGCCGGCGCTTGGTTGCTAGGTCCCTCCTGTCCCTGTGTCAGCTTTCATTGGCTCTTTTCCTAAGCATTTAAATCCTCCACTTTCCAGTCCTCCCATACATCTATTATTCTCTTCATGTGTGCCTGAGCCTATAGCTGGCATGTAGACAAAGTCCCAGTTAGTTACAGAAGAAAGCTTTTTGAGTTTCCAAGACTTCCATCACTCTAGTCTTGGGCCATCTTCTCTTCTCTCTCCTCTGTCACTTTCTGCAGTTACTTCAGGAATTTCCTCAGGATTTTCCAGGAGTCTAACCCAAAGACAGCTTAGACCTTCACTTTGGATTTTAAAGTTGGAAGATCCCAGTGTGGTGATTTCCATTCCACAAGCAGGAAACAAAGTGAATGTACATGCGCAGCATCTTTCCTTAGTATTTCAGTATCCATAGATTTTTGCCAATTTTTCTTTTTTTCCTATCCTGTATTCTTCTAAGCAGTAGAAGCTTGTGGATAGTACAAAATGGGCCAAGTATCCAGAAATACTGTTCCTTAGAGGCAGATGCCTCATTCATTCATTAAACAAATATATACTGAGTATCTCTTATGTGGCAGGCATAGTGTTAGGTGACCACAGTGCTAGTGGGGAGCAAACCCAGTGCTGGCCCCTGGTCTCATGAAGCACGTCATCTGGTAGGAAGAATGGCACTCATCAGTTAATAACAGATAACCCACTGCTCATGAAGGAAAGATATTTCATGCACCAGAGTGTCTAATGGGGAGATTTAACCTAGTCGGGAGATTGGGGAAGCCCTCCCTGAGGAATTGTGGAGTGACCTTCCATCAGGGACAGTCCGAAACTTGAGATTCGCTTTTTCCTCCAGCTTCCTAATCCTATTAATTCACTACTCTCTTTGGCCCTTTGGAGTATTGCATAAGCCATGCTGGAACCTCTGGGGCCATTTTGGCAAATAATAGTTCCTGTATACAGAGTCCAGAATTGATTTATTTACCTGAGTCTGTAGAACCTAATAAAAACAGAAGTTAACTGCCAAGAGTACTGTTGATTTCCATACTTGGAAAAAATACAAGTTAACATTCTTATTTTGAACATATTTAGGGTGATTTTGACAATATTTGAATGATCAGAAGCTACAAAGATATTCTCTCCCAGTCAGCTGATGTGTGTAGGGCCCTTGGTGAAAAAGTGAGTCTAAAATCTGTCTGAAGTCCCTGGCTACTCCAGAGCAGAGGGTCTCCCTCCTCTGTGGCCCAAAGATGATTATTCCAGGCTTGTGCAACCCATGGCCTGCAGGCCTCATGCGTGTTGAATGTGGATCAACACAAATTCAAAAACTTTCTTAAAACATGAGGTTTTTTTGTGTTTTTCATTTTTGCTATTTTTCTTGTTTTAGGTCATCACGTATCATTAGTGTTTAGTGTATTTTATGTGTGGCCCAAGACAGTTCTCCTTCTTCCAGTGTGGCCCAGGGAAGCCAAAAGATTGGACACGTCTTATTTAGACCATTCTTAGATGCAAAATTAAGGAATTTTGACAGCATCTATTTAAAATAAATTGATTATACTGCATGCTAACACCCCTCTATTTTCTTTTTCTTTGATGATAGTTAACCTGTATTGAGAGCTTCCTATGTGTGCTGCTCATATTTAACTCATGTAATCCTCAGAGCAACCCAGAGCTAGGTGTGATCACTGGAAGCCACAGCATAGGTGTCACTCAGCTAATGAATGGTAGGACTGGAATTGGACACTAGCTGTCTGATGCTGGGGCCTGTTTTCTTACCGTGTTATGGCTCTCCCTTTTCCTTTTCTTCTTTGTTTGAAGTTGGAACTCTCTTTAGCAGTTCCCAGAAGCAGAAATAAAGGTCACCTCACTCTAAAATATTGGCTGTTGTATTAACATCTATCTTAAAGTTGAAAAATAATTTCTCAGTAAACCTGAGTGAATATATTCCCGTCTTTCACATGGCCCGCTTTCTAATAATTGCTTTCCTTAGGTTTTAGTGTCCATTTAGGGATCAGAAAGTAAAAGTGATGCATGTAAAGGCAAAAGAAGTACTAGGCATATAACTGAAATCCCATGGCTCTGTCTCCAGGGTTTACTTGTAACTCACATTCCTACCCTCTCGTTAGGTGGAGGGAATTTGTTTTTTGCCTTTTTTTTTTTTTTTCTTGGTGGATAAGAAAAGGTAAAAGAAACTCAACCTGTAAGATGTAGAGTGTTCTACTGAGGAGGAAGAATTTCATTGAGAACTAATTCCATCAGAACTCCTAATTAGAAATATTAGCTACCAGTAACAGATAAAAGCAGGTAACCTTTGTTCTCATTCTGGTCAATTTCAGGAAGAGGTTGTCTTGCCAGATTAGCATGTTGCAACTCTCAACTGGAGATTCTAATGGTTTTAAAGGACTCAGGCAGTTGGCATGTCAGTAACCGCCAACTACCTCAGGTTTGCAAGGTCACTGTTTAGAATGCTGACTCAGCTCTGCCTGGGCCAGACACCTAAGTTGTCATCTTTAGTCAAGAGGCATCATTCCCAGGAGCCACTTGAAACATTAAGCACACATTTGAAGCTCAATTTGGGAAATTATCAAGTGTATGATTGTACAGTACTGTGCTTATTTTTCAGAATTTAGTTCAAATTTTGGAGAAGGCTAAATGGGAGATGCTTAGTGTGTCAGTGTTGGAAGTTTTAAGTGATTTAAAAAATCAAGCAGATGAGTGCATAAAGATTTCTATGCAAACAATGATGAGCTTAAAGCTGCTGATTTAGTGTGAGAATTACTTGCATTGATTTGTAGAATATCTGTATGGGTTCAAGATTCCATATTATGCAAATGAATAAGCCCCGAAGAGTCAAACTGAAAAAAAAAATGAAATTAACTGTGAGAAATATTACCCATTCAGTAAGAGGAAAATGTAGACAGAGTTAACCCTTCCTTTTCATACATCTTCTTGGGAAGGTAAGTGCCAGGGATAATGGTCTGTGTCCCAAATGTAAAGAAGCTGGGCACGGTTTGCAGCCAGTTCCCCCATCCTCCTTCTGTCCTCACTTTTTTGTTTCGTGCTGTTTTACCTTTTGGCCACCTAGTCCCCTCAACTAGTCCTTGTCCTTCCCTTCCAAAACCAATCTCAGAGAAAGATTTTATGAACACAGTTTTACTAATATATAGGTAACTGAGCATACTTAGTGCGTTACTTTCCTGAAGCATCAGCGTATTAATAGGAGACAAAGCCAAAGAAGTAAAACTCTAAGGATAAAAACTAGAATTTTGCACACTGGTAACCTGGTGATAGGAGACCATTTCTGAATGAAGAAGGGGCTCGTCATAAACACAAACCTAGACAGAGAATATAGGCAAATGAATTGCAGAATATAAATCACAGTAGTATTAAAATATAAAGAGAAACCTGGCTGTAGAGTCAATGCCCTTCAGTCCCACCTCTCCCCCACCATACCCTCCTCCAGCAACCATGCTATGTTGAGTTGATGGCTCCATCTAGTGCCAGTGTGTGGAACTGTCTTGCAGGACTCCACTGTCATCTCCGGAGCTGGGTATGAAGAGTCCTCTTTCTCTGGGAACACACTGTCTAGTTGGGGACTGCCCTCTAGTTCCTACCTCTTTGTTTTTGCAGTTTAGTTATGCCTTCGTGTCTTTCTTTATCCCAGACTTAATTTCTTTGTTTCCCTCTTTCTAGTACACCCTCTTTGTACTTGTTTCTCCTCCTTTTTTCTTTTCCAACTCTCAATTTTTTTAAAAAAAACTACTTACAACTGGTAAGTATAAAGAGTTTTTTTTTCTAACACTACTTTATACCAAAGTAAGAGAATTCTATGCATTTTAAATGAAACTAACAATTGAAACCATGTTGGAGAACCAGAATGACCCTAAAGTTGAAGTCCAAAAGTCTCACTTAGAAGACTGTGTCCCTTCATCCTCCTGTAATTAGACATTTCCTCAAACACAGTTGATCAAGAGTGTTTTCTTTTAAATGGTTTTGGAAGTATCATTGTAGTATCATTTTCTACTTTTTAGATTATAAATTTAACCTCTCATATTTTAAGTTCAAGACATTTTCACAGACTATCAAGGAATGCTAGCTCATTTGACCTGACCCTTTTTCTATGGGGAAATGTATTCTCAGTTCCAGATAACCAGTTCTGCACATTTGTAGGTCCTGTATAAAATGAGAGAACAGAGATGAATGAGAGGCATTGTCAGACAAAGCCTGGCACATGAGATCTGAATTAGCATACAGGTTTTAAGTCTCCCACATTAAACAGTACATTTTAAATTTCCACTTATGTTAAGCATCTTGATATTGTGGGTTTGAAAGTAAGTCCCCTCTGAAAAACAGGAACTGTGCTTGTCTGTTACCAGTTCTTGTGGTCGATATGGTAACTATTTTGATTTTTCAGAAGGGAGGAAAAGCAGTTAAATCTAGTTAAAATTAAAACCAGTTAAAATTAACTGGCTCGTGAGATTTCAGTGCAGCTGTTCCACACATAGCAACACTGAGAGTGACTTGTTTATTACCATGATTAATTATTATTAGTTGTTACTTCTTTTTGAGCAGTGGCATAGATTATTTATGTTGTTGGTCTAATCTTGGAAAATAGAAACTGCAAGCGTAGAGAGGTTCCCGTTTGCTAATTTGCATGTACCCTGTTTTTGTTTTTGCCAGGTAGGTGTGTGCACCTCACGTACACGAGAGTAATTTAGCATGTCAGCACTTTCCTACCAGCAATGCTTGCTGACTCATGCAGCTGTTGTAGCGCTCAGCTGGCCGCACTGTAAACTGCCCATAGTACCAGCACCGCCCTTGGAGAGAGCTCCGGGCTGCTGGGCTGGTTAGCGACTGGGCTGGTTAGCTACTGGGAAGCAATTTTCAGATCTGTGATCACTGCTGAACTGGGTCCCCTTCTCCTGCCAGCAGCCAGACACAGCCTTCTGGTTGCAGGGGAGAAAATTGGACAAATTTCTACCTTTGTAGGGACTGCATATTCATAGCATTTTTGGATATACCTCAGGAAAACTCTTTTTGTTTGTTTGTTTTGCTTCACTTTATTTTTCTGGGAATAGTTAAGGGGAGAGGCAAAATGGGCTGATAATAAATGAAAAGGGAATGTGCTGTTATTTCCTACCAGAAGGAGTTTTCATAAACCTTTAACTTAGGCTTTCTTGGTGTAACTGAAACCTGACCCACTTCTCCCTCAGTGCAAAGCAGTGTGTCCTGAGTAGGGAAGCAGGGGCGAGGGTGCAAGTGACTAGCCTGACATTGTTTTATGTGGCTCAAGTCCCTAAGTGATGACAGCTTTTGTTTATATCCGTTCCCTGTTATTGAGGTTAAAAAACAAAACAAAAAACTTGACCTCTGATCATTTTAAAGCTAGCATATATTTTCAGAGATGGTTTCACTGTTTGTTTTCAGAGTTCAGTTTTGCTTATTTTCATCGGAAAGTGTGAAATGTTGCTTTTTTGAGGCTTCTAAATAAACTTCCTTTTGTAGATACAAGTTTATCCAATCATCGTAAACTGTCTTGAAAAGGATGATTAAAGTAAGATCAGCTGGGGAAGGGAAAGCTTTGCACACCCTTGAGGAGTTTGCCTCCTTTTTCTTAAGTTTCAGTAAGCATTCTGAAGCAGCTTTGACCAGTAATAAAGAAAAGCCACAGTGACTGTGTGTAACATGATGTTGATGGAAGTTCTTGGTTTCCGCCGATATGAATGACTCATCAGTATCAATAGAATTGTGACTTCTAATAATAACACAGTGCAAGACCTTCAAAACATGTGGTTTTAGCCCTTGCTTTTAGTGAAAGGTTGGAAAATATTAGTTTGAGCTTTTTTTTTTTAATCTCTTTATTTTGCCCAAGTATAAAGTTGTTTTTTGTAGGAATGATGATCCCCCTGTTGTTTTCTCATCTTACTGTTTTTAGTTTCATTATGATTAAGGAGCCAAACTCAGATCATTTCGTTTAGAAATCTCTGCACTAAGCATCTCCTGTCAGGGCTGTGTTTCAGGGAAATGTGGCTGAAAAGCAAATCCTCCCTGAATGCAGAAAGGAAAATACTAGTGCAGACTGCAATCCACTGAGCTACGTGCCTCCTACACAGCATCTATTGCGGAGGGCTGTGGTATTGCTGAGTAGCCATATAGCCCTGTGAGTCATTGTCAAAGGATTCCAAGAGGAAGGTTAACAGAAAATGCGAGTCAGAGGAAACAGCAGAGTGGAGCAGCTAGCTCAGGAAGAATTGTGCTACCTGCTAAGGGGCTGCCCAGATGTCACCGGGAGTTCAGGTGTACGTTCATCTTTTTGCAGCCCATTTCCATATGGCTACATATGGGGACATTTTTGTTTTTTGTTTAGTTTTGGTTGGTTTTGCTGCAGTTTGGCCAGACAATCAGAGATCACTATTTTAGCTCTGTATTACAGTGGTCTTATCCCAGAGCCTTTGCTTTTTGTATTTTGTAGTCAGAGCAACTGAATTTCTAGACTATAAGACCAACATGTATATTTAACATAATCTTTTTCTTTCTAAATGCTTTATTTATTTATTTATTTATTTATATTGAGATGGAATCTTGTCCTGTCGCCCAAGCTGGAGTACAGTGGCACGATCTCGGCTCACTGCAACCTCCACCTCCCAGGTTCAAGTGATCCTCCTGGCTTAGCCTCCTGAGTAGCTGGGCTACAGGCGCATGCCACCATGTCCAGCTAATTTTTGTATTTTTAGTAGGGTGGGGTTTCACCATGTTTGCCAGGCTGGTCTCAAACTCCTGACCTCAAGTGATCTTCCTGCCTCAGCCTCCCAAAGTGCTGGGATTATAGGTGTGAGCCACCGTGCCTGGCCAGACCTAAAAATTGTTATATAATAGTACAAAAGTTAAAAATGCATGAGGATGCCGGGTGCGGTGGCTCACGCCTGTAATCCCAGCACTTTGGGAGGCTGAGGCGGGTGGATCACAAGGTCAGGAGATTGAGACCATCCTGGCTAACATGATGAAACCCCGTTTCTACTAAAAATACAAAAAATTAGCCAGGCGTGGTGGTGGGTGCCTGTAGTCCCAGCTACTCGGGAAGCTGAGGCAGGAGAGTGGCGTGAACCCGGGAAGCGGAGCTTGCAGTGAGCCGAGATCACACCACTGCACTCCAGCCTGGGCGACAGCGAGACTCCATCTCAAAAACAAACAAACAAACAAAAAAAGTGAGTAGTACTTCTGTTCACTGAGCGGTAACTATGGAGAATGAGAAAACAAGCCCAAAGTGGTAAAGATGTTAGTGACACATAAATAATACTGGTTCAACACACATAGGAATCAGTAAAAAAGCCAGGTAACCAAAAAGAAAAATGATACTGTACATTCATATTTTTAAACATGCATTTCATGAAAGAAGAAACCCAATTGGCCAGCAAATATATAAAAATTGCTCAGCTTCATTAATAAGCAAACACATGCAAATTAAAATCATAGTAACATATGATTACACACTCTCTAGATTGGCAGAAATTTTAAAACCTGACAATACCATGTAAAGGTGTGAATGAATGGGAGTTTTTGTATTTAGTTGACAGGAGTATAACTTGGTACAATTATATTGGAAAACAATTTGCTGTTACCTAACCAGGTTCAACCTGCAAATAACTTACAACACAGCCATCTTACCCCTAGGTATACTCCTAAGAAAAATGATTACCTATGTGCTTTAAGAAACATGGACAAAACAAAAAATAATTGATGCTGGCAAGGTTATGGAGAAAGAGGAACACTTGTACACTCTTGGTGGGAGTGTAAATTAGTTCAGCCATTGTGGAAGACAGTGTGATGATTGCTCAAAGTCCTAAAGACAGAAATGCCATTCAACCCAGCAGTTTGATTACTGTGCATAGACCCAAAAGAATATAAATTATTCTAAGACACATACACATATGTGTTCATTGCAGCACTATTCACAATAAACAAAGACGTTTAATCAACCTAAATGCCCATCAGCGATAGACTAGATTAAGAAAATGTGGTACATACACCATGGAATACTGTGCAGCCATAAAAAAGAATGAGATCATGTCCTTTGCAGGGACATAGATGGAGCTGGCGGCCATTATCCTTAGGAAACTAACACAGGAACGGTAAACCAAACAATGCGCATTCTCACTTATAAGTGGGAGCTAAACGATGAAAATGCATGGACACATAGAGGGGAACAACAGACACTGAGACCTATTAGAGGGTCGGAAAAGGGAGAGAATCAGGAAAAATAACTAATGGATAGCAGGCCTAATACCTGAGTGATGAAATAATCTGTACAGCATACCTCCATGACAGAAGTTTGCCTATGTAACAAACCAATACATATACATACCCCTGAACTTTTAAAAGAAAAAACATGGACAAAAAATATTTAAAGAAGCATTGTTCATAAGAGCCAAAAACTGGAAGCAACCCAAATAAATGCCCATCAATATTGAGTCGAATCAACACATTTTGCTATAAGGTATTTATGCACTGTGATACTATTTGGCAATGAAAAACCAACTAGTAAAACCACATATAGAAGGGTGTGGAGAGGCAGCATTTCTTGGTAGTCAAGAGGAAGGATTGTGCCTGGGTTCAGATTTTGGTTCTGCCACTTATTGTGTGACCTTGGATGAATTTCTGAACTTCAGTGTACCTTAGTTTTCTCATCTGTACATCAGGGAAAATGATGTCTACCTGATAGGATTGTTAGGAAGTTTAAATGGGTTAATATTTGTGACATGCTTAGAATGACTGGCATTCTATATGTGTTTGTTAAATAAAAGTACATCAAAATGGATGAATCTTACAAACAATATTGAAAGAAAGAAGCAAGATAGAAGAATATATACAGTGTGATTCTATTCATGTAAAGTTCAAAAGCATGCGAAATTAAATGTTATTTAGGGATACATACATAGATGGTAAAACTATAAAGAAAATTAATATGGTTTAATACGATTGTCACAAAAAGCAGTGTAACAACTACCTCTAGAGGTGAAGGAGTGGGTATGATAGGGGAGGGGCTCACTGGGGGCTTCTGAGGTCCTGGCAGTGTTTTATCTCCCAACCTG
Source organism: Macaca thibetana thibetana (assembly GCF_024542745.1). Lineage (NCBI taxonomy): Eukaryota > Metazoa > Chordata > Mammalia > Primates > Cercopithecidae > Macaca > Macaca thibetana. The sequence goes on along the minus strand of NC_065581.1, from coordinate 87,283,842 downwards.
GACAGTGGTCCCAAGGATATTCTTTTTTTACAGTTGTTTTTAAAAACTGTATATGGTTTTTATATATGTGTGACTTATTAGATAATAAACATTTTAAAGGATTTATGTGAGTTATAGTAGCAACATGACATTAAATAGGAATAACTGAAAATTCCTACATTTTAGTTAAAAATAATTGTTCAAGTGGAGATTGGAACACTTGCTTGGTGTTATTTCCTCCACAACATTGTGAGCCAGCAGTGCAGTGCAGTGTGATTCTTATAGAAGGCAACACCTCCTTAAGGCCACATTAAGAGAGCTGTCCCCTTTAGATCAAGGAATGTAATGTTCCCACTCAACTATTCTCAGGTCTGGATGTCCCATGTGTGGGATGCTATGCCTTGTCCCAAGGGATTTATTTTAAGAAAGATTTTCACCACAGAGGGAGCATTTTCTGTGATAAAGATGTTTAGGGGTCTGGAAACCTATCAGTTCTAAGAGTGGCCAAAGGAAGTGGGGATTTTCAACATGGAGAAGAGGAGATGTCAGGAGAGAAAGAGTGTCTTCCATCACCAGAAGTGGAAGCAGCCTTTCGTTGTTGCTTCCCTCCCTGTAATATAGGTTTCAAGTCCTGGATACTGGAGATGCCCAAGCAGAGGCTGTGGGACCTCCCTTAGACTTGATTGGGGCTGCAATACCCATTGCCTGGTCCCTGGACCAGCAGCATTGGCATCACCTGGAGCTTGTTAGAAATGAAGTCTCAGGCCCACCCACACCTACTGAGTCTGAATCTGCTCTTTCTCAAGATGCCCCTGGCGACTCACATAAACATCAAAATTTGAAAGGCACTGGGCTAAATGTCTCTAAGATTCTTCATGATTCTTAAGATGTAATGATTTTATAGAATAAACTGTATACTCAGCTGAAAATTATCAGTTCATATGGGGACATTATCAATTTAAAACACCTTGGGATGTTACATGTTCACAAAATCATGTAAGTATTTGTTGCTAAATTAGTTTTAAATGGATTTGTCCAGTTTCCCCCTAAAGTCAAAGTTAGGTTGCTTATGTATTTGGGCACCTATAAGAATTAAAATATTATATAACATTGTTTCATTTTCTTCTTTCTAACATACAGGACTAGATTCTTGCTTTAAAATTCTCCATTAATGTCTTCAAATTTTTCTTTTATATTCATTAAAAATTCAGAAGCAGATTAGGGTTCTGAATACCTGTTAAGGTATTCAGGATTAAGAATACTCAAAAATAGGCCGGGCGCGGTGGCTCAAGCCTGTAATCCCAGCACTTTGGGAGGCCGAGACAGGCAGATCACGAGGTCAGGAGATCGAGACCATCCTGGCTAACATGGTGAAACCCTGTCTCTACTAAAAAAATACAAAAAACTAGGCGGTCGCCTGTAGTCCCAGCTACTCCGGAGGCTAAGGCAGCGTAAACCCGGGAGGCAGAGCTTGCAGTGAGCTGAGATCCGGCCACTGCACTCCAGCCCAGGCGACAGAGCGAGTCTCCGTCTCAAAAAAAAAAAAATACTCAAAAATAATATTTAAATAAATATATCTCATTAATACATTGATTTTATATTTAGCATATTTTTTCTTCTTATACATAGTCCATATTTTGACCTTATGGGAACCTTTGAAGTCTGAGTATTTTATAATCATTCTCTACAGTATCTCTTTATCTTTTAGATTCTAGATCTGAGATCAGTCAAGTAAAATAGTTTTACCTTTTTCCCCTCAAAAGACCATGACTAACAAGCTCATTTACTTTTTCCTTAAATATTTTGCTAATTATCTTTTAACTGATGAAGTTCAAGTGGAATCCATGATTCATTTAATCTTTTCCCCTTTATGTAATTAGTCACTTGTTCTTTTGATGTTCCTAGCAAAACTAATATTTAAAGGGCTAGTCATAAAATTCCACAATAAAAAGTTCTTAAATGACTTAAAAATCACAGATAAAATATGCTTTACTGTACAGTAAAAATGGAGAAAACCATTTGAATAGAAAATGTTCTTTAAGGCTGTGGGACCATGAGTTATTTGATTTAACCATGTGTTACCAGGTCTGTGTTCTTTTGGTATATAGGACCAAGAAACTACTTTATGGCTTTGATAATGTTTGCCGTATGTATGTCATCTAGATGAGATAATGTATGACAGAGGGCTTTATAAAATGATAAAGTACTGTAGACTTTTGTTTGTTTGTTTGTTTTTGGAGATGGAGTCTCGCTCTGTCACCCAGGCTGGAGTGCAGTGGCACAATCTCGGCTCACTGCAACCTCCACCTCCTGGGTTCAAGCGACTCTCCTGCCTCAGCCTCCTGAGTAGCTGGAATTACAGGCGTGCACCACCATGCCCAGCTAATTTTTGTATTTTTAGTAGAGACGGGGTTTCCCTATGTTGGCCAGGCTGGTCTCAAACTCCTGACCTCAGGTGATCTGCCCACCTCAGCCTCCCAAAGTGCTGGGATTACAGGCATGAGCCATCGTGCCTGGTTGTATTCTTTGATTTTTTTAAGAGCAAGATTTAGGAAGATTACTGCATATCCCTATAGGGTTTGTTGGATTCTCTATTTTTTCAGAATGGTTTGAAATCACATGTTCTAGCTTAAACTCTAAACCTGGTCTGTCTAGTATGGTAGCCATCAGCCACATGTGGCATTTGAGCATGTGAAATGTGGTTGAGATGTGCTGTGCACCAGATTTCAAACAAAAAGGATATAAAATATCTCCTTAATAATTTTTATTATATTGATTACATGTTGAAATGATAATGTGTTGCATATGTAGGATTAACTAATAAATATTCAGATAAGTTTGGCCTGTTCCTTTTTACTTTTTAATGTGGCTACTAGAAATTTAAAATTATATGTGTCTCACTTTATACTTTGATTTCAAAGTACTGGTTTAGTCTGTAAAGTTTAGAGTGATTGAGAGCTCTCAGAGAAAAGAAGATCAGAGCTTAACAGAGAGTTTTAGAGATGAGATGCCACCAACAGAATCCATTTACTTGAAGAAATCCCAATCTGCACCTTTGCCCTACTTTTAGAGATTCCTGCTTTCTTGAACCCACAAAGTAGAGCATTGGGTAACAAGCATTGCTACCCAACTGTATATCTACAATATACAGAGCATTGAAGGGGGATTAAAATAAGTATCACACAAGTCCCTGCCTTTAGGGAAAAAATATAGCCTACTGGGGAAGCAAGATATGAGCACATGAGTTGTTAAATCATGGCTTGAGAGATACATAGCTGTTCAATGCTCGGATCCAAGACTGTTGCAAACAGACGGTCGAGGCAGTAAACAAAAAAGTGCTTCAAAGGAAGGAAAGGTCTCTGTGACCTGGAAGGGTGTCCCACCAGAGGAATGCCTTGGTTCACACTGACAAGTGGGTAGAATTTCAGTGGGCAGAGAGAAAGGGGGTATGGCTGGGTAGGAGGCAAGGTAGAGTGGGAAGAAGGAGGAAAACATGGGAAAGCACAGAACAGTTGAGAAGTCAGTGAGGAGATGGATTGAACTGTGAGTAGAATCATTCTCTAGTCCACTTATTCAAGCTTTAATATTTGACATCATCTCCTATAATATTATGTATCTTGACACTCTTCCAAAAGTTATTTACCAAGTGTCTCAAAGTAGAGACTAGGGCAGGACACTTTAACTTTGGGTAGAATAAATGTTGCATACCTTTGATTGTTAGGAAGTTCTTTAAATAGCAAAACTGGTAATATTATCTTGCCAGTTACGTTTATACTAACATTTTGTGTAGAACCATGTAACTAAAGGCTTCTTGGATAAGTACATTATTAGTATTTCAGGCAATAGTGCTAAGCATTTGTATATTTTTCTTGCTTAAAATGCCTTCAGTGTTATGTCATTTGATCTTTGCTGTTGGCTCCATTTTATTGAATTTGAAGCCAGAGAAGCTAAGATTGAATAATTAATGGTAGAATCTGGAATTTGAACCTAGCTCTTAAGCTTCTTCCATTTTACTGTGTGAAACACTCTAATTTTCGTCCCTGTAAGTCTGTTTCTTAAGAGAAGCTGATTAATTTTATTTAACTTTTTAATTGAATAATATACATAGAGAAATGTATGCATATAACGTATATTCATCTTACTGATGAATTTCCATAAAGTGAACACACTGTTGTAACCAGTTCCCAGATTAAGACACAGCATTATCAGTGCCCTAGAAATCCCTCAGGCTTCCTTCCAGTAACTACTCCACCCATGGTAGCCACTACTCTGACTTTGGAAAGCATAGATTTGCTTTGCCTGTTTTTGAACTTTATATCAATGGAGATATAGAATGTACTATTTTGTGTCTGCCTTCTTTTACTCGATAATATGCACAGTTAACTCATATTGTGTATGACACCATATTGACTATGGTAGTTGATTTTTCATCCTCCATGCTATATAGTATTATATTGTGTGACTATACCACTACTTATTAGTTTGTATAGCACTGTGACTGAACGTTCTAGAATGTATCTTCATGTGAACACACGTAATTATTTGTGTTGGGCATATTTAGGAGTTAAATCAGAAAAGCAGTGTGATTTTTAAATGTCTTGTAGATGAGGCTGAAATTTGACTTTGTGATACTCTTTTCAAGAAAAGAAGTGAAAACCTCAAACTATTGGTTTCTTGAATAGTACATCAAAGTAAATACTTAGGCAGCCATTACAAAAAGGTCCAAGGTAGAGGAATTTTAATGCCCGAACACATTTTTTCAAGGGAGGATGAAAAGAGTCAATTCTCATATAGAAAGAGTTTGAAAGGGTTAGGATGTTAAAATACTGAAGTTGTATCACTCAGGTTTCTCTTACAGTTATATTTTTTTTCTCCAAGAGAACTTTTAGCAGGTAATAGTGGAAAACTAAGGTGTGATTGGTACCAAAATGACTGTTGTCCCAGGGTTTAATAAGGGATTAATAACTGGGGAGTGTATTTACGAGGAAATAAGAAAATAGGGTTGGGTTAAATGGCAGGAAGGTACATTCCAAAATCTATAATGCAAACTACGGTTCTCAAAATTTTACTGAAATTTCTCCTCTCTCTCACTCTGTTGCTTAGCATAATCTGCAGGCAATGGAATTTGCATTCTTTTAAAGAAGGCAATTACAAATACCATTACTTGTTTTTAGAAAAAATCTTAAGATAGACATTTATCCAGAGGCAACCTGTCTGAATGAAAATGTAGTTCTAGGGTTTGCCAACACAGAAGACTTCAGTGTCTACCTTTAATGCTTATTAACATTAATGGTGATCATTTAAAGGTGTGCGTTTTATATTTAGATTTATAAGTGGTGTTGATCTTAAGCAGAGTAGGCAGAGAAATCCTCCACTTTTTCTGTGCTCTCATTCAGGATGTCCCTAGGCATGTTACATGGGAAATGAGAATATGGGAATAACTACTCTCATACTTTCTTGGGCTTCAATGAAAACATTTGTTACCATTGTTAGCCATAAATTAAAATTATTTCAGAGTAGGAAATATAACTTTAACTTAGAACATGGCTGTCAGATGAAACGTTTTACACATGTATTACTGTGGTAGACATTCCTTGCATTTATTAAAAGCCTCTCCTTTATAAAGTTGGTGAAGTGTGACTACTCTGACCTCCAAATACTGGGTGTATTTGAAAGTAGGTTTAAAAGTTACACTTTTCTTTAATGCCCATTGATTGATTCATTCCTTCCTTCCTTCCTTCCTTCCTTCCTTCCTTCCTTCCTTCCTTCCTCCCTCCCTCCCTCCCTCCCTCCCTCCCTCCCTCTCTCCTTTATTAAACACGTAAATAATAAAATATTTTACATTTATTTAAAAATTCTAAAATGATTGTATTTTAAAAGTAAAAACAATTTTTGGTTAGGATTTGAGCTTATTCCATTTTTCTTCTAATTTTCCAAATTAAATGTAAAATGAGAGCATCGCAGGTAGGAGGAGGTAGGGGAGAAACCAAATAATTTTCAAGTCATATTTGAAGAGCAGGTATGTTCTCTCACGATTTACAGTGCAGGTGCAGTTTAATTTAACTACTTTAAATGATGATAAAAATTCTTCAAGTAGAACAAAGCAAAGTTTTAGAAGTGACTTGTAAACAGCCATTCTTAATTTTTTCCTGTTTTCTCTCCACTCATGTGACTTGCATGAATTTCTGAAGCAGTCCCTTCAAATGACACTGCTCCAAACATGTGAATTGCATTCATCAACAAAATCCAGCCTTTTCCTTTGTAGGACAATGTGGGGTCACGGGGCAAGGGGTCTTTTCTTTGTCTAGCCTGGTGCCAAAGCAAAGACTAGTCCTCCCTGCGTTTGGACCCAGTGACATGTTTCCATTTGTCATTGAACACTAGGGGGAGGAACTGCAGCCTCTGAGGTACCCCCTTTGGTCCTCACCCTCTACCAAAGGATTTGCTGCTTCAGCCTCTTCAGTGCCCCAGGTATTTGATGCAAAGATTATGCACTTATGCTGCCAGTTATCAGGGTTGTGTGGGTGTCTTTAGAGGGGTCTCCCCTTAGCTTAGCATCGGGTCTCAATGACAGAATCTAAATAACACAGGTTACTCATCACGAGTTAAAGATTTTTTCCCTTTTCACATTGATGCTTCTGATATACTTTTATACGTTAGCTGATTGTATGTGCGTACTTTGTGGCTGCCAAGATGCAGCTGGAAAGTGTGTGGGGGTTGTCTGCTTCCTCTGAGGCTGCTACAGGTGGTCAGGTGGGGGCGGCCGTGATAAAGGTACAGCACCCACTTCCGCCAGCTTGTCTTGTGCGCCCTGTAACCCATTGCATGAACCTGAGTGGCACTTCAACCGGATTTTCTTGTTGGCACTTTTATCTTTCACTGCTTCTGACTTGCCTGTTGAGGTTTATGACTAAGGTTGTGATTAAAAATTCCCTTTTTAGGTATGAAAAATCTTTTCAATTACTTTGTGTTCCTTTTTTTGTTTGGTTTTTGTTGTTTGCATGTGGACTTTCTGGGTTTTGTAAAAATGAATCTTAAAAAAATCTTAATATTATGTAAGAGTTAGATAAAGGTTAAGTAGCTAATATATTCCCTCATTAGGGCAATAGAATCAACGTATGTTCTTGGAAGATTAAGTGTGTTAAAATGCATTTTATGATGAAAGCACTTTCAGTTATTTAGAATAGGCATGGAAAAGCCCATTTCAGAATATTGTCATAAAATCATTAGACTTGGAAAGGTTTTCGTTTATTCATTCCGTATCCCCCTGTCTGTTTAATCTTTGCATACTACTGTCCTTGGAGCACGGAGAAACGTGAGCTACCCTTGGAGGTTTATAGTCCCACTGGAAGGGAACCAATGTTTATGCCTGATTATATGATAGGAGCGTTACATGTTCTTATTCCATCTTTGAGGAAACCTTATAAATAAGATAATAACTTTTTCAGAGAAAGAAGCTGGGGTTCTGAGACATTACTCACTTAGGGGCACCCAGAGGAAACAGCAAGACCTCCGGCTTCATCACCAGTAATTTCCAGCATGTGAGCTGCCCTCCACACTCTGTAATTTAAAAAACAACTTGATTTGGGGACATCTAGTAAATATTCTAGAAGTTCAGAAGCAAAAAAGCTAGGCTGCAGCTGAAGTACTCAGATTTACCACTGGCTGACTGGGAAATCAGACCTGAGCCTTGACAATGGGTAGAATCTGTATAGAGGAGCCGAGAGAAGAAGAGTTTCCGCACTGCATAAGCCCAATGAGGGAAGGTGTAATAACAAAGGAAAGGTGAGCACACAGGTTTAAGAGATGCTGTGTGGGCCGGTCCAGCTGGGAGCCATTACCACTCAACACTTAATGGAGTGCTTACTGTGCTAGGCACTTCTCTAAGTTCTTCACACCTTTTAACTCTTCTTATCTTCACAGCAAGCCTTTGAAGGAGATGTTATTATCAAGTCCCCCCTGCCCCCCTGTTTTTTAGAAACAGAGTCTTGCTCTGTTGCCCAGGCTGGAGTGCAGTGGTGTGATCATAGCTCTTTGTGGCCTCGAACTCATGGGCTCAAGTGATCCTTTTGCCTTAGCCTCCTGAGTAGCCAGGACTACAGGTGTGTGCCACCATGCCTGGCTAATTTTTTTTCCCATAGGAACAGGATCTCGTTATGTTACCCAGGCTGGTTTTGAACACCTGGCCTCAAGCGCTCCTTCGCCTTAGCCTCCTATAGTGCTGGGATTAGAGGTGTGAGCCACTGCACCTGACCTTCATTGAGGGATGAGGAGACTGAGGCACATAGCAGTTAAGTTGCGGAACTGTGATTCAAAGCATGGCCACCAGGATCCAGAGCCTGAGTTCTTAGCTACTCTGCTGTCTTGTTTTCTCTCTATCAGGCAATGCAGGCTGCTTGTTAGAGGGACGGTAAGGATTCTCGAATTGCTGGGGATAGCAAGAGGAAGATGCAAATGGCAGGGGTAGTGATAGAAAGATCAAAATGGCAGCAGCACAGCACGCTGGCCAATTTGACAAGAGGAAACATTAGGAAAGAAGAGGAGTTTTTTCTCAGCTAAGCAGGATCTGGTCAGTGTAAGTGGGTAGCAAGAGAGAGAAGTGAGATGTAACGAATCAATAGGCCTTGATGAATGACTGGAATTGAAGGAGAGAGAATGAGCAAAAATGAATCTAAGATTTGGAGCTTGGTTGACTGGGAGGATAATTCTGCTATTGCAGAAAGCAATTAGGTCAATAGACAAGCACATTTTTCCACAGTTAGTAGTGTTGCAGCAAGAAATGAAGGCTTTTGAATGAGCATATGCAGTAGAGATACCATATACAGGAAAGATGGCTCACTGGAGAGTTGAGAATAAAGGAGAGGAGTTCAGGGGAGGGAATGGAGATGATTGGGGGCTATCTGCAAGGAGAGAATTGATGCGCTGGGAATAGATGATTTCTGAGAGAGAAAGAGAGAAAAACCCAGGGCCTTAAAAAGTGTCCTTGGTCGAGAAGCAGAAGGAGAAAGAGGAGCAGGAAACCATAAAAGAAGCAGGAGAGAGAGGAGAATAAAAAGAGAAAAAAAGAAAACTACTGAACAGTGTCAGATACTACAAAGAAGTCAAGGAGAACAAGAGTGAAAGGGGGATATAAGATTTGACAAGGAAGAAGGCCATTTGTACCCTGCACAGTAAGTCTTGGTGGCATGGGGAGGTGAAATCTAGTTGCATTAAGGACTGTGGTGTTGCTGAATTCTTCCTCAGGGGAAAGTCCCTGGACCTTTTCTAAGCACTAAATTTGCAGGTAGTTCAATGTCAAGCTGAGAAGGAACTTGGTTAACAGCACTTGGTTGCATAATACTATGTTTTCTTATAGTGACCTAACTGTTCTATCGTGTTTTGTCTTTCAGCGCGTTCATTCACATAGCTCCCAGTTTTAACATTTCGCCACCTACTGAAGACATCATTTGGGGCCAAGCTGATGAGCCCTTGAAGCAGAGCAGGTGAGGCAAGGACCTCAGCTTGGTCTTTGTTTCATAAGTTTACACAGCTAGCTTACGTTCCCACCAGCAGTGTGAAAGTGTTCCATTTTTATCACATCCACATCAGCATCTATTATTTTTTGTTTTTCAATTATGTCCATTCTTACAGGAATAAGATGGTATCTCATGTGCTTTTAATTTGCATTTCCCTAATAGAGATGTTGAGCATTTTTTCTTATGTTTGTTGGCTATTTGGATATCTTCTTTTGAGAATTGTCTGTTCATGTCCTTTGCCCAGTTTTTGATGGTTTTTTAGAGTTTATTAGCTTTTAATATAAACATGAGAAAAACCACATAAATTGTAGCATTCTTTTAAAAATAAAACTGCAATCAATACTTGAATATCCAAGCTCTGAACTCCATAAACAATGTTTTTTCTTTCTTTCTTTTTTTTTCTTTTTTTGATGAGGTTGCTTTTATCTTTCTGATTTGAGTTTCTTGTGGATTCTGGATATTAGTCCTTTGTCGGGTGCATAGTTTGCAAATATTTTCTCCCAATCTGGGTTGTCTTTTTACTCTGTTGATTAATTCTTTTACTATGCAGAAGCTTTTTAGTTTAATTAGGTCCCAACTATTTATTTTTGTTTTTGTTGCATTTGCTTTTGGGTTCTTAGTCATGAACTTTTTGCCTAAGCCAATATCTAGAAGAGTTTTTCCGATGTTCTAGAGTTTTTATGGTTTCAGGTCTTAAAGTCTTTGATTCATCTTGAGTTGATTTTTATATAAAGTGAGAGATGAAGATCCAGTTCATTCTTCTACATGTGGCTTGCCAATTATTCCAGCACTATTTATTGAATAGGGCATTTTTCCCCCACTTTGTGTTTTTGTTTGCTTTGTCAAAGATCAGTTGGCTGTATTTGGCTTTATTTCTGGATTCTCTGTTCTGTTCCACTGGTCTATGCGCCTATTTTTATTACCAGCACCATGCCATTTTGGTAACTATAGCCTTGTAGTATAGTTGGAAATTGGGCAGTGTGATGCCTCCAGATTTGTTCTTTTTGCTTTTGTTCTTTTGGTTACGTGGACTCTTTTTTGGTTCCTTATGAATTTTAGGATTGTTTTTTCTAGTTCTATGAAGAATGATAATAGTATTTTGATGGGAATTGCATTGAATCTATAGTTTGCTTTTGTCAGTATGATCATTTTCATAATATTGATTCTAATCCATGAGCATGAAATGTGTTTCCATTGTTTGTGCCATCAATTATTTCTTTCAGCAGTGTTTTGTAGTTTTCCCTGTAGAGATTTTCACCTCCCTGGTTAGGTATATTCCTAAGTATTTTATTTGTTTATTTAGCAAGTGTTGGAAAAGGGATTGAGTTCTTGATTTGATTCTCAGCATGGTCACTCTTGGTTTATAGCAGTGCTACTGATTTGTGTTCATTGATTTTGCCTCCTGAGATTTTACTGAATTCTAGGAGCTTTTTGAATGAGTCTTTAGAGTTTTTTAGGTAGTACAACCACTATGGAAAATAGTGTGGAAATTCCTTAAAGAATGAAAAGTAGAACTACCATTCTATCTAGCAATCCCACTATTATCTACTCAAAGGAAAAGAAGTCATTATATGAAAAAAACACTTGCACATGCATGTTTATAGCAGCACAATTCACAACTGCAAAAATATGGAACCAGCTTAAATGCCCATCAGCCAATGAGTGGATAAAGAAAATGTGGTATATATACATCGTGAAATACTGCTCAGTCATAAAAAGGAACAAAATAATGGCATTCACAGCAACCTGGATGGAATTGGAGACCATTATCCTAAGTGGAGTAACTCAGGAATGGAAAACCAAATATAGTGTGTCATAAGAATGATGTAATGGACTCTGGAGACTCAGAGGGAAGTTCCACTAAGGAACTTATCCATGTAACCAGAAACCACATGTTCCCTGAAAACTATCGAAATAAAAAAAAAAGTAATTAAAATTTTTAGAAAGTTCACACAGCTGCCCAGCGTGTGTCCCAATCACCAGGATCATCAGCTTATTCTGTGTGTTTCTAAGTGTCTTATGAACACACTGATTGTTATAAGGAATCCAAACAATATAGCACTGCCACACTTGGGGCTGCTTTTTGTTTTAGGGTTCTTTTATTATGTAAAGTCCAACTGATATGAAAATAACCTAAATTTTCTCTGACTTCTCAGAAATTCTCAAAACATCAAAATGTGCCCTGTCTTTTGATGCTGGTTACCCCTTAGTGGGAATCCAGGATTTCCTTATTTCAGTGTCACAGCTGTGAGTTGTAAAGCATTTCATTCACCACAGTGCTAGTTACAGTTGGTTTTATTTAAGCTGCCAGATTTGGAAATGCACCTCACTATAGCATTAGTTTAAAAAATTTAGGCAGGGGAGAAGAAGCTTGTATGTACAAATGATGTTTTTTACTTTTGGACTGTAAGTATGTTTTTTGGTTCTTTATTCTTCCCAGCAGTTTTTCTGGGTAACTATAACTTGATGTATGAACTTTTAGAAAACTCAGAAGACTTAGGAGGATGTAAGCTCTCTCCCTTTCCTTCCCACCCCTCACCCCCAGAATAGAATATTGGTAGGTGAAACGTTATTAAATAGAGTCTGCGCAGAGTAGTCAGACCTTAGTCACACCCAACCCTGCCCCTTGTCTCTGTAACTTTCTGTTGCTATTAGCATCTTCATTCAGAAGGATGAAAGGGGAGAAAAAAAATTAAAATGAAGTTAATTTTGTTCAGCAAAAGTTAAAGTGCCTTTGGCTGAACTCTGGGTAGTTGGTTTTGGAGTTGTATGGGGTTTCATTTGTTCTCCAGCTCTCTTAGTCTTCACTTGTAAATAGAAACGAGTTCATTTTTCCTGACAAGAACGAACTTAATTATTTACCTAGAATGGTTAGTAATCTGTTCTTATTACCAGAAAGCTTTCTTCTAATCTATTTAGTATCTTTTTTCATAAGAGTTTGAATATATTAGTATGTATTTTCAATAGAATCTAACCTTTCATTATTAAAGTTCCTAAATATATTACTATGTTTTATTATTATGAACATTGACTCTCATTGTTTAGAGTTTTGCTTCTCTAATTATCTTGGGTGAAGGACCAGTTTTGTTTTTAATTTCCAGTATGTCATGGATTGATAATTTTATAAAATATAATAAAAATGATTTACTAGAAAAATGAAATACTAGAAAAATGAAATTTAAAGAAACGAAAAACATAAGCCTGATTAAACATTTATTATTCTTATAGTCAACAGACATAAAATTACTCTGGCAAGCTGCTGTAAAAAACTCTAAAGGCCTACTCTCAGTTTCTGTGCTTATTCTGGGACTGGGGCTGGTCTGCAGAGCCCAGTTTGAGTTGCACCATTGGACAGAATATATACAATTTAGAAGACCAAAGTTCAGTATATACTAATTTCAGAATGTATCCTCAAAGCGGGTTTTTGGGGACTGTCCCCTTCATATTTCTTGCACATATAAAAGGCAAGTGCAGTTCGGGTACAGTGGTTCATGCCTGTAATCCCAGCATTTTGGGAGGCCAAGGCAGGCAGATCACTTGAGATCAGGAGTTTGAGGCAAATTTGGCCAACATGGTGAAACCTCCTCTCTACTAAAAATACAAAAAATAGCCGGCCATGGTGGTGTGCACCTGTAATCCCAGTTACTCAGGAGGCTGAGGCATGAGAATTGCTTGAACCCAGGAGGCAGAGGTTACAGTGAGCTGAGATCATGGCACTGCACTCTAGCCTGGGCAACAGAGCAAGACCTTGTCTCAAAAAAAAAAAAAAAAAAAAAAAAAGCAAGTGCAGAAAAAAATCCTGTTTATTTAAACTTTTTCTACTTATAAAAAAATTATAGGACAGTGCATAAAATAATATTTAGGTGAATGTAGAAAAAATTGATTGTCTTTCTCCCACTCCTCTGGTTGTTTCTTTTCCTTTCTCTATACATCATATACATACATATGAACATATACCTTTATATGGAGAGGGGACATTTTTTTCTTCTATGAAAATGGCATCATAAACAATACTCTGCAACTTTTTTAGTTAATATTTTGTTACAACATTTATCTTTATCAAATATGAATCTAGTGGCTCTTTTTAACAGCTGCATAATATCCTATGGTATTGTCGTACCATAGTTTATTCAATTCCCCAGCTGATATACCTTCAAGTGCATTCTAGGCTTCTACCATTCCTAACAACGCTGCAGTTAAATTCTTGTACATATATTCTTATGTGTCTACTTAGATATTTGAAGGACAGATTCCTAAAAACGGAGTCAACAACTCATACATGATGTCAGATGATACTCCAAAAAAGTTGCATAGATGGAGAGTCACACCTGCAAAATAGAGAATACCTGTTTGCCTCACCCCTGCCAGGTGTTAGGAATCTTTTTAAGTGTTCTTTCTCTGCAGTGTAAAGTGATCACTAGCTGTGTTAATTTGAGTTCCCCTGATTGCCAGCGAGAGTGTGCTTCTTTTCATATGTTTAAGGGCCTGCTGGATCTTTCTGTTCAATTTGGGGGCAACAAAACTTGACAGATTTTATTAGGTCTTTTATGTACCAGGTTTTCTGTCTGTGGTACACTTAGTGATTGGGGTTTATATTATTTGTTAGTTTTAATAGGGTAGAGGACATGGGAAAAGAACAAAGATACAGTGTTGAGGGTTTTTTATTTGGTGGGGGGGGAGATGTCTTAGTTCTAATTTTCTTTGTGTAACATTTTCTTTTTCTTCAAGATCAGCTTACAGGAAATCCGTCCCTATTTGTGTGTAATGTAAAAAGGGCACAGGGTGGGGCATCTTTATAGCTTGGCATACTGTATATTGTTATTCAGGACTGCTCAAAGACTATGCATTGGCATGTGTACTTTTAAAAAATTGAGGTAAGTTCATATAAAATTACCTCTCTTCAAGTGTGCAGTTCAGTGGCATATAGTACATTCACAGTGCTGTGCAACTGGGACCTCTATCCAGTTCTGAAACATTTTCCTCACCCCAAAGGAAACTCCATCCCCATTAAGCAGTCACTCCTCATTCCCCTCATCCCTCAACCCCTGGAAACCACTCATCTGCTTCCTGCGTCTACGGTTTCACCTTTTCTGGATATTTCATATAAATTGAGTCATGCAGTATGTAACTTTTTATGTCTGGCTTTTTTCATTTAGCATAACATTTTTGAGGTTCATTTGTATCGTTGTGTGTATCAGTACTTCATTCCTTATTGTGACTGGATAAAATTTCATTGTATACTACAATATACAATAATTTATTTATCCATTTACCAGTTGATAGATATTAGGGTTGTTTCCACCTTTTGGCTGCTGTGAACAATTGCCCATATACACCTAGATGCCAAGTTAAGTCATACAGAGAGAGGGATGAGGGAAGAAGAAAGACAGCTGAGAAGAGCCTCCCAGGGAGCATCTTCTGTCTTCTAGAGCCTTCCTCTCTCTGTAGTTGGTCATCTACAGGCTCTTTAGGAGGCTGGGTTAGTCTTGGGGCCAGATTTGGGATCTGTTCCCATTGGCTTCAATATCTTCGTTAAACCAGAGATAGACCCTCCATATTGGATTTTAAATCCACACCCTCTGGTTTTAAAAAGGAATTTACATCCCACCCTCAGGGCACTAGGTCTGCTCTAGCCTCCCTGGGTGCAGTGGCCGGGAGGAACATTCATGGCTATTCCTCCATGGTTGTTGCCTCTACTCTGGGTTGGAGCTTGTGGAATGTGGTGACCAGAAGGAGGAATCGTGCCCACATAGTACTTGGCATATGACGGCATAGGCTCATTTCCCATCTCTGCAGGCTTAGTCCAGTTATGTACCTCCCAGTTTTCTCCTCTGTAAAATGGCATTACTAGTACTTACATAATAGGGTTGTAGAGACAGTTACATGGGATAATGTATAGAGAGCACTGTTACAGTACCATGTGGTAGTACTTGATAAATATTTGTTTTTTCTCTTCTCAGTGCTTCTCTGTCCTCTCCTATCTGGTGCCCAGGACATTACATATTTCACAAGGTAGTAGTAAGTTTAAAATGAGGTGATAATGCAGATGAAGGCTCTTAGCACGATGCCTGCAATGTAAGTCAACACTCACAATAGATAGAAAGATACCTTATCTTGCAGTTAGGATTTCTCATTGGGAAAATGCTATGCAGTTGATTACAAGCTGTCTAAAGTGTTTTAAGTGGTAAAGATTGCACCTGGGTATATTGAGTTGTTCTGCCGCTTGGTGTTTATTACTATAGACACATCAGGCTAATTAAGACAGCCATGTTCAGGATAGATGCACTAAGATCGTGATGTGTGAGTTGGGCATTTCCCATCATGTTAGCACAAATACATTAAAGAAAGTTACTTTTATATCAAAGTATTTGCATCCCAAATAAAATACTTGTACAGCCTAAAATTCTCTTTCTTGTGGAAGCTGACAAGAGACTTCTGTCTTGCCCTCCAAAGTGGTTTAGTATCCTGTTTTGAGTACTATTTGGGTGCTGTTATTTAGAAATTCTGTTTTACAGCAAATGGGAAGTGATTTTATAAAAAAGGGAGAAGCAGCTGTCCTCCACCATGCTCTCTCTCAACTGTGTAACAAGCCTTTCTGAGTGTGAAGTGGATCCCCATAATGTGGGCCCCATGTGAGAACCTTTTACAAGGTTTTCTTGTTGTAATGGCTGATATAATTAAAGGAGAGAGTTCATGTTTTGTCTGAAATGGAGCATGCCTTGAGTTACAATGTTTTGTTTTTCTCACCAAATATATCCTGACTGTAATAGCAAACAGCTTGTATAAGATTTTTATATAAACATTTGAAAAAGCATTCTTGTCTTCACTGAAATTTTGAAAGCCTTTTAAGAATATTTGTAGCACTTATGTTTTTAAATGTCTAACAAGCAGTTGTTTATTTGGTAAATTCATTCCATGAGGGTGCTTTGAATCTACCTCCAACCTCTCACGGGTCTCCCAGACTTCCCAGGAACCACTGCTTGACAGCTGGAGAGACAGCAGGTGAACCAGGGTCTCACGGGGAGGGCAAGACCAGGAAACCCCAAAGGGACAGCTTTCTGGAGAGAAATGCCTGGCTGTGCATGCCTCTTCACCTCCATCCCAGACGCACACTTCCAGGATGTGCAAATTGAGTCAGCATCATGTCTGTAGAGGACAACAACTTGTCTTTTGTTAGTCTTGACATTTCTTTAGCACTAGGCCTCTCAAGTTTTAGATGTGGGATGCTCAAGAAATGCATTTACAATTTGAAAACCTGGTGCTCATTAAGTAATTCTTTTAAAACTTTTTTCTTTTCCTTTTGAAAAATTCAAACCTAGAGAGGAGAGGAAAGAATCATATGAAGAACATTTATATACTCTTTGTTTATATTTGCCGGTTATTAATATTTGTTATTTTGTCTCCAAATTTATAGTTTTATATGTGTGTTGGCAAGAGGGGTTCATTTCTTATAACTATTTAAAAGTAAGTTGCAGACTTACTTTCATGACATTTTTCCCGAAAGACTTCAGCATCATTTCTGAAGAATAAGAACATTTTCCTACGTAACCACAATCCTGTTATAAAGTAAGTCTTAATTGAAAACTTCAGACAGAGGACAAAAGAGTAAAAAAGGCAGAGATTGAACAAAGCTGTAATTGAACTTGGAAAGTATAAGGAGAAGAAATATAGGGAGATAATTAGAACTCCTGTTTGGTTCCTTAAAGGATAAATTATGTATGTACCAATAAATCACCCAATGAATGCAGATTTTCTTCAAATATTTACTTTGTCTAGTCTAAGGAGTTTCTCCTGGTGCTCTGAAGTCAGTGTTTTGGCCAGGGTTATAAGCTTTTCAGCCTGTAAATACATTTCTTCAGCATCATCAATCTAAAACCTGAGTGACCACATCCTACTTAGACTTGTGGTTAGGAGCAAATTTTCAAGGGATTTTGCTGGTGCCATTACATTGAGGACATGGGACCTTCAGTTATTGCAGTCAGAAATGTTTACTAATGGGCAGTTAGCATAAACCTGGGAGTCCTTTCCTGACATTTCATTTAGGTTTGAGTAAAAGCTGGTGTGTTAGCACACTATTTTGAGAAATAATTTTACAGGCTTGGCAAAATGTTAAGCTTGATGTCATCACAGACTTTTGCAGATTTAGGCTTCAGGAGTCAGTGCAAGAAAAAATGCTACTCTTATAAGGCTGAAGAGCAGGAACAAAGTTAAGTGGGTGGCATGTAGATGCATCACTAATTTGTCTGTTTTAAAACAAAGATACACATTTTCTTGATACCTCTAGCTTATAGAACATTAAACAAATTAAAAGGTTTCTTTGGACCGTTTCCATGAAAGCCTCCTTCTTCGGTAGGATTTAATATTTTGCCAGAAGAATTATGTTTGGGGATTTATGTTTCAAATTTTTTTAAAAAGCTGTTTTCACTAAGTTTTGGGATGGGAACCATATTAAGCCGTCTCTCTGACTAAGCACATCAGGCATCATCATGTCAAGAATGAGAAACAGTGTGTTTCCTTTAACAGCGGTGTATGTCATAGAGATGTTTGACCCATGATTTTTCATGAAAAGGTCCGTTTTCAGTAAACTCTTGTGCTTACCTAGTGTCTTCAGTGTGATAACTGGCCTCCCACTGATCAGGGGTGAGGTGCATCACAGAGAGTTTGAAACTATATATTTTATCTTTCATTTCCTTGTTCTTTTTACTCTTTCAGCCTTCAGTAGCCATGGAGATTTTTTATTTTAAATGACAATTTTACATATCAAATTTACAAACTGTGACTTTTAAAATAATTGTTGTACTCTTTTCTATGAGTAAATTTTAAAAAGCATTTAATGTAAAATGCATGTGTAGTTTCTTGTGTATCAAAGCCATGCTTTTCCTTAGCTCAGTGTAATCGTCTCCTGTTTCCAATTTGTGTTAGAAAGATCTGTGTGAAATGTGAACTCTAGTTTATATACTTACTAACAGTTAATGCATGTCCCTTGGGATAATAGCCCTTGAGCTATGTTTGTGGCTGTCTTACATAGACCATTTGAGTCTTTCTCCTTTAATGCCAAGTATCCACTTTTCACATGTGAATTGGAGATGTTACTGCCTGAACTTGGACACCAGTATGTGCATGTAATGTTGATTGGTGTCATCATGGTTTTTGGCTACTCTGTGATAATTTTGTTTTTCAGAGGCAAATTTTGTGAGGCCAAACTTAAGAGACTGGGTCTGTACATCATTTGTTCTTTCAGTCAGTAAACATTCATTTAGTGCCTAATCTGTGTCAGTGCTAGTCAAAAAGGAACGTGGCAGGGTTGCTGTCCTGGAATCATGTGCATACATGGTACCCATGAACGGGTTCTGACAACACAACAGCCACTTGATGGGAAGGGGCTCCACAGATAGGTGAGTTGGTCTGTAAAAGCCATCGCTGTACAAATGAATCCCCAGCCAAACATTGAAAGAGTGCACAGTAGATTCCCCCAGTTAGGACAGGGTCATAGAGCATTTTAGGTTAAGGGCCCATACTATGCCATAGAAGCATGAAACATATGCCATATTGTGGTATGAATTTCAAAAAACTTCATATAATGAGAGTTTGGGAGGCTGGCCTTCGTCCTGTAGTCAGTGGGGAACAACTTCAGAAATCTTAATGCAGAGGTTTCATGATGAAATTTGTGCTTTAGAAATACTCTTTTGCAGCACTATGGAGGTACAGCTAAGTAGAAATGGAAAGAATGGAATCCAAGGCGAGAGGGTCGCTCTGCTCCTACAGAAGTTCATGGGGCAGTGGCAGTGGGGAGATAAGAAGATGATGGTGCTGAGAGCCAGTTAAGAAATATAATCCTCAGAACTTGGTAACTGACTGGTTTTGGGTATTGAGAGAGAGACACTTAGAGGTTTCTCATTTGGGTGACTACATGAATGATCTCATCAGTATATAAGTGCTCAATTAGATCATGAGATTGAGGGGCAATAGTAATGTAGGCAACAGAGAACCGAGAGGACCAATGATATAAGCCCTAGGAAGTAGACTTTTAAGGAGGAGGCAAATAAAAAGAAGCTTTAGAAGGAATGATCTGAGGGTATGACGAAAACCTGAGGATAGGGTGTTCCATGAACCCAAAGCAGAAATCTGCAGAAGGAGTGGTCAACGAGAATGTTGAGTACTTCAGAGGGGTCAAGCAAGGGTTCCAGGATATGTCAACTGGTAGGTTCAGTAATCCTAGCAAGAGAAATTGGTGGGCAGTGTCAAATAAGAAATGGGATGGTTCTTTTATACTCCTCTTTTAAGGAGCTTAGTTATGAAGGGAAGGAGAGCAAGAGGGTCAAGGAACATTTTTTAAATATTCGTTTTCAAGGTTAAAATCTAAAGCAAGTTTACATGCTGGAGGATAGATATAATCCATTAGAGAGGAAGAAGGAGATAATTGATGGAATAATGTCTCTAAGCAGATCTGATGGCATATAAGCTAGAACACATGGCAAGATTAGCTTTGGGTTAGAGAAAGGACAACTCAGTTTTTAATAGATGGGAACAAAGGAGGAAAGGGTAGGTGTGGATATGGATAAACGGAGGAAGGAAAGGGAATGTAGGTCTTGCAGGTTGGAAGTTTGAGGGGTGTGATGCCCATAAAAATGAGTACTTAGATCTATAGCTGGAAGCATAGTTGACTGATGGCCCAACTACGGCCCCTCTGCTGCCACCTTTGCATTTATACTAAACTACACATTGCCACTAGCTTCTCCCAGTCATGACCAAGCACAATAGGGGCTCCTATTACAGGCTCATCCCTGTGGGGCATAGGACTTTTCCAGTGGGCCAAATTGGCTCAAGAACTCTTCCTGGCCGGGTGCGGTGGCTCAAGCCTGTAATCCCAGCACTTTGGGAGGCCGAGACGGGCGGATCACGAGGTCAGGAGATCGAGACCATCCTGGTTAATACGGTGAAACCCCGTCTCTACTAAAAAGTACAAAAAAAAAAAAAAATTAGCCGGGCGAGGTGGCGGGCGCCTGTAGTCCCAGCTACTTGGGAGGCTGAGGCAGGAGAATGGCATGAACCCGGGAGGCGGAGCTTGCAGTGAGCTGAGATCTGGCCACTGCACTCCAGCCTGGGCCACAGAGCGAGACTCCGTCTCAAAAAAAAAAAAAAAAAAAAGAACTCTTCCTGTTGGCCTGAGCAGACCTTTCTTGGAACTGTGTTAGAATCCAAGACTTCCTAGCCATTCCTTCTTCTTTCTTCTCCATGTCCATAGGTGTGGTTTGAAGGACCTCCCACATTCTGTGGCGTCCTTTCTCAACGTATCTTTTGTATTTCTAGTTCTATCTTGGTACCTGCTTCTGGGTAGACCCAAACTAACATAAATAATTTGGTCAAAATGTGTATATTATTAAGGTAATGCCAGCTGCTGTAAAAATAACTTCTCAGTTCAACAACGTGTACATCATTCAGACAGAAAATTAGTAAGAAATGTGGGACTTGAATTGCATTTTTGGCCAAATGGACCCAATAGACATGTACAGAATTTTCCATCCAACAGCAGCACAATGTAAATTTTTCTACAGTACACATGGAACATTCTCCAGGATAGACCATATATTAGGCCACAAAATTTAAGATTGAAGTTGTATCTAGTATCATTTCAGATATAACATCAAACCACAGTGGTATAAACTAGACATCAGTGACAGGAGGAATCTTGAAAAATTCACAAATATCTGGAAAGTAAACAACATGCTCCAGAACAACCAATGAGCCAAAGAAGAAATCAAAAGGGAAATTTAAAAAATACCTTGAGGGTCGGGCACGGTGGCTTGCGCCTGTAATCCCAGCACTTTGGGAGGCTGAGGTGGGCAGATCACAAGGTCAGGAGATCGAGACCATCCTGGCTAACATGGTGAAACCCCATCTCTACTAAAAATACAAAAACTTAGCCGGGCGTGGTGGCAGGTGCCTGTAGTCCCAGCTACTTGGGAAGCTGAGGCAGGAGAATGGCGTGAACCCGGAAGGCAGAGCTTGCAGTGAGCCGAAATCGTGCCACTGCACTCCAACCTGGGCGACAGAGCGAGAGACTATCTCAAAAAAAAAAAAAAAAAAAAAAAAAAAATATATATATATATATATATATATATATATATATATATATATGCCTTGAGACAAATGACAATGGAAACACAATATACCAAAACCTGTGGGATGTAGGAGAAGCAGTTCTGAGAGGAAACTTGATAGCAATATATGCCTACATTAGAAAAGAAGAAAGATCTCAAATGAATAGTCTGACAGTACACCTCAAGGAACTAGAAAAAGAAGAACAAAACTAAGATCAGATTAGTAGAAGGAAAGAAATAAAAATCATAACAAACATAAATCAAATGAATAACAGAAAACCCACAGGAAGAATCAATAAACTAAGAGTCTTTTTTTTTTTTAAAGTAAAATTGGCAAACCCATAGATAGTCTAACAAAGAAAAAAGAAAAGTAAAACCAAAAATGAAATTGAAGAAATAACAACAGATACCTCAGGAATAAAAAGGATAATAAGTCACTATTATGAACAATTGTATGCCAACAAATTGGATGGCCTAGAGGAAGCAGATGAATTCCTAGAAAAATACAACGTACCAGGATTGACTCAGAAAGAAATAGAAAGCCTGTGACAGACCAATCACAAATAAATTGGAGAAGTAATGAAAAACCTCTCAACAAAGACAAGCCCAGGACCAGATAGCTTCACAGCTGGATTCTACCAAACATTCAAAGAATTGATACCAGTACTTCTTAAACTCTTCCAAAAAAATAGAACTAGAAAGAATACTTTCAAACACATTTTATACCAGGATCACCTTGATACTCAGCCAGCCAAAGACATCATAAGAAAAGAAAATTTAAACCCAATTTCTCTGATGAATGTTGGTGCAAACATCCCCAGTAAAATATTAGGAAACCAAATCCACCAACACATCAAAAAGATTACATGTCATGACTAAGTGGGATTTATCCCTGGCATATAAAGCTGGTTTAACATCTGCAGACCAATCAGTGTGATACATTGCATTAACAGAATGAAAGATAAAAATCACATGATAATCTTAATTGACACAGAAAAAGCATTTGACAAAGTCCAACATCCTTTCTTGAGAAAAATGCTCAATAGTGTATGTATAGAAGGAAAGCTTCTCAATGTAATAAAGGCCATTTATGAAAAACCCACAGCTAACATTATAATACATGGGGGAAAACTGAAAGTTTTTCCAGGAAGGTCTAGTGTCAGGCAGGCATGGATGCCCACTTTCACCACTTCTGTTCAACATAGTACTGGAAGTACTAGCATTAGTAATTAAATAAGGAAAAGAAATTAAAGGCATTGAAATCAGGAAGGAAGAAGTAAAGTTATCTCTATTTGCAGATGGTGTGATCCTATATTGTAGGGGGGGGAAAACCCCCTGCAGATTTCCACACAAAAAAACTGTTAGAACAATGAATGAATTCAGTAAAGCTGTGGGATGCAAAATCAACAAACAAAATAAGCTGCATTTTTTTTCATACCAATTACAGTCTATTTGAAAAGAACATGAAGAAAATGGTCCCACTTAATAGCATCAAAAAGAACAAAATACCTAGGAATAAATTCAACCAAAAATGTGAAAGATGTGTACACTGAAAACTATAAAATGTTAAGGAAAGAAATTAAAGAAGACACAAAAATTGGAAAGATATCCTATGCTCATGGATCAGAAGAATTAATATTGTTAAAATGTCCATAGTACCCAAAGCAATATACAGATTCAGTGCGATCTCTATCAAAGTCCCGATGTAGAAAAAATGCCTCTTAAATTTGAACAGAACCATGAAAGACCCTGAATAGTCAGAACAATTATGAAAAAGCAAAACAAAGTTGGAGGTATTATACTTCCTAATTTAAAATTATATTACAAAGTTGTAGTCATACAGTATTGTGCAGACATAAAAACAGACACATAGACCAGTGGAACAGAATAGAGAGTCCAGAAATAAATCCACATATATATAGTCAACTAATTTTTGACGAGGGCACCAAGAAGACACAATGGGAAAAGAATAGTCTCGTGTGGAGCCAACAGACACATGAAAAAATGCTTGTCATCACTGGCCATCAGAGAAATGCAAATCAAAACCACAATGAGATACCATCTCACACCAGTTAGAATGGCAATCATTAAAAAGTCAGGAAACAACAGGTGCTGGAGAGGATGTGGAGAAATAGGAACACTTTTACACTGTTGGTGGGATTGTAAACTAGTTCAACCATTATGGAAAACAGTATGGCGATTCCTCAAGGATCTAGAACTAGAAGTACTGTATGACCCAGCCATCCCATTACTGGGTATATACCCAAAGGATTATAAATCATGCTGCTATAAAAAGACATGCACACATATGTTCATTGCGGCACTGTTCACAATAGCAAAGACTTGGAATCAACCCAAATGTCCATCAGTGACAGACTGGATTAAGAAATTGTGGGACATATACACCATGGAATACTATGCAGCCATAAAAAAGGATGAGTTTGTGTCCTTTGTAGGGACATGGATGCAGCTGGAAACCATCATTCTCGGCAAACTATCGCAAGAACAGAAAACCAAACACCGCATGTTCTCACTCATAGGTGGGAACTGAACAATGAGATCACTTGGACTCGGGAAGGGGAACATCACACACTGGGGCCTATTATGGGGAGGGGGGAGGGGGGAGAGATTGCATTCTGAGTTCTACCTGACGTAAATGACGAGTTGATGGGTGCTGACGAGTTGATGGGTGCAGCACACCAACATGGCACAAGTATACGTATGTAACAAACCTGCACGTTATGCACATGTACCCTAGAACTTAAAGTATAATAATAATAATAAAAAAGAAAAAAAAAAGAAAAGAAAAAAAAAAAAGTAGTCTCTTTGATGTGATGTTAAGAAAACTGGATTTCCATATGCAAAAGAATGGAATTGGACTGTTTTCTTATACTATACACAAAAATCAACTCAAAATTGATGAAAGACCGAAATTTAAAAGTACAAACTATAAAACTCCTAGACAGGAACATAGGGGAATAGCTCCTGGACATCGGCCTTGGTAGTCAGCTTTTGGATATCACAACAAGAGCTCAGGCTACAAAAGCAAAATTAAGTAAATGGGAGCTGGGCATGGTGGCTCACACCTGTAATCCCAGCACTTTTGGGAGGCCAAGGTGGGTGGATCACAAGGTCAGGAGATCGAGACCATCCTGGCCAACATGGTAAAACCCCGTCTCTACTAAAAATACAAAAATTAGCTGGGTGTGGTGGCACACACCTGTAATTCCAGCTATTCAGGAGGCTGAGACAAGAGAATCACTTGAACCCAGGAGGCAGAGATCGTAGTGAGCCGAGATGGCGCCACTGCACTCTGGCCTGGAGGACAAAGTGAGACTCTATCTCAAAAAAAAATAAAGTAAAATAAAATAAATGGGACTACACCAAACTATAAAGTTTCTATACAGTAAAGAAACAATCAACAAAGTGAAATAGCAGCCTACAAATTGGGAAAAAATTCCAATCAGTATATCCCAATATCCCAATGTACATCAGATATTGCAAACCATATATTTGGTAAGGAGTTAGTAGCGAAAATTTTTTCAGGAACTCATACAACTCAATAGCAAAGAACAAATGAATTACCTGTTTTATAAAATGGGCATAAGGCCTGAATAGACATTTTTCTAAAGAAGACACAAAGATGGCCACAGGCATATGAAAAGGTACACAACATCATATCAGGGAAATGCAAATCAAAACCACTGTGATTACCCCCTCACAACTGTTAGGATGGCTCTTATCAAAAAGTCAAAAGATGATAAATGAGGAGGACTTTTGTCCACTGTTGGTGGGAATGTAGATTGGGCATAGCCATTATGGAAAACATTATAGAGGTTTCTAAAGAAATTAAAAACAGAACTACCATATATGACCCAGCCATTCCTCTTCTGGGCATATACCCAAAGGAAATGAAATCACCACCTTGTAAAGATGTCTACCCTCCCATGTTCACTGCAGCATGATTCACAATAACTAAGATATGGAAACAACCTAAGTGTCTGATGATGGACACACAGAGAAAGAAGTGGCTATAAATATACCACATTTGGTATATACCAAATGAATATTATTCAGGCCTAGAAAATAATGAGAGCTTGTCGTTTGCCACAACATGGATAAGCCTGGAGGACATTGTACTAAGCGAAATAAGCCAAAGAAAGACACATATTATATGATCTTACTAATATGTGGAACCAAAAAAAATTCAATTATGCAGAGAGAATAAAACAGTGGTTACCAGGGATATGGGTTGTGGGCAGGAAATGGAGAGATGTAGGTCAGAGGATACAAAGTAGTATGAACAAGTATAGAGATCTAATGTGCAGTATGAAGACTATAGATAATAATGGAATTCATGCTAAACGAGAATTTAGCTGCTCTTAACACAAAAACAAAAATAGGGTAACTGTGAGATGATGGATATGTTAATTTGCTTCACTACAGTAACCTTTTTACTATCTCTATTAAGCCTATAGCATCACGTTATATACCATAAATATATGTAATAAAAATATTTTTTAAAATAAAAATTAAAAAATAAAAGATAACTTCTCAACATTTCACTGTTCTAACACAAGTTTCTTCCTTATTCACATGAGGTCTTAATTGGGTGTTAATGAATGGTAGGTGACATTTTCCTCCTGGAAATCCTTCAGGAATTCAGATTCCTTCCACCTTATAGTTTCTGCATCTTCAACATGTGACTCCCAGAGTTACTGTGCTTGTTTGCATCGCATCAAGAGAGGGGAAAGAACATGGAAGATTATACATGGAAGGTTTTTATGGAGTAGGCCTAGAAATTAGCATAATCACTTTCACTCACCTTTCGTGGTAGAACTCAGTCACATGTCACCAACTAGCTGCAAAAGAGGCTGGAAAACGTGGCCCAGCTGTGTACCAGGAAGAGGACACTGTAAGTTTCATGGAATAGTCCCCATGGGAAGTGGGAGGACACAGCTAATGCTATGAGGCTTGGATTTATCACACTGTACAATTTATGTGAGGCTTTTTTTTTCCCCCAGGAGCTTCAACATTGAGTTACTGGTCAAGTTTCCGAGAAAGCAGGTGGTTGAGTTTGAAATTCAGAGTTTGGAGGTTCAAAACTGAATAGTTTTAAAAGGAAAACTTGGGCAAGTCTCCATTGGAAAATGTCTGTTCAATGTTTCGGTACATTTTGGGGTTGATGTGAGAATTGCTTAGTCACAACATATGTCACTCTGTGTGTTGCTGGTTTTGGGTCCTGCACCTGGACAACCAAACAGGACTGGCCCCTTCCTTCCTCCTTCACATGAGACCCTTCAGTCAGAGACAGGATGACTCATAGAGGGAGGGATGGTTTCAAACCCTGTGAAACCTTAACCATTGTTCAGATGAACCAGTTATCTTGTACTTTTCTCTAATACAAATGAATGAGCCCCGCTTCTTCTAGTTAGTACCCTTATTCACCTGCTTTTCTGGTGGTATGCAATGCTCATTACATTTTTTTGCTTTTGCAAATTTGTCTCATTGTGTTTCCTTTGCTTAAAGTTGGCTCTCTTCTTCCCTCTTCTCTTCCCTTGAATCATTGTCAGTCCAAATCCTGGACAACCTGTCCTCTCAGGCCCAACTCAAATGCCATCTCCTCTATCATTCTCCCCATTTACCACAATTGAGTGCCTCCTCTCTTCCTGACACCCTTTGGGTCTAGTTTCACCACTCAGGTGGCCCACGGCTGCCTTGTAGAGTAGATTCTTTCGTATGAGTCTTTCACCTACTAGATTTAAAACTTGATGATAGAACTGTGACTTCCTAGTACTACCTGCTCTTAGCACAATGTCTTACAGTACATTTTTAATAAATAATTGTCGAGTGAAAATGAATAAATATTGCTTATTGTGGAGCAGACAGAATGAAGTTCAGTTTGGCGAATCAATCTTGTGTGGCCACAAATCACATGAGGAATGTAAAAGTTAAATAAATAAAACAAGCCTAAGATAATGCGTTAGAAGGGGAGAAAAGGCCTATACCAATTTTTTGCATCTCTAATGATCATAGAGATATGATTTGTATTATTTATGAGGGCTAGAAAAGGAGATCTCTGTTAGGCTCTGAAGTTTGTGAAGCCTCCAGCCACCCATCTGATGTTGAAAAAGTCAGTTGATTGAGAACCCACCATATTTACAATCTTGACTTATTTTGGAGCGTTAATGGAGGCAAATTGAGATTTTGGTTGGTTGTAGGGAGCATAAGTTATATCAATGCTCAGGGGAGTAGTTTTGAGTTTGAAACATTACAGTAACTCCTTCAGACTTTTAAGATGTACATGAGATACTTGTAAGTGGAAGATAGTGAATTGACAAGAGACCTCTTTATACATCTAGAACATATCAAGTTGTTACTTTTCTACAAATCTTATAGATTGGGTTTTGCTGGTTCTGTTTTTATGGTTGTAACTGTTTGTTGTAGGATAAGAGTCCAAGAGGAAATGGCTCTTAAATATAAAATGTATATTCTAAATGTAATATACGGATACTATATATAAGCTATTTTTCTTTTCTAGGTCCTTTTTATTTTCTTAAAGCCAAACATATTGTGTGTGATTCAAACAGGTGGAGAGCAATTAATTTAAAAGTGTCCTAAAACCCACCTCCCTCTACTACCTTTGAAGGGCATTATACCATTATATGATCCAGGGTTTATACAGCAGATTATTTTATCACTACTCTCTTAGAGCAACCAATCAGTCAGCTTCATTTTATTAGCATGCCTTAATATCCCCGTTTTAAAAATGTTTATTGAATATTTTTAAGTAATTTTGAAAAGATCTAGGAAGATTTACATACTCATTTTTTCATGAACAAATTATGCTGTATACTTAATTGAGTCTGTCTGTAGGGATCATTTATTTCTATTCATCAACTCTTTATCAAGCTTCATACTAGATATTGAGATGATAGTCTTAATTTTGTTTCTCTCACTTATGTTTTTCCATTATGTCTTATCTTTTGGGGTTTATTTCTGGCCCTGGAGTTCGTTCTTTTACATAAGCTCTTAGCCGGTTGTGATTTGTTGCTAAATTACCTTCATTCAAGTTTTTATAAATGAATGTAGATATTTTGAAAAGTATTTCTTTTAGGATACTAAACAGTAAGACAAAGATACACTGCACAATTGTGTACAAAAGGTCTTTTGGAATATGACTTCTTTGTATGTTAAAAGCAAGTTGTGCCATGATAGTTTTAAAAAAATAGTT
This sequence comes from Macaca thibetana thibetana, assembly GCF_024542745.1. Taxonomy (NCBI): domain Eukaryota; kingdom Metazoa; phylum Chordata; class Mammalia; order Primates; family Cercopithecidae; genus Macaca; species Macaca thibetana. Next base: position 87,255,013 of record NC_065581.1, on the reverse strand, counting down.
TGGCAATGGTGTTTCCATTTATTACTATGTACATACTGCATTTGAGCAGAGAGAAGTTTTTTATTATGATCAAGGCCTCTGTGTGACCAGTTTCAGGTCAAATATGAAATATATGGTGTAACAAGTGCTGTGTTTTCTCTTTAAAATATACTTGGATTCTTCCACGAGGTGTATTAAAAATGCTTTGACATCATTATGTCATCTTGAGTTACCCTTTCATTCACTAGCTTGGTTGGAGAAGATTAACTCTTCAATACATGATACAGAAAATCTGTTGATGCAGCCTCCCTCCAGTTCTTAGTATTTAATTTCATGAGGGATGTAGCACTTTTCCCCATGTAATTACAGATTGGTAGAGTTGAGCAGGACCTTAAACAAAATCCTCAAGTTTAACACCCATCAAATGCAGATACCTCTTCTAAGGTATCCTAATTTCTATATAGAAAATAATTCTAATTATCAGTTTACTTGGCAAATCTGCCATAATAAAGTCTTTTTCAAAGTTATTTATGCTCCGTTCCCCTCAGTATTTATCATGGTATTAGTTCCACAGTCATTCTGATCTCAACCCTTTTTGCTTTCTCCAGTTTATCAGAAAGTTCCTTAAAATATAGTGGAGAAAATATAGAGCTGCCTCCCCGTTTGTTTTGTTTGTTTGTTTGTTTTGTTTCGTTTTTGATACAAGATTTCACTCCCATCACCCAGGATGGAGTACAATGGCACAATCTTGTCTCACTGCAACCTTAACCTCCCAGGCTCAAGCAATTCTCCTGCCTCAACCTCCCAAGTAGCTGGGTCTACAGTTGCACACCCCCACACCTAGCTAATTCGTGTATGTCTTGTAGAGATGAGTTTCGCCACGTTACCCAGGCTGGTCTTGAACTCCTGACCTCAAGTGATCCGCCTGCTTTGGCCTCCCAAAGTGCTGGGATTACGGGCATGAGCCACAGCACCTGGCCCTAAAACTACTCTTTTTGAGCAATTTGAGAGGGACTGTGGCTTATCTGGCCTTGAGAAAAGTGTTTTTGTTAATGCAGCCTAAAAGTGCATTTTTGCAAACCCATCACCACTGCCTGTATTGAATCAAGAGGCTGCCGGACCTCCATGTACTGACCATACAGGACCTCACATTTGAAGCCTAGTAAACTTGACTATATTCATTTTGGCCTATTTTTAACCTTGTGAGAACTTTTGTAATCCTGCTTCTGGCATCCCTGATATTGTGCTTTTGTACCAATACAGCTTCTGGATCATTGTCTCAATTATTGATAAAAATGGCAAATACAGACTTTCTGTCCAGAGTGATTATCATATCCACTTACTTTTGCTTTAGATAGGAGTTTTACTGTTGATCATCTTTGCCTGGGAAGGTGAATGATAAAGCCAGAAGAAAGCATGCTTTCTGATCATTGTAAGTGTTACTTTTATGGAAAGAAATAAAATTAAACTAGCAGGAAATTTAAATTTTATTAATATTGTGTCATGTACCTTAGAAGATCTAAAACTGTCAAAGGAAACAAAATGGTTTACACTGGAGCCTGGTTATAACCTTTCCTTGGTAGCCCATAGCTGTGGGACCCACAGCTTTGGGGCCCAAAGCTCTCTTTGATTGGGGTCAGAGACCTTCCCTTGTGCCCAGGAATTTTGATTAGGGCAGATAATGTTATCAAGTCTTCATCAGATTTGGCTGGAGGGAAAAGCTGTGTGGCACCAAGTTGTGTGAATCTTTGTATTGCTAAATAAGGATACCCGGGCAGTCTTAAAACTGGTGCCTTATGTTATGTGAACTTTAAGCTATTGTGATGTTCATGTTTGCTCAGGCTGGCTACTGCAGCTTTCTTACAACATAGTGCTGCTCAGACCGTGGTTGAAAGTTTGATGCTAATAAGCACAGTGTATTTGAACATAGTCAATTCTAAAAAATATTTTGTTTTCTTTCTTCCTTCCTTCTCCTTTCCTTTCTTCTTTCTGTCTTGAAATCTGTGGATTGAACTTTCCCACCCCTGGAAAAACAACTCAGAAAGTATACCCTGTGTCACTACTGTCATCTTCCTTTATCAGTGCAGGTTTATAGAAAGTGTTCTCATATCATCCTGAATCATTTCTACAAACTATAGAACAAAATTAACTTTCCATTACAATCCTAACAATTGTAATAAATGCTCCTATTAGAAGCTTTTACTCCCATCCTGTGAGGTATATCATGCTGAGGGGAAAGTTGCATCTTCATTAGTCACCCATGACTTACTCCAGGTGTTACCCTCTAAGTTAGGAAGAGAGAGGGCAAAATACCCTGGTGACACATATGTTTTTTAAGGGAAAAAATTCTGAAAGCAAAAGGGTTTTCTCTTTTTTTAGATGACTAGCAAAAGGGTGTTGATTAAGATGTGTCAAGCAGGTGCTGGGGTATGTGCTAAACTATTTAATGGTTTTCAGAGTACCGAGTGGCTATTTTTAAATTTTTCTATAGCATTCTCAGTTAAGCTGCTGGATGAAAAGTACAAAGGGCTAAAAATATTTACAGTTTCAGTAATGTCTGTTTTAAAAGAAACCATCCTCGTCTATGGCCATACCACCCTGAACGTGCTTGATCTTGTCTAAAAGAAACCATCCTGTGTGATTTTTCTTTTTTTCCATTTGAAGGAAAAGAATATTATGGCTTACAGAGAAGTGGTTGAAGCAGTTTGTTCAACACTGAGGTTTTTAGGAAAAAATGACCATCAAAAGGACAGTAAGTTGGGTTACAAATCATCAGGATTTTAAAAAACAATGAAGACAGTCATTATTCCTTTTACTATATTATTATTACTATTTTTGTATTATTAACTGTAGTTCCAACTGAAAATAATATTATCTTTGAAATTTTTTGTATGGAGTTAGGAGACAAGTTGCTGGTATCAGATTACTTGGGCTATATCTCAGCTCTATCCCTTGGATTTGTGATCCTGGATAAATTGTTTAATCTCTTTGTGCCTCAGTGTACCTGTCTGTAAAATAGCAATAATAATAGTGCCTGCCTGCTAAGGTTGTTATGGTTAAATGAGATGATGCTCTGCTTAACATGGTAAGTACTCAGTAAATGTTGGCTATGCTTATTTTTTTCATTTTAAAAAGTTTGTGGTTAAATGAACACATATCATTTATTCTCTTAACCATGTTTGAGTATATAGCTCAGTAATACTAGCTATATTTACATTGTAGTGTAACATCTTTAGAATTTTTCATCTGGCAAAACTGAGATTTTATTATATTTTAAAAGCTCATTTTCCTTCAGAGTCAGTTACACAGCTGTGTGGACATAACACAGGAATGCAAGCACCATTGGGACAGGGAGTTTAAACTCTTCTCTTTACTGCTGTATCAAAAGTGCCAAGATGAGTGTCTGGCCCATAACAGGGCTCAATCAATATCTGCCGAATGAATGAATGAATGAACAGTGAGTCTTCATTTGACAAACTAGATGTGTGTTTGAAAATTATTTCTTAAATGCTAAATCCATTTTTATGACTGATTTTAAGTATACATGGAAAGCTGACTCCTTTTGGAGGGCAAAGTGATTTCTAAAACAACTGTTTCGTAATTATTTACCAGTTCTGGCTTTGGTAGGTCAATTTTTCTTAATCTGGAAAAAAAATAGTATCCTTAGCGTAGATAGCAGAAGGAAAGAGGATATGTTAGATGATTTGCCCAAAATTTAAACAGGATTCACTTTTTAAATTCAAGCCTTTTTACTTTGATTCAGATCTGGTCACCAGACTTACTTTTTCCTTAAGGCATATATGAATCATCTTGTTCTTTCATTCAGAAATCAAAAGTTCAGGCCTAGATCAGTATTTACCAAAACTGGTGGAACACTACCTTTCCACTAAGAGTGCATTACCTGTTTTTGGGTCTTTGAAAAGAATGTCAGCTGAACATGGTCTGGAAGTGGCCAAAACTCTGTGGGTGGGGAGAAAGGAAGAAATAACCTGTCTCCTATTTAAAAACCTACCACCTATTAAATAAATGGCAGTCTTGTTCTGTGGAGTATTCATGGTTTATCTATTCTGATGAACAAATACAAATTCTTGATTGGGTTTTCTTGCTTCTGGGTAAAATGCTTAGTGTTACTTTATGTCAATCTTAGATTTTGTTTTATTTTGTTTTTGAGACAGGATCTCGCTCTGTCAACCAGGCTAGAGTGCAGTAGTGGAATCATGGTTCATGGCAGCCTCAATAGCTCCCTGGGCTCAGGTGATTCCCTCACATCAGCCTCCCAAGTAGTTGAGACTATAGGCACGCACCACTACATCCCGCTTATTTTTGTATTTGTAGTAGAGACAGGGGGTCTCACCATGTTGCTCAGGCTGGTCTCAAACTCCTGGACTCGAGTGATCTGCCCACTTTGGCCTCCCAAAGTACTGGGATTACAGGCATGAGCTACCGCACCTGGCCTGTTTTTATGATATGTATTGAAATGCTCCAATAGCATTTTATTTTTATTTAACATTGCTGTTAGGTAGTAGGCACAAAATGTGTCTTATGCCAAAGTTTACTTCTTTCTGCCAAGGAAAGGGTACTCTGCCTCCTGGACTTCGCAGTTATGGAAGGAAGATGACAGGAATCTACATCATCTGCCAGGATTTTTATGGGGCCACATCACATACAGTGCCTGCCTGTAACTAAGAGCAAGAGCACCTCTCTCCTTTCAGCTGATGTTGGGCAAACCCTCACTCTGCTCCCATGGCAAAGACAGTCACTCATCTTCCAAACTGTGGTATCTTGAGTCATTTCCATTATGACTTGTCTTCTGAAAAGTGATAAAGGGAAATGATCTTACCTAGTCATTTTTTCCCATGCTACACGACAAAGTTTATCTCTGAATCAGAGAGCATAAATCTCTCTTGCCTCTCTGAGATAATAAAATATTTTTATATTTAAATTCTCTGTTAACAGGAAAATGTATAAAACCTTCCCAAATGTTTAACTCCTTCTTTTGATTCTATACCTACGTAGGTTTTTATTTGCATTAGAAACCAAATAAAAGACCGTTTCATGGTCTGTGCCTTTGGGACAGTGAAGCAGCCAATTCATTTATTCTTCATCTGCCCTGCCATGGCTTCCTATTGCACTAAGCATCCAGCCTCCTCCTTGGAGTTGGTGGGACTCTGCTGACCTGGCCCCAGCCAGGCTCTCTGGCCTCATGCAGCCATTTTCCCTTTATTGACCCTGTACCACCACTGTGACCAGGTACACCAGGCTCTTCCTGAGGCTACTTCTCTCCCTGAAATGCCACCCCACCTCCCACTTTTTATTTTTCTACCTCTTGTTCATCCTTCACTTGGATTTTAACATCACATCCTCTGAGAAGCCTTCCCTGATCTCCACCCTTAATGAGCACCACCCAGTTGTCCATACTTTCCTTTCTCCTTTCTTTCCTAGCCTTTATTAGAATTTTAATTTCATATTTGCCCATGCATTTGTTTCTTTAATAGTTTTCTCTCCCATTAGTCTATGAGCCCATTAGGGATCATGGCTATTTTGACTGCTGTATATAATATCCACTTCCTAGCAAGCAGGACATACTCGAGGAATAGTTACTGAATAATCATTTAAAAATTTTTTTATTAAGTAAAAAGTATCAGTATCTAGTTCTAAGAATGTGCAGTTCTATCAGGAGTGTTCAGTACTGAAAAAACAACAGCAAATTAGTTAATTGGTTGATTTCACAAACATTTGTTGAGAGTTGACAGTACACTATGATGTGTTGTTCTAGGTGCTGAGTACATGTGGATGGGATGTTGCCTGGCTTTGCAGAGGTCTCACCTAGGGTAGATAGCAAAGAGACACAAAGAGCAGTAAAATTAGTGCCTTTCTCTCAAGGAGCATATTTATTCATTCATGTAACAAATATTTGTTGAGCACCTATGATATATTCTAAGCTAGAACGTACTTGAATATAATGAGTATAACATATAAGAGAGTAAAATTAATCTCTAAGAAAGATTCAGAATGCCGTAGGGGTGAAGATTAAGAAATACTGTCCGATTAGGGACATCAGAGAGCATCCTGGATAAAACAGAGACCGAAGTGCTACTCGAAGAATGGGTAGAACTTTGACAGCTGAAGCTATGAGGGAGGAAATTCTAGGCATGGGAACCCACTTGGGTGAAGGCATGGAAATAGGAAAACATTTCAGGGATAGCTATTAACCCTTTTTAACTGAAGCATAGGGTGGATGATGGTGAATAAGAAGAAATCAGACTGAAAAAGTAGGTAGAGGCTATACTTTAGCGGAGTGAAGAATTCCTCTAAGTTTAGAAAAAAATGATTTTAATTATCATAAGTAAGGCAATAATGGTACTGATATTGCTGTTTGGTAGCCCGGAAGAAAATGATGCTTGTGACTTGGTACAGTGGCTCACACTTGCAATTCTAGCACTTTGGGAGATTGAGGTGGGAGGATTGCTTGAGGCCAGGAGTTCAAGACCAGCCTGGGCAGCATAACTAGATCCCATCTCAAAAAAAAAAAAAAAAAAAAAAAAAAAAAAAAAAAAACATTGTACATGGTGGTGCATGCTTGTAGTACCCAGCTACTAAGGAGGTTGAAACAGGAGGATCACTTGAGCCCAGGAGTTGGAGACTGCAGTGAGCTATGATGACCACTGCACTCCAGCCTGGGTGAGACCCCATCTCTACAAAAAAAAAAAAAAAGAAGAAGAAGAAGAAGAAGAAAGAAATTGGTACTTGTTTGAATATATTACATGCCACATGTACTGCAACAGTCCTCTCCAAATGAGAATATAGAGTTTCATCCTTGTAAACTGTAGTCATGTTCCTGTTATCGTAGTAGTTAGTATGCAGGTCAATAATTTATATGTGGTCTTTAGCTTTGTCTTTATCATAAAACAGCAAAAACAGTACCCTGACATTTGAAGGGTTTTTTTTCACATTTGTGATATCAAAAACTTGATTCTTAACAGGTATCCTAAATTTACAAATATGTTTTTCATGCATATTTTAAGGAAATTTTCATAGGAATTTAACGTCAGGTTTCTTTTGAATACTTCCACATACTGTACCTAACAATTTTAGTGTAAAGTTTCATTTTCCTTATCAAATTCTACATAACTGAGACATTGGTGTTTTAGCCAAGGTACCCTGCTTTATGGAGTATCTGTGTTCCTAGAAAATTTGTTTTGAAATATGATTTTGTAAATCAGATTGTATGGTAATATACTTGGTGACCTTTGCTTAAAATCACCTTAAAATAAATCCATTCCTATTATCTAATTCATATTTATAAATCTTAATTTTAATATGTACTCATTTTTCTTGAATTGGGGGTAATTCTGCAAATAATAAACAAGGTAAATGATTTTTTTTGTTGTTGCCAGTTTGTACTAAGAGAACATGTTATTTTGTTTCAGGTGAATGTATGTGTGTTAATACACTGCACTACATTATACATCAATAGGGAGGAATATAACGTGTTTTTCTTTTGTATGGAAATTTGTTGAAACTTATCTTAAAAAGTTTTCAGCAGCAATTGAAGGATGAGCCTGAGGTTTTCTGATTAGTTGGAGAATATTGTTCTCAGTAGACAACAGTAAGAATAAAAGTGGAAAAATTATATCTAAAATAGATGTTTTATAACTTTCAGAAGATGTCTCCGTTTTACACATTACACTTAAAAAAGTACAGTAATCAACTCTGCTTTATAACTGTTTTGTGAAGATTATTTAAAGGTCAAGGGAGTATAGTAGAGGTACGGAAAAACAGAATAAAATTGGAACCCTAGAGTTTATGTGCATTTAGGTTAATTTTGACTTAATGGCTTCTGGCTCTCACCATTCTGGGTTGAGTTCATTGTGTTCCAGCAATAGTCACTCAGACCCAGCTTGCCACGTTATCAGTCCAACTTAACTTCTGCCACATCCCACTCCTCCTCCCTTGATAGCTTCTCTAGCTGACACCCTTTCCAGCCCTTTGTGCTGCATTCCTCTGGCACTGCCAGCCTCCTGTCATGGAAGGAGAGTCTGGGCCTGAGACCTCTGGAGAAAATTCCTGGAGAGCAAGTTTTCATAGATTTTTTGTCCAACTTTTTTCTGTTTCCACCCTGTTGAAAATATTTTAATCCAAATAGGAAAAATTTTTAAATTCAGACTTCTCGTTTCAAATTCAGATTATTTCTGATCACCTCACAGCTAGTTCTTGAAGTTCATCTTTGCACAAACAGAGCTAACTGAACTACTGAATGATGTAAATGAACATGTAAAAGCTATATTTACCTACTTAAGAAATTGCCTTTAGCCAGTTTAGAAATGTCTGCTTCCTTTTTTGTTTTTAAATTTAAAAAATTCTTCAGAGATGGGATCTCGCTCTGTCAACCAGGTTGGAGTGCAGTGCCACCATCACAGTTCACTGGCTACCTCAGCCTCTGGGGTAGTTGGGACTACAGGTGTGTGCCACAACACCCGGATAATTGTTTTAAATTTTCTTGTTAGAAACAGAGTCTCTCTATGTTGCCCCGACTGGTCTTGAACTCCTGACCTCAAGTGATCCTCCTGCCTTGGCCTCCAAAAGTACTGAGATTACAGGTGTGAGCCACTGAGCCTGGCTGAAGTGTCCACTTACTTTTAAAAACGAATTGTATTTTAAGGAAGAGTTTGCAATGCTTAAATAATTTTCATCAGTTTACTTAAAAACTACTAAAGCCTTTTTTTTTTTCGAGACAGAATCTCACTCTGTCGCCCAGGCTGGAGTGCAGTGGCGTGATCTCAGCTCACCGTAACCTCTGCCTCCCGAGTTCAAGCGATACTCTCCCACCTCAGCCTCCTGAGTAGCTGGGATTACAGGCGCCTGCCACCACACCCAGCTAATTTTTGTGTGTGTTTTTAGTAGAGACAGGGTTTCACCATGTTGGCCAGACTGGTCTCGAACTCCTGACCTCAGGTGATCTGCCCACCTCGGCCTCCCAAAGTGCTGGGATTACAGGCGTGAGCCACCACACCTGGCTAAAACCTATTTTTAAAGCATAATTTATATTAGGTATTGTTAATCCTTCATGGTTCTTGTGTGGTTAATTTCAGCAGCTTATTAAGGAAGATGGTTGGAGTTAGAAAGGCCCATGAGGGTGATTGATGGCTCAGAGAGGGGCGATAGAAGCAGCTTTTAGGGAGGAGTCAAGTGCAGTAGGTAAACATGGGATGTGCCAGATATGATACCAGACAGTGGTCCCCATAGCACAGGCAGCAAGTGTGAGGCACAGCCCAGAGCACATGTACATGAGTATTTGTGTGTCTGTGTGTGTGCTGGGGGAGGCTGGAAAGGGGGTAGTTGCTGTCAGGTGAGCAATATACCCAAATGGAGACCCCAGAAGCAACTGATACTAGTCTATCCAAGTAGGCAGCAGTGTCTATCCATGAGAATGTTGGGCCCAGCCATTATCCAAGGATTCTAGACCAGATTCTGGAGAGATCACAGCAGAGTTTCTGCTTGACTTCACTGAGCTTCAGTGTTTGAATCTGTAAAATGGAAGCAGTAATAGTAATTACCTCAAGGGGTTATTTTGATGGCTAATTGAAAACATGTATGTGAAACTCTTGAATAGCATCTGGTACATAGTAAGTATTTAGTAAATGTTAGCTATTACTGTATTACATGAAATTGGGAAGACAGTATTTCTTTTTAAATGTCCTATAAATAGCTGGGTGCAGTGGCTCATGCCTGTAATCCCAGCACTTTGGGAGGCTGAGGCAGGCGGATTGCTTGAGGTCAGGAGTTCAAGATCAGCCTGGCCAACATGGTGAAACCCCATCCCTACTAAAATTGCAAAAATTAGCTGGGTGTGGTGGCAAATGCCTGTAATCCCAGCTACTCAGGAGGCTGAGGCATGAGAATCATTTGAACCCAGGAGATGGAGGTTGCAGTAAGCTGAGATCATGCCACTGCACTCCAGCCTGGGCAACAGAGCAAGACTCTGTCTCCCAAAAATAAAAAATGAATGTCCTATAACTGAAGTTTATTTCTCCTCAATTGAGCTATTCCAGTCAATGAAATTTTACTGCATTTTTAGGTAGATGCCTTCTAGTGGTTTTCTTCCCACAGGGATGTGGGGGCGAGGTGGGGAACTGTTCAGGTAGTAGACCTGTTCATGAGGAAAAAAAGCTGTTTAAATGCTGAGAAAAGGATGCTAGCTTTTTTGGATCCATCATCATTTTTGCCAAATTCATAGAATTTTTGGCCAATGGTGTCAAACTTTAAAATTCATAGGAAAAAGAGATTCCGTAATTACTCTGTAATATTAGGGAGGGTGTAGAAATAAGGAATGAACATTATGTAAAGACCATAATGCTAGTCAAAAAATGTTCCCAATGGAAAATAATGTTTCTTTCTGCCTCCAGGACAAAACTTTTATGATCTAAAGGCAAAACAATAACAAAAACAACAGCAACAAAAACCAGCCTAACAATACCAAGTGGTTTTCATTGTCATGATCATTAAACATTTTCTCCAAAGTCTCAACTACAGTTTGTTGAGGTTTCATTGAAAATTATACTAAAACAAATTTGTTTAAAAGTAAAATGGAGTTATTGGCATCACAAAGATCATAGTCACCTTCTTAAGTACTGCATAATCTTTAATGACTATAAAGGATTTTAAAGACGATCCTTGCGACTAGTTATTAATACATTTTCTTGAGGCTGTAGAAATCAGATAATTTGGGCCAGGCACAGTGGTTCACGCCTGTAATCCCTGCACTTTGGGAGGCTGAGGCGGGTGGATCACCTGAGGTTGGGAGTTCAAGGCCAGCCTGACCAACATGGAGAAACCCTGTCTCTACTAAAAATAAATAAATAAATAAATAAATAAATAGCCAGGCATGGTGGCACATGCCTGTAATCCCAGCGACTCAGGAGGCTGAAACAGGAGAATCACTTGAACCTGGGAGGCGGAGGTTGCAGTGAGCCAAGATCACGCCATTGCACTCCAGCCTGGGCAACAAGAGCTAAACTCCACCTCAAAAAACAAAAAACAACAACAAAAAAATAGACATCAGATAATTTGCCCAAAGTCAACAGCCAGGACTCCTGAATGTTTTAATCATATTATCTTACAAATTTAGTTAGAACCTGAAAGTTAAGTGTCCTTCACTTAGCATAAATAATGCACTGGTCACATTGTATAGATATTAATAAGTTACACTTTAGTAGATGGATTTTTAAATATTAAAAATGATAGATTGGTACAACTACTTTGAAAGTTTGGCAGCTTCTTATAAAGCTCAAGATAGGCTTAACATACAGTTCAGCAACTATGCATCTAGATGTTTACCCAAACGAGTTGAAAATTTATGTCCACAGAAGAACCTGCATGCGAATGTTGATAGCAGCTTTATTTATAATTGTCAAAAACTGGAAGCAACTAAGGGGTCCTTCATTAGATGAATTGATAAACTGTGGTACATCCAGATAATGGAGTATTATTCAGCACTAAAAAGAAATGAGCAATGAAGCCACAGAAAGACACAAAGAAACCTTAAATGCATATTGCTAAGTGAAAGAAGCCAGTCTGGAAAGGCTACATACTGTACGATTTAAACTATGGAAAAGGCAGAAGTCAAAACCATAGAGACAGTAAAAAGATCGGTAGTTGCTAGGAGCGCAGGGAAGAAGGACAGGATGAATAGGTGGAGCACAGTGGATTTTAAGGGCTGTGACACTATTCTGTATGATATTGTAATGGTGGATAGATAGGTGTGTCAAAATCCATACAACTGTGTAACAGTGAACTGTTACGTAAACTATATTGACTATTATGACTGGTTAATCATATATCATTGGCTCATTAATTATAACAGATGTACCATACTTGTGCAAGGTGGTTAATAATAGGGGAAACTTGGGGAAGAGGGAACTTTCTGCTTAGTTTTTCTGTAAACCTAAAACTGCTCTAAAAATAGAGTCTACTAATTTAAAAAAAAAATAAAAACAGGATAGATCGTAGCTTAGAAAAAAAACAGTACTCCAAGACAAAACAAACAAAAACCCTCATATAATGTCTTTTATATAATATCTCCCACCTTATTTCTCTAGTTGTTTTTTAATTTTTTTTCATTTATGTTTTATCTCATCAACCTTTAGTAACAGGCAGTTAAAAAAGCAGGTTGGCAACTTCCTGTGGCATACATTTCAAGTTGTGAGCGGAGATGCCCACCACGTGACTGGCAGGTGTCCCTCTCCCTGGCCACACCCTGTCCCTCTTTTCTACGTACCCTAGCTTTAGTTGTCTCCTACCTTGCTTTTGACAACAGACAGGGTAAAAATGTGGGCTTGTGGCCATTGTGCTAAATGTTTCATTTCTATGTATTTTTTAATCCTTACAGCAATTCTCATTTTGTAGATGAGGAAATGAGAGCACTGGAAGAGAGGAAATTCCTACCCATGCAGTCTGATCCTCTGACTGTTAGGCTAATGTGAACACACATGACTCTCTGTCCCAGCCTGCCCCCTGTTGAGTAGGTGGGAAGGGGAGCCATTTGGAGGACTTGGTCCCAGTCTAGGTGCTATTTAAGTGAGCGGTTGATTTTAGCTGTGGTGAATACCACCACCCCACAGGCTAGTGTCTGCCATTGAGAAGTATCATCTTGTCATTTTCAATCCATTAAGTGATACATTATCACATTATTATTATACATATATATTATACTATATATTATCTGGAAACCATATAACTATAATTTTAGTCAACTTTTTTTTTTTTTTTGAGACAAAGAGTCTTGCTCTGTCGCCCAGGCTGGAGTGCAGTGGTGTGGTCTCGGCTCGCTGCAACCTCTGCCTTCTGAGTTCAAGCGATTCTCCTGCTGCAGCCTCCCGAGTAGCTGGGGACTACAGGTGTGTGCCAGCACGCCCGGCTAATTTTTTCTATACTTTTAAAAAGTCAACTCTTAATTTCTAGCCTCATATTGAAAAGTGATAGGGTTCAAAAGTAATATCTATTGGCTTTGGAAATAATATTATATTTAGTATCATATTTAATGGACATTAGCAGATTTAGCTGCTTAATAATGGCTGGAGGCCATTTTGGCTGGAGGCAGTATTAACCTTTGGTTGCTGTCTTGTGGCCTGCAGATGTTTGTAATGCAAGAGATAGGAACTTGATCCCTAGGAGAGTAAAGCTAAGGTTCACTCTAAGAAAGCCACAAAGCAGACAGTCTACATGTTGAGGATTAAATGTTGATTTTACGTGGGTCATCATTTTTTAAAGTCCATTCACCTTATTTTGTGATGAATATTTAAGATTTTGAAGTACATCTCCTTTTATTTGCTTTGTAGTTCTTGTAAGGAAGAATTCCCATTATAGTGGGGCTGGGGAGATAACTATTATTTTTCCTTACCATTGTTTTCTTAATATAAAGCAGACAATAGCAGGATATTTAATGAAATACGTCATGAATTTAATCCTAGACCAAAGCAAAGTATTTTCAAGGTATTTAAAAAATTTATTTTCACATAGATTATATTAAAATTCATATCATTTAAGTTAAAATTTTTTAGACAGTTTACTTGAAACATAAAACATTCTTCACTGATGTTAGAATTACTTTGTAAGCTATTTTGCATTTCTTAGGAGGCAAAATAAGTTTTCAGAAGGATTAACATGTGTTAAACTTTTTAATATTTCATAAAAAGATAGTGTTGGAAAAATGCAGTATTTTTTCATTTACTTCCAAATGTCTTGTATTAAACTTTTTTTGACCTAGTAGATGACTAGTACAAATAGAACTTTTAAAGATTAGGATATACCTGCTACTTGTAAGGTGAATTTTTTAAATGTTCAATTCAAATAATAAAATACATCTATTTTTGTATTTTCTGTAACAATATAAAAGTAGTTCTCAGATTTCTTTTTCTATAAGATGAATTTTTGTATCTTTACTTGGCAAGTCTGAAATAGTGGTGGTTCTGGGGTTGATTCATGTATTCGTTTTTCCCACTGTCTGACTAATTCTCATATGTGGTTTTAATTTTTTAATAGCAAATATATATTTTCTATGTAAATAGTCAGCGTGTGTGTGTGTGTGTGTGTGTGTGTTCCCCCCCTCCTTACTATGGAGATTGTGCATATCAGTGCGGAGCTTGGGGAAAACAGAAAAACATGACCTTTGATCCCTCCAGAGATAACATAATCTCTTAGTCATATAAAGATAAGGTCCATCTCTTAGTCATATAGACAAGATTTATATCTTAGTCATATATGGCTATATACATAAATATGTGCATATTGCCAGAGATTATTAAAGCATGTACATGCATATGTAAATAATTTTTAAAATTAAAGAGAACCCTATAACACCTTACAGGGTGGCTATGTTCTTTTAAGGTTTCGTGGGGACCTCACTGTAATTCTAGAGCCAGCACCTGGCTCGGGTTCACCCATGACATTTTCAGCTGATCTTTCGCGTGTTTTCTAGTTGACCTTCAAACAGAAAGTTCATAGCCTCTTCTCAGCTGGTAATGTGATTTACTTCTTATGTCTGGGAAGTCAAGACTGTTGCTGAATTCATTGTTTTAAGGGGATTGAAGTCCTTGGTTTAATGCCAGGACGTTCCCAGCTGACAGAAAACTAAATCCGCCAACCCTAATTTCAAAGATTACCAGATTTGTGGCTCATGGACATCTTAGATCCTAGGTCGAGCAACTCTTAGGCTGTTCCTGGAACACCACGTACATATGGGGTTGTGTATTGATTTTAATTCAAGTATCATTTTAGCATTGATTGGCAAACACCCTAGTGGCTTTCAGTCAGAAAAATTTGGTGCAGCAACTAACCTGCTGCTGCTTCTGACTTAAAGTCAGTATTTGAATTAATGGTTGTTTAACTGCAATTTTGACTCTGTGTTAAAATGTATACTTTTTCTTAATTTTCAAAATAGGAAGTGAGGTGTGCTCTTCAGGTTCTCGGGCTCCCAGCAGGGAGGTTATGAAATATAAATGCAAGGAGACACTGGATGAGCGCCACACAAGGCAGTATCACGGCTCACTCCCCCAAGAAGGAAGCACGTCATCATTTCTTACGCCGTGAGAAAGAGCCATCCTGTCACAGGAAAATGAGATTGAAGAATTAGTCTGATTAAAAACAAATTACCAGAGTTGCTGTTCAGTTAGCTGGCCTGCAGAACATTAGCAGCTGTGGTTGGAAAGCCATCAGGAGTTTCTCTCAAGCAAGACCAAGCTGGTTTCCTTCGATTCCTGTCTTGTGCCCCAGCCTGTTTTATGCCTTTACTACCCTCACTTTAGCTTTTTCCCGGTATGAAACAATGGCAAGGTAGAGGAAGAGTTTATAAATTCATTCTTACTAGGAGTGAGATTTTTTCTTTATAGATAATAGTAATCTAAAAGTAGAAGTAGTGTAAATAATTCTTACAGCAGATAATTCAATTGGACATCAGCAGTTGTGCTATCTGTATATGCAAATACTCTAAGAAATTTAATATTTTATCAAAAGGCACAATTCCAAAAATGAAATCTAATGACTTGTTTCTATGGTAACCACTATTGAAATATGTCTAGCCAGTGTGTGTCTTCCCATAATTTTTCTCTGAGAGTTTCAGGGAGTTCATTAAATTTGCTTTCCCAACATAGATAGATGATCGATCAATCGATAGAGATAACAGATACATTTTTCCCCCTAATGGAGATATGAGACTATTACAAAATTCTCTTTAGCTTCATATAGAGTATGACTTCATTCTTAGACATGAATATATTTGGCTCAGGGACAAGCCTATTGTTTTATAAATTTAGTTTAAACCAGTAATAAAGCCAGGTTAGTAATAATTTCTAAAACAAGAGATTAATCTTGCTTCATAAATGTTTTCTGGTATTTATATATGGAACTGTTGGATTGCACACACATTGATTTCTAGGATGACCAATGTCCTTTTAAAATTGAAATTCATTTGCTGTTCCTTTGAGACCTTGTTCGATTTCTTTATTGCTCGTCCACCATTGTCTTTGTTATCCACCAGGACCTTGAGTGTCCGTCCACCTTGATGGAGTTCTGACCTGGATTTGATCAACACCCCTTTGTGACCTTTCTTCCTTGTCAGAGGTTGTGTGCTACAAATACAATGAAAGTCACAATTTATTTATTCAGAGATCTTGACGTTTCCCAGCAGGTTCATTCGGAAAAGCTGACTACAATGTTTCCAGAAATACAGAAGAGATTCCATTGCATTTTACATTTAAGAGAAAGTAAATTATTGGTTTGTTTTGGTAAATTTTTCACCAATCTCAAGGCCTGTCATGTCACAAAACAAACAGATGTGGTCAGATATTCTAGTGATATAAGTGTGCTCTCGCCGTGAGTATTAACATTATGGCAGGGTTCATGGAATTTTTCTGGTTACATTCAAAGGGAAAACATTTTGTAAAGTAAAGTGGCAGGAAATAGATACTGAGGAAATAAAACTACACTGGGTCTGACAACCTGGGACTTTCATTTAGTCTACGAAGTTGACAGACTAGGATGTCTCTGAACCTGTTAGATATGGTTGGTCATAATAACATTTAATTGTTCGTTGAGGAGGGAAAACTATTTAACTTAAGGGCCCTTCCTCTGTACTTTCAAGCTCTCTCAGACTTCCCAAATAAGAGCACTGAGTCGGGCGCAGTGGTTCACACCTGTAATCCCAGCATTTTGGGAGGCCGAGGCGGGCAGATCATGAGTTGAGGAGATCGAGACCATCCTGGCTAACATGGTGAAACCCCATCTTTACTAAAAATACAAAAAATTAGCCGGGTGTGGTGGCAGGCTCTTGTATTCCCAGCTACTCGGGAGGCTGAGGCAGGAGAGTCACTTGAACCCAGTGTTCTCACAGATCTCACTTGAGTGCAGTGAGCCGAGATCGCACCACTGCACTCCAGCCTGGGTGACAGACAGAGACTCTGCCTCAAGAAAAATAAATAAATAAAAGCACTGACCCTCCTGAGTCCTGGAGAATGGGTTTGCACAATTTCACAGTGGAATCATGGACATAGTATAAGTGTGTGTAGTTTTCCATTTTAATTTGTAGTCTCAATTCTTTCGAGAAGTAGCTGAACAGTGAGAGGCACAGTTTTCTGAACAGTGAGCTAAAGTAGGGTAGCTTCATGCAATCAGTGGTTTCATTTCCTGGAATCCCACAGACTCTCTTGTTTGCTTCCTCCTCTATTGCTCTGTGTTCAGGCTTTACCATTTCTATTCTGGACAAACACAGCAAACTCTTTACCTGCCTCCTGCTTTGCACATATGGCCAGCCCCTTGGTTCACCTTCCATACTGCCAACCAAATGTTCTTTCTAAAGGCAAAACTAAACATCATGGCATGACTTTGCTTAAAATCTTCTGAACACTTCTCTTCCTTTGCAAGGCGTCTAAATCCCAGAGTGTCTCAGACCTATGTATCTTTCCAGTCTACTCTTTCTGTGCCCTGTGTAAGCTGTTGGCTTCCCAAGTGCTTTGTGCTAATTGCGTGAACTCTTTCTGGGTCCCACCCTGCAGGCCTGAGCTCCCTCTTGGCTCAGGTATGTCTGTGGCCTGGCATACCATTTCTAATCGTTCATTGACGTACCTTCCTGACTAAACTCTTAAAAGCATTTTGAGCACTGTTTCTTGCTTGTTTTTGCTTAACAAATACCGAGCCCAGCACATGGCACCTAGGTGGTGCTCAATAAATGTTGGTTATAGGAGTGAATAAATGAATGAAGGAATGAGTTAGTGTTTATATCACACAGGAAGCAGAGATGAAGGAGACACTGCATTTAGTTAGTAAAACAGACTTGAGCTGCAATTAACAGATTTCAACAAGAGTGAGGCTGGTTGGTTGCTGGGTGGTCCCCATAAGGACATAGCCCTGGTGAATAGCCACAGGACCAAAATCAGTTTTATTAGTTCTTTTAGAGAGATGTGACTTGCAAGAATTGACTTATAGTTACATTTATGGGAGATTAATTCATAATTGATATGCTCATGTATTCCTTGACAATGAAAAGAGGAAGGCCAGGCAGCACAACTGACATGGGTCATTTGCTCAGGCCACATCCTGCTGGTAAGTAAGTTCATTCAGGAGGCCCAATATTAGAGCTTACTAAATTCTAATATGAGTAAATGCATCCTTTCTAATTGTCTCCAAGGGATTGTCCATCAAGCTGGATTACCCAGAAGAATGATTGTTTTCTTTTCCTGTTTAAAAATGTTCTTAAATAAATAAAAGTTTTTTGGAGACAGGGTCTCACTGTGTTGCCCAGGCTCAAACTCCTTGGCTCAAAGGATCCTCTTTGCCTCCACCTCCCGGGTAGCTGGGACTACAGGCTTGTGCCACAGTCCCTGACTTTTTTAGTTGAAGGGCATTTCTCTATAGAACACTGACTTCTACACAGTCCTTAACAGCCATCAAAACAGTTCTACCTTTTTAATAATAATGGCTAATTCTTTTTTTATTTTTTTTTCTTATTATTATACTTTAAGTTCTAGGGTACATGTGCATAACGTTTGTTACATATGTATACTTGTGCCATGTTGCTGTGCTGCACCCATCAACTCGTCAGCACCCATTGGCTAATTCTTGAATGTTTACTGTGTTGGGCACTGTTCTAAATGCTTTGTCTGCTTTGACTTAATCTTCACAACCCTATGATGTAATTACTATTATTAGCTCTGTTTTTATAGACTGGGAAACCGAGAGCAAAGATGTTAAGTGATTTATCTCTGTTCTAAGGGGTGCTGGAATTTGAACCTATGCAGCTCTACTCAATACCTTTGCTTTTAACCACACACTGATCTTCCTTTCTATGAATGCAACCAGCATTTCTTGGGTTTGCTTTGTGTGAATTCGTTTAATTCTCCTAGCAACTTCTGCAAATTAGGTGTGAAATCTCTTTTGCTTGCAACCAAAAAAAAAAAGTCTTGGTTTTTTGGTTGCAAGCAACAGACTAAAGCGAAAAAGATTTTACCATGTCCTATACCTGAGCTATCTTTGGGTCAGGTTGCTGACTATGATGATGGGTGCCCCAGTTGGTGTGGGGAGGGACAACTTTTCACAAAGGAAGAGGAGCCAATGATGGAGAAACAAAATCACATGAAGAGGTGGAAGTTTAAATGACTTGCCCAAGGTCACCCAGCTAGTGAGTGCCAAAGGTGGGATTTGGCCCTAGGCTGCCTCCAGCACCATCTGGGTTCACTCTGATTTGAATGGACCCTTTGCAAACTGTACATCCTGCTGCTGCTGTTCTTTCGTCAGCAGGTTATGCTATCATAACCATAACATGTATCATTTACTTTATTCCATTCTGGTTCTAAGGATACACTGTGACCACCTTCCGTGAACCTGGCTGTTTCCCAAATGTAGTGCACATTGTTTTACTTAATTCTAAACTATCTTTTAGGATAGTTACATAAACAGTTTAGTTCATCTAAAATTTTAACTAAAATTTGTAGTGCTTTCCACTTCTGAAAGTGACCTTTTTTTCTGACCTGGCCGCAAATTCTGGAGAAGTCTTGACTGAAGCTCTGTGAGCAGACCAGAGCTTTTTCAGGTTAAGGTTTATGCAAAACATTGACCTTCGTGGAAATTTTGATTCTTGATCACTTGGGTAAGCAAGTAAGTTCATGGAAATGCCCATCTATTCACTGTCACCTCACAGCCCTACTGTACAGGTCCTTGCTGGGGAGCATGCTCTCTGGAAGGTGGCTTATACTTTGCGCTTCTGAATCTGTTTGTGAGGAAGTGACAGTATTTTTCCGCACTTGCACCACTGACTGAAGCGCTGATCCTTGATGTGTTTAGTTTTTACCTGTGCTCATCTCTACATCAAAAACAGAGGAAGCCACAGGAAATTGCTGCCTGTATTTCCAGGAAACTTAACTACATCATCGGCTCCCCAATCCGCACAACCCCGAAGACCCCAGTGCTGGCTTCAGGGTTGCTGATGCGGGTGGTGATAAGGGGCTGGGAGTGTTCTCATCCTGTTCCTCTGCCAGTGAAAGCCCAGAAGAGACGAAGGGCTCTTCAGACTAACAGGAAGACCCTGAGTCTGGTTCTATAAGCACTCAGTCTCTGAACATGCAGACAGTGTGGGTGAAGTGAGGGATAATTCTGTCCCAAGGCTGGTGGTCTTCTTTCTTTCTGCCCAGGTGTGCTGTCTTGTCCCTGGTCCATAGGGCTGTGGCTGGCATTCTCTCTGATCACAGAAAATTGAAATGATCCTGGGAAAATTGTCACATGAGCCTGCCTGTGGATGGGGTCAGGAGAGATAAAAACCATAGGTTTTACACTGGCCACCAGTAGTTCTTTAAAGAATTATAATAACATAATTGTAATACCAATCACTGATATTTATTGAGCATTGACATTGGTGTGCCAGGCATTTTGTTAAGGACCCTATGAGCATTAATGTAACCCTCACATAAACCCCAAAAGGGACTCTTTGCTATTCCCAGTTGTCAGGCGAGGTACCTGAGACTCATAGAGTTTAATACCTTGTCCAGGGTCATATAGCCATTAAAGGACGTAAAACTTGAACCTAAATCTATGTCATTCCAAGCCAGCACTATACATAGTCAAGTAGGTTTTACTGCAGGGTGGAGTGGGGCTGGCAGCCTGTGTGCACAGGCAGACGGAAGCAGACAAGATCCATCCAAGGCAGGCTGAAGACTTATACCCAGAGAAGGCTTTGGTGTAGATCTGCCAAAGTGATATTCTCACGTAGAAGAAAGGATTGGGTGATAGTCCAATAAATATCACAGGGAGCTTATGTGTCTTCTGGGGCCTGGCCAAAGTCATGAGTGCAAGCTCCCAAATAAAAAAAAGGTGGCTTCTCACCTCATCATGATCCCAGCTTCCTAGCATAGCACTCTTCTCTATTTTAGCTTATCAATCCAAAATGTGATTAAAACAAGTATGAGAAATTGATGTTGTTTCAGCTTCTCTGTGAACTGAAACAAATTCTTGTTGAAGCATGAAATCTCCTGCGTCGTGAATCAAAGAGAGATGGTCTGGAAGAGAAGCCCCCATAAATATTTGAGGCTTAATGAAGGCTATCTATTGAATAATACCCCCGCATTATTGTAAAAAATTTTAATTTGGCTCCAGAGATACTCCCCAGTAAAGCAGACAACAAAAAAGTGAGAAAATGAGGCTAGGAATTAATAAAAGATGTCAAGAAGACCATTTAAGGACTTGCTAGAGACAGGCCATAAATGTGGTTTTGAACTTTTTGGCAGCTATTACGAAGATGGAAAGAGAAGTGTCATGGGAATCAGTTTTCAAAACTTAAAAGTTCTCTTAAAATTCTAGCAGAAAAATAGTTTGCAGCTCTCCACAGGTATTGGCTAGCGTTAGTTTAAAGTGGTTGACATGCAGCCCTACTGTACACCTCTTTATATTCCATTTGTGTTTAGGATTAGAAAAACTCACAGAGTAGATCTATCATATGTGTACTTCTGGATTATTTCAAGATTGATAATCTGGTTTGTGTATTATCTCGGTCTTCATTTCTCTTTCCTTCTGGGCCTGTTGTTCATCTACTGGACATTTCTTATTATCATTTCTGCTAAATTTTAAACAGGGAAAATAAAAATAAATACACAATTCCAGCTATTTGCAGAGGTGATTTTAATGCTTTGTCAGCTAAAGGGAATTTCAAGAGAGATCTTTCTACATCAGTCTACTCATAATAGACCTCCTGGCTATCTTGGGTTGAGCCTGCCCACATGTGTGCTCGACCTGGGCCACAGATTAAGGCAGGTAAGGGAGAAACACCTGCAGAGGTGGTAGGTTTTGACCCCATTATACCTAAGACAAAGGTCAGTTCTTGTGAATTGATACAGAATGTGAAAAGGGTAGAAACTGCTGATTAAAACAAGGTGTTTTGATTATCTGGTTTTCAGTAATAAGTATTTTCCTCTTTTCCAGTTATAAAGAGTTGAAAACCTTGCAAGGCACTCTTGTATAATTGTGTCCTTAAAAGGTTTAGATAACTGGGCTTTCTCTCTCTGTCTCTCTGGACCCAATATATTGTGTCTATTGAAAGTTTGAAGATCAGTACGTTTCCTCCTGTTTGGAAAATAATAATGCCTAGGTTTCATTAGAATTCTTTTTATCTCCAAGGCTCTCTTAAATATTGACTAATTAAATAAAAAAGAAGGAAGTCTGGCTAAATAGCCTCACTTTGAGGATCAGCCCAGTGGACTTAGAATACCCAGTGATTTGCTGTGTCTCTGAAACAAACAACTGGAAATCTTTTATTATTGGCTGTAATAGCAAGTGGCATCTCTTATTATGTTTGGCAGCTGACATTTCAAATTGCATTTTGGTGGGTTGTTATACATGAAATAGTAGGATATGAGTAGACTAAAAATGAGAATTTGCAGCCCAGGGATGACATGAAATATCTAACATCTAGGGGTTGCCATGACAACTCATCAGGATGTTGCTTTGTGATCTTTTGGATTAGGCTCTGGCCCAGGGTCACTGGGTTGGAATTGGAGAATGGTTTGGTAACAGAATGTGAATGTTGTACCTTTACTCAGTGGCATTTGAATTTGCAGTTTGGTCATGTTGCTAAGGTCAAATAGAAATGACATTGAGGGAATATTTAAATTCCTGCAGAACCTAGGCAAGGTCACATTTGTCAGCAAAAATACTCAGATGGAATAGTCTGAGACTTAGCAACTGAAAGACAGGATTTCCTGTCCTTGGTAGATAGATTAAAAGTATGCACATATCCATTTATATATGCCTATCCCTGAACAGTTATATGTAATGAAAATTTGGGAAATTAAACCCTTTTTATAATTGTCTTCTGTTATAAAATTGGAACTGAACATCCCTAAGAAAACAGTTTGGCTACAAACAAACCACAGCTGCTTTCTAGTGCTCTGTGTCCTCCCTTTCAGTTGGAAATGGCCTGCAGGGTGTGGAATTTGGACCAGGGAAGGGAATTCGGCAGAGAGAGGAAGGAGGCAATTGGGAAACAGGGTACCACATTCCTCATCCCCCACATTGGCCTTGACCACAAGGACAGCATCTTCCACATGATAATGCACCTCTCAGGCATGCTTCTCACCAGGGATGATCAATGGAAGCAACCTGGAAACTAAAGAGCTCTGTTCCTAAGTCTGATCCCAGTTCTGCCACTCACACTGTGATCTTGAGCAAAACACATTTCAACTCTGGGTTCCCCTAGGAAATGAGGGGGCTGAGTTTCCTCTGGCTGTCAAGTTCTGCTATTTATCATCATGTGGGGGCAGAGCCTGGTCTCCACATAGCTTTTCTTTGCCATTAAGCCCACATTCCCATCATAACTTTGCAGTAGAAGTACCGTTCATGGTTAGTGGGACCTCTTAATAATTAAAAGAAAGAGAAAAAGGATTTCTTCCTATCCCCGTACCTTTTAAAGTTGTGGTTTTCTGAAGCAAAGGCTGCCATGCAGTGAGGAAAGGATGAAATTCCAGACAGAAGACAGTCAGTTGCAGTAAGTTGTCGTACTACCAGTACTGTCAGCATCAGCTCAGCTTATATTTATTGAGTATTTTCTATATGGAGACAGTGCTAAGCCCTTTATATACATCAAACTGTTTAATCCTTAGGACATAGTCACATGTACACATGTATAGGTATGATGCATGTGATTAAAATTGAGCATTTGCTGTGTACCAGGTGTTATGCCAAATCCGTACAATAATCCGCTGAGGTCAATAAATGGATCAGCCAGTGAAGCCTCACAACAAAGGAGGTGTTGTCAGTTATCTCCGTTTTTACAAATAAGGAAACTGAGCCATAGCTAACTAGTGGAGCAGGGATTTGAACCCACATAGTATGGCCTCAGCACTCTCTCTGCCTGTGGTTCTCCTCACTCATATAACATAACCACACATGGGGAACTTTAGAAATACAAGAATCTTGGGGCCCCATTCTGGATCCGTCAGAATCTCGGCGATTGTGTCCCAGACCCAGGTTTGCTAATATGCAGCCAGGGCTGGGAACCACTGCCTCAGATGGAATACCAGGGTTATGTTGTTGGAGAGTTGCTTGTAGCCCTACAGCCAGCAGATGACTGACCTAGGACTTGCATCCAGGCTGTAGGCTCTCAAGTTGAATATCTTGATGGCACAATGGGCAACAATTCAGTTGTTGTTATCTGGGCTCATATTTACCACCATGCCTACTTTCTCTCTCCTAGTCTACATCCCAAAGCCACAAGTTAATTTAGGGCCATTTAAAGACTGTAGGCTACACCAATTATGAGAATCAGAGCACAAACTTCTTGTTGCAGCCAAACTAGTGATTTCCTACTTAAAAGTTTCAGAGGTAACCTTTGCTTTTACCTGTCACCAACTTAAATGTAAGTTATTGTGCTCTTTCCTCATTGAGCAAAATCTTGTACTGACAGAGTCTAGGACAGTGGTTCTAAAACTTTGATGCACATTAGAATCTCCTGGGGATCTTTAAGAGCTACAGATGCCTGGCTTCCACTCCAGACATTTTTTTTTTCTTTTTTTATTTGAGACGAAGTCTCTCTTTGTAGCCCAGGCTGGAGTGCAGTGGCATGATCTCTGCTCACCGCAACCTCCGCCTCCCAAGTTCAAGCAATTCTCTGGCCTCAGCCTCCAGAGTAGCTAGGATTACAGGCGTGCACCACTGCACCTGGCTAATTTTTCGTAATTTTAGTAAAGACGGGGTTTCACCATGTTGGCCAGGCTGGTCTTGTACTCCTGACCTCAGGTAATCCGCCCACCTTGACCTCCCAAAGTGCTGGGATTACAGGCGTGAGCCACTGCCCGGTCTCTGATTTTATTAGTGTGGGATATGACCTCGACTATGGGAGTTTATAAAGCTCTCCAGGTGATTCTGATGTGCTTCACAGTTTGAACAGTGGTTTAAGAACTTGGTCTGTGAGTTCACAGATGTGTTGACTTGAGAAGACTGTGGAATCACCTCATGGATAGAACTCACTTTTTAACTCTCTGACAGTGTCCTTGCATTTCAGCTGGCAGGAATAATTTGCGTTTAATTCCACCCATTTCACTACCTGACTTGGAATTGTACCTTACTGTCAAATGATGGTTTCTCCCCAGAGGTTGTTCTTATGCTTAGGCTCATGCAGTGATATTGGCAACATGTCTGTAAGATCCCTTTGTAAAGTTCTCGGTCTCATTTGACTCTCTTATTTCCACTATAGCATATTTTTTGTGTTATTTTACCTTTCAAAACTTTTTTTTTTTTGAGACAGGGTCTTGCTGCCACCCAGGCTGGAGTGCAGTGGTGCTGTCTCGGCTCACTGCCCCCACCACCTCCTGGGTTCAAGCAGTTCTCCACCTCAGCCTCCAGAATAGCTGGGGTTACAGGTGTGTGCCACCAAGCCCAGCTAATTTTTGTAATTTTAGTAGAGACAAAGTTTCTTTTCACTGTGTTGCCCAGGTTGGTCTCGAACTCCTGGTCTCAAGCAATCGCCTGCATTGACCTCCCAAAAAGTGCTGGGATTACAGGCGTGAGCCACCACACCCTGCCTAAAAATGTTTTTATGATTTTAATACATGTTGCTTTTTTTCTTCCAAGAGCAAAGTAAACACCTCTTCCATGTAATGCCTTATAATAATAACCCACCTATGGTTCTTTTCCCAAAATGGCTGACCATCAGACTCACTGTTGGGAGACAGCAGCTGACATGTCTGTAGTGTTTAACAGCTGATAACGTCCCACAGATAGATAGTGATATGGTGGAAAGTTGGAGATTATGTAAAGAAGAATTGACTCAGACTTTATCCTCAGAGATTTTAGTAAAGTCAGATTAACATAATCAACTGGAAAATATAGATGTATTATAAAAGTATATTAAAGCAGAAGTGTAAATTTGTTGGCAAGTTTGCAAATGTACTGGATTAATCTAGAAATCATTTTTGCAGTAAGTCTTAAATAGATTTTTAAATGGAGAGAGATGTTATTTTGTGGATAAAAAGAGACAGGTAATTTACAAGTGGAACAATTCTTGATAAAGGCTGGGAATGGCAAATGGAGTATTGCAGGCCACTAGGCCAGCTAGCTAGGCTGGTATGAAAAGTACAAAACTGGGCATAGCAGATAATGAGGAAGGATTGCTGAGGTGGATAGAGCTAGCTATTGCGTGAGATTTGCTGGCAAGAATACTTTGGAAGAGTTTTTTTTGTTTTTTGTTTTTTGTTTTTTTAAAGAGAAAAAGATATTATCAGGAGTTTCTGTTTTCCTTTGTGTGGTTGTTGAGTCTAGTTGATTTCTAGTCTGTAATTTTGTTGGTATTTCAGATCACCAAACAAGGCTGGTTAGATGGGTTGGTTATGCTTCTCTTGAGGGTAAAGCTTTTGAAATTAACTCTGCTTCTTTAGGTTTAAAAATTTCTAATTCTGTCTTGTCTACATCTTGCTGCTGTAATCCCCAAGAAAAGAAAAAGGGGTTAGGACGCCTCTCTTTTGAAATGGAGGGGTCAGAGTAGGCAGGGGGCAGTCACTGTTGTTTCTCTTTGTTCAGGAATTAGAACATGTGAGCAAGTGGTTCCACCCCTCATTTTGTGAGCTGTTTTCCTCTGATATTTCCTAATTTTTCCCATGACGTTTCAGCCTGTTTCTTCACAAGATTGTAAGGCCTGAAAGACCCCATTGTTTGACAGGAGTGCAGGCTTGTGCACATTTGCTGATCTGGCTGCCCGGGGTCTGAGTGTGGGTGGTACACTGCCGAGGGATCGTGCAGATGGGAGAATGCGTGGAGCAGACTCCTGGTAGTTTAAACACTTTCTGTATGTTAGGAGTTCATAGCATGTCTTTTTGCAGACAGAAGATGCTGCATTTTAAAAACGTTCACAAACTGAAATCTCATTGACAGAAATAGGGACATTCCATTAGGCTAAGAAAAGTTTCTTAATGGCAAATCAAATGGATGAAGGGCTTATTCAAACTTCACTTCATCTTCAGATAGATTCACTTTTGTTCTTGCAATTCACGCACATTCTTTGATGGCCTGTCTTGGATTTATGCGAGCCTTTGGAGCAGCAACCTCACATACGATGCATGGCAAATCCTAGTCAATGCATACTTTTTCAGAGTGCAAGATGTTAATTATAGTAAGAGAAGGGAAATTCAGTAACAGAGGAATCCCAACTAAAGTTAAATACATGTTTTTGAATAAAGGAAGCTGAAGTTTAATATTAATGGGGTTTTCTCTAAATGAAGTTAATATATTATTGTTGTATTAACTTTTCAGGAGTTTGAGGCTGCAATGAGCTGTGATCGCACCATTGTCCTCCAGCCTGGATGACAGAGTGAGACCCTGTCTCTTAAAAAAAAAAAGAAATTCTAAGGACTTGGGCTCTGTATTTGAGTAACAGTAATAGAGCAATAGAAGTCATTGCATTTATATAGACTTATAAAATAGCATTCACATTTCCAATCAGATTCACAAAATTCTCCCTTATTTTTAAATGTTCTCAGTGGTAGCAGTGACGCTGGGACTAGAGTCAGTATTGTGAGTCGTTTATGCACATCTCTTCACAACTCCATGTTCAGTGAGTCATGCTGGCGGCTTGAAATCAGCCATAGTGGGAGAGTTTACACCATGGAAATCAACAGACACTACAAATTGGTGCTCCTCACCCTCAGAAGCTGTTTTTAAACATTTAGCAGCATACCACTGCCCAAAATGGAGTTGAACAGTCAGGGAGTCTCCTTTTGAGGCAAGTCATATAGTGCTTCCACTCAACCAAACAGCCGACATGAATGTTTTGAAATGTAGGCTGTGTGGCTCCTGAAGAAAAGTAGCTCCCCATTTTTCTCTTGGAGCCAAAGCCTTACTGTGATCATAAAGCTATTCACGCTGTGGCCACCACCGTCCTCCTGATTGTCACCTCCAGATGCCTGGTTTCACCCGTTTCTGTAGAACGTCCTAGACCCACTCCTATTTTAGGGCCTTTTCTCTAGGGCAGTGGTTCTCAAACTTTAGGGCACATCAGAATCACCTGGAGAGTTTGAAAAACAGACTGCTGGGTGCCACTCTGGCATTTCTGAGCTAGTGACAAGTTTCAGGGTAATGCTGGTGGCCTTAGGACCCTACTTGGAGAACCACTGCTTGAACTGATGGCCTCTTGGTTTACCTCTCCCCTCCTTCAGCTCTCTGATCCACTTTTACTTTCTCTCAATAAGGCCCACCCTGACTCTCCTGTGTAAAATTGCAGCCTTCCTCCTCCACCACAGTTACAATTCCTGACTCCAATTTTTATTTATTTATTTTAAGTTCCGGGATACATGTGCAGGATGTGCAGGTTTGTTACATAGGTAAATGTGTGGCATGGTGATTTGCTGCACCTATCAGTCTATCACCTAGGTATTAAGCCCCACATGCATTAGCTATTTATCCTGATGCTCTCCCTCCCCAACCCCCTCTGACAGGCCCCAGTGTGTGTTGTTCCCCTTCCTTGTGTCCCTGTGTTCTCAATGTTCAGCTCCCACTTATAAGTGGGAACATGTGGTGTTTGCCTCACAATTTTTTTTCATTGCACCTTTCACCTATTACCTTACAGCAAGTTTCTTATTTGTGATTATTGTCTGTCTCTCCCCACTAAACTCTAAATTCACAAAGATAGGGAATTTTGTCTGTTTTTTTTTTTTTTTTAAAGAAAAAAACAGGGTATCACTCCCATTGCCCAGGCTGGAGTGCAGTGGCATGATCACAGCTCACTGCAGCCTCGAACTCCTGAGGCTGGGCTTGGGTGATTCTCCCCCATCAGCCTCCCCAGTAGCTGGGACTACAGGTGTGCACCCCCATGCCCAGCTAATGTTTTGTATTTTTAGTAGAGATTGGGTTTTGCCATGTTGCCCAAGCTGGTCTTGAACTCCTGGTCTCAAGTGACCCACCTGCCTTGGCCTCCAAAAATGCTGGGATTACAGGTGTGAGCCAGCATGCCCAACCTTGGTTTTTTTTCTTTTTTTTTTCTTTTTTTTTTTTTTTGTTTGCTTGCTTGTTTGTTTTCATGATGTATTTCAAGCCTCTAGAACAGTGCCTAGTGGCAGGTGCTCAATAAATTATTGAATGAATTAATGGATGAACAACATTGAGAAGTGAATGCTCTATTTCAAATTTTGGTCCCAGCCTTTTAAATTCTAACTCACCAGAGAATCTTAAAACACTTTCTGCAGTTGTGTTTCTCAGCTTCACTGCTCTTAGGATAATGAGGAATGGTTTCTGCCCTAGGCTGAAGTTTGGGAATGAACTTGATGATCCTTAAAATAGCAGGTGCACCAAATTGTTGTTCTTCCATTTACATTTTAACCTCAAAGTCCCTAAGCCAGTGATCTTCAAACTCTGGTCTGCAGAAGTTCCCCGGAGATACTTCAGAGGCTCTGCAAACATTTAATTTGCATTTCATTTTAATATATTTTAAACTATGTTTTATAACTATGATAAAAGAAAATGCACACAAATGTGTTACCAAATTTTAACACATTAGGGCCACCAGCACATTGAATTGGACTGCCACGTTAACCTTGAAATAATGTTTTCCACTATTTTGGCTTACATATTTGAACTTCTTATAAATAAATGAATCATTGATTAGGAAGTTCCATCCCAGTATTTTTCATATTCCAGCCTGATCATAAATTGAACAGGCAAATTCCTCTTGTCACACATATTCAGCACACTTGATGACATGCCAGGCAGCTGTTCAGAGCCTCTGTGGGATGTAGGCTTCTGTGTAGATTAATGGCTAGTTGTACAATAAGTGAACACCACACACAACACTTAGTGACGGATATTCTGTTAGATTGTCATGTCTACCCACTCTACATTTTGGATACTCTGACTTTTACCTTAAATAGTTGTCAGATTATCATTAGTGATTAAAATTTGAAATAAAAAAATCTTGACTACTGCATTTTCTCCAAGCTTTTAGATTAGGTTGAGGCATATTATTAGATTATCAAATGAAAAGCTAAAGAACTGTTATAATTTCCAATACAACTATGCCTTACAATTCAAAACTGCTCATTTCCAGAACTGAGATGCTGAAATTTCCCATTGTGATTTCCAGTGCATAGGAATTTGAGCTTCTTATAGTCATGTCAGTTTTGTTTCTGAGTTTCAGATATTAAGTAGTAAGAGTAGCAAATAGCAAGAGATTTGTCTGAAAATTTGAGTTTTGAGAGCAGAGATTCAGATAGTGTTATCTGTATTATCTAGTATCAGAATTTTCTTAATACAGTACAACTAAATACACAGAAGTAAATCATATTCTGGATCACTTTTAAAAATCAATTGAGGCTGAGCCTGGTGGCTCATACCTATAATCCCAGCATTTTGGGAGCCTGAGGCAAGTGCATTGCTTGAGTCCAGGTGTTCAAGACCATCCTGGGCAACATGACAAAACCCCATCTCTACTAAAAAAAAAAAATACAAAAAATTAGCTGGGTGTGGTGGTGTGCACCTGTAGTCCCAGCTACTTGGGAGGCTGAGGTGAGATAATCACCTGAGCCCAGGAGGTCAAGGCTGCAGTGAGCTAAGATCACACCACTGCACTCTAGCCTGGGCTACTGCAGTGAGACCCTCTCTCAAAAAAGTCAGCTGATACAGGCCTTACTATCTGAAAACCCCACTCCATCTCACAAGTGCCATTGAATACATTATATGAAACAATTCTAAGTTATACTTTATGGAACATTTTGTAGGCCTCTTTGCATATCTGTTTATTAATGTACTTAATGCTCTGTGGTAATTTGTTTTGTCTCCTACACTATATTTGAGCTCTTTGAAAGTAAGAATTGCGTTGTGGCTTTGCTTCCCCAGTGCCCAGCATTGCCTAACATGTGGTGGGTACTCAGCACATGTTTATTAAGTGTTGGTAGTAAATGCTCGGTGCCACCAAGTGAAAATTAGCACCCAGGCAAAAGTTTTCTCAGCAAGGCGATTTACTTCTATAGAAGGGTGCTTCTCATGGATGGAGCAATGGAGAGAGGACACCGGACAAGGAAGGGGAAGGGGGTCTTATCCTTAACGCAGCTAGTCCCTACTGCTCTGTCTTTCTCCTATTGGCTAGAGTTGGACAGCACAGTCTAAGCTAATTCTGGTTGGCTATTTTAAAGAGATCAGGGGTGCGTGCTGGAGTGGCAGGTTGAATAGTTTCGGCAGGAAGGACTGTTACAGAGCAGGTGACAAAGGATGACTAAGGACAGTGCAGGTGACTAAGGACAGAGCAGGTGACTAAGGATGACTAAGGACAGAGCAGATGATGGAGGCCAGGAGGGGGTTGTTTACTGAAACTAGGGGCAAGGAGACATAAAGAATGAGGAAGTTTTAAACTTTAAAATGGAGAACAAAGAACAGAGGAGCTGAACATACTGACATATTGGTTCTTTGAAGAGGAATTTACTATATCCTACATAAGTGACATTGCATTCTACTACAGAAGGAAGCAAGCTTGAAAGGAACAATGAAACTTCTTATTAAATACACAATCAGTGATCTTTCATTCTAAGCACAAATTTCAGCATGAAAAAAAATTTAACGGTTCTGTGAGTCCTTCACTTGATCCCTCACATACAGTCTTCTAAAGTTTTCTGAATTCCTTTTACAAGTATTTTCTGACTCTGACTCTTCCATGCCATCCTACTTGCCACTGCCCTTGTCTGAGCCTTGTTCTCTGTGTCCCTTGCATGGACTGTGGAAGGCACCTCAGAAGCCCTCTCTCAGACCCAATGTTTCTGCTTCTCCACATTGTTGCCATTTTCTCATGAAATAAAGCCAAGCATATCCTTCGGTCTGCACTGCCTGCAGAATAAGGGCTAAACCTGTGCTTTCCAGTGTAATAGTCACTAGCCACAGGTGGCTATTGAGCTCTTAAAATGTGACTTGTCCAAATTGAGATGTGCCGTTAAGTGTAAAATCCACACCCTGTTTCAAAGACTTAGTATGAACAAAATGTAAAATAGCTCATTAATTCTTTTTATATTGATAACATGTTAAAATAATACTTTTTCCAATAATATTAAGTAAATTTCTCCTTTTTCTTTTTACTTGTTTAATGTGGTTATTTAAAAAGTTTTAAATTACAGGTTTAGTTCACCTTGTGTTTTTGTTGGCCAGCACTGGTCTAAGCTATATCATGACATTTAGAGTTTCTTATAACCTGGACTCAGTTACCTCTTTGGCCTTATCTCCCAGACCTTCCTGTCCCTTGCAGAATTTCTCATAACCCCCAGACTCACCAACCCTGTTTATACTTCCGGGTTTTAATTTTTTTCACACTCAGTTTCTTCTTTCTGAAGTGTCCCTCCTTTTTTAGGTGTCAGAAATCCTGCTCACACTTTTAGGACCTGACTTAATTGTCCCTTGCTGGTGACATTATGCCCTATTTCCTCAAGCAGAATTAGCCACTCCCTCCCATGTAGTGTCTCTCAGCACCTCCATTATTGCGCTTGTCTTGCTGTTCTGCCATTAGGTGTCTTCTTAAGTAGACTCCTCAAGGGAGAGGCTGCAACTTATTTCTCTGATGACCGCAGGGCAGTACCTTGTGTATAGTAAGCCCTTAATGGATGTTTATTACATTAACTTATGAACTAATTTTCATCCTGCTACACACACTGCTATTTTTATATACATCAGACCTTGATCATCTTAACCATTGGCCATGGAAAAAATTAGATGCTGAGGTGTATAGAACTGGACCTTTCAGCCTTAACCTCAATTTCAGGTTTTGTGTTACAATAAAATGGCTTTATTTTTCTTACTGGCTGGGTTATGATTTAAAAATTATAACTTTGAACTTACAAAATCCATGAATATTGTACAGACTAAAAGGATAAAAGGGCAGTATAAATTACTGCTTTTTACCTATCTCGCTTATAGGGATTTCATATAAGATTTTGTTTGAAGATTTCACTTCAAAACAAGTTTGGAAAGCCACTGTTCTATTCCTAAATTTCATTTACATTTCTATACCAAGGGTTTCATTTTGGTTTTGATGAGATGGTTTCTACTGTCATGTTAGTTCACGTAAGGCAAGACTTCTCAACTTTAGTTGCACAAAATTGGAAAACTTTTCAAAAATACTGATGTCCAGGCCTCCCCACTCAGAGATCCTTGTATAATTGAGCTGGAGGAAAAGGGCCCAGGCACCAGTGTTTATGAAAAGCACAAATATCTGTAATAAAATGATTCTGCAGTGCTTAGAAAACCAGGTAGTTAACTATGAAAATACTGAAGTTTTAAATTGCTAATTTTTCTTTCTTTTTATTAACTATATTGTCATTGTTTTTCTGGGAGTAAAGCTAATGCACTTTAAAGTTTGTATTATGGTTTTGAGACCTCAAACAGCATTTAATAGATGCCATCGTCTGTGAACAATTTTCCTAAGGCTTCTGAAATTAAAAATTCCCTTTTCTGTCACTCTAAAAATCTACATGCAGCAGAATTTTGATGTCCCTTATTGATAGAAATAGCTAACACAACACCTATTTCAGATCATGGAAATGAGGACTGACAAGGGCAGTGGGTTTAAGAAGTTTACACAGGTAGTGGCCTTCCTGGCACCCTTGTTAGCCTGAATAAACAGTCCTCCCCTGACAAATCCTCTGTAGCTCTGCCACATTGATAAAATCTGACATTCTGGTTAATCACTTCTTAATGATATTCTTTCTTTTGTTCTTGGTATGTTAGAAACCAGCCCTTATTTTTTCAGTGTATGGGAAATAATTAACTTTAATTTCCTAATTCAGTAAAATGGGCTGATAATGCAGACCTTATTCTGAGGGGGACAGGAAGAAAAATGACCTAATTTCCATATATCAAATACATCTTCCTTCATACATTTAAAAATGTATAGAGTTATAAAGTACCTTAAATGCTGTAGAGGAGAAACTCTGGGGTAAATACTTTGAAAACATTGTGAAAAAATTCTATAAATTCTGATACCAGGTTCCATTTCATTGCTGTGTACTATTAAAAAGTACAGATGTAAATAAGCATAAGTTTTGCAGGTTGTCAATTTGTTACACATGGCTGCATGTTCTTATTCTTCTAAAGTGTCATCTCTTTCAGTGTGGACTGTTTCGGGGGAAAAAAAAACTCAGAAAAATACACACTTGGGATCAAATCCTTAGGGCAGAAAAAAGAATAGAAACCTGTAGTTAAGTTGGTTATTTGCAGTGGTGGTGTGTCATCCTGTGTGAGACTGACGTCAGGCAGATTGAATGCAGAGGCAAACTTCAGGAGCGTGTGTGTGTGTGTGTGTGTGTGTGTTTTAAAGCCCCACTCCCAGAATATGAAGTGAGTATGAAGGGCACCACAGCAACCCTGGATGTCTCAAGAATGTACCTATTTTTAACATGCTGGATCGAGTGTCAGCACTCAGTAGGAGATGAGGAAGGGGTAGAGCCTGACTTGTACAGATTCCGCGGATGGTAAATGGCCCTCTGGCGTGTTTACAATACAGCTGTGCATTCTTAATGGCTCTGCCGCTGCCATGTCAGGTAAAGTTTTCTTTGCACGTGATGAATGGCAGAGAATTCTTTAGCAGAGGGAACCAAAGGAGCTGGGAGGAGGAAAGAGGAAGGGAAGAGCGGAAAAGAGAGAGAAAAAGAAACACACAGCTCCAGAGGGACATAGCCTGTGCTTTGCAGTTGCTTGTGTGGATAGAAACCAGATGGTAAGCTGGAACACCCGCTTGGCTATCTGAGGAGCCAAACATATGGTTAATGGTCGGGAGAAATAGCTTTCAGAGCCAGGGCTTTGCTGACTGCTTCATATTACAGATTGTTACAGTGTGTCATTACATTGCCAACCTAAGTGCTTAATACCCACTGCGGGCGCTGGGCATACACTTACAAGAAGGACTTTTAGCTCTTTGCTGGCTCTAAACAGAGAAGTGACATCATAGAGAGGCTGAAAATGTCTGGTGTTGGAGGTGGGGAGAAGGATAATTTTGTAGTGGAAACAACAAATTTTTTTCTTTTTTTACAAGTCTTCACTCCACTGAAGTCTACTGTTTTCTGAGAACCTTTTAATACTAGACTGGTTCTCTCACTCTCTCAGTCTCTCTCGCGTGCGCTTTCACTCTCTGTGTGACACACACACACACACACACACACACTGGTTCTCTCACTCTCTCAGTCTCTCTCGCGTGCGCTTTCACTCTCTGTGTGACACACACACACACACACACACACACACACACACACACACACACACACACACACACACACACACGGAAGGGAAACGAAACACAGCCCAGGCCACACACACACACACACACACACACACACACACACACACACACACACACACACACACACACACACACGGAAGGGAAACCGAAATTCACAGCCCAGGCCATGTCCTCCAACTCCAGTGGATTTGACAGGCCCCGTTCACCTGGAAGCCACATCACTGCACTCAGAGGCCCTGCATTTGAAGTTTCTGTTTGGGGAGCTTTGGGCAACAGCAGGCCTGTGTTATCTAAGGAACTGCTGAGCCCATTCATCTGCTTTTCACGGCCCGCTTCCTTTTATTTTTAGCCAAATCCGTCAGGCCTGACAGGCGGGTAATTCGAGCCAGAGAAAGGGCAGAGCTCCAGGTCCTTTCCACAAAGCAATTCTTCTCCTCCCTCCTGGGAGGGCTCCAGACTTGGCCTGCTTCAGGCAGATGGATTTGTTGAGTCATGTGAGATCATTTACACAAAAACACAGTGAGGCAGTGGAAATTAAAAAAAAAAAAAAAAAAGAAAAGAAAAAGAGGAGGGTGGGGGAAGAGGAAAGAGGGGAAGCCAGGGGAATGCGTGCTGCCCTGCTGCTGAGGAGCATAGGAATTTTGCAGTGAGGCAGCTAGACTGAGGAATGCCTAGAGTCATTTGTGTATAAGGTAATGTCTAGTTTACAGAGTGGGGCGGGCCAGGCGAGGACGGCGCCTCCAGCAGCTTGCCTCTGTTTAAAAGAAGAAGGAGGTGTTGGGAAACTTTTTAAAAAAATTTTTAGAGCAACACCCACCAAACAAAGACCACACTGTTGACAGCGTTGGGTTCCAGTAGCGGTAAACTACCAAGGGGCTGGTTTACAGAAAATGAGTTTGCTCTGTGATGTCATACAAGTTTGCTTTGTCCTGACGCCAGCATGACACTGAGGCAGCAGGGGAGGGAGAACAGGAAAATTGGAACCGTGCTCTTGGTTAATGGTTTCCAGAGATTATTTAGCAGAACTTGAACAGAGGGAGGAAAATATTGTGGAGGATTGCTGCGAGGTGTACCATAATTGCGGTAGGTAAAACAAAGTCATTACTATGGTTTTCTTGCTCAAGAAGGATTGAGCAATGACTTCAAAATGCCAAGTAAGGTATTATTTTTCCCTACCACATTATTTATTTTCCTTTGGCTTCTGGGGCATTTTAAAAAAAGACCAACTCTTACATCATGGCAAACAGTATTAATGTTAGTGAATCAATTTTGTTTACTTGTTTATACCACAAGCCTTTAAAACACTCCATTAAAAAATTGTCTCCCGCTCATTCATGAAATTCTTTTTTTCCTTCAAATTTGTTTCCATGCATTAGCTTTGTTTGGATGGGGATTTTTTTTTTCCTTTTTGGCTGGAGTAAAAGAATGCATAAAAGAATAATGAGTAGGTCATCTAAATGTACATTCTTACAACAAATGTAATGAAAATATGCCATGTGGATGAGAGGGAATATTTGAAAACAGCAAGAAAAACAGAAATGGGGAGCATTTCAAAATAGTCACCTTGATTATTTTCATTATGATGCATTTCTGCAATTCTGCATTTATTTAGAACCCTATTGTGCAGCTGTTTCTTTTAGCACCCTAGAATGTAGGTCAGCATCAACATGGTTCCTCATATTTTGTTGGTATTTTAAAAGTTGAAACATTTTGCAACTTTTTCCAGACCTATATATACTTAGGTTATTTAGACAGTTTTAGTGACCATAGAACTTCACATGTAAACTCCTTCTGTTAATAGCTACCACTGAATTTTGATAGTTGGCACTCAGATCACACCTTGACCTGGAGTAAACAAGGCACTGGTGATGTTGATGATAACACAGTCCAACATTGAATCTGTTCCACTTCTTCCCAGGCAACTCTGATGATCTTACTCTGTGTAAGGTACAGCTTTTACTTTGCTCAAGGAGAGAACTGGTATATTTTTATGGTTGTTAATTGTTTACATTTTGGGGACCCCAAGTTGCATGATACCACATTATTATCATGTGATTATGAGTTGGCATGACTTTAAGTCTGCCTATATCCCTGAATGTTCCCTCCCCGTCAGGGTTTCCCAGTCTCAGCACTATTGACGTTTTGGACCAGATAATTCTTGATTATGGTGTCTGTCCTGTACATGGTAGGATCTTCAGTAGCATCATTGGTCTCACCCACTAGATGCCAGTAGCACCCTCCCCCAGGTCATGACAACCAAAAATGTCTACAGCATTTCCAGATGTCCTCTGGGAGGCAAAACCACTCTGGTTCAGAACTTCTGCTCCTCTTTCTTACTCTGGTTTAGAAGCTCACTCTTTACATCATGAACTGACTGCTCAGTTACTTCTAAGATTGAATTAACAGATATGAAATAATGTTTTAAGTCAGAATTCCAAGTTAAGTAGAGTTTTTGAAGGTGCAGGCAAGAGTACTTTTGAGTATGGTTATGCAGAACAACCTCTCTCTTGGAATTCCGACCTTAGCAGGTGGATCCCCTCAAGACTCCCTTGTAGTGAGTTTCCCAGTGCTGTTTAAGAGGAAATGACTCCACCGTCTGAGCCAAGGAAAGTTGACATTAGCAGAAAGGGAACTTCCCCCTAGTCACCCGAGCACAGAGCCCAGGCCCCAGGCTTACCGCCTGTATATCCAGCCCCAGAAAGAGGGCAAGGCAGCAGCCACAGTTCTTTCTTAGGAGCACAGCCGACCTCCTCCCCATCCCGGCGGCTGTGGTCTCAGAAGCTGAAACTCTCGTTAATAAGGAATGTGGAGCTTTCCACAGCTAAGGCAGGCATAAATTTCCTCTGTTTTGTGAGGACTAGTGTCAACTGCTGTAATGAGATCAGAGGAGACCCCAGGGTCAGCTGCTGGAGCCGCTTTCTGTGGCTGTTCTCTTGGCTGCTTGCTGTCGGAGAACACAGTGACTCCCTGCAGACATCCCTGATGTGGTAAGGTGGTTGTGCCCTTGTTGCATTTCTTGCCATCTTTCTACTACTTCTCTCATTCTACTAAAACATCAGTGTACAGTCATCCGGTTCTAAATCATGGAAAAGTTAATGGAAGGCAGATTCCACAGAACTGAGGGCAGACTTAGTTGGGTGTGGAAAATGCAGCCTTGGAAAGGAAGGTGACCTGTTTCCTTGGGGTCACTGCCTGGACCTGCTGCTTCTGGCTTAGGGTAGGTTTCTCAAGGCCTGGGCTACCCCTAAGCTGTTTCTCCCCGCAGTGGCACTCTGTAATGAGGATGAGTTAGTGAAAGAGTCACAGCAATTAGCTTAGGCTACAAAGAACTTAATTCTAGTTGTAGCCTAAATGGCAGCTAGAATTGGCTACATATGGGACCTAAACTGGCAGAATTGCATTTAGGGAACCCAATTCTGGCAGAGTGGTATACTGAGCTCATGTAGCCTGGCCTACTTCTGACCACCCACCCCAAAAAGTCCTAAGGTATATTGGTTAAAATAAACCAATATTGGTTAAATGTCTTCAAGTACATATGAGCTTTAAAGCAGGACAGGAAAATTCCTAGGTGCCAGAAGACATTGATGCCACTGGCCTTAGAGTGTTTCAGACCCAGCTATAGGCCCTAGACTCTAGGGGCTATGCTGGTTATACTCACACAAGAATTGCTTGTGAAATGGAGGCAAGAAGATTTTCCCCAGTCTCTCTGGGGCTTTAAGTCTGTGTGTTGGGGCACAGACCAGGGAGATGGAAACCCAGGATTACACTGTTTGAATAGCTCTGGGGTCCATAGTTATACTACTACCTGCATGGTATAACTTCAGCTGTTTTGTTAGACACTGGTTTGAGAGCATTGAAAGCCCTTAGGCCATAGTGGAGGCAAACACTAGATCCCTGTGGAGAGGCTTAACAACCTGGGACATGGTACTCCCTCACAAAGAACAAGCCGCACTCAGGAGATGCTGGTAATAAGAAGTACAGAATATGGCCAGATGCAGTGGCTCATGCCTATAATCCCAGCGATTTGGGAGGCCAACATAGGAGGATTACTTGAGCCCAGGAGTTTGAAACCAGCCTGTGCAACATAGCAAAACTCCGTCTCTACAAAAAAATACAAAAAATTCACTGGGCAGGGGTGATGCACACCTGTAGTACCAGCTACTTGGGAAGCTGAGGTGGGAGAATCATTGAGCCTGGGAGGCTGAGGCTGCAGTGAGCCAAGTTGGTGCCACTGCACTCCAGCCTGGACAACAGAGTGAGACCCTGTTTCAAAAACAAGGAACAGAATCTAAGCCCCAGAAAAGCAGAGGTTAACAGTGAACCTCTGAGATTGCTTTTCAGCAGAGCCCATCAGGCCAAATAGAGTTTTCTTCTGCAGATTAATGAACGTTTCTTCTCAAGAGGAACAAGGCATATAACCCATTCTGGCTTGCTAAGCAGTTTCAGTTGTAAGCACTGGCCCCAATTAAGGTGATGATCCTACTTATAGCTTGTCCCCAAGATCTTCTTGAGAATATTTTAGTTCCTTAATTGGAAACTTTTTATTGGAGAGATAGCTGGTCCCCTTAATGCTTCTTCAACAGTGCTCCCATTGCAGTGGGTCACTCTGAAGTAACCCACCAGGCTGTTTGTTATTTCAGTTTCTCACCAAATCATGGGAAATATGTTTGCCTGAATTGTACAGCAAACCCTCCTTCCCCCCGCCAGGGGAGAGGGAAGCTGAAATTATTTGGAGGGCTCTGGGATTCTTTCAGCATAAAATCAAAGAAACCCAGGTAAATAAGACATGGTTAGTAAACATTTGTTCTAGATGAATATAATTCAGCCTTCTCAATCCAAAGTGAACAAATGGATCAAGAGTCACCTGGAATAGCCACTATGTACTCTCCATGCAGTGGCCTGCACTATTGGCAAACATGAGTTGAGAATGCTAAACTTAATGCATGATACCTTAATTTATTAATAAGACAATGAAATCTCTTGTGTTTAATTTTTTTTCTTCTGAAGTACACAAAAAGCTGTTGCTAGTAGTATCCAAATAGTGCCTTGCTGACCTAAAAGTATGCCATGCTTCTTAAGAAAAAACTTTTCAGTATTTATTCTTAATTTGGCCTTCTATAAAGTTTAATTTCAAAATATTCTGACCAAGCGAGAAGTAGATATGGATATTGACATTAAAGCATCAGAAGAGGAGAGAATGAAAGGAAATAGGTTCAACTGGTGCCGGACTTACGGGAGATCTTCCCAAACATTATAATTTTGGCATATATTGAGTGCCTACTGTATGTAAGGCAGCAGGATAGGTGCTGGGTATTTGGGTACTAGTACAAAATAGACAAGATCTCTTCTCGTGAAATGCTCAAAACAATCCTCAAAATAATCTCAAGAGGTATAAAGAATTTCCTCCGGTTTTAAGGATAAAGGAACAGAGACTGAGAGCGAGCCAGTAAATTGCCAAAAATCACATTCCGAGAGGTGGAGTTGATATTCAGACTGACTTGGCCCCTATCTGTCTTTGCCCACTCTTCTCCCTGGCTTTCTGTGGGCAGTGAAGCCCTAACAGTACAACCCAGGGGGGCCAAAAGGCAGGTGGAGAGTTTTCTCCCCCATAGGTTTAGGTTTACAGGAACAAAGAATCCGCTGAGCGACATAGAAGGTGTGCAGTAGAAGAGGCAAACTAGCCAACCAGACCCAACACCTACAAAATTTCCAAATTATTAGCATGAGTTTCCAACATTAAAACAGCAAATGATTTTATGCAGTCTCTCAACTCTGTTTCTTGAGTATCAGAAGCTCTTGGCACATGGGGCTGTTCCTGCTTTGCTGGGGCTAGAGCTAAGTGGCAGACTCCCCAGATGCCCCATTCTTTACTGTCTTCCCAGACCTGACCTTTCACTCATCTCATTCTTTCTTGACCCCTGCAGTCATCTGAATTTGTGACCCCTGGTTTAAATAGTCACTTAGGCAAGGGAAGTGGGCCAGGCCAAGTAACCTCTCGGGGGCACTCTGTGTTGTGCCTTTAAATTGAGATAGTCCTAAATCACTGGAGACTGTGATTTACGTTTTACAGTGATAGCCCTGAATCTAAATATTAGATATCCTGACTTATGATTTGACCAAGTGCAAGAAACCCCTAGTCTGTGTGCCAGAAGCGGGTATATGAAAGTGATGGACACTCTACCACTTGTCACGCTTGGCCCTTTCCTGGCCTCTGTTTCTCCCCATCTGGCTCTCAGACCATTTGTGTGTGTGTTACCAGCAATGTGTCTCTCTTTTGTAATTTATAATCCTCTTGTTTCCTCCTCTTTATCACCATTTCCTATTGAACTACAACTCATATATTAGTTAAAATTTCAGAACATTCATTTTCAAATTACCTAACCTATCCTCGGGGAGGAAGGCTATTGATGATGCTTGATGGGAAGATGCTTTTGTCATTCTGGCTTAGAATGTCTGTTTTCCATGGTATGCTGTGAAGGCAGCACACGGGAGCAACGCAGAATGGCAAACGTCTAGTCTCTTGGGGGCAGAACCATGTTATAGTGTGTTTGCTGCCTCCATGTGGGGGTGGCAAGGACACTGAAGTCATGGAGAACCACAGCCACACATCTGCTGTAACTTTGAGGATGGAGAGGGACCTGCAGGAATCTCCTTGGCAAGCTCCACCCTGTTCCTCTTTCCTCTTCTTTAGGTAGCAGGGAATGAACCAGCCAGTTGGAAAGAAGGTGTGCGTGCACTGGGGGAAGGGGGCAGGAGTCTAGCTTCTTTGCCTTTGGATCCTT
This sequence comes from Macaca thibetana thibetana, assembly GCF_024542745.1. Lineage (NCBI taxonomy): Eukaryota > Metazoa > Chordata > Mammalia > Primates > Cercopithecidae > Macaca > Macaca thibetana. The sequence goes on along the minus strand of NC_065581.1, from coordinate 87,213,028 downwards.
TAATCCCGGCACCATGCCCCCTATTGTAGAAGGGAGGGATTAGCCTTTCTGTAATAAAAATGGCCTTATATTTTTTCAGTTGAAAGTCTCCAGTTGAAGATTGTCCAGACTTAACTTTAAAGCCATGTGAATTACTCCACCCCTTAAAATAGAGTAGAGGAGATTAGGGATATTGCTGTCACCTGTCCATCTGATTTCCCAAGTTTCTATGTCCTAGATGCAAGAGCATTATTTTTCTAGACTTCAGAGCCTGTTCACCTTGATTACTTCATTATTCCTTCTCCAAAAGCTCTTGGGCCTGGCATAGGCCCTCATGCTCCAGCCCTCTGCCTAAGCTGCTGGGCATGGTGGTGGGAAGGGTAGGAAAAGAGTCCATCCCACAGACTGGCCTCATGGTGCACGATGTCTAAAAGCTAGTGAGACCTTTGACCCTGTGAAGAGTGACCTGCTCGTTCTTGTTGGCCTGTCTGTCTCCCACAGGAGTGCCTGAGCTCCCCTGCTTTGAGAGAGATTACAGAAGGCTTCTAGAATGGACATCATAGAAGGGGTTGGGAGTTGGAGTGGGGAGAAAAACCCAACTCACCATATTCTATTCAATATTGGCAGTATTAGTTGCATTTTCAAGGGCCAAGAGAACACACACACGTGCGCGCGTGCACACACACACACACACACACACACAGCCCTTGACACTTTCAAGCTTCTCTTTAAAGAGCATAGGGTTAAAGGTGACTTATGTTATTCTCAGCATACCTCTATACCACATTAACAGTGATCCAGGTAAAATAGGCTTCTCTCCATGGTAGATGGAGGTTGGGATGGTAAATAAATAGTGGTGAATCAGGTAGGCCTGGTGTTTCTCCAACTCCCATTTGCTGACACCTGAGACATGAGAGTATAACCCCAGAGAAGCCATAGGATGTGCAATTGTCACCAGGAGCCCGAATCTCTGGGTCTCTTCCATAGTGAGGACCTGGCTAGTGTGGGGCTCTTGGCCATGTTACCAAACCTAGAGTGTTTTTGTTTGCTTACCTGCCCTTTGTTTTTCTCCATTCTTTGTATCTTTCATCTTTTCTTGTTATTTCTCTCTTCTTCTTAGACTTACTTTGTCTCTGCCCTCCCCCCCCCCTTTTTTTTTTGTGAAACGGAGTCTCACTCTGTCACCCAGGCTGCAGTGCACTGGTGCAGTCTTGGCCCACTGTAGCCTACGCCTCCTGGTTCAAGCTGTTCTCCTGCCTCAGCCTCCCAAGTAGCTGGGATTACAGGCCTGCACCACCACACCCAGCTAATTTTTGTATTTTTAGTAGAGATGAGGTTTTTCCATGTTGGCCATGCTGGTCTTATACTCCCGACCTCAAGTGATCCACCCATCTCAGCCTCCCAAAGTGCTGGGATTCTGTAATTCCGGCGCACTTTTCTTCTTACCCACGCTTCTACCCACCTGGAAAGACAAATTATATTTTATTAACCTTTTAGAAGTTTTAGAAGTCTAAGATTGACCATTGAACCAACTGTTAAGATCAGCTGAGTGGAAGTCACACAGGGGCTTATGGGATTAACTTTCTCAAGGCACCCTTTAAAGACATCTGTAGTTTCCTTTTGTTCAGTGCTAGAGGAATCCAGCTTTTAAAAAAATGAAAAGAAACACTGAATAATAAACTAAAAAAGAAAACATTCTTGATTCCACCACAGTAACTCAGGTATCTTTTCCCCTAATGCCTTATATTTAAGATGCAGTCTCCTTTTTTAAGCTGTAGATTTCGCTAAGCTTCTTCATAAACTGAATTGGCTGCAAAACAACAAGGTTCTCTCGATTTCAAAGGAGATGGAAAGTACTTGATAGAACAAGGCCAGTCTTTTTGGTTGCTGTCCAGAAGTGAACTGACCCAGTTTCTAAAATTGTCGTCTGTTCTCTGAGGCGTTTTCTGTTAAATGGTGGTCTTGGTCTGTGTGTGTGTGTGTATGTGTGTTGTTTTGGGGTGTGTGTTGTGTTTATTTTTTATTTGTGGTCTTTCACATGCTTTAATTCCATAGTGTCTTGAAATGAAGTCACTTCTAGTCCAGGGTCTATTGCTTATTTCAGCAAGAACCAAGAAAAATTCTTTTACCTCTCTGTGTCTGGTTTCCAAATTAGGAAAACTACCACCCAGATTGGTATTAGTATATTAAATGAGAGTATTAATATATAAAAGTGCATTGTACAGTTTGGGGTACTATACAGTTGTATGATATTCTTAATATTTTTAAAAAGATTTACAATCCTGGCATTTAGAAATTTTCCTTTTTAAAAGAACTCCAAAGACAACTGCAACAATTACTAACATTGTTTTTAAGACCCCACACTTAAAAGTCTGTATCATCCTAGGCCCTGTGAGTGATAGCAAAGAAAAAACTCTTGTAACATTTGTTTTAAAACGTTCTATGTGACTAATGTTTCCCTCAAAGGGTTTTTAGCCTGTTTTGGTTGTAAAACAACATACGTGAAAATGACATAAGAACAGTTGGGGCGGGGGCAGGAAGGGATCTGTAATCAGTTTAGTGCAAGTTATTTATCCAAGTTCTGAGAGTACGGGGATTGTGGCCTGATTGGAGCTGGGTGGGGTTCCTCAGGGAAATGATGTTCAAGAATCCTTGTCTGTTTGTTATTATCTTCTTGTACCCACATTTCCTGTGTTGATACCAATGTGTACATAGAAATTGAATTGTGACATGAGGCATCTCTGCTAGGCATTTGGGCAAGCTTTCCAGTTAAGTTCTGGGCTGTAGTTTTTAAATGGATTGATACATACATTGAAAAGGAAACAGCATGTATGAAGTTCTACTTTAAAACTAAGAAATTTATTAGCACCTGCTTCCAGAAATCGAAAGAGTAAAAGTTATATGCATTATTTTTTTTCAGTCACTTTAAGATCAATTAGAATTAGATATTGAATTTTCTTGACTTTGAAGCCGTGATTACCTGGACATCATGTACATGTGGAGATGTCTGGATGTATTCATGCTACAAAGTTGGAATTTTAGGAGGTCTTCATGTTGTACATTATTGTTAAAATATGCTATTGCTATGACTGAATGTGGTATTTTCTTTTTTTATTATTATACTTTAAGTTCTGGGGTACATGTGTACAACGTGCAGGTTTATTACATAGGTATACATGTACCATGTTGGTTTGTTGCACCCATCAACTCATCATTTACGTTAGGTATTTCTCCTAATGCTATCCCTCCCCTAGCCCCCCACCCCCTGACAGGCCCCAGTGTGTGATGTTCCCCTCCCTGTGTCCATGTGTTCTCATTGTTCAACTCCCACTTATGAGTGAGAACATGCAGTGTTTGGTTTTCTCTTTTAGTGTTACTTTGCTGAAAATGATAGTTTCCATTTCCCTCCATGTCCCTGCAAAGGACATGAACTCATCCTTTTTTATGGCTGCATACCTTTCCATGGTATATATGTGCCACATTTTCTTTATTCAGTCTATCATAGATGGGCATTTGGGTTGGTTTTAAGACTTTGCTATTGTGAACAGTGCTGCAATAAACATATATTTGCATGTGTCTTTATAGTAGAATGATTTATAATCCTTTGGGTATATACCCAGTAATGGGATTGCTGGGTCAAATGGTATTTCTAGTTCTAGATCCTTGAGGAATCACCACACTGTCTTCCACAATGGTCGAACTAATTTACACTCCCACCAAGAGTGTAAAAGTGTTCCTATTTCTCCACATCCTCTCCAGCACCTGTTGTTTCCTGACTTTTTAATGATTGCCATTCTAACTGGTGTGAGATGGTATCTCATTGTGGTTTTGATTTGCATTTCTCTAATGACCAATGATGATGAGCATTTTTTCATAAGTTTGTTGGCTGCATAAATGTCTTCTTTTGAGAAGTGTCTGTTTATATCCTTTGCCCAGTTTTTGATGTTTTTTTTTTTTTCTTGTAAATTTGTTTAAGCTCTTTGTAGATTCTGGATGTTAGCCTTTTGTCCGATGGATAGATTGCAAAAATTTTCTCCCATTCTGTAGGTTGCCTGTTCACTCTGCCAATAGTTTCTTTTGCTGTGCAGAAGCTCTTTAGTTTAATTAGATCCCGTTTGTCAATTTTGGCTTTTGTTGCCATTGCTTTTGGTGTTTTAGTAATGAAGTATTTGCCCATGCCTATGTCCTGAATGGTATTGCCTAGGTTTTCTTCTAGGGTTTTTATGGTTTTAGGTCTTACCTTTAAGTTTTTAATCCAAATGTGGTATTTTCTTTGGAATCTGTGTTTCAAATAGCCAAGGAGTGATTTGCAATTTCCTCTCCCTATCGTCTGATTTATAAAAGGAATGTAGTAATATTATGTTCATAGAATAGTAATGTGCATGGAGTAGGAGTTTATCTTTGAAAATGTAAATTGCAAAATCATTTTCTTAGCAGTGAAAGATGTTAATATGGGGAATACAGCTTTGGAATTCTCCATGTCCCGAACTTAGTTAGCAGACATGTCATTGTCCAGTGTAGACAAAGGCTGATTACTAATAACTAAAGATGGTTATGGTGGGCTTGTGGGGTTATGAGTACCTTTTTATTTTTCTATTGAACATTTTCTATGTTCTTAATATATTATAATTAAAAATAGTGTATTTTTCATTTTTAAAAGCACTGCAGTTCCAGTTAAACCTCCAATTCCATGTATTGTGGGAAGGTACAGATATATAAATCCTTCCTAGATGCAACTTAAAAAAATAACACACAAATTGAGTATCAGGAACCTTACGATGTTTTGCTCTCCTCTCAGTTCCACCTGTAAACACCTTTCAGCGGAAAAGGCTACAAATCCATTTAAGCAATTGAAGTCATTTTTAAAATATTTTCCCCTAATATTCGACAAATTAACCTTGAAACTGGCCAGGTATGGTGGCTCACACCTGTAATCCCAGCACTTTGGAAGGCTAAGGCAGGAGGATCACTTGAGCTTAGGAGTTTGAGACCAGCTTGGACAACATGACAAAACCCTGTCTCTATAAAAAAATACAAAAATTAGCCAGACGTCGTGGTGCATGCCTGCAGCCCCAGCTGCTTGGGAGGCTGAGGTGGGAGGATTGCTGTAGCCCGGAAGGTTGAGGCTGCAGTCAGCCGTGATCATGCCGCTGCACTCCAACCTGGGCAACAGAATGAGACACTATGTCAAAAAAAAAAAAAAAAAAAAAAAAAGACAAAGAAGAACCCTTTTACTCTGAAACGTAATTCATATGAATCAAAAACTTCATGTGAAGAATAAATAGCATGAATAAAAACATGGTGGACTATTTTTCTGTTTGGGGGGAATTGAACTGTTTAGTTCATTTGGCCCATGGAAAGCTGACCTCTTGAATTCCCTTATGGTACACTGCCTTCCTAGGAAATATGTGGAAGTTCTAGCTGTTGAGTCCTGGCAGCCCCCGTTTGCACTAGCTGCTTTTCAAGTGCTCAGTAATAGCCACATCTGACTAGTGGCTATCATGTTGGACAGTGCAGACTTGGATCATTGCCATCATGGCAGCAAGGCACTGGACATGGCAGTGCTCTGTGCCTTCCTGGGCACCAGCTGATGGATGTCTTCTTTGTTTATATTCACAGTGCAGCTGTCTGCTTCAGAAAGTGAGGGCTCCAGGAATGAGGAGAATCTTCAAGAGCTGCCTCGCATTGTGACATGTCTGATCCCTTGCTCCCATCCCTGCAGCATGAACAAGGTAAGAGGTACTTTGAGGAATCAGCACTTGTATTTCCTTTACGGTACCATGATTTTCTGGAATGCATATGTCTTTCCATGATGTGAAGAGGTTGCTTCTCCTGCCAGAAGCGTTTCAGAGTTGGAGAGTTGTGTGATCCCCTACAAGCAGGGTCACAGGTGCTAGTGGCTACTCTGACTGCGTAGTCCTCTGGAGGTGTCATTTATACTTGCCAGGGGCCTCTGAGTGGCTGAAATACTGGGTTTTAGCATAACTGCCTTGGCATGAATATTGGAATATTGAGACTCTGAGGCTAGATTTCCTGGGACTAAATATCACTTTTTCCAGATGCTAGTGTCAGTGACCCTAGGCAAGTGGCCTGACTTCTTGGTTCCTCAATTTCCCCATCTGTAAAATGCTGATGATAATGATACCTACCTGATAGGATTATTGTAAGGATGAAATGAGTTACTACATGTACCAGTGCTTAATATAGTGCCTGTCCACATTACAAGCACTTGATACATATTTACTGCTGTTGTTTTTATGCTGGGGACACTATTATCCCTTAGACATAGTTGCAAGGGAGTGTAAGGTGCATCTTTTCCATTTTTATTTATTCCCTGATTAAATTGGTGAGTGGCGATTTATTACCAGATGGGCACTATGGGAATAAACAAAGAATACAACTTGAGACATGCCTTCAGCATGTGCAGACTATCTTGGGGCAGAATAGTGAGTGTGTTGTAACAAGGTATGTAGCAGAAGCTCTGGAGGCACAGAAAAAGGAACATCCAACTCTGGGGAATCTGGGAAGGACAATGTAGAGGAGGCGACATTTGAGTAGGATCCTGGATGGGAAATGGTAATTTCCTGGACAGGGAAGGTAGGGCAAGGCATTCCAGGTAAAGGAATGTGTTTAAGCACAAAAGCATATGAGAAAGCCTGGTGTGCTCAGAGACCAGCAAAGAGTTTGTTTGGTATGACTGGAGCAGGGTTTCTCAGCCTTGACACTTGATATTTGGACCAGGTAATTCTTTGAAGTGAGAGACCGTCTTCTGCATTTTAGGATTTTTTGTAGCATCCCCTTCCCTTCACTCTAATTATGACAACCAAAAATGTCCTCAGATTATTGCCCAATGTCCCATACAGGGATAGAATTACCCCTTGGTTGAAAACTACTACGCCAGTGGAAGGTGGTCAGATATAAGCCCAGACAAGGAGGCAAGGGCCAGATCCTATGAGCCACTAAAGGATTTAAAATGGGGGAGATGTTTCTGGAGGCCTACAAAAACAGGTGTGTTATTGTGGGCCTGTTATATGGATTATGGTAGAGTTGGACAGCACTGTTTAATGGTTTGGTTGTCAAAAGAGCATATGGGATCTCTAGACTTTAGAAATTCCATTTACCTTGTTGAAATTCTTCTACTAAAGGACGCTCTTCCAGTGGTGACTTTTCTCATGGTCATTTACTCAGCCTTCTCATGGGCGGGAAGGGCCCTGGGAAGCTTCAGGGATTGGAGAAAGCTGGAAAAGCCTTCTGTGCACTTACCCTATTTTTCTAGATGCAAGTTTTATGGGAGACACTGGCCGCTGTATCCTATCTGAAGAGACCAGCAAAAAAACAAGCAGTTGTTTCTGAGGAGTTTTCGTTTGGCTGAGCTTAGCCAAAGAGAAAGAAACCAGAGCTGAGTTTTCCCACTTCATCCCCACCCCAGCTTAAACACTTGGCGTTAAGCCGCCTTTGAGAAGTGAGCTGTTGGAATACTGGAAAGTAAGCAGGTGTTCTGCCCCAGGGTCATGACTGGAGGTGGGGAGGAGGGGAGATCTATGGCTGCAAACCTCTTTTGGCTCCTACTATTTGGAGTTCGGTGTATTGAAAAGCTAAGGCAACTTTTTGGAAATCTGTTATCAGCAAATGCAGTTTGCTGTGACAGCTTTACCCTAAGTTTCTCCAGAGCAACCCAACATCTAATGTCATGGATTCACTCTCCACACACAGCTGGGAACCAGACTCCTCAGAAATGTCAAGTCTCAGTAGGTGTGTCTGTTGCTTGGGATATTATGTTCTGCCTGAGTGGCTCAGTATGTGCTCTATTTTATATTGTTTTAATTGAAAGTAGTGATTAAGCATGATGTGTCACCTTCATAGGTCAGCATTTTTCTTATGGCTTTCTTGGCATAAGACAAAGAATAGGTCACTCTCTGGGGAGGAGACAGCTCTTCTCAGCATAAATAAAACCAGAGAATCTCCTCCTCAATTATGGTGTTAGTTGGAGTGCTAGAATATTGTTGTGGGTGTGACTGACGTTCTAAGTGGATTTGTTCCTAGAAAGTTGGAGACATTGGAATTGTGCACTCTCCTCTTCCTCAGACACACACTGTAATGCTCTCCTTTCTTCCTAAATCCCAGCTCACTGATGGGGCACTTCAGTTAGGGAAGTGTACGGATGGAGGGTGGCCCTGGTGTTCTAGGGTCATTGTTACTCCTGTGAAGTGCCAGGGCGATGCTGATTGCAGTTAGACATTGACAGCTCTCTTTTGAATCCATCGCGGACCATCCCTCCAGAAAACACAGAATCCCCAAACCCCGTGGCACAAAGGGATTAGCGGTTGGCTGCACTAATTTAACAGGACTACCCTGATACCTCATGAGTTACTGTCCACCAGGTAGGGCCTTCATTCCTCACCTTCTTGAACTCCAGTCTCTGCCAGGGTCTGAGGAAACACTAGAAAAGGGTGCACTTCTGGCCTTCGGATAGCTAGCGTGTTGGTGTATCACTGCTGGCTGAAAACAGAAACAGAGGGCATTCCTGCGCATAAGACCCGTCATGAATCTGCTGTCATCCCTGAGGCCAGTCTAGAGGAAATATGTCAGTGTACATGCAATATGATAACAGACTCATGGGTTTACACAGAGTAGACAGCCTCATATTTATTTATTCACCTTTTAAATTTGTAAACAGGCATTAATGGTTGTAAATTCTGAGCCTTACGTATTAAGGAAATTGTGGGGCACATATTTTCCCAGGGTATGCATTCTCCCAAACCCTCATGCAGACTTGACCATCTTTCCAGTGTTCATACATTCTTCGCAGCTTTTTGCAAGAGCTGACTTTCCAATCTTTATGTTGATCAAAAACTTCATAATTGCAATTTAACTTTTTTTTTTTTTTTTTTTTTTTTTTTTTTTTTGAGAGAGAGAGACAGGGTGTTGCTCTGTCACCCAGGCTGTAGTGCTCCACCTCCCGGACTCAAGCAATCCTCCCACCTCAGCCTTCTGAGTAGCTGGGACGACAGGTGTGTGCCAACATACCTGGCTAATTTTTGTATTTTTTGTAGAGATGGGATTTCACCATGTTACCCCAGGCTTGTCTGGAACTCCTGGACTCAAGCAGTCTTCCCATCTCAACCTCCCAAAATGCTGGGATTAAGCCACCTGGTGTAAACCACCACACCTGGCCAAAATTTAACTTTTAAATTCTGTCAACACTATTTCTACTACTTTCTTGGTTATTTTCTTGCTAATATGTATAAATATATATTACATATAGTATATTTGCCAGTTTTGGGTTTATCTGTGTTACTGCTGCATTATCATGCTATAGAGAAAATATTTCAGTGTATCACTTAAAAGCCATAGCCAAATGGGAAGCCAATTGAACAGGATTCTGTAGAGGCAAATTGTGCAGGATGATGTACATTCAGTGCGTACCGACTGCTTCGTACGTTCACAGAAAACACACTAGCAAGAAAAGTGTTGTTCTCCCCTTGTAAGATCTTTCCTTCTTAGTAGCAACCTTAGGATTATGATCCTTTACTCGTCTCCCTTGTGGTCATTGTTTTTATAAGGCATGTCACATGCTGTTCTGTGCTTTAAATTTATGAGGACACTCCATCTGATTGAAAAATAATTGATTTTTCCATTATTGTACAAAATGACCCTCTCCCTTCCCCCATCGTGAAAAAGAATCTTCTTGAGAACTGTTTCTTCCTTGTTATGTTCAGATCAAGCCGGATCTGATTTTTATTGCTTTGGACAAATGCCAAAACATCAAAATGAAGTAGAGTAGTGCCTCTTGTCTCTTTTAGTGGGTGGATGCCACTGTTTTGCTTAATGATCTGCCTAGCAGAATTTTTTTTCTCTGAATATTTTCCAGTATTCAGCACCACATCCTACTGTCCCAGGTCTGAGGCAGTTTCATGTTTACACGCAGATCAATATCTCTACAGTGAACTAAAAAGTAAAACTGAAATTTAGTTTCTACCTTCATCTGGAGTTTTTCTTACATTGCACCTCCTTCATATGAAGCTGTGAAGTCCAGACTTTATTATCCCTGCCTCGCTCACCCCAAACCTGGCATATACATAGCTCTAGTTGGTAAAACATCAGCTCCAACACATATTTGTCAAGTGCATACTATGTGCCATGCACTGTGCTTGCAAGAAATACATTAGTGAATATAACAAAGGTCTTTTCTATCTAAGACAGCTGCCGTTCTGGCAAAGGTAAGAAGAGTCATCATACCCACTGGTTTAATATTTTAACATAAAACTAATGTCAACACTTTTTTCATTTTAAACTTCTTATACTCAAAGAGCAAGTTAACAGAGCTACTGGAGGTAGCATAAGGAATTGGCAAATAATAAACATAAAAGATCTCTCTCCTCTCCTTTCCAGGACACCCTCAATGGTTTGTTTCACCACATGTCCAATCTATATTTAATAAGCCTTACCAGTCATTTTTCTGAAGGCATTGGCCAGGTCCTCCTTGTGGCAGACTTTGAAGAGCTATTGCAAGGTTTAAACTAGTGACATGGAAGAAAATACAACTAAAAATTAAACGATCTTAGAATAAAGACGGCCTTATTAATTTCTAGTGTCAGAAACTATCAAGGAAGAGAATGTACTTAGCTTTATAACACTTCAGAACTTCTTTCAATCAAAAGACATTCTGAACTGTTCTAAAAGATAAAAGACAAGCTGGGGCAGTATTTACCCATATATGAGAAAGAGTTATTAAGTGTTCTTACAAATTAATATAGATTTATGAGATAAAGGTAATTACACTAATAGAAAATGGGCAAAGAACAGAAAGGTAAGACCAACAAAGAAAGAAATATGATCAATAAAATGGAAGAAAAATGTTCAATCTTAACAGCAATCAAAGAAATGCAAATTAAAATGATGAGATAGAAATTTTCACCTATACAATTGATGAGGATTTGTAACATTTACCCAGTGAAGTTGGGAATAGGGAACATCAGGCTCTCTCATACACAGTTAGTGAAAGAACACCTTTCTTAAGGGGACTTAAATAAGGTATATCAACTCCTAAAAAATTGACACACCTTTTGTCCCAGAATTTGCATTTCTAGAACATTAACTCAAAGAGAACCACCATGGATGTGTGCAGAAGTTTAGCTAAGATGTGCATCACAATATTCTTAAAATAGTAATTTTTGAAGGTAATAACCATAGTACAGCTGTACAATGAAAACGCCGAGGAGGGATTGAGGAATACTGAGTGACATAAAAAGATGTTCTAAATAAATTGCGAAGAAGACAAGTTATATAACAGTATGTGCAGTCTGATCATTATTTCATTTTTTTAAAAGTACAGTATGCACACAGAATAAAGATTGCTTATACATATCAACATATTATGAGCATTATCTTTATTTTGCTTGTATGTTCTAGATTTTCTTAAGCAATGTGCATTTCTTTCACACTAAAAATATTTTAAAATAAAATATACTAAGTATCTTTAAAATATGAACTTCACGGCGGGGCGCGGTGGCTCACGCTTGTAATCCTAGCACTTTGGGAGGCTGAGGCGGGCAGATCACGAGGTCAGGAGATCGAGACCACAGTGAAAACCTGTCTCTACTAAAAATACAAAAAATTAGCCGGGTGTGGTGGCGGGCGCCTGTAATCCCAGCTGCTCAAGAGGCTGAGGCAGGAGAATGGCGTGAACCCGGGAGGCAGAGCTTGCAGTGAGCCGAGATCATGCCACTGCACTCCAGCCTGGGTTACAGAGCGAGACTCCGTCTCAAAAAAAAAAAAAAAAAAAAAATATGAACTTCACTGCATTTTTAAAATATGCATGATAAAAAGACCAGAAGGCTATTACCCAGAATGATGACCATGACTTTCCCAGAGGGTGGAAACATAGGACACATTTCTTTCTTTTTTAAAAAATACTTTTTGGTATTTTCAGCTTTTCTACAATATTTGTGTATTTCATTAACAACTAGAAAAGAAACCAAACATTTAAAAAATAAGTACTATTTTAGCTGTTTTGCATTCGAGGTGCAAATGGATGAAGATTTTTAGTAAGCAGATAGAAAACAGAGTGGTCAAAACAGAGATTTGGACCTAGGGTCATTCTGCTTGGCATATTACCAGGAAGGATCATTTTAATATACTAATGGTTTGGGGGCAGTAGTGAGTAGAGAAATGCTCTAGAAAAAGATGCCATCCTTTGATTCAGTGGCTCAATTTTTTAAAATGAACAGTACACCCTCTTACTCAGTACTGTGCCATTTCTTCATTTACGTGTTCAAAGACACTGCTTATGTGTACAAGTTTGAACTAGACCAGTGGTTCCCAAATTATGGTTTGGGGACCCTTGAGAGGGACACTCTTATACCCTTTCAGGGTGTCTGCCTGCAAGATAAAAGTTAAGATATGATTTACCTTTTTCACCCTTTCTCTCTTGTCTATACAGTGGTGTTTCAAGAGACTGTGACATGCAATGGCATCACTTCTGGGATGTGTGCCTAAGTTTTCATGTTCCAAAACTTTCTTGAGCTTAACCTCTAGTATGGTAAACATTGATAGAAATAACTCACATAAACAAAAGCTCTTTAGGGTCTGCGATCATTTGTGAGCCTGTAAAAGGGCCATGAGATGAGTTTGAGAACCACTGAGTTAGACTGCGCCTATGTCTTATATGTGGCAGGCTTTCCTCTAACAAGAATCTGGACCCTCAGTCCTGGTCAGTGAGTGCCCTTGGACATTGTAGCACTTCTGTTCTCACTTTCTACATTTTTAAGATATAATTTCCCTTAGCTCTTCAAAAATTCATTTTTATAGAGTTTGTGAAGCCAAAAAGAAACATTGCTGGCACCAGGCCACTGTAGCCCCTCTGTTACGTGTACATTGAGTCCTGTCGAATGTGAGGTTCGTGGAAATGTTAAAGGCCAAGTTAGACCTCCAGACTCTGTCTCCACCTGCCTTGTACTGGGAAATTCATGATGTTTCAGGAAGAAAATAGCACTGTAACTCCCTTCTGAGAGGTCTGGAAGTGCATATTTAAAATACAACTTACCGTGTAATTGAGTAGAGGGTTGCTTTGGCATGAAAGAGAGATAAGACAAATTTAAAAGAATTAACTGAATATATTTATGCCCGTTTGCCTTTAAAATGTGTGCATGCATATAATGTGTGTTTGTATAAATGTGTATGAAACATACATTCCAGAGGATTGCTCCCTAAGTTAGGTAGACTTCTCTCTGTACACAGTCATCTTGACTATGGAGCTACTGTAATGCTTCTATTTCAGTCCCATCTCTTCTCCTCCTTTCTGCCTAACCAGAAACGTATTTCTGTTGTTCTCTCTTTATTTGCATGGCTCACCAACAAATCTCAGAGCAGTGTGTGGTGAAGCACTGGCTGGTGCCTACTTCTCCAAGAAGCAGTCTGTATTAACTTGTTCTCACACTGCTAATAAGGACATACCTGAGACTGGGTAATTTATGAAGAAAAAGAGGTTTAATGGACTCACAGTTACATGCCTGGGGAGGCCTCACAGTCATGGTGGAAGGTGAGGAGGAGCAAAATCAACGTCACATCTTGCATGGCAGCAGGCAAGAGAGAGCATGTGCAGGGGAACTCCCCTTAATAAAACCATCAGATCTCATGAGACTTATTCACTGTCACAAGAACAGCATGGGAAAGATCCACCCCTGTGATTCAGTTACCGGTTACCTCCTACCAGGTTGCTCCTATGATATGTGGGAATGATGGGAGCTGCAGTTTGAAATTTGGGTGGGGACATAGCCAAACCATATCACGGTCTTCATGTTCCAGGGCTTATTTTGAAAATCTGAACCTTTTTGTACAGAGAATTTGAACATCAGATGAATGATTGTGCTGGAGCACCTCAAAGTGAGCTCTAGCTCTGAGACTCTGTGCTACCACTACTGTGTCATATGGACATGGCAATGCCTTGTCTTGAGTGAAGGGGTCATGTGGCCTGACATAACATCTCCTGATAATGTCAGAAAAGATGAAGGAGAGTCTGAACAGGTAGGAGGTAAATTAAGGCTTCAGAATAGAAAAGCTGAACTTTGTGTTTGTGTTAAGACTCTATAGGCCCCAGAGAAGAAAGGATATGTTTTGACATGACTGTAATATAATTTCAAGTCTGAGAAGCCTAGCTGTGAATCATGATAACTTCTTTGAAATACGTCTACAGCTACTGACCATCTGTCAGGTTCTAACTGAGGTCGGAGGAAAGTCGGTGGACGAGTGGCAGGCAGTTGAAAGACCAGTCAAGGAATCATGGGGCGTTTCAACATGGCTTTATTCTCTCTCTGGGCACAAGGGAGCTGTCGGCGCAAGCAAGCCATGGGCACAAGAAAGCCATGGGCGCAAGCCTGGGGACGAGCCACGAGTGCAAGCCGTTATGTACAGCGTTAGCAGGGTAATTATACCTTTTACAGACAATAGTGGCTCTGAGTCAAGCATGAGCGCACATGAGTGGTTACTTAATGCACCTCACATGGCATGGTTACATAACACGTGGAGCTGTGTGCCTGCACTCCAAACTCGCTGAGTCATGCTGGACTAGATGTCTGCCTCGGCCTATTCTTGACCACAGCTCATCCATTTTCCTTACACCATCAAACAGGTTTCGTTTGTAGGAAAGATTATATTCAGTCCCACTTCATTCTCATTGCTAGTACTTTCACATACATCATGATTGTTGGTTTTGAAATCTTGTTCATCCTCATTTTTTGAGGATTTAAAGAGGAGTGCCTAGTATTTTCTTAATTAAAACAGGCTTCGCTTCTCTGCGCCCCCTGCCCCATACCAATGGACTGCCCTGGGCCATCCTTCATTGGGAGTTTTAATTGCGTGTTGACTGAACAGGTAGGTTGTTGTCCTATATCATCATGTTGGACTAAGCCCACAAGAGCCTTGCAAGCCCAGTAAAGAGGCCCTTTGGATACTCAAAGTGTGCTGCTGCCTTTTTCTTTGTGACTGGTGATGGCTGGTTTCCTACAACAGCGGCCAGAGGATTCTGACCTTTATGAATCAGGCAGACGAATGTTTCTGTCTTCTTTCTCCAAGTCCTCAACTTTGCCCTTTTTCTCTCAATTAGTAGGCCTTAATAGATACAATTAAGAGAATTCTACTTAGTTAATTGGTGACTAGAAACATGATTATTTAGGTACTTAATCTGTGGTTTGTCCATCTTTAGAATATTAACAGTTGATTTTTGCCTGATATTACAAAGGTGTCACCTCAGTGGGATTGCTGTATATGAAAGGAAATTTATAATGAAAAGATTGCTTCCAATCCAGCTTATTAGTTTAAGTACCTAATACTTTAGATTGGCTTTATTTTCCCTTCATTTGTGTGATACAGAGGCCTTATAACGTATAGCTGCTGGTATTCTTCCCAGCTTCCTATTGTCCTTTGTCTTCGTAAAATAAGCCTAACAGTATTTTCTGTATTTTCAGAGAACATTGTGCTTTTGAATATATGTACATCATTGGCTTTGTTTTTTAAAAATTTCAT
Organism: Macaca thibetana thibetana; assembly: GCF_024542745.1. Lineage (NCBI taxonomy): Eukaryota > Metazoa > Chordata > Mammalia > Primates > Cercopithecidae > Macaca > Macaca thibetana. Next base: position 87,197,527 of record NC_065581.1, on the reverse strand, counting down.
ACTGTGTGATAAAATTAATGTACTAGAAAAAAGGTAGAGATGCCTATTTAAAATAAATACATAAATACATAATTTGCAGAAACTCCTCAGTTACTGTTCAGAAGACACATATTTCTAGTCTAGTAGACATCTAGTAAATGATGTTTACTTTTAAATTCAGAGGTTTGATTTGACTAATCATAGTTTATATGTTCTTCTGATATATTTGGTTTTCTTTTCTATTTTTTTTAGTGGAATAGTTTTATAATTTCTTACCACTCTCAAACTTTAATAGAGTGGCATTATCTTGAGGCTAGTCTCAGTTAGATATAAATATAAGCAATTAATTAAGATAACCAACCCTAGCCAGAGAGATAAAGTATCATCACATGTCATAGTGATCAAGGAGCACCTGTTAATTAGAACATTAGGAAAACTGCAACCAATCATGAAAAAAAAAGTGTTGGGTGAAATTAACAATATCTACGTTTCTTGTTATTTCTTAAATCCAACTCATAAACAGTTTGCTGTGACAGCGCTAGGCTGGGATTATGGCATTTGGGATGAGGTCTGATTATAGCTAAAATTAGACATGTGTATTGAAGATAAGAAAAGGAATATTAAACAATTGAAATTTTGTGAAAGACTGATGCTGTTTCATTGTAATAATTTCCCCAAAGGCACGTTAGTAATGCTAAATACAGACTTTAATAGACTTTAATAATGTGTACTTTAGAGGCCTGATACACAAAGGAATAATGTATAAAACGTTCATTATGAAAAATTGCTACCTTTTTATTTAATAATAAATCTGTTGAAACAAAACCTGAATAATAATTGCTACCCTCTTTTACATTTTTTCACCTATTCTAATCAAGTTGCAATCATATTTTCTTATTTGTTCCATGAATGAAATGGAGATTGAAAAAAAAAAAAAAGTACTTGCATTGGATGGACCCTTGTTCAAATTGTGGCTCATTCTCTCGCTGCCTTCATAATCTTGGGCAAGTTACCTAACATCAAACTCTGTTTTTTTGTTTGCAAACTGAGGATTGTTCTACGTATCTAACGAGGTAGGAATACGTTAAAGGTTGACACAGTGGAGTCCCTATGTAACAGACACTCAGAAAATGCTTTCTATTATGATTACTTTCTACATCTATTTCTCTTTATATTGCTTGTTTCTTTGAAGGACTGTAGTGGAGGAGCTGGAAGGGGGTTGAGAGTAGGAAAAAGCAATTAAAAAGATACCTTAAGCAGCTCTGTAGCCAAGCCTTGCATTGGATTTCAATTTGATTTTAATGTGCTGCTGCTGAGAGCCATGCTGTTGAAAAAGAGAGAAGAGTAAGAAGCAGAAGCTCTTAGAAGAACAGTGGGGCATTTATCTCTTTTAATGAGATAACATCATTAGAGTGACAAAGTGCAGCGAATCAATACTCGAAATGGACTGGCGCTATCTTCCCAAAGTGTGCTGATTGTTACACTTCACAGCCTTAGAATCCGCTGAATCACGAATTCTGTCTTATCTGTTATTAGAGCCGCTGGCTTTGATCTCACAGAATAGATCCACACCTTAGGGATCTCCAGAGGAACAGGAAAACAGACTAATAAGATAAATGAGAAAAATCCAAGGTGATTTATAAACTGCCCTGTAATCAGGGAACCTCAGAGAAAGGAGGTTGGCCTTGTTTTTTTCTTGGACTTCTTTAAATGGCTACTCATAACTGCCTTCCCCTCCACCCGCTCTCCTTGCTCTCTGTCTGCTTCTTGGTGTAATGTCAGAAACGCTAATCATGTCAGACTGTGACACTGACAGCCCTGACATTCACAACAAAGAGACAAGAAGGAGAGAGAGGAAGAGGGATGGGGGAGGGGATAGGTGAGGAAAAGCAGCAGGAGAAGCATTATTTTATTGCACATAAAATCCGTAGCTGCAGAATCACCCACATCTGGACATATCATATCCAAGGAAAATCAAGGAAGGCACAAGGTGAATTCTGATAGAGATTGAAACTGAGCTTGGGGATTTTCTGCTCTTTTTTTAGATTTCATGGTGTAGTTTATATTAGAATTACTGTGGCTATGATTTCTTCTCATCAAGAAAAAATGCATTTACATTTGTTTTTCCTTTTTCTTTACTATAGTTTTTCTCTTTGAAACAAAGCAAAGTTAAACACAGATCTTAGTAGGAAGTATGTGCTGTCAGAGGTTTTCCAATTTATTACCAGATTCCCGTAGTTTAATCTGAACAATAGCCACTTCAGGAAAGAAGTCACGGGTGAGGGATGTTTTCTGACCATGACAAAGCTGAATGTCATGACAAAGCTGTTCAGTGTCATCCTCAGGCTGCCTTACCCTTGGCTTCTGTGGCACCTGCTTAAAGCTGCTGGATGCAGAAAATGCTGATGTTACCTGTTCCCTAACAGTTCGCAGTGGGCTTCCAAATACCTTTGAGATTTCTGTTACTCTCAGGCACTTTCTCCGTTTGGAATAATGCTGGTGAGTGGTCTGCAATCTCTGTCTTGGATCAGTCATGACCTGAAAATCGACTGCCACATCTCACATGTGTTTTGAATCCAGATGCTGTGATCTAAATTGAGCTCTGAGCTCAGGCTGAATCATCCTAGCTTTTCTATAAACATGAGAAGCCAGCTGCCAGCTCGGCTTTTGAGGTATTTTGAACTGTAAGTCTTAGCGAGGATAGTTATCTTTTCACTTTTTCTTCATGTCAGAAACCAAAAATGGAAAATGGTATCCAGTATTTATTCCGTATTAGTTACCCTGTCATAAAAGGGGGTACATTTTTTGTCCATATTCGAACAGAAGGTATTCTATACCTAGTGACTTCTTTTCAGATTGATTATAAAAATATTGAGAACTTTGGAAAAGGCTGAGAACTCATTTTATGGTGTTCTAATCCTTAGTACCCAAGTAAAATTTTACAAACTTGGGCTAGTTGAGAGAAATGCTCCTCTTAATTTCAAAAAAAAAAAAAAAAATTAAGTGGATTATATAGTGTAATTGAAGTTCCAGCAATTTTGACATTGTGACTTATTTAATATTCTTGAGGAAATTCTACTTCTATTGGCAGAAGAGAGTAAATTTATACCCTATGGAGGATTTGAGAGAATTTACCCCAAAGTATCTTCCTGTAAATTCAAATTTTCTTTGAAGTGTTTTTAATCCTAAAATTTTACATGGATTGTTCCCGGTGATATGTGATAGGTCAATATATAATTACTTGCCACTTAAATTAATTAGGTCCTATAGTAGGTAATGACAGCTGGTATAACAGATAAGCCCTCAAAATTCAATGGTTTTACACAACAAGTTTCCTTTCTTGCTCAGCTCTCAGCCCGGTGGAAGTATTTCTGATCAGTGAAGTGCTTTTATTGAGAGGTGATTCAGGAATCCTGAACTCAGGTGCCTTCCGTCTTCTGCCTTACCAACTATTTCGTCCGCTCAGGCTGCTGTAACAGAGTACCACAGACTAGGTGGCTTAAACAGCAGAAATGTGTGGTCACACAGTTCTGAAGACTAGGAGTCCGAGATCAAGGTGTCGGCAGGGTTGGTTTCTTCTGCGGACTGTGAGGCAAGCATCTGTTCCAGGCCTTGCTCCTTGGCTTGTAGATGGTCACCTTTTCCCGAGTCTTTTCACATCATCTTCCCTCTTTTCCTGCCTGTATCCAAATTTTCCCTTTTTGTAAGGACAGCAGTCATATTGGATTAGGGGCACACTCTATTCCAGTATGACCTCATCTTAACTAATTACATCTGTAATGGTCCTATTTTCAAATAAGGTCACTTTCTGTGGTACTGGAGGTCAGGACTTCACCATGTGAATTTTGAGGGGACATAATTCATCCTGTAACACCATCTTACAATTGTCTGCACTTCACTTCTTAATCACAGTCGCTTTGAAGTAAAGCACCATCTTTTCTCATATTCCTTTGTTGAGCACTAGTCACGTAGCTGCACCTGGAGGTGAGGTGGCCTGGGAAATGTAGTCCCGTGCTGAATAGTGATTGTGCTAGATGGACCCATGCACGTACAGGAGGCACCCCATCTTTCTCGGAATGTGTATCAAACTCTCCTGTATCTTCCAGTACTTCGGAGCACACCTGTTGGAGAGCTCTCAAAAAGGTAATCAGTGTTCAATTTTGAGAATCCTATTCTAGCATGGCTAGGAATGCTTTTTAGTTAACACCCCAAGGATTTATATGAGTACCTAAGGTTGCTTACTGTTTTGTTTTCTTAAGAATCTAATATATTCTCAAGGGAATTTTACTTACACTAGGGTTAATCACCTTTTCTCCTTATGAAACTAGTGAAACCCAAATGAATGAAGTTTAACTCTTAGCCAAAAACTTAGCTTGTGGTTAGAGTGATTTCTACATACAGTAACTTTTTTTTATCGTATATTCTGTTGCTGAAAAATAATATATTTCCAAGAGGGAGAAAAGGATATTGTGAGTGCAGAAGACAATTACATAACCTGCTTTGCTTATCTCAAATGGCTAGACTTTAGTATTTAATTAAAGAAGTCTTGCCTCTCCTATGAAGTTAGTCATTATTTTGAAGGTTGAATGTGGGTTTTATAAGTGACTAATTGCTTTGTATGTTCCTTTTCACTTACAATAAGAAGTCATAAATTCTCTACATTTAGAACTGCTAAAAAGTATTTAGATTCACCTGAATAGGTTTATTCTTAAAAAAATAAAAAAAGGAATCAAGAAAAAATTTCCACTGTAAATTTTTGGTTTCTGTAAGGAATTTGTAAGAACTCTCCCATGAAAAAGACAGTGATAGCAATTTGAAAAGGATAAGTAGATGCAGTCTGAAAACTCAGTAGGTAGTGTGAAAGCACATTAATACTGAACCATAATATGTAATGTAAGATTTTAGTTATTGAGAAACCAACTATATTGCTGTCTTATTGTTCTGTTACTTTAAAACACAGTTTTTATCTGAAGACTTAAAAGCCACCGGTGGTATTGTAAATTTCCTTTGGGTCAAAAAACTGACAGTGGTACTGTAGCAAAGCTAGTCATTTGAACAGTGGCCTTCTCATTTATAATGGTTATAGTTTTTAATATGTCAGAATCTTAGCAGGTATTCGAGTCATTTTAAGAATGAATTAAATCCTCATTCATTTTGATGTTATGAATTCAGATTTTAGAAAAGGGTCTAGGATGATGTTTGTCCTTTGTAGATATTTGATAAATAATCATTATTTTAAGTGTTACCATTTTATGGAATCTGTAATGTTTGCCAGATACTGCATTAGCTCCTTTACAATAGACATATAGTATATGTGCATAATATATATTGCTAATTTTCACAGCCAATTTGCATAGTAGGTGGTATTATTCCCACTTTACAGATGGGGAAACGCAGAGACCCTTAAGTAATGAGCCCAGTAATCACATGTCTAGATAAAGCAGATCCAGTATTTGAATTTGGATGTTAGTGACTCCAAAATACATGCATGTTTCCATTCCGTCACATTGGAATGTCCTAAGAATATTTGTTGAATTGAATTCAAAATACATTCAATAAATTTGCAATGAACTAAACACAAATGCAAAATCCCAGAATGAATGTTTTCGTTCTTAAGAGAATGAGTCACTTGCAAGTGTACAGATGAATGCAGTAGTTGAAAATGTGTTCCATCTAATCATTAAAGCAAGTCTCTAGGACTTTTACTCGGTAACACTTTAGTAGACTGACACTTCCTTAAATATATGAGCAGTCTTTGATTCAGAATACTTCTTAAGTATCCATTATGTGACCAAATTAGAGTTCTTTAGAACTCTTAGAGTTCCTTAAAACTGGTTTCTACTTCACACTCTCATACTTGCCCTCCTTTCTGAATGTGGCCAGGTTATTCAGGTCTTACTGATTTACAGAAGCAAACACAAGAAAAGGTAGCCTTGAGTCACGGATGGGCCTGGCCTGAAGACAAAATGAAGAAAACCAGTGAGAAGCTCAACCAGAACCCTAAAATGAAAGAAAACTCTCCTCTCGAAACACTTCACCTTTTCTCCTTTCCTAGCAAAATGATAGGCCTGCTTTGTGATGGTTCAGAGTTACTATCTGCATCATTTTCAGTTTCATCTAGTTTACTCTGCTCATGGTTTCTGCCGAGCAACTATGGCCAAGCCACATCCCCTGTTTGGAACTTGGTGTCTCCATATGTAAAACGAAGCAGTGGAGTTAGATCAGAGTTGTCAGTCTGGGGTCTTAGCCTAGGTTGGCTTCAGGGGGTGTCTCTAAAATGCTGGGAAGTGAATACAATATTTGATATACATGTACTTTCTTCTGGAGAGAGAATGGTTCATAGCTCCCATCAGATTCACCCAGGGGCTTCAGCTTACAAAGAAATCCATGGGCCAGATTATCTTTGAAGTCTGTAGGGACTCTAGCAGTCTAGTTTTCTATAAATTGTATCATACACAGACTATCACAGGCAAGATAGTTGAGAAAATAAATGCATTTTGTTTCCTTTCTACAGTGTGACATGTAAGGGAAACTCAGAGTGTTTTTACTACAGACAACTGCTTCTCTGTTCTGTAAGACAAGTGTTCTGGAATGTTTGTGGATAGTGACAAAATTCTGTTATTAGCAGAAGAGCAGAAATAGTAAATCAATTAGAAGTGATTCACATTTTGGTGATGAATGAACATTTTTTCAGGCCTGAATATTTCTTACAGTTATCTGTAATGGTAGCTTAAAGAGTCATTTAAAATAGCACTTTCCTATTTGGAATCTCAGGCACTTGGAACATTAGTGCCTAAAAATGCTCAGAGTTGGCCGCGTGCGGTGGCTCACGCCTGTAATCCCACCACTTTGGGAGGCCCATGCGGGCAGATCACAAAGTCAGGAGTTCAAGACCAGTCTGGCCAACATAGTGAAACCCTGTCTCTACCAAAAATACAAAAAGTTAGATGAGTGTGGTGGTGTGCACCTGTAATCCCAGCTACTCGGGAGGCTGAGACAGGAGAATCACATGAACCTGGGAGACAGAGGTTGTAGTGAGCTGAGATCATGCCATTGCACTCCAGCTCAGGTGACAGTGCAAGGTTCCGTCTTGAAAAAAAAATGCTCAGAATTAATAGACCAATTCCTACGCCAAAGAAGCGGAGACCTCAGAGGGGAGATGATGTACCTTTCATTCTTTCACTGCTGTCGTCTCAGTTTGGAGAGCATGTTGTCCTGCCAGAGAGCCTTCTCATATGTGTCATGGCTCAGCAGATTAACCAACCTGAAGCAAGATCCCTATTGCTCAGCAGATAAACAGATGAAAGAATAAAGAAAAACACTTGAGCACCTCCTCCTTCTGGTAGGGAAGAAAGAGAATTAAGTAGCATCCCCTGTCCAGCTGTTTAGTTTGAAGCCAGAGGAAGCCCACTCTTGAAGTGTTGACTTGCACATTCACTATATTGAAACATTTTACTACTCTCCAGAAAATCCTAGTTCAATTCAAACAAAGACTGTCTCTTAGATGTTTAGATATGCCTTTTAAACAATCAGTGATCTTTACCTACATTGTTGCTTCTCTCCAAAAAATGTATTTCTTTTCTTCTGTTGGTGAATTTTAAGAAGTTGCTTTTAGACCAAATGTAAATATACCATATAAATTTCTATATGTGTATGTTTCACAGCCATTGACTGTCTCAGTTTCTGTTTAAATTTTAAGCATTTTGGCTCTGTTTTCTTAGGAAACTTTGTAAAAAGAGAGTAATCATGGGTAGACTGCTGTAATATTATTTGTCTTCAAAGTTGCTGTGTATAATTGACTATTAAGATTTATTCTCCAGGGTGAGTCCACAACTTAAAGTCAAGAGGAGGCAAAATGTTCAGAGCTAGTCTTTGGAAACTGATGTTATTTTGCATTTTTTTTTAATCCAATGCTAAACATGTAAATAGAGAGTCCCCTTTTTGCATTTTTTTTTTCATTTTGGGGCCACCAGACCTTATTACTAGATTGGTAGTATGAAGTAAATATTAAGATGTCTAATTTTTCAGTGGGAACAGAAAAAATAAGTATAAAATATTAGCTGTATTCTTTCACTCAGTTTACTAGAATAAGCTAACAAATGATCAGTCTCTTTTAGTCATGAATGAGTACACAGTATGGCACACAATTTTGTACCGTGTATTTATGTATGTATGTATTTTTTATATGTCTGTATGTATTTTTTCTTTTTTTCTTTGTTTTTTTTTGTTTGTTTGTTTGTTTTTATATATGTGTTTTAATAGATATGAATAAATCAGTGCCCAGGTACCAAATAATGAGCACCCTCAAAATTTGAATTTCAAGGAACAGTGGCAGAAAATATCATTTGAAACTGAAACTATCACAGATCAACATAAAAATGGCTGAAATTAGCATGTATAAAATTCCCATAAGTTAACCCACACTTAAACAAATTCATGGTGTGTCTGCTGACATTCTATCAGGACAAAAAATTAAAATAAATATAGATAATTAAACTTCACATTTTAGAAATTAGAGCACATTTATATTAAAAGCAAACAGCTGACTGCGGGTCTGTATGACAGTCACCAAAAGGAGTGGGGAGCCCGAAAGTTTTAGCGATGTTCCTGATTATGACAGCCCAACTGGCAGCCATATGTCACCAGTGCATTTTATGTCTTTAGGCTTGATGACAGCAACCTATGACCACTGGGCTCCCATGCCAGCACCTTCTGAACTCTGTGATTTTCCCCATAGTGGCACCCCTGGCCTCAGCACTGGGGGACTCGTACTCTTCTGTGAGCTTTGCTGCATCTCTACCTGCATGACCTCAGCAGAGTTCCTCTTCGTCTCCAGGCCACAGCCTCTATCTAAAATGTATTTTAAAAATACTCACATCAAAGATGGGTTGTGAGAATTAAATGAAACCACTAATGTAAAAGTGCCTACGACAGATCCTGACCCGTAGTAGGCACTCAGGAAATGTTTTAATTTAAAAAATAAAACAAAAAACAACAAAAACAGAATAATCTGATCCCAATGCTCTGTTCTTCTGGGAAATTCTGTTTCTCAGATTGGCTGATAAGCATTTCAATTGATCTGTCAGCCTGGCTTTTATGAGTTTGGGTGAAATGACCCATCTCTGTCAACAGATCCAGGTGATTTCTTCATCATGCAAAGCTGAGTCCTCAGTGAGCCTGCGTTCCAGGTGACCCATCACACAGTAGGAGCAGACTGCAGAGAAGAGCCTACCAAAAGCTGGCTCACCCTGCTTCATGACTGCACAGTGATGTTAGTCCTTGTCAGAGTGTTATAGATTGGGCTGAAAAGTTGTTTGTTTCTTTTTTAAACAAGACAATTAGACTAAATAGATTTATGTACCATAGCAAATGAGAGAAATATGCATCTCACTCACAATATATATTTTAGATGCTGTTACCCTGATTTATTTTTACTTTGACAGATACTTCCGTTTAGGGGGTGCTTTCCACAGATAGATTCTGTTGTGCAATAGAATATTCGGTACATTTTGCCTCTAGGTTTCCTCCAGATCTGTCAGGTGGCCACACCCAAGCCTCTCAGTATTGCCATGCTCTCAATAAGACATTTGAGTTATTTATTTAGTAGATGTTCTTAGTTTTCCCTCAGGAGGTTTTGTTGGCAGAATTTGTAATTTTTTATAGGGCATCATGCTTAATATAGAGGAAGACCAATTATGTATATGCAACAGACTCAAATTAAAAGTGGCATAATTGCGATTATTCATCGCTTTTGATTTCACACTTAATTAGCCCTCTGAAGTGAACAAGTCCTTAGTAGTTAAGAGTTTGCACTCTGAGAGTTACCAGACCTGGGTTCAAATTCCAGCTCTGACACAGAGGCGTTGTGAGACCTTGGGCAAGGTCCCTAACCTTTTCCTAAACCTGTCATCTATAAAGTACTGTAGAAATGCCCACCTTCCAGAGCTCTTTTGAGGATGATGTTACATCATGCCCATGAAGCACTAACACTCAGCACCTGCTGAGAGCACTTGGTAAATGTTAGCCTTTGTCACGGGGGCAGGGGAGGGGCATGAGGACTGAGCTCTCAAAAAGTGACTTCTCCGGTTTAATTTAATAAGCACGTGGGATTTCACATTTCCTGCGTATTTCACGATAACCTTGAAAGGAACGGACTAATTTAGGTCAAATTTGGTAACACTGTGTTTTAAATTTCTAATAAGAATACCACCTGAAAACACTGACAGTCATTTGTAACTTCTTACAGCCACCGCACTAAAAAACCAAAAAGCTACTGTTTATTGATAGGTACATCTTGAGAGTAACTTCAAAAGTTATAGTAACCTTGGTTATATTTTGGGGAATATAAGAACCCTGAGAACTTTGAGGGGTCTGGAAAACACTGTAAATAGAAGCTGCTTCATTGGATATTACTCTACTGTTGTAAGAATCGTTTGACTTAGGGGTGTTTTGGTTTCTCAAGTGGAACATTTTTTGTGTGTGTCACCCTCTATTTTATATTAATTCCAGATCTGAGTCAGTGGCGAGTCCAGTAGTTGAATTAATGTGGAAATAAAACTGTAAGCTCATCCTTAGAATTACATCCATTATATAACATGGAAATGGGCTAAAACAGAGACGATTACAGCACTGTTTTACTTTCTACTTTAAATATGGTAGAGGATCAGTCTCTTCTATGAGTTTACATGCTGCAAAAAAATTAAAAAGTAGCTCATTAATACACTGATTTTAAAGGGGGAAAACAATGTATGTTCTTATTCTGTGTCACTGTCAAGCATCAGTAACACTCAACTGGCTGCCAGAGTGAAAAAGAACCAACTACATTTGCGTAATCATCGTAAAAATTTGAGGCAGATATTCTATCTGCATTTTTAATTGAGCCAGACATTGCACAGAATTAGATACAGCCTTTGCTCTCTGGGAGTTTACAGTGTAAGACAGAAGATACTAATGTTTGTAGACATGAAGACCAGTTGAATTTAACATTTTATAAACATGGTTGGTTCTATTTTATGCCTTTCTGGCCTTCACCAACCCTCATAACCCATCATCAGATGTCATTTCATCCACAGGTAATTTTCTTTTTAATTTAAGTAACCTTTTTTCTTAACTATGAAAATAATACGTTAATTTTAGAAAAATTGGAAAGTAGAAAGAAAAAGCAAAAATCATGTATAATCCCACAACCATAAAAAGATCGTGTTATATTTTAGTGACATTTTTAATATATCATCTTAAACATATCTATATATTTTACATAATTGGGATCTATAAATGCAGTTTTGCCCTGTGCTTTTTTCACCTAATTTATCTTTGCATGTTTTACATATTAAGAAATTTTTTAAAACATTTTAGTGATTTTATAATATTAAGGTAATTGAAAAGTTGAGAATCCAGCTTTTGGTCCCCTGAAACAGACATTTAATGTGTAAAAAGTCAAAGGATCATTCCAGCTGTTCACCAGCCCATCCAGATCTGTTTCCGAGACAGAGCTATTGTTCACCTAAAGTGGAAGCTCACCCGGCTCTGCATATTTCCTCAGACTGGGTGGCTGTTCCGTGTCTGTCTCCCCCCGTTGACTTATCAGGCTCCATGCATACATGCACATTTGTTTATAGCAGTCTTCCTGATATGCAGCCACGGCGTGGGTTTTGGAAAATTGCCCAGCTACATACCATTCATACCGCTGACATTCAGCTTCTAGTAGCTAAACAGGTACTCTTAACTCCTTCAGTCTCTAAAGAACTCACTCTACAGTGCCACAGGCCATGGAGCTAACATACTATCCTCTGAGAGTTTCTATTCATGCACACAAATGAAAAGAGAAGTAGTGGTGCAAGTATTGTGAGAGGCTACTTGTAAAAATCACCAGCACTCTGTTTGCCACCCCCTTAGCCATACAATAGGCAACTGCTTGAGTTTGTCCTCCTTCAACCTTAAGGTGATGCCTGAAGCACTTGGAAAACAGGTAGAGTCTGCAGGGGCTTCCCAGGAATGACAGAGACCATCCCTGGCCTCCTAGAGGATGGGTGTGCCCCTGGGCTGGAGCTTACCCCTTGTGTTAGGAAGAGTTGCCTCATCATCCCTGAAGCCATTTCTTTCATGAAGCTTCATCTGGTCCTCCACTTCCCCCTGGTCATCGTCTTACCACTTCTGTTTCTTGTGGAGCATCAGAGTAGAAAGTCCAGTCTGGATGAGTGGCAGGAAAGGAGCAGTGAAGGGGTGGAGAGAGGAAGGTTAGGCAGAGAGGTGAGTGAGATTGCAACAACTATTGATGAGGTTCAGAATCTTTCTGTTACCTCTGCCAAATCTTACCTTTTTTTCTCCAAAAGTGATTTTTATTCTCTTTCATTGGTCTTCCTTGTATGCAGGAATCTGAAGAGGAAATATTCACAATAATAGCATGAGGAAGGAGGGCCCTAGATAAAGAGGAGATGTTAAAATTGCATTTACTCTAGTTACAAGTGTCTCTACTGAGCATGTTTCAGTAGTTAATCAGAGCTTTCTTGCCTGGTACTTTTTAAAATGATATCATTATCTGGCTTGCTATTTCAGCAGTTCCAGGAATACCTTGCCTGTGGGTCAGGGTACTTGGTTTCACATAAACAACTCATAAGAACCCTTTATAATTTCAGAAAGACAGGCAAGAAAAGAAATAGCTATAGAAGTTATGTGGACAAAAAATAAATTGGCAACATTCCTCACCTGTCTAACATAGACACTGGGAAAAGACGTCCTTTGCCACCTCTCCTGGTTAAATGTTGTTTATTGTTTCCCTTCAGACCACACTGAATTTAGTTCCTTGGTAGACTAAGGCACCTTTGAAATTCCAGTGGGAGATCATGAAGTACATGCCTAATTGCTTCATGGATGATATGAAGTCTTGGAATGAAATCCACCCATTACTCATTAACTAACTCAGCTTAGTAAACCTTGACAGCTAACAGAACCCAGTCAAACATCCTTGATTACCAGCAGCTCACAGAGCCTGGGGAGTAGATCAGGAAGAATGGTAGAGTAGAATGAGTTATTCCAGTAACATCAGCTTCATCTGTTTGAACTTCTCTTCCTGAAATCTGAGGGTGACAGAAATAGATTTGCCAAATGCTTTTCCTGCTTTCACTGGTGGCAGTACGAACAAATAAATGAGCATTTTCTTAATTGGGACACTATTCACAGTTATTGACAAGCATAATCAGTTTTTGTTAAAACTTTTTGTCTGGCTTAAATCTATGCTAGATATTAAGGGAATAAATGTTATTAGGCATGTTAGAATTTCACAGATCACACTTCTCACAGCAGGAACCTACAGCCAGTCAACAGTTTTACTGGCTGTATGGTATGTATGGACATTTGGTCAAGGCATAAACTCGGTTACTATCTACTGCAAAATCAGTGTAAACATAATGGTAAATCTGGTTGATTGATTTGCTTTCTGCTCCATACAACAAACCAGGTAATATCTCTGAAAGCAAATACATTCTAAGTTGTATATAAATATCAGTCATTATTATTTCAGTAGATAATGTCACACGGAGGAGGTAAAGGTTGGTCTGAATTAGTAAAGAGGCCTTCCATGCACACACACAACACACATCTCTCACATTCCACCTGTGATTTCACACTGAATGCCAGCATTTGAGAGGGAGTGAGGGGATTTTCACTTTGTTTTATAAAAATGAAAACATTATGTGGCATGTTCTCAAAATGTTAGTGCAGTTTTAAGTTCAAAATGTCAAAGGTATAATTACTATGCCCAGGTAACCTGCACATGTGCCCCCTGAATCTAAAATAAAAATTGAAATTATTAAAAGAAGAATTATTATTCCCGTAAACTTATGAAAGAACTTTTCATAGCTTGTCCTGCTGTTGCTGAGTTGGGGAAAGGCAAGAGTGAAGATCCGCTTGTGTGAGTTGTAGCCTCTTTCCTGGTAGTGATTTAGTTCATATTATTTAAAAGCAAAGGATTCTTGGCCTTTTGCATGGAAGACTGCATGTTCGTTTGCCTCAGTGTTGGACCTATCACTTATTTATCTCGTGAATTAATATGTTCTCAATCTCACAGTTTCATGAAACCAATGTTTAATTGAAGGCTATGATGTGCCAAGCACCATGCTGGCCACTGGAACAAGGTGAGAGTGAGACCACACTCTTGAGGTCTCCAGTGGAAGATCAGTCCCTAAACCCATAATCAAAGCCTCAGTGAGCACTGCTAAGAGAAGCCTATCCTGATCCTTGAGGGCTTCACGCAGAGGGTGAAGCAGTTCTACCTGGACAAGGTAGGAAATCCTTGACAGAGAAGGTGATATTTGAGCTGCAACTTCAAGAATATGGAAGAGTTTTCCCAGCAGAAGAAAAAAATGAAAGACATTCCAAATAGAAGGAACAGTATGTGACATGTGATGAGCCTGAAGGAAAAAAGCATACCACATGTTCAGGGACTGACAAGGTGTTTCCATTTTTAATTTACTTGAGAGAGAGAGACAAAAAAGAAAGTGTCTTTGATTCAGAGAAGAACAAATCAATAAGAGTTACATAGCAGTAGTGATTAAAATTATGTATCTGTGCAACAGAGGGTTGCTATCAGCAACCAAAAGCCTCATGGGTCAGTTAACATGTCTACAGCATCTACCATGCTATCATGCTCCAGCCCAGAAGTGAGAGATTCAAAGGATGATTGGTTGTTTTGAAAGCATCTCCTGAGATTGACAAGTGATGATCAGGAGCTCCGTGCTGGAGAGGCCAATTGCAGGGCTAGTGAGTCCTGCCTGTGAGTCCATAACCATCCTAAATCACAGTGTAATCCTTCAGGGCTCAGACTGCAGAGTCAGAGAGACTTAGGTACAAGTTCTGGTTCTTCTGCCATTAGCTCAGTATGGGACTTGAGGCAAGTTTCTTTCCTTTCTTAAAAAACAAAATAATAATAATAAGCCTGGGCAACAAAGTGAGACTCTGTGTCTACAATCAATGAATCAATCAGTCAGTCAGTAGCCAGGCATGGTGGTGCTATAGCTGGTCCCAGCTACTCAAGAGGCTGAGGTTAGAGGATTGCTTGAGCCCAGAAGATCGAGGCTGCAGTGAGCTATGAGTGTACCAGTGCAGTTGTAGCTCACTGCACTGCAGTTTGGGCAACAGAGTAAGACTCTGTCTCTAATAAAGTTTAAACATGTAATATTATATAGCTATACAATACAAATGATTTTATATAGGTGCATACCTGTGATAATAGCATATACACTTTTTGGTTCCCCATTTTTTTAAAAAACACTTTTCCTCTTTTGTCTGGATCACTCTCCTCCTCTTTTCCCCCTTCTCCCATTTTAACTGCACACATAGCCTTCCATTTTTCCCCGATTTATATAAATGTACAGTCATACACACACACACACACACACACACACACACACCCCCCCCCACAGTGGGAGTGGGGGAATTATTTTGTTTTTAAAAAATGGAAACATGTTATAGCGTGCTCTCAAAGTGTTAATGCGTTAAAACCACAAGATACCACCTTACCCCAGCCAGAATGGCTATTATGAAAAAGTCAAAAAACAATAGGTATTGATGTGCATATGGTGAAAAGGGAGCACTTACACACTACTGGTGGGAATGTAAATTGGTACACCCTCTGTGGAAAACAATATGGAGATTTCTCAAAGAACTAAAAGTAGATCCGCAATTCAACCCAGCAATCCCACTACTGCATATCTACTCAAAGAAGAAGTCATTATATAAAAAAGACACCTGCAGGTGTGTGTTTATTGCAGCACAGTTCACAATTGCAAAGATACAGGTTCAACCTAAGTGCCCATCAAATAATGAGTGGATAAAATGTGAGGAGTGTGTGTGTGTGCGCGTGTGTGTGTGTAATACACACAATTCCATTTCATTCTGTTTTATGACTGAGTAGTAGTCCATGGTGTGTAAATAGAATGCATTGCATTCCATTGGACTGGTGTGTATTCCACACTACAAATTGCATTCACACAGTGTGGAATACTACTCAGCCATGAAAAAGAATGAAATAATGTCTTTGCAGCAACTTGGATGGAACTGGAGGCCATTATTCTGAGTGAAGTAATTCAGGAATTGAAAGCTAAATACCACATGTTCTCGCTTGTAAGCAGGAGCTAAGCTATAGGTACACAAAGGCATACAGAGTGATGTAATGGACATTGGAGACTCAAGAGGAGGAGGTTGAGAGACAGTTGAGGTATGAAAAAACTACCTGTTGGGCACAGTGTACACTACTTGGGTGACAGGTACACTAAAATCCCAGGATTTACCACTATGCAGTTTATTCATGTAACCAAAAACACTAGTACTCCTAAAGCTATTGAAATAGAATAATTATTAGTGCAGTTTTAAGTTCATAATTTTAGAGGTATAATTGCTATAAACTTATAATAGAAACATTTAAACATTTAGCTATTTATATTTGTTTTATACTTATTTAACTTTGGAATTTTGAATAATAAATTTTGCTCTTAGTTTTTTGTGCATAATAGTTTTTATATTGATTTTAATAGGTGACATCAATATTTTAAAAAGTTAAATTTTTATTTTTCATCTATTGTTTCTTGAATGTGTGTAGCATTTATACTTCTGAAATTATTAAAGTTTAAAATGCACTAAGACTTTTAGAACTTCCTGTTAAGCATTCTTTTTGTTATGTTTTGTTCTTCTCAGAAAACTGTGTTGAAATCTCTTTGTTCAATTAATAAAGCTCTAGAACATTCTTTTTAATGAGTACATAATATTCCAATGGGGTCACTATTAGAATTTTTTATTCTACAATTTCCCTACTGACGGGTATTTACCTTGGTCTCAGTTTTTATGGCCGTTGTCAACACTGAAGTCATAAACATCTTTGTATTTGTTCTTAGTTACAGTACTATTAGTTCTATGGCATTGGTTCCCAGGAGTGGGATTGCAGGATTAAAGAGTAAATGTAATTTTTAAAAATTTAATAGATGACACTATAAATGGCTTCAGTTAATTAATCATAATACCTTAGATTTTAGATTCATTGAAAAGAACATTCACATGCATTATTTCTTTGGTGCTCACAGTAACCGTTGAGGTAGGTAGAGTGGATATTATTCCCATTTTACTGGTGAGAAGATGGAGGCACAAGATGCTTCATAGTTTCTAAGAGTTACGCAGTTAGAAAGAGCTTCACTCCAGTCCAGAACTAAGCCTTATCCTCAGTAAGCTCCATACAGTCTTTCTTTACCTACATTTTTTGTTTTGGTAGATCAGTTAGAAGAAAACCTTCCAAATCCATCGAGTTAAGAAAAAGAAACGTACCTTTGATTATGCCACCAGGAGGGGGCAGTAGTTGAAATACATTTATTTTTCTAAGTATTAGTACCCCAGCCCCTTTTAAGCACTGTATCTTTGTTTCTTTGATTTGTAATGTCTTAATATTAGTTTTAGGTTACTTGTTTGATCATTGAAATCTTCATTACGAGAGACGGATACATTTCATTAGTGATCAATTTCTTCCCATTTTTTAAAAAAATGTATAGAAATACACACTAGAGTCTCCCAAGGGTTGTAATGCACATTGTTTCCTTGGTTCCCTTAAAGAACTCCTTCACATATTCTGAGTCTGACTGACTGTTCAAATGCCACTTTTGCAAACTTAATGGCTATGTGATTTGGGGCAGTTCATGCAGTGCTCAGTTTCCTCATCTGTGAAAGGGGAAGAATGTACCTGCCTCCTAAGTATATTTTAACGAGTCATCAAAAATGTAAACCATTTAGCACAGCACATATCTCAGAGCACAGGCTCAGTACATGCATGTGCATATGTGGGCCCCTGTGGAACCAGGCTAACACTGCTGATAGTAACATGTTGAGTCCAGCCGTGTCTCCCAGGAACACACTGGGTGGGATGTATTTCTTAAATACTTTGCGTCTGTACCATTGCCAAAATGCCATCAAGCTCCTCTGCATTTTGTGCCCAAAGCAAGTATTGATGCAGCACAGCTCCTTAAATAAAAGTGAAATTATAGGAAGTCTCATGGCATTTCTGGGTACTTTTTTTTGAGTGACAAGTGTTTAAACCACAGTGAATACTTTGGTTCCTGCAAGGGTTTGATCGAGAGGAACAGCAAAAAGAAATTTAGTTTCTCTTCCTCCAAGTGAACATTGTTTTCTTAGCTGTCTTTTTTGGGAGTTGGGAAGGAGTGGTTACTGAAAACCAATAGTGTGTGTAAATAGGAGCGAGCAGTACAGTTAGCGTTTACTCACTATTGCTAGTAGACAAGCCCCAGAAATGGGCTCAGGAGACATCTGGGAACAAACAGATTTTTTTCCCTTCAAATATGTTAAGAATCTTTTTGTTTCTAGTGGGAACAGCTGTAGGATTCAGCTGTTTGTTTGTAATCTGATGTCTGAGTGACGGATGATGTTGAAGATGTAGTATGCTAATATACAAAATGTCGTCTTAGGTAATACTGAGGTGGTGAGGGAAGTGGAATGAAGCTGGGAAATTCAGAGTTACAGATGACATTTCATTCTCTCCGAGGTTTGTGAAAAGGCCACAGCAAACTTTGCATTTCCCCAGGAAGGAGGGCGGAGGTTTGCTTGGTATCACACCCTGCACATTATTTAAACACTAGCTTGTTCATTTTCTCTTCTGTGAATAGCAGTTATAGAAAGCGTGTTTCTGGCTGACTTCATCCTAGTTCCCTGCTATGTTGGTCTGCAGCACTTGGGAACAGGGAGAGTCCAGGTACCTGCTCTGGACTGAGGACAAAAGTGGACATTTTCTTGACCAGAAGTGACTTCTGGCATCCTTTGTTCAGATGCAATTTTTCAGTGAGGGAAGAGATGTGTCAAGGCCAATATCTGGAAAGAGTACCTAGATTTATGATCCACAGTACCTTCTTACCAGCTTTAGAAGGCCTTAAGAGTGAGGATATGACATGGGATCTGTTAAGGATGCCGCTTCCTCCCTGAGGAAAGTGAAGTCGAGAAAGCCTGCGACAGCCCAGAGTTGAGGTGAATCAGTGGCAGAACTGGAAAACCCATGTCCTAATGCCTCCTCTAGCATCCTGCATAAGCTTCACAGCCTTCAACCCAGGGCGTAAGTTGGGGGAGTTTTCTTAACGATCCGATCCACATTTTGTGTATTACCTTTCACCAGAGGCCTAAGGAGCTAAGGCAATGGCGTCAGAGACCCAAGTCCTAATCGGGATTCTACCGTGTACTAACTGGAAGGTCCTGGGGATGTTAACCCCAAAATCTCAGTTTCCTCGTTTGTAAAAATGAGGTAATTATAAATAGTTCATTGAGTTATTATGGGAACTCATGTCATAACATTTGAAAAGCTTAGTATGGGGCTGCTATCAGGTAGGTGCTCAATAGATGATAGTTTTTTTTATGGGCCAGGTGCTACGCTACCCACTGGAAATACAAAGAAAAAATAAGATACCATCCCTGCCCTCAAGTAGTCTGCAATATAGTTGGGAAGACAGACATACATGTGAATAAAATAGTGTGCATTGAATATAATGAGAGCAGCAAGGTGGTCCATAAAGAGAGTAGACTGCAGTCGTTTGAGAAGGCTTCAGAATGAAGTGTTGCACAGATTTTTTTTTAACTTATTTTTATTATTATACTTTAAGTTCTAGGGTACATGTGCACAACGTGCAGGTTTGTTACATATGTATACTTGTGCCATGTTGGTGTGCTGCACCCATCAACTCGTCAGCACCCATCAACTCGTCATTTATATCAGGTATAACTCCCAATGCCATCCCTCCCCTCTACCCCCTCCCTATAATAGGCCCAGGTGTGTGATGTTCTCCTTCCCGAGTCCAAGTGATCTCATTGTTCAATTCCCACCTATGAGTGAGAACATGCGGTGTTTGGTTTTCTGTTCTTGTGATAGTTTGCTGAGAATGATGGTTTCCAGCTGCATCCATGTCCCTGCAAAGGACACAAACTCATCCTTTTTTATGGCTGCATAGTATTCCATGAAAGAATGAAGTGTTTCACAGATTTTTGAAGATGAATAATAGTATTAAGGCAGGCAAGAATTCTTCCTTTCAGGAGAAGAAAAGAATACATAACATGCTAATATCTGGATCCGTGAAATAATATTTTAGTATTAACATATTAAATTAACATATTAACACAGAGTTGCAATTGGTTTACAGTGCTGTGGTCTAAAGTCTCCAGACAGAGAAGCCAGAAGGATGACAGAAAGGAGGACAATCTAAG